>NC_046334.1:12419298-13134923 GCF_000738735.6 Corvus cornix cornix
TGTATTTACATTTAGCTTTGTGGAGAACCACTGGGAAAAAAAGGATTTTCTCCTCCCTCTCCTCTTACTTTCCTCCTTCAACTGCCTTTCCCAGGGCTCTCCTTCACTTTCTCCTCCCTTTCCATAACCTCATCTAGATACCTATTAGCTCTCTGTTTCAATAACACTGCTCTGGCTTCCATGAAAGTGCTTTTTAATGTAGGAGATGTACTTCAGCCATAACACCAGGGTCACTTTCTGAGTAACATTTTATGGGATTGATTAAACTTTAACACCATAACTGTTGACTTTATGGGCCAGGGAAGAGACACTGAGTGCTAAGCTCTGGATAATTTGTGCTTCACAATTTTTTAAAATCAGCTAGAGATAGGGTTTAATGTGTTTGATGAAGCAACACTTTATTTTTTCTCCAGTGTGTCCTATTTTAAAAGACCCACAACATTTAACATACAGTCTTTAACACTAATGAAGTAAAGTTATACTACATAACCATGTACATGTAGAAAAATGTATTTAGCTCCATGGGAAGAATATGAGAAGATTTCATTTTCTCTTTCCTTGGCTCCAAATGTGAACACCTCATGTTTTTTGTTACTGCTAGAAAGTGAATGAATAGTTGCTCTTGGATGAGAGTTGATGTCGCAGAAACATGTTGTTCCTTCTCACTGCAGGTTCTCTCCTTGCAGTGGAGAGAAGTTTTCTGTCTTGGTAGGACAGAAAACAATGGGGGTTTCCAAAATTAACAGAAAACCCTCAGCTCTCCTTCAATTGCTTCTTTCAGTGCATACAGTGGTTGGTGCTGAGAAATTGCTGGACAGTGGTGCCTCTTGACATGTTCCAAGAAGGAAGAGGCATGTGAAGGAGTGCTTGATGGATGAATGTGACTGCAGGTAGAGTTCCCAGGCTGGTTTTAGTCTCACATGATTTTAGGCAGGCCATCTGTAATCCCCTCATCACCTCACCTGCTCAGTGGCTAACAGAGCACTTATCTGCCAGGATTTCCTTGTTCTTCTCTGCCTGTGGGAAACTCCTCTGGCGGGAGCTGACACACTGCTCCTAATTACTGTTCATAATTAATGTGCGTTTGCCCATCCAAAAAGAAGAACAGTTGTACTTTCTTGTGGAGCCTGGTGGGTTAAGTCTAATTGCATGGCTGAACTTGGATGGGAGGACACAGGTTCAGTTTCACCCTGGATGAGCAACTCGGGTGCAGATTTCCTGGAGGACCTGGGGATGTATCCAGGCTGCTGGGATATGCTGCAGCTTATGGGACTGGGGCTTCTCTGCGTGTTTTTACTCTGTCAGAGCAAACTAGTTCAGAGGTGTTGGATAATGGTCTATTACGAGCATGAACTTCCACTGGAATTTCTGCACCTCAGATAATAAATGATAGTTAAGAGCTCATCACAAATCCCTAAAAGTATTCAGCCTGTGTTATGGTGAAACCCAGTTGTTTTCAAGGTGACAGAGACCTTCCCAGTCTGAAAGGATGGCTTGGTGTGGCCAGGGAGTGCAGTTATGGCCCGGCATCAGCAGATTTCCTGATGAAGTCACAGTAAGATTGCTATTTTAGAAAATCAATAGCATGGTTAATTGTCTTGTCCTAACATTTCTTGGGAAGGGTAACTGTACAGCTTAAAAAAGAGCCAAAATGTAAAAGCCTTGTGGCTTACCATTTCAGTTGAAACATTTTAAAATTGAAAGCCAAATCACGCTTGTAATGCTAACTTTCATAAAAGGGTTCACATATTTGAACACCTCTTGAGACTCAAAGGAGTCCTGTGGAGGGTTCTCTCTCTCCTCTGAATGCAGAAGACATTTGGCCTCCTAGGAAGGCAAAGACTCTGAGAGCTGCTGGGAAAAGCTGGAGAGCTCAGGGTGGGTTATTGCCAAGGAAGGAAGGCAGGCCAATTTCCCCATGAGCCCTTCACATGATGCTCCTGTGTCTGGGCTGTTGCCAGTAGCACTGACCAACATCTACCTTAGTGCCCCTCTTTGGAGATGGGTGGTATTGGGAGGGGGCAGGGATAGCACCGAGTTAGGGGCAGCTCTCTAGAGCTGCTTGAAACTGCTAATTGATCAAAAGCACAATTACACTGTTGAGGAGGATTGGATATTACAAGTAATGTGTAAGAGGAAGAGGCAGCCTCTGGCTCAGGAGATCCCTGAAACATTGATTGCTGGAAACTGGGAATAATATCCAGGAGAACAAATGCTTTGCCTTGTTCTTAGCAGGTTCCTGTGGCGTCTGCCACTTGTGGCTGGCAGAGATAGGTCCAGTACTAAATGGTCCTTGAGTCTGTTCTTAGTGCCCATAAAACCCATTTGTCACCTTATAACTAAAATGGTTTGCTATAAGCCTTCAGGCAGCTCCATAGCACACAAAACAGAGATTGTTGCTTTTTTCCTCGGGATAGGCTGAATCTAGGAAAGTCCAGATTGCTTGTGGGAACTGAGAGGGTCCTTGGTCAGATGTCTTTTCCTTTCCACACTGATGAGTCAACCTGTATTTTCTCCTTAAGTCAAAATATTTCTTAAAGGATTTCTCACTAGCTGTTACCTTCTCTCTCTGAATTCATACAGGGTTTGTTACTTGCAATTCCCCTTCAGTATTTTCTTTGCTCTTGAGTCTTGTGTCCTTCAGCATGTGCCACTTCAGCTGATCGCTGAAGTCTCAAGAGGGTCGGTTCTGGCAGGCACTGTTGCTGTTTTCCAATCTTGCCAACTGTAATATTTCTTCCAGGCAAGGTCCCTCATAATTCAAGAGAGGTCAGTCAGGACCCAGGAGTTGAACCTGTCCTTTCCAATGAATCAGCAGTGGGATTGAAAGAATTTATGCAAACCATCAAAATTATTTTGTTGTTTCCCGTATTGGGTATAGGTCTGACAGCACTGTTCAGTTTTTTCTGTTCTGCAGCAAACAGTAAAAAGTGTATGATCCATTAAAGATCAGCCCAGGCCTCCCTCATCCTAGATGTGGGCCTTGAGTCAGTCCCCCTACTGCACAGGAAACAGAAGAATGGAGCTAAACTCAAGCATTTCATGTAACAATTTATCGCAAACCTGTTTGTTCTTCACTGGAATCGCTCACCACCACTCAGCTGCTGACAGCCCTCCCTCTCACTAAGGGAATTTAGTTTTTCTTTTAGACCATATTTAATTGCATTCTCAGACAAAAGCAATAGGTGGGGAGTTTGTCTCTTGCTGTGCGTTTGACATTTTTTAGAGACTCTCAGAAAAGAGAGGGAGGTATTTTTCTTATAGCAAGCTGTACTTTCAGAATCAGGTAGTGTAAAAAAAAGTCCATCTACCTGCTATGGTGTTTTATTGAAACTCAAGCTGTTCCAGACTTGCCAGCATATATTTTGGTATCACTTAACTTTTTCAAGGATTTGAGCTGTGACTCCTGGTCCAAGCCTGAATTTCTGTTTTGGACACTCATGTCATAATGAGGTGTATCACAAGAGAGAGAAACACAAAACACAGAGGATTTGAACCCTCAGAGAGAGCTTGTCTCCACAGAAACACTATGGGAAAAAAACAACTGAGTGGTTAAAGGTAAAATGCTAAAACTGATCAGTAAAATCAGTCTGTGGTCACCCTGAGGTAAAAAAAAATAAAAAAGACAAAACTTGAAATGTGGGTGTTTCAGTCTGCCTGGAACCAAATCTGCTCTAGAGCGGAAGCTCTTCCTTCAGTGCTGTGTTTCATCTCATATTTTACTGCCTGTATGCCTTTGTAAATAGTCTATCCTTAAAGGCTAAGGGAAGATATTTTCTAACTCTCATTCCAAAATACTTTTGATGTGCAGATTATTAAATTAATATGCTTTAGAAATCGAGTCAGCACAATTTTGCTGAAAATTTGAATGTAGACATATTCAGATTTAGCTCTCAGAGATTTTGAAAGGTTTTCTGCGCATAATATCCTACACTAAAACCAGTTTATTTTACCCTAAAATAAGTCAGAAGCAGTGGTAGTAACTGAGAAATGTGAATTAGACCCACTGCAGCTCACCACTGCCTTTGGGCTGTGGAGCCTTTATAGTCCAGGTCCAATTCCAGAAGGTGCAGATGTGATTAGTTCTTCTTTTCAGTCACTTCTTTAACACAGAAAAATGTCTTTTATCCATATAAGCATCCAAATAGTCTAAAATCTGGGATGTGTTATCTTTGCTCAGGTGAATGGCACCTCAGTTCCTGAGCAGTCCTTGACTGGTCAGTGCTTCCAGAGCAAGGTGCTACCTGAGCAATCTGATGCAGTGGCACAGGAGCAACACAGAATAAAGTGTTAAACTCACACAGTAAGTTTTTGCACACTTCTCTCCCTTGATCACTCTGCCAAAGCAGACATTAATCAGCTTTACTCTAGGAGGTAGAATAGAAACTCGCTTGTAAATTACGACCATTACATTTCCGGCTGAAATTTCCCTACTCCTTTAAGCTAATGTTTTAAAAGACTAACCCTACCACTCTGGCAAGTTCCACGTCTTGCCTTTATATCCATTTGGCAGAGTTTCTCTCTCTCTCTCTTTTTTTTTTTTTTTTTAAGTTGAAGAATTACATTATCTCTGTGAAATAACTTTCCTTCTTTAGTTGTTGAGTTTGATTCAAGGATTTTTGATTAAGCGTTCAGGGGTTATGAATAAATAAGAACCAGCAGCCCAGTAATTGGTATATCATTACTGCCTAGTAGCACATTTAATCCTCAGCTTCGCTGCACCACATAACCTTTTCCTCCAGTCCTCCTCCTCCTCAATATTGCTTACAAAAAAAAGAGAGGGAGGGGGGAAGAAAAGCCATGTCACTGCAAGCTTCGCAAGTTACCATTAAAATGAATACTTTTTAATTTCTCTGGATGAGATGGAGCCCTGTGCTCTGGGACAATGCTGATGGATGACATTTTAATGCAGCTGAAATGTTATTTTTACTGAACCAGGGAAAACTATAAATTTTGCTTCATTGCCACTGATGGCTCTATGCATAAAACTATGGTGGCGCCCATTGCCCATGAATAATCGCCTCAGCATGGCAGATGTTACTTCGCAGGGAAAGCAATTCTTACGGCGAAGAATTGTGGAAAGATTAATTGTCTACAGCTGTTTCATGGCCCACAGCAATCTTGATACATTTATGATAAGTTTAAGAGCTCACTAGAGGCAGCTCCTATTCCCTGTTGTGAGAGAGGGAGGAGGGGGAGCTGAATGGCTTTATTTTGACACCTGGATTCATAGAATCTGTCAGCTCCATTACAGCCTTCATAGAAAGCCGGCTGTTGGCAGGTTTGGGGTGATTGTGAGTGGGCTAAGATGCAGGAATTATCTAGACATAGATAAAGAAAAGGAGACTGAGAAGAATTATTCAAATTTGTGCAAATGAATTGCTTCCATTTTTCCTCCCTCTGCCAAGTGGAAATTGAACGTAACCCGCTCTGACCTTTCTCTATTAAGTGCTGCAAATTGCAGTAAATGCATAGTTCTGAGTGCCCTAATGAGACAAAGCTCTAGCAATGCCTCATTAATAAGGAAAGTTTGACCTTGCTGGTCAGCCCTTCATTCGATATTGAAAAGAAATAGGAAAAAAGAAGAGATGACCTGCTGTAAATTTTGAACAATACCTTTGATTTAGTTTGTATATACTCCCAAGCAGACACTTCACAACCTTTTTTTCCTACCATTTTTACTATACAAGTCAAGAAGAGGTATTTACTTACTAGGTTCCTCTGTAAATTCATGAGGACGGTGGTGATTTGTGGCAGGCATGCACACAGGTGATCTGATGAAGCTTTTTCAAATGTGTTTTTAGCGTCCTTGTATCAGTGGAAGAATGTTGATACCCTCCATTCTACACAGGTTTGTTTTCCTTTTTCCCTCAGCCTGTATCCATGATCACTGTACCTGAGTGCCAATGTGTATTCTGCCATTACTTGAAAAGAATATGGCAAGGAAATAATATTCTATCCTTAAACAGGAGTAGGAAGTGCCTCTGAGAAGGAGATGTTTGCTCCCTACCCTGACAGAGTAGCTCTCTGATTCTGGTCACTGTACTGTCCCAGCTGAGATAGAATCTAAAGGGCCCAATACTTTATTCATGAATAAATGCCAATAATCCTGTCTAAAGAGATTTATTAGAAAATCCCAAATCTGTGAATGCATGCATATTAAGGAGAAAAAATACAGAACAAAGCTAAAAATTAGGAGAGAAATATGGAAGTCAATAAACAGATTTATGGAAGGTGAATGGTTATAATCTGTGGTGCTCTGTGGTCAGCCTCACTTTTAGAAATCATAGAGGGTCAAATATTGCAAGCGCTGAAAAAGTATATTTCCCTTTTCAAATGACTTGTACATGATGCATCTCTGTTTTTTTCATAGTTACAGAGTCTAGCTTGATTTTTGTTTGTTCTTTGTTTTTATCTGTACATACCTGTGTTGTTATATATTGATATAATTTTAGTTATATAGACATTATTTTTATTTATTATTAGTTATAATAATCATAATATATATATTAGTAGTATTCATCTAAACAATATTTTATGCAATTAATATATTTATCCATATTTTTGTTTTGTACTTGTTTCTTACATTCTTTACTTGTGTTCTTTATTTCAAACATTTTAAGGTGTGCATTCAAGAAATTTAAATAAGGAGTGAGGCTTAAATGCTTTCTCTTCTTGCTAAAACTTGCTACAAACAGTAAATGAATAGGTAAAAAGTTGAAGCCTGCTCAAAATGGTTAATGAACCTAAATAATGTTGCCCAGTTTGCTTGGTTAACTTAAAGAATAAATTGACCAACTCTGTTAGATGCTTATAGTTCCTCCAGAAATTGCATCCCCTAGGATTTGTGGGTGGCAGGGGAAGTGCAGAACTGTGCCTTTAGTGCTACTGTAACAAAAGAGAGGCTCTGTGGGGCCCACAGTGGCATTCTTAGATCAGGTATTGGAAATTTAGCAAACCATTGGAAACTGGGACCAATTTTGCATGTGGAGCAGCCTCTTGGTGTAAAAAATGCTGCCACACGGAAAAGAGGATGAGTATGTGCTCTGCAAGACCAAGACACCAAATATTGAAATGCTGACCAAGGAGTCCAGTCTTGTCCACCCAGTTCTGAAATGTCAGCTTTAGGGCTCGAGGGATGTCAGGTCTTTGCTGATAGTCCTGTTTTCTACAGAAGAGCAAAAACTGCTTCTGCTGTATCCTTGTCTGGGACATGCTGCTGACATCCAGGCAGCTCATGAAGCAGTGTTCCTCTTGCAGTGAACAAGGAGGATAGTGGGGTGTGTTTTCCAGCGTGATAGAATATTTGTTGTTCCTGCCCACAGAGGCAGATATTTCTCAATTACACATTCCACTACTGTGTGACTGTAGTGGATGCTAATGTTGCAGATTCCAAACCAGCAACAGCATTCAGAAGAGTTCTGAAACCTTTGTGGTCCATGGGATCATGATGGGTGGTCTTCAGACCTAGAATAACATCTATATAACCACAGACTTCTAAGCAGTAGTGCTAGTGGTGAAGAAAATTTGGGGGGGGTGGCAGCAAGAGCCAATCTAAAATGTCTGGGAATCTTTCTGGTGAAGGAACATCAGTGTCTGGTGAAGTCCCATAAAGGGATTTCTGGAAAGGAATCTAGACAGGTGCTGTATACAGAAAGGTTCTGTGCAATGCAAGGTATGAGAACACGGAATAAGGGAGGTTTTTAATGGATGGAAGAGCTCTAGGTCACTTTTTGACATGGTTTCTATTTCTAACTTTGCCATTGCTCTCAGATTTTACTGTCAGACCTAGACTAAAAGTTCAGTGGCAAAACAGAACTCTGAGAGAAGAATCATAAACAAGAAGCATTAAAAATATCAGCTTGAGAGCTCCCCTGCATCAGCGTGTGTAATGTAAAGAGTGTAAGTGCTACATAGGCAGCAGCACTCATCCCCAGCTTGCTGAGATTAGTGGTTTTTTATTTCTTTTATTAAGTTATACCTGTGAACAGGTAAGATTTTCTCAATACATTCATAATTCAAAATAATTCACTAAAATTCTGCAGATGCGTCTTTATATTAGGATTTTTTGGAAGAGGGCTCTGACAGACGTAATTTAAATGTACCTAAGTCAAGACAAGCAGGATAACTTACTTTGGATATGTGAGCCTCACACCTCTGATTGGATGGCTGTAAAGTTTTGAATCAAATTCTCACAGTGAATACTTATACTTAAGACCTAAATTGTTCATTTTACATCAATATTTTCCAACATGAAGTTAAAACATACTGTTTCTGCAAATATTCCTCCAGAAGAGTAATTTGTTTGAACACAGTGAAAGCATCTCAAAGAAGGTTGCCCACACAGCTGGGATAATTTTGAATAAAAATTCTGATGTATTTACCTATAGTTTGTATAATACTTGCTTTCCCCTCATAAAAGGTGCTCTTTGAGCCTGATGAATAAGGTTAATAATCTGTTGCCAAATTCTCCATTTTTCAGGATCAGGTTTTTCAGCACAGCTCAAGAATTGCAAATATTTAGTAAAACATTAATTATCTAAGAAATCTTTCTGCAATCCAAAGTGCCTAGTGAAGAGTAGAGACAAGTCTTTTTTCTTACTTGGGCAGGAAAATACAATAGTGTTTATTCAGATGAGCAGAAAAAATACAGAAGCAGCTAAAATGGTCTTTTGTGGGGGCTGTCACTAAGCTAAAATATGACATGATTTCAACTAGATTTTTTTCCTGCTATAATTAACTTTGTCTTTTGACAACTCCTTCTGAGGCATATATTAATTAAATATGGGATAATGAATAGAGACAACTAGATCACTAGGGTATAAATCAATTGAGGGGTTCTGATGATACCATAAACCACAAGAATGGAGTATGTGCAGTTAATAATAACATCAAAAGACTGTGATTGATTTGGAACTTAGCGATCCTTTCACATTCATTATTATTTTATATAAAGCATAAAAACGAGTCATGCTTTATGCAAAGACAAGATGATTTTTCTACCCCAGGTTCTTTGATAATGGAGAAATTGTCATTGTTCACAGATAAAGAAGAAGGCTGGAGAGGGATGGCAGAAGATCCTTGTGTGGTCTCAGAGAAGCTCTGGAACTAGAAACAGTTTTACTGTAACTATTTATACACCTTCTGTGAAGAATTCAGGGCCAAGTTTTCTCGTGGTTTAAAATGCTGCTGCCACTTGCAATCCACTGAATTTTTACTAGCTGATAATTTTTTAAATTTCCTTTTTTTTTTTTTAACCCTCAGGTTGTGCCCATTTGCCAGATTCCATTCTATGCAGTCTAAGACCTTTTCCCTGTAAGTGACCTGAGATTTTTATTTTTTCCAGAAAAATAAAAGCATATGCTTAAATACATTTAAATGCTAATAACCTGTATTTATTGACGGTAATAGTAAGGTCAAAGAAGTGGATTTTCCCTGCAGTTGTGCCTCTTTTGCACAGTGTATCTGGATCAAAGTATGGTCTCTGTGGTATAGCAGTAGTTTTTTTAGAAAACTGTATGGTGATAAATATGTTTCTGTGCAAACATACATGCATGTATATATAGAAATTAAGTTTTGTAAAATCTTATTTGATGAGCACATCAAAAACCCTCTGGGTTGTGCCACATGTACTCCTTACATATTCAGTGTTTTCCATTTTAAATTTACTGGGTGTAGGAAGATGAGGTGAGGGAACAAGGGATCTTTTGGTTCCTCATTCTGAATGTTCAATGAGAGAAGTCTTCAGGCAGAAAGATGAGCTTATGCTCCTTTCAGTTATGCTGTGATGCTGTCAAAGGTGCATACGGAAAGGGTTGTAGCAGATAAAGAGGGCGTTGGTCAAAGTCTTGTTGCCATCCCTTGACAAACCTTTCAAGTGTGGTCAGGTACCTCTGGGCTATGAGGCACTTTGTAAAACAAAGAATTAGAAGATGGCTCCTGTAGCTGCATACCAGGTGCAGTGGTGAAATGTGATTTTGGCTTTTTCATCAGACACAGCGTTTAAGAATGAAGAGTCAGGTCTGACTTTGGCAGGTAACCCAGCTATCACTGCCAGCTATTAATAAATGCATTAACTTAGCCTCTGTCCCCTACTGTCCAGCTCTTTCCCCAGGCTGGTCTGCAGAGCTTTCTGGCAGCTCTAGCAGTTGTTCTTTGCTGGTAGCTTTTGAAGCCATAGATACTGAAAGGAAAGGCCCTGTAATCCTGGAAGGCAGGATAGCTCTGAAAATTGTTGGCTGTGCAGTTTGATGCTTACTGCTCCTCTAAACTCCTTTTGATACTTGAGAATGTGCCATGTTTTAAGTGCATGAGGTTAGAGCCAGGGTGTTGAGGAGAGGCTTGGGACACTGGAAGGAGAACTGCTATGGTGAAGGTATGAGATAGCAGATCTAATCCCTCATGGAAAGCCAGGCTGGGCTCAGAAGCCAGGAGACAGACACTGCCTGGTCCAGCACCACTGTTGCGGGTTCGGTTTGTAACCGCGCGGAAACACCAATTTAGTGTAGTGGTTTGGTCTAAAATACTCATTACTGTTTATCTTCTGTGAGATAAGAATTAGGAGAAATGCAAAGCAGGCACCAAACTTGAAAGAATATAAAGAAGTTTATTAACAGACCTAAAAGAAGGGAAAAAAAATTATACCACCTTCAGAACTCTCCTCCTCCCCCCACCTTCCTCCCTTCTCCCACTGACAATGTGAAAAGACAACCCTTAAGATGTTCAGTCTGTTTACCACTTCCATAATAACCTTGTTTAGTCCATTTAGAAAGAGAAGTCTCTTCTTGCTCATGCTGTGAAAACAGTATCACAACGAGACAGCCACCCACTTCCAAATATTGTTCAGTCCATTTAGGAAGAGGAGTCTCTCTGCCTGCGTGTGAGTCCCTTCCCCCGACTTGCAGCTTGTTCAAGGTCACACACAGATAGCAATTGGTTTTCCCGCGTTCGAGGGTCCACTCTTGAAGTTTTTTGGGGTACAATTTTAAGGTTGAGCCGTTCAGAAACAAAAACAGAGGCCCTTCTCCTTCCCTGGGAGCAAAGGGTCTTCATCATCTTCATCTTTAGGACTATCTCTGGGAGCATCTCTAGGAACTGAGGTTTTCTCCTTTCCCATTTGGAGCAAAAGTCCTCATCAGGTTCATCTCTAGGAACTGAGGTTTTCTCCTTTCCCGTTTGGAGCAAAAGTCCTCATCTGGTCCATCTCTCCCTGTCCAAACTTCTCATGAAATTACAGCTGCGTCAGCATCTGCCTATCTCAGCGCAGGTGCTTTTGCTCACGAGTTGAACACTCCACCCCCCGTATCTTCATGAAATTACAATGGGATACTCTGATATATCATAGCTTCACAACAGAATTTCAGCTTTAAGCATCTCCTCTCTCTCTTCCCTCAGGTTTTCAGCTCTTCACAGCAATAAAAGGGTTAATCTCACCTCGGCCTTGCAGCTTTGCAGCTGGAATGTTGAATTTTTCTTATCGCAGTGGAGCGGGGGGAGAGCCGAGCCGCTCCGGCTGCCCACGGCAAGGCAGTGGGGGGGGTTCCATGGCTGGAACAGGTCCATGGCTTCAGGATGGCCGTGGCCCGGCCTGGCCTGGCCCAAGCAGGGCCTGGCCGGGCCCGCTGGCCCCCACACGGGGCCCGCAGTCACCTGTGCCAGTGCCGGAAATGAGAGAGAGCTTGGGGGAGAGTTTGCCTATTCTTAAATGTGGATCACAGAGGCGGTCACAACTTTAAGTGGCTTAGAGAATTGTCCATATTCAAACTGGCCAGCTGATAGGTTCTATCAGGTCCCAGAGGAAACTGTAAGCACCCCTTAGCAAGGACATCCCTTCCAGGACTATGCTTGCTAACCTATGACAACCACCTCATCCACACAGGCTGCCAGAAGAGGTGAATCCCAACACACATGGTAAGCTCTGAGAAAGGTTGTTTCCAAGGCTGGAAATGGCCAGAAAGTAAAGGAGTGTCAAATATGTGGCACTGTTTATCCAGCAACATAAAAAGAAGATCAGAGACTCCAGGGACATTTTGGTTTATCTTGGCTGCCTCGCACTGCAGCTACATTTTAAAACCAAGTCAATTTATATTTACATTGCAGTTATAATTGCCTGCACACATAGACCAACAAAATTGGTTGCTTCAGGATCTTCTCATTCCACAAAATCTGCTCTGAGTCCTAAAAGGAGCCTGCAGATAATTTGGGCTCAAAATCTTTTTGTAACAGCTTAAGCTGGCTTCCAAACGCTTGGGCAATGACAACCATGTGTGATTTTTGAAAGTCTCTATCTGTTAATCTAAAATGTAAATTTGCTGCTAAGGGCACTGCATATGAGTAAATCACATTTTAAACACCAAATCCATTTTATTTGCTGAGGCCTTGGGCACATTTTAATACTGCAATGCTAGCATTTTAAGTGTATTTTTGTGAGGCCTCTAGAGCGTTGTCACGGATAGGCACCGTATAAATAACATTTATTGTTATTATCATTGTATGTCGTATTCACTCTGTTTTGCTACCATTAATAAACCATTCAGGCAATGTTGTTGTATTGTATAATATTAGCAGCAGCGTCCTTTGGGAGACATATAACTGGGTACTTAACATTCTAGCTGTTTCCTGGGCCATCTCTCCACAGGCACAGACGCTACAGTGTGTTCAAAGTTCAGTATAAAAAAATGGGCTGGCTGTGCAAAGATCACAGCATCTTACAACATGCCTTGCAGTAACTCACACCCTGGCCCTTGCTGTCAAAATTCTGCAACACTAGATAATAGTAAATTAGGGAAATTGCCGTAATTTGGGGAATGCTGTGTTGCCCCTTTTAAATTTGTCATTGCTGGGAAAAAAAAAAGCATTCAGTGGATTCATTTGCCTTCATCTCAGCCTTGCAGATAAGGCTGTTGCCCTGCAGCCCTCTTGTGGGGCTGCCTAGATTACAGAAAGCACTGGTGCTAAGGAAAAGTGGGCTGTGAAGACAAGGGTTGTTTCAGGGCTGTATTAATTTGCACTGGGGATTGGAGCCTTATGGACATCCTCCTTTAGTGGCTTGCAAAGCAAAATTGCTGTGACCTTTTCTCTTAATAAACAGCAGGCAAAACCCAACCATGCTTAAAATTGCATTCTTAAAAACACAAAAACAGACAATGTTTTTGGGTAATGATGACGATGTGAATATGGAAGAGAAAAACATGCATATTGTGAAAGCACTGGTGGATTAGCAGGTGGCTTTTCCAGCCAGGGAGGGAAGATGGGGGGGAAAATCCCTGCTGCAAGGCCTTCTCACCATATAGCCACCTGAATGCTTCATCAGCTCACAAGGCAAAAGATACCAGCTGGCAGATGCCTCTGAAGGGCACTGCTGGCCAGGTGTGACTTGGGCTGGCATGGGAGGCTGGTTTTTAGCAGTCCTGCCTCTGTTTGTGATGTATTCACCTTTCCTATCTCTGTGTATTTTCTCGCAGTTTTTCCTGGGCACCTCAAGTCATGACATGTGGCTTGGACACATCAGCACTGGCCCATGGGCTGTGGCATGCTGGCTTCTCACCACGGGAGGAGCTCACTCCAGGCAGCCTCAGCACCGACACACATCTGGGTCAGAACATGGCTCCAATCACTTTTCAGCTCTAGACACACTTTTCTCTCCTTGTTGCCTGTCTTGCTTATACATTTTTCCCCTCTGGGAAATAAAGCCTTTCTGATGTCAGTCACCAGTAACACACAAAAAACTGGGAAGAATCTTTGGGTCAGAGGGTTTCTGTGCTGCACAGCCCCCTCCCTGCCAGCTTGTGGAAGGCTTGCACAGGGTCCTCTGCCTGTGAGGGCAGTTCACAGGATGTGGCTCATATTCTGTGACTGACACACCTTCTTGAAGGTAAGAGTGCCCTACCACCTCCTTTTCTATGCTGTCAGCAGAGTCCTCACTCTTTCCAGCAATTGATGCTTTTCCTCAGTCTTCCCTTCCCTGCTCATTCCACACAAGGCTTTAGATGTAATTTGCACGTTCATGCCTTACTTGTTGAGTGGTCTCTCTGGGACTGATTGTTTCATGTCTTTGAAGATGTTAACTTTTCTGTCTAATGATGTGATCATCATCATCATCCTAGTCTGTATTATACCATGTAAAAGACCTTCCAGCTCTGCACAGTCCAGGAGAAAAATTTCCTTGCCTTTTGTTAGTGGGAAACTGCATTTCAGGGCAGGCTGACTAATCGGTTTTGAACCTACACACAGGACTGGAGGGCAGGGGGGTTAGAAAATGTCCTCATCAAGGTCATTTCTTAAAAGGACAATGTAGAGGAATCTGAGTAAAGACAAAACAGTCATCTGGGGCTGAACAGATGAAACACGGTGAAATTATGTGAAATGATGTAAAATACGCTTCATCATTTTCTTACATTCATTTCATTGTGTGATGGTTATCAGTGGGCACCTGCCTCTTGAGAACAGAATTGTCTCGTGTCAACTGAACCATATGGTACCATCTCTGTTCCAAAGGAAGGCAGGAAATTTTACAGTATTGGAATAAAACCCTTGGCTTAAAAAGTTAACACTGCTGGAATATCACAAGCAGTCAGAGTGACACTCTCTCCCACTGAACTAAACATGGGAAGAGAGATCTTTGGTGCCTGTATGCTGGCATCCTTTCAGACCCTCGCTGACCCAGGCTGTCACTTGTAGAAATCCCAGGGTACTGGGTAGGTCTCACATTGTTCTTTGGGCTTATTACTTTATTTCATCCCTTTCCTTTCCAGTTAGGGGATTGACATGTGGCTCTGGTGGTGATGTGCTGTGTCATAAATAGAGACTGTGTGCAGGCAGTCAGTAGCCTGGGAAATCAGGGAGTGAGATGTTGCCCTTCTGCTCCTCTCTGCTTTGCCCTAGGCTGTGAAGCTCAGAGAAAATACTCTGAGGCCTAATAAGTATTATTACTATATATTCTAATGAAAATAAGAATATTGTATATAATCTAGCTTGTTTTTTCTTTAAAAATCTTTTAAAGACTATCTGAATGGTAGCATTTCATCAACATTTGTTTTAGAGCCTTATGCAAAATGTTTGCAAGGGGGATTTGGCTCCTTGAAAAAATACAGTTCTCCAGACTGTGATGGGCCCCTTGCTGAAAGCCCTTCAATGGACACTGGAACTATTTTGGCCTTTTTGAAAGCTGTGAACCTTCACAGCAGCATTGCCCATGGCCATGCATTCTCCCAGGAGTGGGGAAAACTGGATACAGGGCTGGGAGGCAGCTATAGGAGGACAGAGGGTGTGGAGGAAAGAGTAGTGAAAGCAGCTCACCAAAGTCCACTCTTGGCTGCTACCTGTTGATAGTGAAGAGAAGATGAATCACCAATTTAGGTCTGTGACAGGTTTCCTGAGATGAGAAAAAAGGGGCCCAGTAAATGCATGCAGCCTTCTCCCATCATCCCTTTAATAACCTGTAATATCGCAGCAGGATATTTTTGTCACACTGAATCTGATTGATGGTCTTGGCTATAAGACATTACAAGTGTAGAGTAAATTGACTGAACACCTAAACATACAAATTATTAAAAGGAGGGGGAGCAGGCCTGGGCCTCCTGGGGAAAGCAGGCAGGCTTTAGTTAAGATGATCCCATTTCCAAGTGCAATTTATAGTCTATTGACTTGCAGCAGTGTCTTTTCAGATGTGAGGAAATTGTCATACATTGCAAATGAGAAGCTGTTTTGACATCAGAATCGAAGAGAGTGCCAGGAAGAAATGCTATCAATGCCTGGTCTGTTAAGGTTAAATGAAGTTGCGTTGTTGCCAGCAGATAGGCATTCATTTCCTTTTCTTCCCTGCCTGTCCCTGTTTACAATTACTGTGATTAGAATGAGTAACAATGTGCTTCTGACACCCATTGTATTGACAGCTTGCCTACTTTTTTCCACTGAAGTGGCACTAGTCATTACTTAAACACTTGGGTATTTTGACAGGGAAGATCCATGCCTGCCAGTCAAGTGTATCAATGACAAGGTGGCCTTAGCCCCTGGACACGTACTGCTGAATTAAAGCAGTCAAAGCCATTGCTGCTGGAATATGATGAACATTTTTAGAAACGGGGCTCTGGCAAACCCAGAGAGACACTGATGCACTTGGTGTGTTCTTCCTGTCTTCTCCACACATTACTACTGGTGATGAGCTTGTTTTTTCTCCATCCACATTGTGATCTCTTGGAAGAAGAGCATGATTGCAAAGTAAATTATTACAGAGGGGAAAAGAGTCAAAATTATTTGGGACTTCTACATGTATATTGGGGACAGTTTTAATTTGGACTATTCTGGAAAAGAGCATCAGTTAGCAGTGGTGGGGCAGCCTGAGAGTTAAGCAGGTTAATTTAATTGAGAAGGTGCCTTGATTTGTTGCCAGGTACCCCTATGGTAGTTTTCTACCTACACACTAGCTTCCGCTACTGTGTGCTCTGAGATCTCTTTTCAAATTGTCTTACATATATTTCAAAAGCAAATATATTTACCAAGGCTCCTTAATTTTTATTTTGTTTTTTTTTTCCTTGCTCTTTGGATAGTTTGAGTTCAATCTCAAGAAAAACATGTAAGGAATAAAAAAACAGATTTGTGCAGAAGGGTTCTGAATATTGAAAAAAAAAATACTGGTGCTGAAGCTTAAAGGATGAAGGGGAACATCTATCATACATAGAACACACCAAAAAAACTACCAGCTGCAAGTTTTTGCCAGGCCTCCTTCCAAGACTACTTGAAAAAAGTGCTGGGGGCACATCCAGTTCCTTAAATATTATTGTGCTTTCAAAGACCTTTAGGGCTTTGCAGACATCCTTGTTTAAGTGCATATATGAGTGTGTGCACACATACATGAAGAATTCAACAGGTTATTGTTGGAGCTACTCTGCAGTGCTGCTGGATTTTCATTATCTGCTCCCTCCTGCCTCACCCCAGCCCACACCCTCCCCTGGAGCTGGATGGTGGTAATAAAGAAAATGGTTTGCAGATTTCTATTGGAATCAGAAAGGAGTCTAAGCTTCACTGGAAAATCAATTATGTAGCAGGCAAAGTACCCCATAATGTTCAGCAAAAAAATATGCTAACATCCAGGTCAGTACATTGGAAAACACATTTATCATGATTTCCATGAAAGCCTCAGCCTGGTGTGTCCCAAGAGCAACCTCTGAACTTTCTTGAACCAAACAGTCAAATGGAAAACTCTGCCTACTTAGCATTTTCAAAATTTGCTTCTCTTCTGAGCCTTGAACTGGAAGCTTCATAAAATGGGCCCTTCCGTATCCTCAAAGAGCTTTTAATAAACATTTCCTGTAGAGAAGATATTTTTTGTTGGCTGAATTTTGTTTGACTCAGCTCTAGAAAAGGGCTTTATACAGGTCCCCAAACTTCTTTTACCAGTGATTTGCCTCATGAAACATTGACTAATAAATGTAATTGAATGCACAGAGCATTAGATGTGTGTACTATCAAATTACTGCTTCTGGCAGTCAATAGGTTTCCTTTAAATATTTGCCTCCATGTTGTTTGGTATTTCTCATTTCTATAACAGATTATCATGGAAAAATTACTTATTGGCAGTGTTGGTCTAGGTGCTGTACAAATGCAAGGCTAGAGATAGTTAGAGACAGTCCTTTCACTAAGCTATTTACAACCCAGAAAATGTGTGTACACCTGAGCAAGTGCTTGTGTGGTGGCTGAAAGAAAAAAGCTGTCAATGTCTGCATGTCACTCAAAAATGGTGTTCCATGTAGCTGTCTGTGTCCAAGGGTATATCTTATCATCCTGGTGTGTATCCATTCCCAGCTTCTCTTTTGCTGCATAGGTTGTGAGCAAAACCTTTTTTTTGTTAAGTGTCTATACAACTTGCAATAGAATATTTGAAACAAGCTACAGGGAGCATTTGTAGCCAAGTTTGAATGGGTTGTTCTCTCAACTTTAATGAAATATTAATGTTGTCAGGCCTTGCTGGACTGAATTCATAGTGTCATTCCTCTAGACAAAAAAGGAATAGTAGTGGGACACAAATTCACCTGCAGATTCCGTCACTAAAAGAGGTGGAGGTGAGTCAAGGTTCTAAAAGGTTAAAATTTTAGCTAAGAGTTAGAAGAAATTTGTATTAAGATACAGAGTAGAGAAACAAAAGATAAGTTAATGATTAGTAGATGCCTAAACTAGAGCTATGTGATGTATTATTTGCCATTATATTTTGTTTTAAGTTTTGTTTATAGGAGGAAACAGAATAAATGAACTGTCATCAAAACAAACTGAAACTAATTGAAACCAATAGAACTAAGCACCTGGGATTCATAATAATTAATCAAAAGTAAGAGATCTTGGGCTGCGCCAAGAGGTCATGAAGGCCTGCCAATAGCAAGAAGGTAAAAAGGTTACTGTGAAGAAGACATTCCTGACTTCATCTTTCAGGACCACTGACCCAATTTGAGACCACCGACCCAATTCAAGAGAGAAACTGCGCATGTGTGAAAGACCAATGATCTCATTTTAATACGAAGCAGAGGATGGGAGGTGCTGGGGTCATACATATGTAGAAGATGTAAAACTCTGAGTAATAAATAGAGAACGGAGAACCTTGTACTTGGCTGGCATGTCTTTAGGAGGCTGCTCCCATGCTGCCCGCCGGTGCCTGAATAAAGATACCACTTTCTAACTTCAATTAGTTAGAGGGTCTTTGTCCGTGGATATTGGGATTTAATATTCATTCAGAGTTAACGAATCCCCACTTTGCTGCCATGATTTCTGCCCTTGATACATTCCTGAATTGACCTCAAAAACTGTAGAAAAACAGGTCTGGAGGGACCACTGGAAGCAGTCTTGTGCATTCCTCTGCCCCAAGCAGGCCCGGAGATCCTTCTGTCATTCCCAATGGATTTTGGTTCAGTTAGAGTTTAAAGATGTCCCTTTCTGGAAGCTTCACAGCCTAGCCAGGTGGTCCTTCTTCAGGTTGCAGACCTTTATCATCGTTCCTGTTAGAAAGGTTTTTCATGTCTAAACTTTTTTTTCCTCTCCCCACAGTTCATGGGTATTCTCTCTTGACTTATCCACCATGAATATGGAAAACAAACTTTTTCTTTCCTGCTTGCAGCAGAATTTTAATGTCTTTATGACTGCTAGGTCCCACATCCAGTTTAGCCTCCTCAGGCTGAACAATCCCAACTTTTTCGCAGTTCATGGTTTTCTCTCTATCATCTCCCTATGTATCTTGTGAGACATACTGATTCATCCATGTGATGTCCTTTTCTGCAGTGATAAAATTGGTTTGATAGCATTTTTTTATCCTCTTTTAATCATCCTTAAGCATGCAGAGAATACAGTGTATCTCTTTCCACACTCAGAAAAGCCAGTCTCACCCTTTCAATAAAGAACAGAGTTTACCACAGACTCATCAATGCAATGATATTTTTGGCTAATAAAGTCTTGCGACTTTGTTATTGTTGATGGCTAAAAACAGAGTTTGCATGGATGAAAGGAAAATGCCTCAGGTAATTTATTACCAGTTGTGATCTTGAGAATATTCTGCAGCTGGTGGGGAAAAATGATTTGGAGGAAGTCTATACATTTTTCTTTTTTTCATGACTTTCTTTTCTCATGGACTATTTCCTGACAAGTCAGTGAAAGGAATCAGCATCAGTACTAAGAAGGAAATCTACTTAAAATCAAATTGTAGTGAATTTCAGTGTATGGAGGCAACATTTTTATTAAAATAGTGCTACTGCTGCTGATTTTCTTGGACAGGTGACGTGACAAACACATTTACCCAAAAGTGGGCCTAAGTCTTACCATGGTTGGGGAAAATGGGAACAGAAAAGTCCATCTCCCACTGCTTTTTGCTTCTCAGGAAAAAGTTGATCTCTCTTCAAAATTATTTTAAGTATTGAAAGAAACAGGAAGTTCAGGGTAAGAGGAACAGAGAAGCACAAAGATGTCTTGCTGAACTTAAGCTATGGAGGTGATGCTTCTAGGACCTATCATGTAATTAATTTTGGTTTAATCTTGCAGCTTCTCATAGGGAGATAATTTTTTTTGGTGTTACGTTGTAGTGCACTGCCCTTCAAATCTGTCCAGACAGATTTTGGCATCTTTTACTCCAAAATGTTATAATCCTCACACTGATTTGGCTGCTGACATACTAAGCCCTGTTGAAAACTAGTAATGAGCTGTGTTAATGGCTCTCTTTTATATGATTGTATAAAATGTGATTTTTTTTTCAGCTCATATATTAAGCTTAAATCTTTTCCTGCTGGTCTGGAGGGAGAATGGATAAATAGGGTTTTTTTGTAGCCAAGTTAAGTACCAGTTGTGTCTTTAGATTCTGCAACCACCTCTGACTGACAGAGTTATTTCCTGGACAGCCAGTAAACAAAGCTGCGTGGCAACACCCAAGGGACAGGAGCACTTTTAAACATTCTTTACATGTCTAGGAAAAAGCCTGACTGTAGCAATCAACAGTCTTGGGGGAAATGCTAAGCATGGATATCTTCATTACTTTTCAATTAAGCAGCAAGCTTATGGATCCAGGAACCCTTGAGGGAGAAGTTGAGCTCTGAATGTAGCTCTCAGGGGTCACACTGGGAGTGTTTATCCCCAGAACTATGTATGTTTTGGGAAACGATCCCAAAGATGTGATTTATTTTCTGGAGGGCACAAGGTGGTGAGAAATACATTGAGAATTACTTATATCTGATGTTCTGCTGACTGATAGGAACAGGAGGTGCAGAAAACCCAACCCCCAGATTTGCTCATTGTCATCACTTCTCATTTACTGTGAAAAAGCCATTATTTCTTTGAGCTTGTGGTCCCATTAACTCATGTTCTACTCCTATCTCCAGGTTTCTTATAACCCAATATGATTTCATGGGTTTTAGAAATCTTTCAGCTTTCCATCCTCCTTGATAAGCAATTCCTTCAGAGATGTGTGGCATTACAGTGACAAGATTTCCAGAAACAAGGCTGGGTCCCCAAAGGATTGTGGGGTGCCTTCCAATAAAGCTGGAAGTTGCCAATGCTCTGAGTTGGTTAGGGAGAATGATCTGCACATGGGGAGATATTTACTGTGACATCATTGTGGAAGGAGAGTGGGAATAATGCCTCTGAACCCCAGTGTGACCATTGCAAGGTGTAGACAATGGAGGTTTTTGGAAGGCCCATGCATAATGATTGGCTTTTGAAAGTATCCTTCAGGTATTGATGCAACCAAAGGAAGAATAAAGTGTCATCTCCTAGGAAGAAGCACTGACAGAGATAAGATTCAGGCTGTCTCACCACTACTAAGCTGTTGCCAAGACTTGATAATCTCCTGGAAGCCAAGCTGACTCCTTTCCTGTAAGGCATTGCTGGAACAGTTTGGGAAAGAGGCACTGGGGTGATGCACTGGCTGGCTGTGCCTGCCCAGGGCAAAATGGAATAAATGGGGACCATACTTGGAACATCTGAGTGTCAAAACAGGATGATCTGCCATGGATATAGGTATGTATGGATGCGTCACAGAGGGACAAACAGGGAAAAGTAAGTAGGCAAAGCACTTCCTGTTCAGTTGCCTGATAAATAATATCTCAGATAGTGTCCTCTATGTAATGGAAAAATGCTTCACAAAACGACACAAAACTACATGCCTTAAAGGTTAAGGAACAGCAATTAAAAATGTGAGGTGTCTTCAATTTATATTTCAGAACTTTATATCCATTATAAAACGGAAGATATTTTATAATTATGCCAACAACAATTAATTAACTTAACATCAAGAACTCCAGAATGATTGAATTAACAGTAAAATCATGCTAAGGCTCCAGTTCGTCTTGGAGTTTTAGCAAATAATTTATTATCCAGTAAATGCTTAGACTTAATAACATGTTTTAAGAGTCACTATTTTTCTGTCTTCCTTTACATGTGTTTCAGCCCCAGTCTCAAAGACCAAGCTGAACTGTCATCTCCTATGTAGGGCTCTGCTGATTTCAGCAAAGCTCTGCTGGAGATTCAGTCAGTTTGGCTGGAGCCAGTCTCAAAACTAAAGTCTGTGACTGCTGGGGAAAAGGAACCCATTTGTTTCTGCATCACAACTTCATGCAGTACAGTGCATACTTAAAATGATCCTGGGCTAAGTTACCTTGGACTAAAGCAGTTCTGCAGCAATCCTTATGAGCCTCTGCTTTCCACTGAGGTTGTTGGCAACTAATGCTTAGATCAAGTGATTGGAATGTGGCATAAATGTGATTGTGTAGCCTCTGCTCCAATGTAGCCAGAAAAGCCAGAAAGCTCACACTGAATTTTCCTGTTGGACTATTCTTTGTTTTTTACTTTTTTTTCAGCCCCATGACATCAATGGCAGTGTAAAAGTGCCTCATAGTGAAAATGGGCTCACCACCAGTGCAATGGAAACCACCCTAGCATCGTGTCGCTTCCAAAGGAAAGTGGTTTGATCCTTCCACCTCCTCACCTGTCTTGTGCAAATAGAGTTCTTTGGGTGTAGAAGTAATTTTGGGTTACTGCTGCCAGAACCACAGGGGTGGAACAAGCAGTTCCTTTACCAGGGGAGCTGATAAAGTCTGGCTTTGTGTGGGTCTGTCTCACAGGAATGTGCTTCTGTGTGCAGTCTCTGAAAGAAGTCCAAGAGCACTTGCATCTGTCCCTGATGGTGAGATTAGGCTGCAGCTTTGATCTCTACTGGGGCACTGACAGAGGCTTGCTCTCCCTCTCTCTTCCGTCTGGCCACACATTTTCCTAAGGCTGTGGGAATTCTATATTGTGGAGTGCTCTATCTGCCATTGGAGCTGGTCAGAATGAGTTGGTTTGAAAAGTTACTGAGAGGGAACATCAAGACAGAAAGAAACTTCTCTAGAAAGTTTTTGCAAGTTTGTTCTTCAGGAAATAAGCTAATTAACACTCATAACCGAAAGTAGTATTTCTACACACAAAAAAAATCCTCTGCATAATGAAAACATTAATACAAGAAAAAAGCCAGGCTGAAAATTATTTGTGGGGTAGCTACACTTAAAAAAAAGAACCCTTTTAAAATATTAATATATTTAAAATTTAAGTGCCGAACATAAAGTTACAGTATCATCTTGATGTCTCCTTTGTAGCTCTGGGATTTGTGCACTGGCTTCAGATATGATTTATATATCCATAAATAAGGGGAAACCTTCTCCTTTAACTCTACAAAAGATTTTGTATCTCATCATCAAGATCCTGCCATTTTTATTCCCAGGGAAAGCTCTTGTTCACTAAATCAGATGTACAGCTTCACTGACTCAGAGTAGGGAAAGTAGAGCTTATTGCTCTCCAAACCAAGTATATGCTGATTGGGTAGTCATTTCATACCCACTTTGTTTCTTGTATTGGCTTTTACAACTATGCAGGATAAAGGAAAATCAGGGGTCACATTACTTTCTTAGGCAACTTTTAATAAAACTTCTAAAGATGACATCTAAATTCTCATCAGCACAAGACATCTTTGGTACTTCCAAGTCAGTTTGAAGAATTCCTTTTCCTGAATGTGTAGGGTCAAATTCTGCTCTCTTCACTCATGTCGTTCCCATTTTCTTTCATTTTCTGTAGTCCTTCTCAAAATAAATATGCTGAACTTGAACTTCTGTCTGCACAGCCAACACAAATTTTCACAGACAATGAAAAACTTCTGTCAAGTTCACAGGACATTTTCTGCTGATTACCACAACTTAGTGCTCCTGTTTTCTCAGTTGTGGAGAAGTGGAAAGATCTTCATTCCAAAATAGACCACAAGATAAAAATAAGTAGCAGAAGCACTGTGTTATTATTGTCTTTCCTTGCAGCTTTTTCTTATTCAGAGTTTTTTGTAAGAGTTGCTTAGTTCAGTCTCCTGATTAATCTTCAGCACGTTAGCACATTCCCAGTGATTCTTAAACAAATTAGCTTGTCTTTTCATGGCTATCTGGGCTGGCTCAAACAGGAAAAGAAAGCACGAATAAAGTAAGCCTTCCACTGTTTCCTTTTGCAAGCAACCAAGCTATTACAGGCCTTGAGAAATCTGGCTATATAGAAATAAGTATATTAGCATTGTATATTTAAGTACGAGTTCCCCCACACCTTGTTCACACATTTTCATCTATTTTTATTATGTTTGCCCCTTCCAGAAGAGAAATAAAGCCACAGAAATTGAACCAAATAGCTCAGACTGCAACAAAGGGGTAACCTGAAGTTTAAATTACTTCACTGAGAAAAGTAGTGGCACAAAAAGACACACACAAAAAATATGGTCTCTTTACTTGTTTACCAGTTTTTCTCACTTACAGTGGTAAAAATTAAAACCTAGAAGCAGAAAGAGTATCTTAGCTCTTTGCACTTGAAATTTTTATGCGCTGCAATCTGTTTACCCCAGATTTAGACTGCCTGTTCCCCTTTGATAGCGCTGTGAGTGGCTCTCTGATATTAAATCAAATGTGCCACGTTTAGTTCAAGGTCTTATTTCAGAAGAGACTGGGTGGTTATTGAATGGGTATTCATTGACATCAGAGACATGGATAACTGGATATGAATACACACACCTTGTTGAGGAAAGAATCCATATTGGTAAGGAGAGATTTCTCAAAGAACTGCATAGAAGGACATCCTAGAAAGTTGGTAAGATTCTAGCTTCCTCTTCTTGGGAACCAGTTGCAGTTTTGGAATTGAGTTCAGATTGGAGTCTGTAACCAGTGCTGAAGCTCATCTAGGTGAAAAGAACAAATCAACAAGGAGTCTTGTCTGTTCCAGAATCAAGAGAGAAAGGAAGAGAGACAGGATGTTGCAGAACAGTAAAGATTTTTGTTATGGATATGATTCCATGTACAGAGGGCATGAGCAAGAAGCATTAAAGCATCTTGGGGCCCAGTCTGTGTCCCTTCATGGAGCTTCATCCTCAAAGTGTGACGTGGTTGCTGGTGGATCCATATCTTAGACATAGAGAAGGAAAAGTGGCAGGTCCATGTACTCATGTACTCAATAGACAAGTGACATCTGCCTTTCATACAGTACTGGCCAGCTGAGGTCATGCTGTATATTTTAAAATAGTTGAAACATGTTCTGTGGTTTTCCCATCTGTCTATTTCCCAGTGGTTTGGAATTGTCAGGTTCTGAAAGACTGGAAACAGGGGAGGTTGCAGTGCTATGGACACAGGTGTGCAGATTGGAGCCCCTCAGATAAGCGTGCAGCTTAGTGCTCTGGGGAAGAGTTATCCTCATTTAGCTGATTAAAACAAAAATTAGATACCCAGTAAGAGTTGGATTTGCCTTCCTGGATGGTGCAGCTGTTGGAATAAGCAACATGTGACACTGATGATTATTTTAATTTCAGGCAAAGAGTGACTGTGCTGCCCTAGAAAGTTTTGTTTTGCTTTTCAAAGGGGCATGTGTGCCGTAGGAGGGGGCGGGTGGGGGAAAAGGCTGCCTGTTGAAACCCAGAAGGAAGTGGCTGTTTTTCTCTAGGTGTTTGATCTGACTGACAGCCCTTGTCTGAACTTACTAGTGATTTGCCATTTCATTAGCTGCTGGGTTTTCAATTTCTGCCTCTTGGAAGTTACACCGCTTTGAACAAGTCCCCACAGTAATTGAATTTGCCACAGAAATAGAACACTGGAAAATTTCATTTTCTTCCCCTCGCGCAGGCAAGCAGACAGACTCATATTCCTGCTGGACTGCTTCTCTTGCTACCCCTCTGCCTCCTCCTGCCCCCTTCCTCTTGCCCAGCACAGCAAAGTACTTGCTGGTGGTCCCTGCCATCCATCCACGGAGCCACAAAAAAGATCTCCTTTTGAATCGGCTCCGAGTGCATCAGCCTGTCGCTTTGTAATTTTCTCCTAAATGCCTTCCACAAATAATGGTTTTCAAAATGAGCATTAACAGGCTTGATTACATGAAATTGTCCTTTTAATTTACACCAGGATTCTATTGATCACACAAGTGCAGATTAAAGTGTTCAATGAAGCCCATGATGAGGTATTAACCAGCTAAGGGTCCTCCAGGGGCCGCCAGGGACGGCCAGGAATATGCTAGAAGTGTACAGTTATTTCCCCATAATGAAGTGGCACTATGCGAAGGCATGAATCGCTGGCAGGAAGAATGGATTGGAGATGATGAGCTCTTCAAAGTCATTTCTCGCTCACTCATTCAGCCTCATGCCCAGATCCTCTTGCGATTCTTCTGCATTACTTGTCATGAAATGCCAGGATTTACTTAGCCAGCTGATGCAATTTTTATGACCTTATTGCTTTTTCACCATGGTAATAGTTTTGAATCAATTTATCAATCCAGCAGTGCCATCAGACGTATTGCCCTGAAGATCAAGTCCAGGTCATTCCATCAATTCACTGTGGTTTACGAAGATAGAGAAAAAAGCCAGGCCGTGTGGGCTATCAACTTCAAATGGCTTAGTAAACATGCTGCTGCTACTTTAACTGCTTCACTTCTGACTCCAGACCTTTCTGCTTATAAAAATCAACCATCACACTCTCCATCTCTCCCTGTATTTTAATTTCTGACACATTAGCCATGCTGCAAATAATCTAGGGAAAAACCAGTGGAGGGCTCTTTAAGGGTTTTAAGCCTGCCATGGAAGCCTGGAAAAAACAAGGAGTTTTTTAATACATCTTTCACTACTGCCTTTCCAGCTTTGTTAGTTTGCTGCTTTTTGTGCATTTTGAAGGAGTGGCAACATCCTGTGTCAACAATGCAGAAATGAAGGGAGCATGAGCAAGCAGCAGGAAAGCCTAGCTCCAGGAACAGATAGCTGGATACTGAGCTTTACCGTATTAAAAGTCTTGGTCACAGTATCCAGAAGTCTTTTCCATTTGGTGGAAGTTTGATAGACAATACCCTACATTCACACAGCAGAAATCGATGCAAGTTGTATTGGCAGGCAAAGAGGTAGGCTCTGGATGAAATTACACAGCAAGCATGACTAAATCATGGCAGAGAAAATCTGGTAAAGACCTAGCAGGGAATTGTGTTAGGTTAGAGCCAATCCTGCTACTTCACTGAGATTTTAGGATTAGGGAAATGTTTTTTCCAGTGTACATTTCCTTTAAGGTTTTATAAAACCAATGCTAAATTTCACCAAGTCTGCTCTGTGAGCCAGTGTTGTCCTTCATAATTTTTTGACATGTAATTATTTAACTTCATTATATCTCTTATAGATCTACAGAGCATTGCTATAATTATTTTGGAGGAATTCTACATTTGGCTCCACATCATGAGAGGTATTCTCTGAGCGCTAGGAAGCAATGCATCTTCCTTCACCATAGTAAGCAGGGCCTGAGGTATAAATCCCATTTTCCAATGTTCACATGCACAGATTCATGAGGAGAGTCACTGAAAGTCCTCCCCTGCCTCACTGCAACTGCCTAAACTCTACAAACACGTGCAATTCGGGCACAATCAAAGCCTTCAGAGGGAAGTGATGAAACCAGCCAGAAATCATTCACACAGAATCCACGCATGATTTCCATATGTCCAGTGATATGTGGCATAATCTGTACCTTGGTTTCACAAATCTAAGCAGTGGCCTACAGTAGGAATAGTATTTGTGGAAACAGGCTATTGCAACTTGAGACACAGGAGCACATACACAAATGAAATCAAATGTGTGATCTGAGCTGCTTTGAAACCTGAAAAATCCTTGGGGTCAGAGAACCTAAAGAATGTGTCGAAACCTCATCTCCCTTCTCCCCATTTATACCTGTGCATCTATTAATAGCTGTTACTCTTCTTACATGCCTTGTACTGCTTGTTCCATTAGAACAGCACAGTTCCAATAACATTATTAACCAATAAACACTATAAACAAGAAACCAATAAACATTATAAACCAATTACCATCCAGGTTTATGAAGAGAACTAGTTAGAACACAGGAGAACATGGGCTTGTGACTGACATGGCTACGAGATAGCTAAGGCACAAGTATATAAATGTATGGGGTAAACACAGCTGAGCTCTTCAGGAGTTGTGGTGTAATGATTTTACATACAATGCAGAGGTAACTTTTTTTGGTGGTTGTAGGAAAATCAGGGCCAAAGAGGAACTGGAAAGTGTGACTTCAGCTGGGTGAGGACTTTCAAACTCAGATGGCCAGTGTCAGGGCCAGCTACTGTATATAATAATCTTATTTATAATTTTTAGAATGATCTTGCTTTACAGCCATAGGCTTTTGGTCTCAGTGTCAAACTTCCAGCACAAGGCTGCTGGGAGCCCTGCCTTAGCTGTATGAGCCTAACAGCTGTTCACATTAGTGAAGCAGGTTCAAATTTATACTTGAAAAAATTAGTGGCTCGTAAAAAAAATATGGAACAATGACAACCATGGGGAAAAGGTAATAATTTAAGCCATGAAAAATTAATCAGGGAGTGATACATTATTTTTCTAAGCAAAATGTGTTGCAGTAAGAAAAAAAAGAAACCCGTAGCTTTAATTAATTCTGCTTAACAGTAATAGAATAAGGTCAGGCACACCAAAAACTGTTGAATAAAGCAAAAATGTGTGAAAGATATATAATCTGATGTTATTCATAATGAAGAAGGGTTATCTAGTGGTCAATACAGCACCATTATTTTTAAGTTAGAGGTACGACTGCTGAAAATATACAGTGGCCATAACAACTTACCTGACTAGATTGTGAAAAAGGGTTCACATAAAAAGCAGTTTACGAAATGATACTCCCATTTCCATGACCAAAATTTATGGCTATTTCTATCTCTTAAACCACCCCAATTTTTGTTCCATCTAAAATAGGGAGCCTTCCTAACATGAAGGGAAGTTGGAACAGATGACAAACTGTAGTCCCTTTCAGCCTCACCCATCCTGTGATTCTGTGCATTTAAAGTCACGGCAAAATGACAAGAATATATGTTTTGGGGAAATTTCCTGCTAAAAGCCCATGTGCCAGGAAATGGCTCTTAGCCCAACTGCTTTGTGGGTCTACAAAAGTAGAAGCTTTTGGGTAACAACTACAAACATGTTGTTTATAGTCAGAAACAGCAAAACTATCCCACAAGCTTTCTTTGTGGTATGGTACAGAACCTATAGAAACTGCAGCTTCTTGTAAAAGGAAAATGCTTTTAATACAGAAGCAAACATGTGAGAAACAAGCGGGCTACCAGATGGTTCAAGTTCCAATTAACTATCTTCATTGTTTGTTCCTGAGCCTGAGCTAGTCCTCTCTATAGCACTGGGAGGGGATTAATCTCTGCAAAACTTGGGTCTTTGTGCATCTCCTGGCTGGCCAGGTGCTGTTTAGTGTCAATGAAGAGACACTTACAGATAGTGATTTATGTCAGGTGCTTTAAGTGATTCACTCAGTTCCCCCAACCAGTCCCCATGGTAGAGACTCCCTCAAAGGCCAGCTGAGAGTAATTGGCTCATTTGTGTCTGAGCAGACCCCAGGAAACCTGGAACTTACAGAGCTAGCACAAGTCCCTGATCTCATAATCTCTGCCCATGGGTTTGGGACTTCTATTTAAGCTCTAAACAAGAGGTGCGGCTCTTTTCTGGTGTGTCTTGTGTTCCTTACTGGAGTGATTTGTTGGTGAAGACTTCTGAACACCACTAGTGGCTGACCTTATTTGCCATTTGCCATCACTAGCCTGTTTCGTTGTCTTTTGAGTGCTGTGGCCATCTCTGCCTCCTGGATTGCCTGACACCAGGGTGTATGTGTAGCTTTGCTTCTGCTCCTTGAACAGGTACTGCCAAATATACGTTGCTAATATAATTTTCAGTTGAGTTAATAAGAGTTAAAAATATTTAGAACCTCACAGACAGTATTTGGCATTGCTGAATTATTATTATTTTTATTATTATTACTATTATTATTTCAGCTGACAAAGGAGACAAATGTAAGTAATATTTAAAATATCCATTTGAGGAATTGTTACAGAAAGACTGTGCAAGCGCACATTTAGTTCAAGCATCTTTGTTGGTTAATATATAATTATAGTGAGCTTTTTCAGTCATGAAGAGCTATGCTGCAACAGCCATCCAGCTGTGAAGTTACTGTAGGTTCCCTACTGAAAATGCCAACAGGTCTCCAGGTGATGATAGAGATGCCATTAATTTATTCCTGAACCAGATTAACATTTGTGTTCATGTAATATTTTTGAACAGTTTCTAAATGGTGCTATCATGTTGTGTGGAAATACAGCCTTCCTGTATAATTTCTAGCATGGTTTGTGACTGTCCTTGTGTCTGTTGCTTTGTCCAAGTTTGTGCTGCACACGATAAGGCCTTCCTCACATTTTATTACCTTGAGGTTATTTCTTTGGCAGAATTTCCAAATGAAATTCCAAATGAAATGAAAATAGGTGAGCCACCTGTATGTCTGTAAGGACAGGGAGAAGTGAATATAGCTGGTGTCCTGGGTCTTCAGTAGTGTTGCGGTTTAGGCCCAGGGGACAATTGGACACCTTACAACCACTCACTCATGCCACTGCTGGTGAAATGGGAAAGAGAATAGGAAGTGCAAAAGTGAGAGAACTGGTATGTTGAGATACAGACAGTTTGATAGGGAAAGTAAAAGCTCTGTGTGCAAGCAAATCAAAACAAGGAGTTCATTCACCACACTCCCTAGGCAGACAGGTGCTCAGACATCTCTGAGAAAGTAGGTCTCCATCACACCTAGTGGTTTCTTTGGAAGACAAATGATATCACTCTGAATGTCCGTCCTTTCTTTCTTCTCCTGATTTATGTGCTGAGCAACCTTTGATGAAAGGCTGTGTGCTAATAAACTGTACTCATCCTTAAGGCATTCCTCTTAGAGCATCCTGTGTGGATTGCTTGCCTACATCATAAAGTAAACATTTTCAGCATTCTCCTATGATCTTACCTGCTTGATCTGGTCATGGCTGTTTATCTTGCAAATAAATTCTAATAGTATGGTCTGCTTAATTGATTTGTAGGTGCTGCTTGCTCTTTGTGCATGTGAATATCCTAAGAGGCATTTCTCTCTAAGCACAGGTATGCAAACAGACAGGTAGGCCTCTGCATCAGCCTCTTGGCCCTCAAGGCTGTGCCTCTTCAAGTTACTGAAAGAGAAGTCAATTTTGGTGTTACAAAAAGGAGCAGTGGAAGCTACCCATTCCATTAAACAAACATTCTCCCAACAAATGCCTGGGTGGGTTTTTTTTTTTTTGTGGGAAAGTGAGTTTGGTTTTTGGGAATGTGTTGTTGGGTTTTTTTAATATCTTTAAAGATTTGACTTTTTTCTCCTATGTAGAAGTATCATGTAGATATGAATAATAGGGCCTTGCATAGGCAGAAGATGTGTTAACACAGAGAAATTGTATTCATCATTTTGTTGCCTATACTGGTGGTTATTTTGAATGAGTTTGGTAGGGCCCCTTCACAGTTCAGTTACAACTTCAGACCTGATTTTGAAAAAGTGAATTTTTTGTTTAAGTCCCATTGCTGCCAAGTATTGGTCCCATTGCAAATTTCCTAATGCTGATGTGTTCCATAATTCTGAAGTAAAACACTGAATTGGAAGAGCAATGTTAAACTCAGATGTCACTTTTCAAAAATTGATAACCATGTGATTTTGGAGGAAAAGCTTCAAAGGTCAGTTGAGGGGTTTTTTTCCCCTAGGCCTTGAAAAATAGAAGAGGAGAGAGAATTGCTTTTCAACTGTTTTAAACCCTTATATTTCTTTTGGGATAGATGTGTGATTTTTGAAAATTGCTGATCTTGTAGCTGTTTTTACTACCAAGGCCCATATTTTAACAGAGATGCAAGGAGAGACAGCTACTTTGGCAGGTGCTGACCCCTCTGAAGCTCTGTTATGAAAACAGGTCTTACACTCCATTCTGAGAAAGAGGATGTTAGAAGGTAATGGAACCCAGTATAACCTCTTACCTCTGCTCCAAAGAGAAGCTGGAAGGGCCAAGGACATTTTAAGGAAGTATAAATTAACTAAAACCAGCAGTTTAAGAGGTTTGATTTATGGATTAATTTCTTCTAAGGGTTTGGTGTTGCCTCAGACTTGCAAAGGTTTTTTCTTTCCTGTGCTTCTTGCATATTTCTGGCCATTCTTGAGTCTTGTGCATCTGTATTCTCTTCCAGCTCCCACCCTCCTAGCTCTTTCTTCTTCTCTCACTTGCTTCATCAGTATGCTTTTCCATTGCTGCTGCCTCAGGCAGAGGGAAGCTGAATGAACTTTACTCCTAATATTTCTTCCTTTGAAGATCCATTTATCTTGGTATACTTTCCAAAGTAGGTGGTAACACTGGTGTTCCTCTACCAGCCTTGTCTCAGTAAGAAGCTGATAACTGAGACAGCGAAATGAGCACTAACAAGTTTACTCTTTTAGTTCAGACCACTGGAAATGACCCTATACTTTTATTTGCAATGATCAGCTGCATCATCTTGAAATTTATTTCTCTTCAGAAAGTGGATGACTGTCTCCTGGGCAGTGTGTGTAGTTTTGGGCACTGTTGGGCTACAAGTGAACTGAACAAAGCCTAAAAGCTTCTGCCACTGGCCAGGAGACCCCACCCTATAAACAATGACACAACAGAAAGCAGCACTGTGTGTGTAACTATGCTCTTCTTCTTAAGGCAATGGCAAAACAACCTGTCCCAAATTGTAAAATTAATTTTCATGAGCTCTACCTAAAGTGAAGTCCTTAGCTGATTCCATAATAAATAGGTTGCCACTGGCTGTGGGGGTAGGAGCACTCTCAGTGATATTTAGTGTAATCCTCCCCATTTAATTCATTCACTGAAGCCACAATTCAGTATTTCTGACGTCAGACTTAATTCCCATAGAGGCCATTGCGGCCTCAAAAGCACTGAACTGTGGCCTTGCTGAATGAATCAGGCAGAAGAAATAAGGATAATCATACACAGATCATTGTCATTGATAATAGCTGAAAGGAAAATGCAGAAGAAATACATAAGGGTTTTAATGAGGATTTTGAGTAGCAGTTCTCTAGCCACGCTGCAGGAGTAATTACTCATCAGAGCTATAACTCAGGGATCATCCTAATGCAGTTTTGTGAGAGTGAACAAGACCTCTTTAAAAAAACACCCACCCCTTTAATCAGTGTTTCCCTTTGACAGCAGGTGCTTTAGCCCTGCCAAGACATTTTTACTATGAAGTCAGTTCAGCATCAAAGTTCTAAATGATGCATAGGATTTCATGGCTAACTCTGTGGTTTAAATGTTATGACTGATCGGGGCAGAAGAAATGCCTTTTCATTTCACTGATACTACAGGAAAGTCTCATGTTGTGTGGAAAGAAATTACCATTTTTTTTCCATACCTTTTCCTCTTCACCACACATCTGAAGTTTTTCCCCCTACTGTTAAAGCAGTTCAGTCTAAACAAAAAAGCACCATAGGCAGACTGTACAAAGATCAGGCCAGTTCCCATGTTTATTAGCCTGAGAGTTCTGGGGTTTAATAATGGCCAAAAGACAGGCTTTCGTTGCAGAGAAAGGGGGGTATCAGCAGCTTTCAACCTTCAGGGGTCTGCCTTCTGTAACAAATATTCCAGTGGTGGTATCGAGCTGTGTGGTTCAAAACTTTGTCTTTCTTCTTGGACCAGCTGAAAGGAGCAGATGTCAAAAGGGCTTCTTTTCACACAGCATGGGCCTCAAACCAAACTAAAGCTTGGGCTTAAGGCTGTGGGGCATCGTGTCCTCTGGGCATGCAGAGGGGATGTGGCCAAATGTTTTGGTACCCAAGGAGTGCTATCAACCCCAAGGACAAGAGAGAATTGCTCTATGCACTCTTGAGAAATAATGAGCGTAAATAGAGCAAGGGAAACCCTGACTGGCACAAAGCATTCCTGTGCGGTAATGTGGAGGAGAAGCCGCCTCCTTACTGATGTAGCTCATCCCTTGCCTGACTCTGGAGATATGTTAATCTGGCTGGTACAGAGTTAGTCCCTGCTAGAGGCCAGTAGAGCAATTGGATTACCCTGGGGACTGGTTTTTCTTTTCATGTTTTACTTCTATAACTTCTCATAGGAATGCATGGGGTAGAATGTTGTTTGTGTGGGGCCTAAAGTAAGAGGGATGTTTGTTTGAGTTAGTCAAAGAAGAAAGATTCAGGCTTAAAATAGGATATCTGGGTTTGTCTGAGATGACATTTCCTAACAGAAGATTCAGTGTTAAAGGGATATATTTATGAATACTGGGGAAAAAGGGACACATGTAGATCTAGCTCTGTTGGATATTTATGAAGTGTCATAGTTTTATTTGGGCAGAGATTTGGCAATTATCAACACCAGCCCCATTTATTAAGTTTGAAAGTAAATCAATAGCAAATTGGAATTCCATTTATTTTTGTGACTGCTTTGCTGCTGCCTAACAAGGTGTAGTAAAACACACCTACTGGATGGTCACAAATAGTAGATATGAGGAGAGACATGGAGATGCACTTAACCACTGTTAATTGCTTTTGTGAAATGAACTGTGTTGTAGCAAGGAATTTTGAGAGGAGAATTAGGAGAAAACTCCCACGGTAAAGGAAAATCCAGTGAAACGTGTAGGGTTCAACTGACGAATGCCAGTGTTAAGGGAAGCCCTATGGTAAGGTGCTTGCATGTTGTGTGGTCTGCTTAGCAGTTCTATTTTAACTGCCTTGAAGCTTTTGCAAGTGCTGGGAAAAACACTTGCTTCTCATAATTTTATATTTTTGAAAGATGCTAAATCTGCAGACCACTACCGCAAACCATGAAAAGCGTTCTGCTCTTGAATTGTTGTCAGTGATGATGAGAGAGGGCAATAAAAAGCATGCCATAACAAAAAAAAAGACACCAAAACCTGAAACCTGTGTGTTTTTACTGGCAATGGTGTTTAAATTTCTGGTGATAGAGGTGGAAGGAAGAAAATTATTGGAGATGAAGCTGTAATGGGCAGCTCTCAGCTTCTTTGAGGGTGGCTTGGCCCCTGGCAACATGTAAGTTTTGTTGGAGATTGCTACTATTATGCTCAGGATAGATATATCTTTCTGTTCCTTAATTTTGCACTTTATGACCAGACTGCTGTGGTGGCCAAGGGTCAACACTGTGGTTCCCATGGAGATGGGAGCATGATCTTGCCCCATCCTATGGACTTGGCTTCAGCTGAGCTCATGGAATGAGTGCTGTGCTCCTGAATGCATGAGAATTAACACTCCTTGTGCTTGCTCCCAAGAAAGGGAGCAAAAATAAAGCTACAATACACGTAGCTTGCAAACTGCTTTGGGTTTTGTGCCAACAGCATGAATGAAGGTCTTTGTGCAGTGGGAAGATGCAGGATTCAGCAATTGAAACTTACCATTGGGTGGTTGCCTGAAGGGATTGACCCAAAATCTAAGATTCTGACCGTTACTGATACCAGCCTAGCATCCAAACCCAAATCCCTTGGCACAGATCCATCTCTGTGTGAATGTGCAGTGAGGAAGGTATGAAATATTTCACAGTCTTACTAATATTACTCTAATTAAAAACAACACTGAGGGAAGGAGTCCAGACAGAGAGAAAAGACTAATTGCCTGGAAGCTGTTAAGAAAGCATAAAGATCCTCATGCAATTAATCCACAAGAATTACCATTTTTTAGGTTCTCCCAAAGGTCCTTCTGCCTTTGATTTTGTCTATTGCTGGTCAGCAGGTAGAAGATGGTGTGCTGTATTTGTGAGTTTTCTGTTCTGGCTCTGTCCTTGTGAACTTGAAGTTGCCCAGATGAACTGTGATCTGTTGCACTGAAGGAGAGGTCTGGAATTCTGCATGTAGATGATTTCTAAGGTGACCATTTAGCCTGAGGAAAGGTGGTTCTGCCTTCTGCTTTGAGAGTTTATTTCTCAGGAAGCAGAAGCTGTGGCTGTTGACATCAGTGTTGCCGGGAAAGCAAGCAGCCAACCTGCTACCAATGGATTTGTGTTTTGAAGCTGAGGCACTGGCAAACTCTCTCATGCCCAAGAATTGATCTGATGGTTATGTGAACTTCATTTAACAGAGGATACTGTCAGTCATGTCAGCAACATACTTGAGTAACCTTGGTCTTGCCTGGTGTGGATTCCATAGTTAGGTGTTGTCTCAAAGCATCCTCCCAGCTGTAAATGCATGGCCTGGTGGACAGGAGGGTGTCAGGCTCTAACCTCACCTGAGGAATAAGCCAAAGTTTCTCAAATAAAAACAGCTTTTTGCAAAATCAGAGTTGTTTTTGTTAGTAGAGGAATGGGAAGGATTTCTCTGGTAAAGTTGCTGTGTTGGAGGATTGCAAGAGATAGTGAAATATGAAAACACAAATAGCTTGGAGCCAACAAACCATTTAGCTGAAAGTGAATGAAAAATAAATATTCTCCTGTAGAGCAAGCAGGATATGTTCAGGACCTGTCTTTCCTGTGACCTACAGGATTTTAAGAGAAAAGCTTCAGAATTTTATTGGCATTGCCACTATTAGGCGAACTTTTCTCTCCCTTCTCCCCAGACTGGGGTCAGCTTTAAAGAGAGCATTAAGTGAATGGCTAATGGAATTAAGGGTATAATAATAGAAGGATATAGTGAGACAATTGTATTAACAAGAAATAAATCATGTTGAGTGTAAGGTAAGTGTTTTTTAATTGATTGATGGGAAGGATGCTCCATAGGTTTTTTTGAGGACTAACAGCCACTTGCCTTCCCATCTACAGTAAAAAGCCAAAAGGGAAAAAGAGATAAGAAAATTATGCAGTGGGGAAATAAATTATTCAGAGAAGATGGCCATTTTGTGCTGACATCACTAATGTGAAAAAGCATTAAATCTTTGATACTAGCTGCGTTCCTCAGAGGTTGTCGTGGCTGCACAAGGTATTGGAGATTATAGCTAGAACACTTCAGCTTCCCTTGATGCCTTAAGTGGCTTCCCAAGGTGATCCACTAAGTGAAGACTCAGCAATGTCTGTGGGTCCCAAGCTGCTCTGACTATTTTTTTATTTACGTTATTCTAGTGACTTCATCAGCTCCTATGTTTTATGTGATATGGCCTGGAGATAGAGGTTGTGTGTGTAGAGATGAATGAAAGCTGGTGGCTGTTTTAAGTGTGGAGCTTACACCTTGCAAGTGTATAATTCCACTGAAAAGGGGGAAATGGGAATCTTAAATATGAAATGAAACTTTCTAAGGCCTAATTTTCCTGCTCTGTAAATAATCTGATTTTACTAAAAGAAACATGGTGTCAAGCTTGCACTTCTTCAGGACCTGGTTTTCTTCAATCAGAGAGTGGAAAAATTAGGTCCTAGCTAAGATGCAACTGAAATGGAAACTTTGGCAAAAGGCAATTAAGAGTAACTACTAAAGGTCTATAGAGTATGTGAGTAAAATCAAAGCAGTGTGAAGGAAGAGGGGTCATTTCATGGCCTTTTTTTTTTTTTTTTTTTCAGTTGAGAGCTTTTAAGCAGTGCAATTAAAGTGCCTTTCATTGTCAGTAATTCAGCAGGACACTCTGTGTGATGCAAGACCTTAAATCTAACCTCATTTTATTCCTCAAGACTTTAATCAACTGTTCCCCCAACAATCCCTCCACCTATTCAGTGCCTGTGTGTGTTGCTTTCACTTGCTGAGGTCAGAGTTGCAGTTGGCAGCCTGCACTGGAGTGGAGCCTGCCTGTGTGGAGGCTCACCTCTGCTTGCTGGGCAGCACAGGGAGACCACCTCAGCAGCCTCATTGCTGCAATTATGTGGTCCCACAGTTTTCCACAGAGAGGCTGGGGTGTCTGGGAAGGCTGTTGCATAAAGCAGGACTCACTTCAGTAGTGGGAAAGAATTTAATAGGCTTTGAGAAAGATTTGGAACCTTTAGTGGTGTGGACACTACAGGAAACAGATATGAGTGTATGAGTCACTGAATTCAGGCTCACTGTATTGTCACAAAGAGGCTTAGGGGGCGTGGTGACCCACTGAACCACTCAGAGATGGTCAGCGTAAGAGGCTTTTAACTTCAAATAGCGTAGCCCCTGGCTTCTTGCACCACTTAGGCCACAGATTTCGCATACAACCCTTTAGTGAGTGTTAACAACTGGGTTAACGGGTCTCAGAGTTCAGAACTCTGGATCAATCTCACCAGGAAATTTGAATGTAACTGTGGTGTTGCTGTCTGCAGCCAACTTGAGTTACATATAAACATGCGCTATTTTTTCAAATGAAGGAACAGAAACGTGTAATCTTCTTATGTGCTTGTGAAGCTCTCAAATAAAGCAAACTAAAAGTGTTTTCAAACAGTCAGCTTAGTAAAATGCAATAAAAATAAAATTGCTATCTCTAATTAATGTATTTTTGAAAGGCACTCTCACAAAACTTGCTAAGTAAGCAGCTTTGGATATTGCTGTTATCCCTGAGGTGGAATTGTCTGTGGTGTTGCTGTTCTGCAGCTTCAGAACTCTCTAAATGCTTGTCTTTGCATTAGTGATGTCCTGTGGTCAGCCTGTCATTGACTTGTCAGTAGCCAATCGCACCAATTTTTGTCCAAATGGTGTCATTTGCTGTAAATTAATTTACTTTTGCCATTAAGTGCAGAGACAGTATGTGGTCAATTCGATTTTGTCCATTAGAGACAATAACCCTAGCCAAGCTCTTTGATGCTATTCTTAGTTCACCCCTTGGGACTACTCTACTTACATCTCCAGAGGTACTGGTAAATTTATATTATTCTTCCTTGTCTAATATTTGTGATTTGTTGGCTTTGCTTTAATACATGGACAGTTAAGTCTAAATGCAGAGACTCTTGCACAGCGTAATCTCAGGGATGTGAAAGTTCTGGGAGGAGGAGAAAGCAGAGTGATCGTGTGTAGCAAATCCACTACTTACCTAGTTTAGAGAGTGGTTATTTTTGTATCCTTACTCCCAGGCCTGACAGAGGCGACTGGTTTTGCCACAAAATACAATGGGGGCTCTTGGGTTGCTCAGCATGGCCTTAGAATATAGCACAAGTTATATATGTATTTAGATACTCTATTGATGGGGGTCATGCTGCAGATAATTTTGTAAACCCCTGACTTAAAGAATATTTATTATTAAAGTAAAACAGGGAGATTGAGATGTTTGTGGTTAGTGACTCTTCCATGGTTTTATCATATATGGGTGAATCTCCTAAACTGTTTACTTTGGTTGCTTTTATATGCAAAGACTGCTGGAAAACAAGGAGAAGGAAATAAAGGAAAGAAAATGTCTTTTCAATCTGTCCATCTTTACTCATTTACAAATATAAACCCTGACATCCAGGTTCTCTAAAAGTTTTTTTTTTTTCTTGATCCCTTGTTTCATGATGAAAACAAGTTGTGTTGCTGCTTGGGCAAATCTAGAGATGTTGAGTGCTGCACACACCCAGCACTGTGTTTGATCCTGACTTAAATAGCCAAGTGCTTGGTTTTGGTCTACAAAGCAGAGTCAGTGCCTGCCGTACATTAGTTGTTGATAGTGTGTCTGTGTAGCAGGTAGTTGGAGAAGCCATGTTCTTGACCACTGATTTAAAAAGACTAGAAGCTGTGTTGAATACCACATAACTTCTTGTGGACATGGGTTCACTTTTTCTTCTGCTTGTCCAGTTAATGAAGAAATACTTTTGCTTCAGACCTCTCTTGTCACAGTGTTAAGTTTTTATTTATAGGATATTGTTATCTAAAAGCTGGATCACACACTGGCTTGACAGAACCTGATTAAGTGGAAGGCAGTTGTGCGTCTACAGTTGGGCCTCTAAAAGGGAGAAAAATGCATGTGGGATGACATGGAAACAGCACCTGTGCAGACACAGAGAAACACTGCTCCTCCATAAGCACATGTGGTCTGCTCTCTGTGTGGTGTAGGAACCCTTCCTACAATATTTCATTGCTGTATTTTTGACTGTTTGTGTAGAATTAAAAGGTGGTGTGAGGTGTTATGCATTGGTAGTGCTGTACAGTTTTGGACAGATTGAACAGAAAGATCTTGACTTCCAGTTGTGAGCCTGCAGCACTCAGAGGGATGGAGGAAATGCTGGGGAACGTGGAAAACTGTGAGCTACCAATCTCTGAAAAATAAGAAAGCAAACCTGATTTATGTGATACCTTGGCCAACATGAAGAACAGAGGCTGCATGTTAGTCAGAGAAGCTTGAAGAGGTAAGAGACCATGAGAAAAATACCTCAATTTCTTTGGGTTAATGCAGTATGCTGGCCTTTCACTCCTTGAGACAGTAGGATCAATTCAGGTTTGGGTCACAAGTAGAAGTCAGGTTAGCAGTCTCATGCTAATCTCTAGCGGACATTTGTCTGTATTGTGAAGTCATTGTGCAATACGGTAGGAATGGGCAGCAGTGTTTTCAGGGAGTCTGGAGGAACTGGGTCTGCCTCAGCAGTTGTACCTTGGAAAAAAACATAGTCTTTGTTCTGCTTAAACCTGATTCCCAGATATTTTTTCTTGTTGGTGTCAAAAAACCCCACAACTTGACCTTGCACCAAGGCTTACTAATGTTATGCTGTCCAAAACAAAGGTAGTCTGGAAATGATTTCTATGGCTGAAATCTGACTTTTAATGTATGCACTCCGCTGAGTGCTTAAGCCAGTGCTGGTGAAAGGCAATTCTGGCTTTCCAAATATTATGACTTCTACCACCAACAGTATCTTCAAAGCAGATGCAGGAGGTCATATAAATGGTTGATACTCCTCAGTGAGTAGGATGGCCAAAAAAAGAAGCTGTAGGAAATAAGAAAACAAAGAATAACTTTGTTTAAGGAAAGGATGTAGAAGAGTAAATGCTGCAAGAGCTGGAAATGGATCAGAAGATCTCCAGGCGACAGTCTTCACATGACAGGCTTCAAAGGGGATTGTTGCTGATCCTGAAGGGCCTGAGATGGAAAACAAACTCAATTTTGGATTCTAGAAATTGCTAATTCACAGGATGGAATTTTCAGGGAGCTCAAGTAAGCTATGAGTCAGTAGCTTGCTCAGTCCCCAGGCATGTCTTCTTCTTAAAAGGTTAAGACAAAATTATGTCAGTGTTGCTGGGTCTCTTGCTCTGTGTTTGAAAGTGAACAAGTGTAAAGCTAAAAAAAAAGGGGAAGGCAAGAAAAAGAATGTCAGTGGTGTGCAGAGCTGAAGCTGTTTAAATATCTGTCTGTAATCTGCTCCATTTCCAAGTTTTCAATTCACCCATTCCTTAATTTAACTCCAGGAGTTGCTTCTTGTACCTTGCCTCACAACCCACCTGGTGCTATTGTGGTTTTTGTGGGGTCTTTTTCTTTAACTACTTTGCAAAATGCTAGAAATAAGTTGTCCTTTCAGGATAAAGACTCAGGGCGCCTTGAAAGTGTGTCTGCTGCTGTGTTAAGTGGTGTAGTTCCTGCCCTTTTGATTTCTCCAGCATGGGGACTGAAGTGGGAGCCCACTGGGCAGCTCAGCAGCAGGAGGGAGTCGGACAGTGTTTGTTGGCTGTGCCTGCTCCTGTGTTGAAGGCCTCAGAATTTTAAATTCCACCAGCCAGCCCATGATGGGACCTTGCAGTCCTCTCCCCATGGGCTGACTCTGTAGGCACAATTGCCATTTGCCAGCAGTTATGTGGGCCCTAGGTGGGAGGTCAAAATGAGGCTCAAAGTAGTTTCCCTGCAGAGTTTTGGTCACTATTAGTTCGCAACAGGTGGGTTTTTTTTCCTTCCTTAATCCGAGAGACTTCAATTTTCTTTCAGGCTGGTGGTTACCTCTGAGTGTGGAGCAAAGACTGGATCCCCTGTGCTAAACACTTAAGTGCCTGGAGCTGATGTGGAGAATGTTACCACAGTGCTAGCCTGAGTCTCCTCTTGCTGGTGGGAGCCACGTTAGGTCCGTGTTTCTCAACCTCGGCTTTGCCCCTTGGCAGTGTTTGGGGTTATTAGCTCAGTTGCTAATAACTGGCTATATCAGGACCTATTTGTTGGATATTTTTGCATCCTGATGAGGAAGATATGTAGACTGCAGGTTTAGGAGAATGATCTGCAATTCATCACACTCCTTTCAGATGGTGAGTGGGATAGAAGGAACTGAGGGATAGAAGTGGGATAGAAGGAACTTTTTCTTGGGACAAGGACATGGCCTGGGCAGCACAAGGGCATGCTGTTGGATGCTCAAGGTCCCTCCATGCTGGCAAAGTGTGGAAAGCCATTTCTTTCTTCCCCTATTCTTTGTTCTCTTTTGTCTTTGGTATCAGCAGGTAGTCAAGCAGCTGACACCTCACTGCAGGCCTCAGTGAGAAAGGCAATTGTCTGTAAACACTGGTTTAAGAGTACTTGTAGAGATTCTCTTAATTTAATCCAGTACATGGGATGAGTGGCAATGACAAGCCTCATACCTCTAAACTGGTGAGGCTCTCCAACAGAAAACTGTTAGTTGAAGAGATTCATATAATTTTATAAATTGTTATTACTAATGTGCATCTACAGGTTTTTGAATTAACAAAGTGGGATAAATCCCCCTAATTTTTGATCCCAGGGAGAAATCCTACTTCTCAAGACTTAGCTCCTACATATCATTTTCAAAATTCTAAGTCACAAGGCTCATGAAAATTGTTGGTTGGCAAATCATTTCCAGTAAGTGCTTTTGTGTAAGATGTTTATTTGAAGGGTCTAAATGTCATTCTGTGGTGGCCTTTCCTATTAAATACAGTGACCACATCTGGTCTAGGAAATATCTAACCCAAGTCCTACTAGATGCTGAGAAACTATTCCAAGGTGAAGCCTCAGATACTTTATATACCCTCCCTTACCCTTTTAATTTTCTTCATTCTAGTAAACGAGTCTCAAAAAAACTGAGTGGGGAGCGCGCGCCCGCCCCGCATGAAGATAAAAAAGGGACGGGACGCGAGGGGGAGGAGGGGCTGGGGAGGGCAGGGCGTGATAAAACAAATCTACCGGATGTGACAATTCAGCCTGACTTGACTTCTTTCTCCGACAACTCTTTCAGGTTGCAGCTGTTGACACCGGTCCTCCTGAAGGACAGCGAGTGGCACGCCGCACCGGTGAGCACCGCGGTGGTGAGCTGGGGGCGGGAGATCAGAGCCCAGACAGGTATGTCATCGTCAGAGATGTTAACTGCACACCACCCGAGATCGAAGTCGCTCCGGGGCTAATGACATCTAGTCCCAAAGGACCCATTCTCTGGCTGCGCTGTGTCCGTCCACCTCTGTTTCTGCCCAGAGGGCAGATGGTCGCCCAGGCTATCCTGCAGGAGGGCCACACCCAATGGTGTGTGCCACCCATGTAATAGGAACAGGGAAGCCGAGGGTGGACTGCAAAATCAACAGAGGGGAAGAAGTCCTTCACCTCAAGGGGCTTCTGGACACAGGGGCGGATGTGACGATCATTCCCACACGGGAATGGCCGGCACATTGGGAACTGCAGAACGTGGCAGGGCACGTACAAGGTGTTGGGGGCATCCAATTGGCTAAACAATCTAGAAGCATCGTACAAATTAAGGGGCCGAGCGGACAATTGGCCAATATATGTCCGTTCGTACTTGATTACAAGGAACCCCTCTTGGGGAGAGATCTCATGCAGCAGTGGGGAGTCACTATTGACATTCCTGACCCCCCACAGAATTTTTGCGCAGCGGTCACTGAGGAGCACCCTACCCAGAAATTGACTTGGAAAACGGACTGCCCAGTTTGGGTAGAACAGTGGCCGCTCTACGGCGAGAAATTGGAGGTGCTCGAGAAGCTCGTGGAGGAGCAGCTTAAGAAGGGGAATAGAGCGGAGACCAACAGCCCTTGGAATTCCCCTGTCTTTGTGATTAAAAAACCTAACAAAGACAAATGGCGGCTCCTCCAGGACCTTCGCCAAATTAATAATGAGATTGAGGACATGGGCTCTCTCCAACCAGGGATGCCGTCCCCGACGATGCTTCCCCAAAATTAGAATTTGGCCGTAATTGATATTAAGGATTGTTCCTTCCAAATTCCTCTACACCCTGACGATGCCCACGTTTTGCCTTCTCGGTTCCGGTCATCAACCGAGGAGCCCCAAGAAAGAGATACCATTGGAAGGTGCTGCCACAGGGCATGGAGAACAGCCCGACCATCTGCCAATGGTATGTCTCTTCCTTGCTTGCCCCAGTACGCGCAGCCGCAAAGGAGGCCATCATCCTTCATTATATGGATGATGTCCTCGTGTGTGCCCCCGATGATGACATGCTGGCGAATGTGCTTGACCTGACAATCGGAGCATTGGTTGCTGCAGGGTTCGAGCTCCAGCAAGATAAAATTCAAAGGATGCCACCTTGGAAATACCTGGGCCTTGAAATTACCAAGCGGACCATTGTGCTGCAAAAATTGGCAATCCAAACAAATATAAAGACATTGGTGGATGTCCGCAAACTGTGTGGATCTTTAAACTGGGTAAGGCCGTGGCTGGGTCTGTCTAATGAAGACCTAGCCCCCCTTTTCGATTTGTTGAAAGGGGGAGAGGAGCTTAGTTCTCCCCGGACGCTTACCCCAGAGGCACAGACAGCCTTGGAGAAGGTGCAACAACTGATGTCCACCAGGCAGGCAAGCAGGTACAGGCCTGACTTGCCGTTTAGATTCATCATCCTAGGCAATCTGCCGCACCTACACGGGGTCGTCTTCCAATGGGAAGACAACAGGAAGAGCAAGAAGGACCAGGACTGGAGGGATCCTCTCTTGATAATTGAGTGGGTTTTCCTCAGTCACAACAGGTCCAAGAGGATGACACGGCCACAAGAGCTGATGGCTGAACTGATCCGGAAAGCTAGAGTCCGGATCAGAGAGTTACTGGGATGTGACTTTGACTGCATCCACGTACCAATCACGATGCGGACGGGCCAAATTACTAAAGCAATGTTGGAGAGCCTGCTTCAGGATTGTGAAGCCTTGCAATTTGCTCTGGAGGGTTACACAGGCCAAATTTCTTTACATAGGCCGGCCCACAAAATTTTTAATTCAGAAATTCAATTTGAGTTGAGTACAAAGAGTGTTCGGAGTAAGGAACCTTTAAAGGCCTTAACCATCTTTACTGACGCGTCTGGGGCTTCTCACAAGTCTGTCATGACTTGGAAAAACCCCCAAACTCAGCGGTGGGAGGCGGATATTAAAGAGGTGGAAGGATCACCTCAAGTCGCTGAGTTAGACGCAGTCGTCAGGGCTTTTGAAAGGTTTCCCGAACCCCTAAATTTAGTAACTGACTCCGCATATGTTGCAGGAGTAGTCTCCAGAGCCGAATACGCCATCTTGCAAGAGGTCTCCAACACAGCTTTATATGAGTTGCTCTCAAAATTGGTCAATCTAGTCTCCCACCGAGAGCAACCCTATTACGTGATGCATGTCAGGTCACACACGGACCTGCCCGGGTTCATTGTGGAAGGCAACAGGAGGGCAGATGCCCTCGCTGTGCCAGCCGTGATGGCCCCGATCCTGGATGTATTTGAGCAGGCCAAAATCAGCCGTCGGCAGTTTCATCAAAACGCCCCTGCCCTGGTCCGGCAGTTCAACCTGAAGCATGACCAGGCCAGGGCAATCGTGGCCGCGTGTCCAGAATGTCATCAGTTAGCTCTTCCCGCCATTGGCACCGGTGTTAATCCCCGTGGACTCAACAGTTGCGAGGTGTGGCAGATGGACGTGACGCATGTCGCTTCATTCGGCAGGATGAAGTATGTACATGTGTCAGTGGACACCTTCTCCGGAGCCGTCTTTGCTTCTGCCCACGCAGGGGAAAAGGTTAGCGATGTCGGAAGGCACTTAGTGCAGGCATTCGCTACCCTGGGCATCCCCAAGGTCATTAAAACGGACAATGGCCCTGCGTATTCATCCAAGGAGTTCAGGGGCTTCCTGCAGCAATGGGGAATAGAACACAAAACGGGCATCCCCTATTCCCCAACAGGCCAAGCCATCGTGGAAAGGGCTCATCAAAACATCAAAAGGATGTTACAGCGTCAAAGGTCCCCAGAAAAACTAGACTCCCTGGTTGTCAGGCTCTCAAGGGCACTGTGCCTTTGAGAACCTGAACCCACCGATTGTGCGGCACTTTGGAGGGTCTCGGCAGCTGCAAATGAAAGAAAAGCCTCCGGTGTGGATTAAAGACCCGGAGACTCGGGAGATACAGGGCCCCCATGAGTTAATCATGTGGGGGAAGGGATATGCTTGCGTATCCACCCCTGAGAGCCCTAGGTGGATCCCATCGAGATGGGTGAAACCATGTGTCTCCCGTCCTGCCGGAAAAGGAAGTCAAGCAACCCCTAAGACCGGGATAGGCTGACCCCATGTCCTCTGGACCCCAACTTTACCCCAGTTAGGTCCTTGTTTTAATAATGTTCTCTCTAAGTTCGTTTCAGTTGGAGACACCGGAGATGGATCCTGCACCATCCGCCCGAGCCATCACCAGAAGCCTGCAGCTGATCATCATCTTGCAGCTGCCAGGGCCAGGACCACATATGTTTGTCCACAGCCGCGGCCCAAAACCCGATGGCTACATGTCTGGTAGGGATCCCTCTTGGGCGAGAGGAGCTTACATCTCTCCTTGAAAAGCTCAAAGCCACGCAGGCTCTGACGACGCCCGCAAGTAAGGCTACTGTCGCCAAGCCACCTGTCAACCTGCACCGTCCCCGGGTACCCTATCGGAGACGGCCTCCTTTCAGCTGGCACCGCAGGGGGAAACGCAACACCGATAACCCCCTGGAAAAGTGGCTGCCCCTGCTCCCGAAGACTAGCAGTGAGCCCCAAGAGCTGGATCTCTTGGGATCCTATCCGGCTCACTACTGTGTCCAATTTCAATTCGGGTTGTCCCCGGATCAGGAGGCTTTTAAAAACATAGCCCCAAACCGTCGTGACTATGGGGCAGACAAATGGTGCCTGGCCGTCAGCAGAGTGACCACTGACAACCCACATAGGTCACACCCAAAAGGGTTACCCCGAGGACTATTCCTCATCTGCGGTGACAGGGCGTGGGCAGGCATCCCTTCTCTCCTGTTAGGAGGCCCTTGTACCATTGGCCGCTTGACGCTGTTGACGCCCAACCAAACTCTAGTGCATAATTGGGAAAGGAAAAGAAACAGGACTTCCGAATTGGCAATTCGAAAACGTGAACTTTCAAATCTGGACCAAAATTGTGACTTGGAAGTTGTTCATTGGGCCAGACCAAAAGGGGTTGCAATCACCACATTATTGTCGTGGGTGGCTACAGCCAAAGTGTTAGGGGAATTAGGTCATTTGGAACGTTGGGTCGTCAAACAAGCGAACCTTACTTCAAGTGCCCTGAGTGACCTCCTAAAAGACAAGGAAATAACCAGACAAGCCACCTTACAAAACAGGGCCACTATCGACTTCCTACTCCTCCTCCATGACCACCGGTGTGAGGAGTTCGAAGGGCTGTGCTGCCTAAACCTGTCATCAAGAGCGGAGAACATCCACAAGACTCTCGACAAGATGCAGGCCATGGTATCACAGATCCAACGCGAGACGGGTGATTGGCTCGGCAGCATCCTCAACGGATGGGGACTATCAGGATGGGCAGTGTCTATTCTCCGGACTGGACTGCTTTTGTTTTTCGTCCTTTTGGTTACCCTGATTATGTTCGGACTTCTCAGAAGACTGCTGTTTAAACTGATTGCGAGCTCCCCCTCCCCCGTGGACAATGGCCAGGCCGAAGCTCTCCCAGAATCAGAGCACGAGCCCATGGCCCCAGAGTCGCAGTGGTTTGGGGACTTATATCCAGACTCTGAATATTGTTCCCAACCCAAATTTGAGTCATCATAAAAAACAAAAAAGGGGGAGATGTGGGAGTGTGTTTTGCTTTGGTTCAGTCCGGGTCTCCCCTTGAGTTTTGTACCTTTGTATCTACCCAGTTTGTATCCTCCCAATTTTCTGCCAATTACCCCATTTCCCACCTTTGTCTCCTCCCTGGCCCTTGCCAATTGTGCTGGCACCCCTCCCAGGCTTCTAGAAAGTTCTGGCAGGGGCATCGTGTGATTGGCTAGGGGAAAAAGATCCCTCCCTTCCTCTCCCATGGTTGGTTCTCTGATACGCCTTTCACCCTGTTCACCACACCCTTCCCTTCTCCGATTGGTTCCCTCCCATGTTACCACCCTCCCATAAATCCTCCTGCAGATGCCTTCGGAGCTCTCGCCGAACTGGGCATCCCTGGGAGGTGGGACCTCGCGTCCGAGGCTCAATAAACTTCCCAGATTTAACCCAGTTCTGAGTCTGCCTCCTCCCTCCACTGCTCGCCTCCATCCCGGCGGTCCTGTGGAAGGACCCACGAGCCAGACCTCTGGTCTCCCGGAGTCTGGAGGCTGGCCCCCGCAGCCTGCTGCGTCCGGAGCTGACCAGGCTGAGTGGGATCCACTCCAAGGGGACGCAGAGGCACCTAGACATCTCCTATGTCTAGGAGGAGTATCAAGAGCTTTGCTTGAGCTGTGCCTTAGAAATGAAGCAGGCATTGTGTCCCTTGGGACCTCGGGAGATCCAGCTAAAACAAGTTTGGGGTCACTTGAGTAGCCCTGTTAACTTCGCACATGCTGCAGGAGCCTTTGCAAAGACAGAAATGACTGCGTGATCCCTTCACCTTAAAAGTCAATGCTGGGGTCAGATCCTTTCTGCTCAAAACAGTAGTGTTTGAACACCGAGCATTTTTCCACGGCATTCAATTATGCCACAAGCTGTTGGAGGTTTTTGTGCCTTTTTCCTGGTACAGATTTTGGAGATTTTTATTGTAAATACTGAGACTGTGAAATGGCTGGAGTTTGTATATTACAATCACTGAGTTGAATAGTAATGGTATCTAGTCTAATGGCCTTTCTGGTTTTCTCAGGGAAAACTGAATTTGTACTGAAAATGGGCAGAGCTATTAATTGCACGGTTTGCTGCTCAAACTCAGAGCAGGCTTTCATCTAGACAATGTGAGAGAGATATGAGACCACATCTATCTCCTCTGTATGCATTTCTTTTTCACATATGTAGAGCCAAGAGCAAGAAAAAAATATTCTTTTAAAAGCTGTGAAGTGCCATATTATGAATGAAGCATATGCTATGAAAAAATACGGATTGGAAAGTAACATCTCTGAGCTGAAAGAAAAGGGCACCTTGCTGAGAGGCAGCTAGCAAGGGCACACCGCAAAGGCAATAACCAAATTGAGACGTTAAAATATGTGTTATCTCTCAAGCTGTCAGCAGAACTCTGTCCTTGCTGCCTTCTCCCTTAACTCACATTTTGCTGTGGACTCCTGTGGAGGTGCTGCTCTGTGTCCAAAGAGTTTTGGGGTGCCATTTCCAGCAGTGGGAGGTCAGCTGTGCATGGCACGCTAAGTGATGGTTGCAATTAAATGCTCTGCTGTGTGCAGCTGGATGCCAGGTCAGTGGGTGCTGCCACACTCTAAGGACCTGTGGGCAGGTTCTGGGCTGGATGTATCAGTTCTGACATGCAGGAGTTGTCTGCTTGTGCTGCATGCCCTGGGAGGAGTCAATTTGCTGCTAGGTTTACATTCTCTGCCTTTAAAGCAGAAGTGGTAAGCATGCATTTGATCCTATTTTCCTATGCTTTCAGAATCCACCTGCATAGGTGAGGGCCATGTAATGAAAGATGAGATGAAAAGAGGTTCTGTTCCCTATGAAGTTACAAAACTGCCAAGAAAATCTCCTGAGGGGAATTTTTGTCTTTATGCTTGGATGCTGGCCCAAAGCAAATGTTTACAATTACAAATCTGTAATTAATGGAAGTTCAATTTAGACTTTGTCCTAATAGTTCTTGGATACCAGAGAAAAAAGAAGAAACTCTTAGTCCAATAGTGCAAATATCGAAGCCTGGATTCTGTTGATACTCTAAAAGTGTTGCCTCTAACTTGGCAATGTTTTATGTGAAATACTGGGATGCTGGTCACAGACTCCCTGATAATACAAAATTCCTACCTGCTGTTCCTTGGAGGCCAGCAGATAAAATTTCAGGGACCAAGGTTTCAGTATATTGAGGGAGATTCTAACAGTCTTGGAGCAAAATCAATAGACTGCAAAAAGTGGGACGAATATTTTTGTATTTTCCTGAATTTTTACAGGTCCCTGTTGTGCTCTCTCTGGCCTCCTTGAAGCAAAACAAATAACAATCAGGCTGTTGAGACTCTAGAGGTAAAATGACAACAAATTTTGTTCCTGTGAAGGCTGCCAACATGCAGCTTTAAAATATTGCTGAGAAAACTAGATAATCAAATCTTGTTAAAAGAGTTATTCAAACACAAGGTGAATGGGTTGACCAGATCAGCTGAAAGTCAACAGTTGTGTTTTCATTGCACTGCTGAATTAAGCTCATGTATTGGCTCCTTCCTAAGTCTTTGACTCCTGTTGCAGCCGTGTCCTGGAAGTGCTGGGAGGAGCATGTGTGCCTTCGCCCTACTGGAGTCCTTGCTTTTGCTTAGGTTGATCTCCTTTTGGACAAATGGAATATACTCAGCTCCGTGCAGTTGCCATCAAAATCTGCTTTTTTGCAAAAGGCTGGGGGGTTTTGGCTGTCTGATCTTCCCTCAGGAGCAGCTATTGCACAATGCCAAAGATACGATGTCTGGTTCTGCAGAGGGGTGGATCATGAATTGCTTTCCCAAGCTAAACAAAACAGGCTCTGCCGATTTTCTTTCACAAGTGCCTGGTTGTCTTGACTTGAGTAAGTTCATTCCCTAAAAGGCAGCTCTTTGCATTCTACCTGCCTCTACATCACCACCTCAAGCATCTGTTTGGATATGTAAATCAGATTTTCTGATAAATATTGTAAGAATATTAGAAGAGCTGGGGTGTTGCTAATGTCATGTGGCCTTGGGTGAGCAAGAGATGGGTTGCCCCTGACACTTTGTTTTTCAAGTGTCTGTGTGGACCAGAGAAATGTGAGGGAATAGCTGTCCTGAACTGAAACAGCAGGAGAACAGATCTGTGTGTTAGGTATGTAGCATCTGAATTCACGGTATCCTGGGTGAATTTTTTTGGTCAGTGCCTCTCCCCAACTGGCTCCATTCCTCCCCTCACACAGCCCCCTGCACCCATGATAATCACCCACCCCCGGCTATTATAAGCAGTATAAACAAATGACAAATCTCTGGGTGCAGGAAGTTAACAAGAGGCTGATCAGTAGCTTTAGTTATCTTTCCTTCATGTTTATTGCAGTCTGCTGCAGTTATTTCAAAGGCACTGACATTGATCGACAACTTCTATTAAGGCCCATCCAAGGCAGCTGGATTGAACAGATACATTAAATAAAGCAGTTATTGCTTTTCATTGCCTTTCCGTAAAATATCACTGCTAAATAGCTTCTGCCATCAGATGCAGTTAGGTACATGGTTTTAATTTGAGGGACTGCTTTATAACACTGCACAATTGACACTGGTCTTTGTTTCCCCTACAATAATGATTGTGTACATCCTGGAGAATTGATGAGCTGTCTTCTGAGGCGGGAGGGGGGAGCCAGGGAGGGGGCAGCCGCCTTTGTTGTTCTCACTCTTTTTTATACTTGCCATGCTTGTCAGTTGTTTGCAGCACAGACAGAAATAATGTCAAGCAGGGCCCCTTATCTCAGGATGTTGTAATGTAGCTGCTGTAAGCCCTCGCCTGGAGACAAGATAAGAGCAACCTTACAAGCTTGTGGGGGAGCTAGGAGGGGGGCCAGCAGTGCCATCGCTGGGACAACAATGGCAGAGCTGTCACTCGCACATTATGACTCTTTCTGGTTCCAAGGAAAGATATGTATGCTGAGTGGTGAATAACAAGCACAAAAATAAAAGTCCTGAATGTTCATCTAATAATGATGTATTTGTAACAGGATTATACTGCCCAATGATATTCTTTCTTTATCTCCTCACTAAATGGTGGGGCAGCTGTGTGCTTTGGCAAGGCATGATGTCCTTTCTTTTGTGTGCTGCATATTAATCCTTTATTGAAGTAATTAAATGTGTGCTTAATGGCAATGAGCTGGCAGAATGAACGTACAATTGAATTAGCAGTTATGATGGGGACCATGCTACAAGATGAACTAAATGCAATTACTGTAGGCATTTTTCTCCAAGTCGAATCTGGCTACATGACATGACTTAATTACAGGTTGTTAGACACACTTTGATCCCATAGTGGTGCATGTGGAGGCACAGCTTTTCAGCTCTGTCATGTACCTATAACACACATACAGGCACCATTCACTAAGAAATTCTGCCTGGTGTCGATGCAGATTCCTTCAGGCAGCTCTTGGTTGGGCTGGAAAAACACATTAAAAACCAGCCAAACAACAGAGGAAGGCCAGTGCTCTGCTATTGGAGCATCTGGTGTGATCTTTGACCAGGTCCTTGTTGTCTGGTGGTCAACCCGCTTTTTTAGGGAATACTTGTTCTTCCTTGAGGACAAGGTGGACAAAGAACAGGTAGTAGTCTTCTGTGTAGTCCTTTTCCCAACATGGGTGCCTCTGGTCAAACTCAGCTCTCTGCAGGAGTACAGACCAACTTGTCTTACCCCAGCTGGACATCTCTAGCCTAGCAGGAACACAGTTTGGGAGCTGGTGTTTGGAAAAATTTTGGAAACAAAAAGGAAAAAGGCAAAGCCATTTGAAGCTTTTAATTTTCAGTGCTGTCCAAGTTCTACAACATGACCTGCAGCTGCATCAGGACAAAGGTAGTGCTGTAATTTGGGATGTGGTAAATTGCTGAGATTCTGACGCTAGGGGGACAGTAACTACAGTATTGCAAGTACCGATTGTACAGCTCTTTAGTGATCTAGTATGTCAAATCCTGGGTTCCCAGAGGAATTTTGCCACTGGTTCAAAACTGGGCTAAGCTTCATCTGTCACCAAGGGAAGATTGGTCTGTTTTGATAGCTATGGAGTCTGGCTCACTTGTTAGCAGCACAGAGACATCCCCAGTGCGAGGTCCTGCCTTCTGTTACTGGCACACAACAGAAGGTAAGAAGTCCTTCTTGCCCCATGCTCATCTGTACTCTTAGTGCTTTGTGCCTGCTCTAGCAGCATTGCATTCCTTTGAGGGAGGCAAACTCCGAGGTATGGAATCTCTCAGGGAGGGTCCTGAGTGTGGAATGTGTTGTGGCCACTTGGGCCTCAGTCTGGAAGTAGCACTAAACCTTTCCTTACATCAGCAAGAGCTCTGCTGCCAAGCAAGTGCATCCCAGAGCTTAGCAAGTCCCAAATTGCCAATCTCCTTCTGCCCTTCCAGGCGGCTGCAAACATTCCATGGTGTCTCTGAGTTCCTATGCAAAGGCCCAGGCATTTGGGTACCCGACTCTCTTGTATTGTTTGTACCCTGTATGAATTTCTAAATCTGAAGAGAGTAAGGTGGCAGAAGTGACAATGAAGCTGATGATATAATATGTAACCATTTATGAAACAAAAGATGATGTTTTCTAACAAAATAAGGCAAGCCTTCTGGTCACCAGGACTCCCGAGGTATATTTTACAGCCTTCATTCTCTTTGGTGCCATAAATGAAACCCTTTCAGCCCTAATGACCACAATGACTTTCCTCGATCATGTTATTGCTACTTTGGCACATTTATTGCTTTCACATGCACTAATGGATGAGTTTGGATATGTTAACAATTTATATATCATTTGATCCTAAAAAAGAGCCACCTCCCACCAACCAAACTAACTTAGCCCTGAGGATTGAGTAGCTTTTAAGGAGTATAAATGAATTTAATGCTTTAGAAAGAGCTTCTGTAAATTATGAACATGACACCTATTACATTAAGCTGCATTAAGCATTAATACATCTTCATTACTGGCAGGTTGCCCAAACCTCCAAGGTTGAAAAAGCTGCCTGAAATGCTCAACGTGGTAGTCACCTAAGCTGAGATTTATGACCTCTTTTTGGGAAAATAGGACACCCTGACTCTCAATATGCTGCATTTGCCCATGAAGAAATGTCCTCAGAATACCTGTTGCATGATAGCTTTTTTCCTAGAGTTTTGCTGGCCTGTCTAATCCAAGTGTCAGACTCTAGGTAAAAAGGTGCGATAAATCTCATGGAAGCTGCTGCAGAAATAGAAACTGGTTTCACTAACCTTTTTAAGCTACTGGTAGCAGCAGATTTCTTGGCAGATTTTTCTAACCACTGGCCAAAAATTATCTCACTGAGCATGTAATAGTAATTTCTTATTGTAAATCCTTTCTGCACTGTAGGCACCAAAGGCTGGAATTGCTGAATTGGTGTTTCCAATGGTTTTGGAGGAAGAAAGTCTAAAAAATAATCACAGTACATTAATGACAGCCTGCTCTACACGGTCAGGGAAAGAAATAAAAGTGATTTTAGTGTCTTAAAAAGCAATATCCATTAGACTCAGATTTGGCTAAAAGTGGACCGAAAGGCTCTTATTTCAACACGATGTACAGGCTCAGGGGAAAAAAACAAGTTAAATGCTTCTGACATTGTAATTGATTTTATGTGGTACATTTATGAGACTTTCAATTCATGTTCCATATGGGATTTAGCACTGAGATGTTATTGCAACTTCTGAGATGGTTATGTTGTCATTTTGAAGGAACAATTTGGTGGTTCCTGTGCTCCCAGAACAAGCACTGACTTGGGTTCAATGTTTACTCCCTACCACAGAGAAATACTTAAACTGGAGACTGTTTTCTCACAGCTGGGAGAATACATAGCACATCTTGGGAATTTGGGTGCCACAGGATGCTGTAGTGAGCTTCACGTTGGCAGGGAGAGGGTAATCCACTGTCTGGGAGAGGCTGTAATATTGAGACTGCAATCCAAGCATAAAGCAATGTGGTCACTATATGAGATGGAGATTTAATGGATATTGTTCATGGTGTTGGAATATATGAAGCAATAAATTGCTTTTCTGGATGATTTAATGCTGAAGCAAGGTTGAAGGCTTAGGTAACTGCACATGGTTTACTGCAAATACACTAGCTTTACAGAGGTAAATGTATAACCTAATAGACAGCACAGGAGGGAAGGAAAAACAAGCAAACCCCAAAGCCTTTTAATCAAAGCAATATTCCAAGGTTCAAAGTCAAGCTCTCAGAAGTTGAGAAAAGCCATATTTAAGGTAACCTATTTAAATCACATACTCTGGGAATGTGTGTGTGTATTTGTGTGTGGATATTTTTATGTGGGTTTCAATTATATAAACACGTCCTTATTTCTTCCAGATATTACCAGCTTCAGTGCACAGCATGAACCATGCACAAAGTGTGAAACAACTCCACAATATTTCTTCCTGTAGTGATGGCTCAATGCCAGGGGTTATGTAAACCTTGCAATAAATATGCATTTAATAATTTCCTGATGTTGTTCTTTGTGGCAACTGTCACTGATGTAGACAAATACTAATGAATTTATCTTTATTGCTTTCCTGTGAAACAGCCAACTAACATACTTACATCACTGGGCGTAATTCACCAGAAGTCAGTGAGAAAGTTCGAGTGCTTCAAGTTAAGCACATGCTTAAATCTCTCTGGGATCAGGGCCCTGAATGCCTTCACTGGATTAGTGGCATTGTGAAAATGAAAATAAATTGTAAATTACATTAGTGTGCCTTATTTGAAACTGTGAAGCTTACTGGTGTGTCCTGGAAAAGCACATTAAGAGGAAATACTTACACATGCAGAATTTAGGCACCTGCTTGTGTCTAACTGGAGCTGTATTTGCTGTTCCTTGGCTTGTTTGCTTGTTTTCCTTGCTATTTGCAAGCAAACACAAGTGGTGGTATTGTTGTTTGTTCTCTTAAGTGAAACCTAATTCAAAAGGACTTTGGGTTTTAGGGAGATTATCCTGGTTCTACTGGTGTCCATGGCAAAATTCCTATATTGAGAAGTGTATCCAGGATGATGTCCCTAAAGGTGATAGGCCATAAAAGCTGCCTTCCTGCTGTAACCTGCCTTCAGGAAAGCTCTGTGCCTCTTGCCACCCTCTAATAAGTTTGGTGTTTCTGAAGAAAATACTTGTTTACTTCATTAACTCATCTGGTGTAGATTCCAGCTTACTGGGTGTTTCTAACCAGAACAAATAAGATTTGCTTTTTTAATGTCTTTCCAATTTTTAACAGAGACTTTTCATGAACAGTCATGTTAACTATTTGCCCAGGCCTTGACATAAATGAAATGTTTGCCAGAAGAATTAATTTTACATTTACTTTATTATTGGTTATTATTTCCTACACATTTTAAGTTGTACAAGGGAATATGGTCTTGAGCCTTTTTGACTATTGTAAAATCCTTTTCATAAGCTGGCAGAAACTATAGGTCACTATTTAATTTGTGGAAAAAAAAGAAAAATGCATCTACTAGCTTCAAAGGAATTGAGGAAAATATCCTTAGAGATTGAATAGAATAACTAAATCAACTCTAATATTGAAGCTAAGAATTCACAAGTGTATCTAGACATGGGAAGATCATGTTCTTGGGGTTTCTCTGGAAGCTGGAAAAGGCTGTATATAAGGTTAGGATCCTTTTTAATTGCAGGCTCGTATGATAATTGCATCCAAAGCCAAAAGTACGTCTGGTTTTTGGTTTTTTTGTACTAAGTGTCATTCTGTCTCTAAAAGAATCATGGTTTGGTACAAGAGATAGTTCTTCCTTTTAGGCATGGGAAGAGAAAATATAGATGCATTTTAAAGTATGTGAACTTCTTCTTCCTTCTCAGTATAAGCCTTGTATTTCTAGATGGTTCATGCTACAGTAAAGAGCTTAGCAAATAACTCTCTACTCCACAGGGAAACCTGGTGAACGTCTAACACATTCCCTAGCTTAGCAAGTACTCACAAAGGGTTTTTCAGGTTTCAAGGCCTGAAAGTCTTTCTTGGGGACAAGTGTGAGATGGATAACTCTTTGTAATGCTAGAAACATGTATAGTAAACTCTGTGTATATGCATTATATGTATACATAATATATATGATTACAATTGTTTATATATATATATACACACGTACACTCTGAAACAGTGGCATGGATTAAGGTGCTAAACTGTGTTTCAATGTGACACAGTACCTTGTGTATTAGTATCCAAGTGTTGTTGTCAGTTTAATCACCTATACCTGTTAGTGATTCACAGTGGTGTTACGTGGAAGAATTTCATATAAACAAAAAAAAATTCATAAAACAAACATATTTTAGAAACTGTGATTATCAAATGTTTATCAAACAAAATGCTGTACTTCATAGACATGAAGTTGGGAATCCTAAACCCAGAAAGTTATCCATATTTAAGTTTTCTCTCACGAATAAGTAGAGGAAAAGGTAAGAGTTAGGCATCTTAGCTGTTGTCTTTAAGCCAAGCACCTGACTGCATTTTACTGTGCCTAGAACTAATGCAGAGTGACCTTGGGCACTTTGGGTGAGCTCACTCTCATACTTAGTTAAGAATAGATGAAGACATCTGAACTGTTGGCTCGTGTTGTTGCAGCTTCAGTCCTAACCAGTGGGATTCCAGATGCACTGAAACCATGTCATAGTTAAAACTGTATTACTTGATTATTTTAATGCTGCTTGAGCACATGTTTGCTGGGGCAGGGACCAGCTTGATGTCTCTTTCACAGCTTGAAGTGGATATTGCTTCTCTGTTGAGTGAGTTAAGTAAGAAAATGCTCTGTTATTATAAGTAAGAGCTGCTTTGTCCCCATGTAGCCCTCATTTGGTGTACCTGATTGCTTCTTTATTACTCAAGGGTGACCTAAATACTAGAGGTGAGTTCAGTTTAATGCAGTAAGATGCTTGTAAGGCACATGGGACTCTGTTGGTTGTAGTGAATCCCTTAATGACCTTCTTGGTGTCTGTCTCCCACCCAAAGAGCCGGGCAGCAAATGATCTGATGACCATTTCCAGTGCTGTTCAATTGATAATAAACAGAAAATTGGAAGGTAGGTACAGGAATGAACTCTTTGCATAAATGGTTTTATTGCTGGTAATGTCCAAGCCACTTCAGCTTCAAGGCAATGCTTGCCCAAGATGAACTAGCAAAGAAAGGAATACCTTTAGTTTTCCAGTTCAAGAACAGTTGGCCTTAGATTTCTATGTGTTATATAAATGTGCTTACAATATAAAGGATTGCTCTGTGTGTGTTTTTACCTTTGGTCAGCTAGAGAAGTACAGACACTCTGTTGGTGAATGTGCTTAAAGTAAAACCTCAGCATCTGAGGGCATGAACTGTGTCAGTTCCCCTTCTCTTCCAGGTTTTGGGAGGAAGAGGAGTCCAGTACAGAGCTGTGTGTGGGATGCCTGTGCAGGCATGAGCTCAGGGATGAGGTATTAGGAAACATGAAGTGGTTGTAGGCAGAGCTCCCCCATGCTATGTTGACATGTTTTACAAAGCCTGTTGTGTTTGACCATTTCCAATGCTTCCCAACAGGAAGGAAGATTTGAAGTCAGGAATGTTCTGCAGAGTCAGCTCCTAGATTTGTAGCTGTGTTTTAATGGTTCATCTGACTCCAGGGTCAGAGACATTTGTTCTTTCAAATCCCAGTAGATGCAGAGTCTTTTGTCTTTATCCCTGACTGATTTTAGCCAGAATCCATCCAGCTCAGGTACGAGGGATCCTCTTGCTGTTCCTATTAGACAATTTGTTGTCATGATTGCTATGAGCTTTCTGGATGATACAACTGCTGAAAGTTTTAATGAGACTAAGATTGCTTTTACAAATGAGCACTCAACGTGCCATTGAAATTGTTCCCTCACTGAAAGACTTCATACTTGAGAGGCTGCTGTAGCCACAGGGAAAAATGGCTCAGGCACCAGCCAATGAAGTCAGTTAATCAAAATAAATAAATGGAAATGCCAGGGGCTATGAGCATGTACTTGATGCAGTTCAGAGCAATTACTGTTACCTGAAGGGTGGGAATCCACCATGTAGAAGCAGCCCTACCTGTGGGTGGAAAACCTGCTCAGATCAGCGTGGTTCCAGTTCCAGCAGTGGCCTCTCAGCAGGAGACATTACTACTGAGGGCACCACTTGAAAGTCAAGCCTGCCTTTTTTCAAGGACTCCAGTTATTTCTTGCCTTGCTATTTTTGCACAGGCAGCCCTCTGTCACTGCAAAGTGATGATCCCAACTTCTGTCCAGGAGGGATATCATTTTCTTTGGACCGTTGAGCACAAGCAGATCTTGTCATGCTGCCCCTTTGCACTGGTCAAACATGTTCTGCATGTAAAAATGATTGGGGAAAGTATGTGTGCTGGTGCAGTGATTTTTAAACTTGAATTTTAAACACTGCTGTTGAATTAAAGTAGGATTTCTCCATGTATTTCCTTGTTTGGAATAAATGGTGGTATGAAATTCAGGCTAATTTTCCCAGAAAGAAAATCAGTTGACCCTCACATTCTTAAAAGCTGAACTAAAAATTTGGAGGCTCACATCAAAGCTCTGTAAATAAAGTGAGTAACACTTTGGACCCTTCTGGTGCGGAGCGGGGGAGGGGGAAATTCCCTCCATAAAGAACACCCAAGTATTTAAAAAGAAATGCTTGGGTTTAAATATCTCACTGTTTTTCTTCGCCGGGGCTCCATGCTGAGGATTTTATTTTCCTTTGCAATGCCTGTGCTGCTGAGCCCTTTTTTCAGAGGTAGGCTGACGTTAGCACACTGAAGCCACTAGCAGGTTCACCAGAGCAAGTTTATTTGTGGTGTGGACTGAGTTGTGTTTGAGGGTGCCATTAGGATTCAGAAGGCTCCCCAAGGCTTGAATATCAATGGCACTTCAAAGGACTAGAACTGTGAATGAGCAGACATGCTCCCTCTCAGGCCCTGGGATGAGGAGTGAGAGAGACATGGGTTCAAAGGTAGGAAATGGGGAGTATTTGTCCAAGGGCACTGGTAGTGAAGTAGGCACACCAGGTCTTCATAAATGTGGTGGAGTCTGGGATCTGCAGGCTGTGAGGACTGCACAGACACTACTGATGGCAGCCAGGCACCTCTGCCTGCCTTGCTACCCTGTATAATTCTTTGATCCAGCCAGGAATTGTGGAGAAAGAACTGCAATCCTCTATGATTTTTTTTCCCTGAGAGATATAAATGGAAAGTGTATAATTTATCTTAGATTTTCTCAGGAATCATTTTAGATTTTGGGATTCTTTCCCAAGCTACCAAAAGCTCCTTTGGTTTTTTGGCCAGTCTAAGCAAATCTTAAACTTGGGGTAGTTCCTTTTTCTTAATCTTGTAGTTTATCTGAGTGATTGTTTTATTGAGGATGAAACCAGTGGTAGCATTTGGTCTTAACTGCTTGAGGCACTATTAAAAATTGTATTAAAGACTAGCATAGGTGAGCAAAATCTAGGACTTCTTGCTAACATGACCAGAGGTGCCTGCTTTTCTAAGGAGACTGTAACATTAATAAGTCTGGTGGATATGGAGAAGGTCCATATCTGTAATTTAAGGATAGGAAGCTTGTGAACAAGTATTAAGTGACTTGACCAAGGTCATTCAAGCTAATGGTGTCAGAAACAGGAAACTGATGGCCAAACAACATGCTTTCAATGCTGTAGCAATGAGCTGTAGCTAATAGTATGGCCTTGATACCTTTTAACTAAATTAACTCGGCCCAGGCAGCTTGTTTCGATGGGTTTTCTGTCCACTTTAATTTTTTGCAACAGGATTTTGCTTTCCCACCTTTCTCTCTGGAGAGTTCTTTCTACATCAGAACTCATATTGCAAACTTTATGAGGCAGGAGAAACAACTGTGTGTCCATATGGCACCAGACATTGGCAAAACTTCTTTTGAATTGGATCCAGATCAGGGCAGTCTTTCTGGGCATGTCATGAGGTAAGCAAAATAGTTTAACATCCACTGATATGACCTCTTAAGAAATGGTCATGTTTCTCATGAGCATTTAAAAAGTCCATTGCCTCTTTTTCTGGTGGTAATGTGGGTGTTTCCTGTGTAGAACTTTGTCTCCTGACTGTGACCCTGCAGTGCTAGGCACCACCACAGACTGTTCTGGAGATGCTCTGTGTTACAAAGCCCTGTTGCTGAGACCATTCCTTCTGTTTATGCTCTGAAATGGCTTTGCATTAACCACAGTTGAAAAGGGGTTAAGGACACCTGTCCAAAAAGGTACTTAAAGGCTGCATCTGCATCTAGATCCTTGTTATAACGTTTTGTGAACTCTTCCAAGGTGGAGATGAATGTACGCTTTCACCTGAACTGCTGGGGCCAGGTTGGGACCCAGTTTGATCTCTGCAGGCTTTTTTTTCAGCCACGAATGGCATCCTAGCTGGCCACATTAGCTGGGCTGGCATGAGGAGGGAAAGTAGAATTCAGTTTCAGTTAGATAAATGTGTTCTAATTTTAGGTTTTTCTATGCTAGCAGAAGGCTGCCTAATGTTTGTATTTCTCTATATAACTGTTTTTTGAACTTTTTGAACTTCTATTTTTTTTCATCCTTATCTGGCCTGAGACATATTTTCCCCTTTAACCAATGAGCTGCACTTGTTTCATTCACAAAGAAGTAGTTCTTCCTTCAGAATGAAGGCTATATTTTATGTTGATATTCCTAATTAGTTTACTTTCAAAATTGCTGGAGCATACTTTTGTGTTCTAACCTTTCAGTATGTAATCTGACCTGGTTTGTTTTGGAGGCAATATCAGAGCCCTTGTTTGCTCAGGACTCTGATAATACAGGCACTTTGCTAGCGTTAGTTATTTGTTTTGCTAGTATTTGGGGTTTTATTACAGCAGACCAAGGCCTGAAGCACATTACTACTGGACAGCAGCCTATGTAATACACAGGCATAATTGTACTATTGTTTTGGCTCCAGTGATAGATCCTGTGTGGGAATCATGGCTTAATTTTGGCAGCTCAGGAACAATTGCCTGTCCTAGTGGTGTTCATGATGCACAGCAGGGTGAAGAAGAGACTGGAAACACATGCAGCACTTGGGGCTTGGGTTTACTCTGTGCTGGAATCTGAGGAGCAGGGAGGGGGGACTCTTGCCATGCCTCAAACCTGGCAGGGCAAATAAACATCCAAATGACAGAGAAAGAAGTCCTGGGATGGGTGGAAGAAAGCTGGGGGTAAAAGCAGTGACCACAGTTGTTGCAGAGAGGTTACAGACATGGAGTACAGATTTCCTGGCCCCTCCTCTAAGCACTCAAGGAATTGCCAAGAATCTGGGCATCGCCAAGATGTGAAAATGGAAGAGTTCCCATCTTTAGTAAACATGGAGTTAGTTTTTTCCCTCACTCTGAAGACATCTCCTCCTAATTTTGTGCAGCATTATTCACTTCCTTATGGCAGAGGTGCAGAGATGTTCTGAGTGAAATGGACACCTGCAACCCATTTGGGGATGCCAAGCCACACGAGTCTGTGTGTTGAGTCACTCCAGTAGCCCATGGCCATCCCTGCCCTGTGCAAGGACCAAGACCCTCCCAGCATGCCCCAGCACGAAGCAGCAGTCCATGACTCCAGACTTGGTCCTGCACGTGCTCTGCTGTGGTGTATTAGGGATTCAACTGCTGTGCCAGCCTAATGACACAGTATTGCCATTTTGTGAACTCCACTGTGCAGACGGGAGCTTATTAGTTCCTGCAAGGATTTACTTTTTTCCCAGCCCCATCACTTGTTTTATAAAGCTATCATGTACCATTTAAATACTTACTGCTGTTCTACAGTCTTCTTATGCTACTTTTTGCTCTGGTATACTGCAAAATGGCCTATGTTAACTCCAGGCTGATAATGATTCAATATCAATCATTATTATAATTTTTTGGTTCAATGATATTTTGGTGAGGCCCAACTAAGATAAAATAAATTAGTCTTTTAGGGATAGAGAGTCATTCTTTTTCATTATTTACTTTAATCTTGGAATGTTCTCACTGATTTTTTTTTTTTTTTTCAGATAATTTGCAGTATTAGAATGAGTAAATAGGGTAAGAATGAAAGCATACTGTGTAGGAGAGCTCAAAGCTGGGAAAGCAAATCAAGTCTGATAAAATTTTTCTCTGTTAGAGTATTTTCCACGGTACATTTTTACTGCTCTTAGGTGGTAGTTTTCTACTTTGCTCCAAATATACCTTTTGCTCACATGCATTATGAGGGTGCATTCTAGACTCTCTTGTATCTTCTACAGTGACAAGTGATTTTGTTGTTGTTTGGGGTTTTTTTAGGTCCCTGAACATTCTCAACTTTTATAGAAGTCCTAATGCTTTTTATTAAAATGCTCAGCACCTGTTCTCTAGTGGCCAAGTGATATGTTGCACTGCTTTGGATGGATGAGCTTTAATAAACATGATTGTATCTGTCTATAATATCTCTTCTGTGAGTAGATGGCTGCATGCAGTTATTTTTCAATACTCAGCCATTACTCTTGACAGCATAACAGAGCATTTTCTGCAGCGGGTTCTTAGGTATTCCAAGTGACTGCGCAGATTGTATCTCATCAGTGACAGGATACAACAAGGAAAACATTCGACACTTTGAGTTTAACCCGTAGCGCCAATGTATTATGCTATTAATTTGGAAAAATGCCAATGAAAATAGATGTGGGATTTGTCTGTCTGCAAAACAGACCAGAAAGCATCGTGGGCTCAGGATCCTGAGCCACAGATCCTGCCTGTAAACCGTGCAGTTTCCCATTCAAGAGGAAGGGACACTTTGTGCCAGGCCATGGGTGTATCTCTCTGTAGAGTAGTAGTTTTGGCATCCAGTGACAGCAGGGAGCAGGAAACTGCCGTCTGCCAGGTCGCTTGCTTTGGAAGACAAATGATGTACTTGCTGGGCATCTGTCCCTCTGAGTGTTCCTGTAAAGAGAGGAAATCGCCATAGGCAGAAGCAGCTGGGCAATGGATGATTTTCCACATTATATGAAATCTTCATCAGGGAACAGAAGTTCTTTTGGAATCAGCTAAAATGCACATGGTCCCCATTCTTAAGACAGCGCTAAAAGAGAGCAGTCTTCAAAGGTCTTTGGATTTTAGATGCCTCATCTCTGTGTGTTTCTGAGAGTAAGGAAGCACTAGAAAAATTAAATTGCCTACCAAATATGAGACCAAAACACAGGGCTGAACAACTGATAGGAACTGCTCCACATGATGGAGTCACAGGGAGCCAAGTGGGACTTCTTGTCCACTTCATATCCTCTGAGACTGGTGTGGCAGAGAAGGGGTATCTAGCACTGTCTGCATTGGGAAGGGCCTGTAGGATGTCACTTGTATATATGTCTAAAACCAGCATTCGGTGAAGCTCAGAGCCCTTCTGGAGCTCATATTCTGTTTTGACAGGCTGATTTTTCTTTTTTTTTTCCCTGTGGAGTAGAGGGGAATTTTCAGAATTCATCATGATGCAGGTTCCCCTTGCCTTGAAATACTGCTGTGTGGGCACCAGTGGAAGGAGGCTCAGGTGTGTGGTACAAAGGATGACCTCCTCTCCTTCACACCAATTCCACCCAGCTGCTTTGGCTGGGCTGGGCAGCAGGAGCAGGCCCAGGCTCTCTGTGTCAGCCCAGAAGCTGTTGCTTGGTGGGACTGAGAGTGTGAGGGAACAGCAGGCAGGCTGTGAGCTTGGAGGAGCTTCCTGGACTGAGTGTGAGGTGTGAGTGAATAGCTCACTGCAGCGTTTTGGTTTGGACATGCAGTTTGTGTAGCCTTATGTCCCAGAGAAACAAGCCCAGTAGAAAATAGGGATTGTGTTCTGGCTTTGTGAATATCAGCTGGGGCAAGACACGTTTTGTGCCAGATATCAAGCAGACACTCCAGCTTTTTGTGCCAGAGATGACTAGAAAGGGCTTTGTCTCAAGCCATGTCAGCAGAAAGGCTGTGTGATGTACATAAGATGCATACCAGGGCAGGGGGAAAAGGAGAATGCTGCAAATTAATCATTATTCAACATTATCAAAGAACACTTCTTTAGCTTAGTTTAGTTATGGCTTTCACATAATTAAGTCCCCGTGAATGAAATACTTCTTTTTCTTTTATTTATTTTTTTTTCCTATTACTTTACTATTTATTTCTATTTTACACATGTACAGGGTCAACATATGCTTTTTTCTTTTTTTTGGCCAGGACAAAGATTAAAGCGTGAAACCTTCCAAACCAGAAAAAGATATTCTGTAAGGGTATGCAAAAAAGGGCAGCTCCTCAAGGTGTGAGGAGCTCATTGCTGTAATAGAGGGGGATAAGTGAGTAGGTGTAGAATAGAATATCAATTTTATAAGGACTTGTTTGCATTTTATAATTAGGTGACAACACAACCATGTGACACTGTCACACCTGACAGCTGGTGAACTTCAGCTGGAGATTTTCTGAGTGTTTTGAAAGCTTTTTTTTTTTAATGAGTTCCATGATAAATAGAAGAAAAATCCTCTTTTAAATGAAGTTAGTAATACATCATTTGAATTAAATCAGGACTCAGTTCTGGGAGCTGAATGTACAATAGAGCTAAAATTAGGAAGGAGCACTATTCTAAAATACCTGAGGTAGTCTTATTGAATCTTTTATTTAAAAAAATCTCTGAGAATTCCTCCACAGGCTGCACACCAGTTGATTAGGTATTTTTCTTGTCATAACCTTTCTAGTTGACAGAAAGTTTCTGAATCTTCTCTGTGGGTTCAACGCCAAGAATAGTAATAGGGAAAAAAACCTTAGTGTATTTATATGTTCACGTCATTCATTTGCGTAAATAGTTGTAGGAGCTTCTTTGATTTATATGGTCAGCAGATGTTGGAGCTTAAAGCACCTGCTAGGAAAAGCAGATTCTTTACAGCCGTGGCTCAGCCCCGTCTCCATTGGTTTTTATTTTTCCCCTTGCCTCCTTGCTGTGGCCCAGCAGTATCTGTGCTATGAGTTCATCTGTGCAGGCAGCGTCTGCGGTGGGTCTTGGATGCTCTGCTCTGTGTATCTGCCAGCCCTGCTTTGATAATGCAGCCAAGCCACTGCTGGTTGAAATGTGAAAAATGCCAGAAGCTTCTTTTTCTGTGTGTACAAAATCAACCCAGGAGGCCTGTGACATGACACTCGTTCTACTATGCTGCTTAAAAAAACCCAGCGAAACCCAAAATAAATAAGGGAGGCTTGCTAGCAACACCTAGGCAGCACAGCAGCTCAAAGCAGGGGCTTGTGTTATGAGAGCTTGATAGCTGACAAAACAAGTTGTACAAAGAAACAATGAAGGAACTAAATTAATCCTAAACAGGCAAACTGTTTGGTCCACTGTTTTCCTTGTACCTATCAGTGTGTCTGAGAACATCTTGCCTGCTATTTCTAGGAGCTGCCCAGATTTTCAGTCAAATCACATTGGTTTTAGCCCCCATATATTTGGTTACACAGTCACAAAAACAATCTAATGTTCATAGCTGCTCTCCTCCCATCACAACCTCTATTGATCTTGCCTGTGCCATCTCTGGCTTTCAAAATGGATGCACAGCAGATGTGGAGCAAGCAGGCCAGAATTGCAAGTTTGACACTAGGCATCAGCAAGCTGATGGAAAGGCAGAGGATGGAAAATCTGCCTTTAGCAGCCTTTGTCTGTTTTAAGTGTAACTGCTGCATATGAAACCCAGCACAAGCAATGTGTGCTTCATCAACAGATGACCTGTTGTTGGGGAATTCATAGGAGGCTGACATGAAAAATACCCTTTGATGCCGGAAACAGTTGAAAACCTCAGATATCTGCACCGAGATGCACACAGAAGGTTGATGTCCTCTTCTTTAAGAGCAAATTGTACTCCTTGAAGGGAAAAGGCAAGCACTAGGCATGGCACTCAGGGCACACAGGCTGGTGGAGCCAGTCCTTACCCACTGTGAGGTGAGATTAATTGGTTTGGGTGCATTAGGGTAGCTGAGTAACAGATGACGTTTGGAAGAACAGTGAAATGTGTGCAGCAACTATATTCCAACCCCTTCCCTGGACAACTCCCATGCAGAAATGTGTGCTTGCCAATCTTCATTGTGCAATGAGGAGCTCTGCCTCACTGGAGTCCTCAGTTTGTATAAGGTACTATAACTTCAGTGTGTGCTAATGATGTAACTGAAATGTGAAAATAAGGTTTGCCTACCTTAAAAAAAAAAGTCACATCACAGTTCACAAATCCACAACTGATAAGGTTTTTAGTTCAGTTATAAATCTCTAAATTATATTTAGATCCAAGTTGCTGCTCTTATAAGTGTCTGTAATACTATGAATACTCTGCCAAGCACAGAAGCTGGAGAGTTAAAGGAATACATCATACCAATTAGTTAATGATGTACTTTTGTCTGGCCAAGTATTGTTAAAAAAAAAAAAAGCTGGAGAGCACTAAAGGAAGTGACATAGTTTGGCATCTTGACTGATACTGTGTGATCCTTGACCTCATTTAATTGAAGTAGTAACTGATCTTAAACAGAGTATTTCTTTCAGCTCAGAGTGATGTTTGCAATACCTGCCTGTAGAGCCAGTCCTCTGCTGTGGCTGTTCATTGCTGTTTTTAGTTCTCAGTAAGCCTTGGCTTCTGCCATACCCTGAGTTACTGAAGCCCAAGCCTTGGCATTTGCCTCGAGAGATACAGGATCAGTCTCTAGCACGGGAAGTACTCTCTGTAAATGTTACTCTGCCCTGCTGTTAGGAAAGATAGGACAAGTCTAAATCAACTCCCCAGGACTGGGACAGTTATCTCCAAAGTAGCTAACACAGCCCTCCTGCTGTTTGTATCAACAGGAGTTGTTTTACTTAATCTGAAACCAAGTCCCTTCCAGTTGAGAGAGTCATTTCTCTTAGCCTTCACCTCGATATGGCATGCTTCACAACTGTTCCCTCTCATCTTTTCCAGACAGCTGGCAAGCTAGAACTGAGGATTGCTGAGTTTTGTTTGTCAGACCACAACTTTGTGGGTTTTCCTGCTGTCTGGCCTGCCAGATAGGGAGAAGTAGTAAAAACAGATGGTACGTTACACAGTGGAAATGAGAGCAGGGCATTTGTTTTGTTCAGCAAACTGGCATGCTGTCCTGGCAGCAGCCAGCTCTTGGGAAGGTGATTTTGGCTTTGCGGCATCTCATTCACTAAAGCACTCTCCTCTGAACACTGACTGAATCCGATTCTTTGAGCTGAGCATTTAATCTTGTGCTTGGCATTAAGTTGTAACTTTATTCTGAGACACGCCAGAGAATAGCCTGATGTGTTATAATGGACTCTCCTGGTGAGCTGGGATGGACTGTGTGCAGAGAGAGTTCGCAAGGCATTGAATGACTGGAAAGAAAATGGGAGAAGAAGTTAGACCTGTGGTGTGTAAATTAAGTTAGATGAAACATCTTAATCAGATGTGACAGTCATACTGCTGTAGTTTATTAGTGATAAACTAATATAGGCTATCCACAGCCAATGGAATTGGCATATCATTCCTCATTGAAGTCATTCCTAATTTAAGGCAGAGGCCTCCATCCCTTGACTGAGTGAAAGTGTTGCTGACACAAAGCGAGAGGCTTTCTTGGGTTTAGGATTCCACACAGAAATAGTCCTGTTTGTGAATGACAAACTCAGCTTGAAAAGGCAGCCTCAGGAATGTGGGAAAAGCAGAAATGACTTGAGCATCAGCACAGCTCAAAACTGATGTTCCATACCACCAAAAAGAAAAACCCCTTAGCAGTAGAAACAGTAAGTATATCTTATTGGCACAAAGATATGTGAGAAGCCAGCGCATCTCATGCTAATCACCACACTGAAATGGAGAAATAGATCCACTGGCTCAGGTGACATAGGGGACCAACACAGAGTGAGCATCTCTGAGGTACTCAGTCCAGGCGAGAATTCCTTCTCCTGGCTGAGGACAGGAGATGCATGTGAGTGACATACACAGGGTCCAGTGAAGATCAGGGAAGACAGCTGGGTCCCCTCTGTGGACAGATGATTCTATTGACAGGCACGGTTTTGTTTTTTCCAGATGGCTACTGGAGCAGAACACAAAAGTAACCAGGGAAACTTAGCGTGGAGAGGCTCTGGCATCCATCCTGGTGGAGTCTTAGAAATATCTAAGACATTTCTGCTTGAAAGAAAGGCAAGATGTAGGGCTTGATGAATAGAGGATGACTGATCTCTAGAAGAAATTATTAGTTAAACTTAAAATTATAAGGTTGGAAATTCAAATCTTTTCCCCTTGAAAAAAATGAGGAGAGGTGAGGGGTGACCAGACTTGAAACAGTAAGGTGAATTTAATCATGTATATACAATACAGCTCTGAGGGACAAAATGCTGAGGAAGAAGGTTTAAGATATTATTTAACTTCTTTAATGATCTTGAAAGGTAGTAGGCAGTACATTAATGAACTGATAATAAATTAGGAGGATCTTTGGATAGATAAATGATAAAAAAGGGGCATTGATTTCCTAATACAGAAAGAATAGCAAAATGATTTTCAAGCAATTGTCACTGAAGACAGCTGTGAATGCCAGAAATATCTAATATTAAAGAAGTACTTGTATAAAACAGTGGGTGTTCTGGCTGCATGCTGTTTGAAGCTAAAAATTTGTGCTTAAGCTTGTTCTTCTAGTAAGTGACAGAAATAACTCTCTTATACTTTCTAAATGTTTAAATTTTGGTAATTTATCCTTGATAACAGGCTTTCCAAAGCTGTTTAACTGGGAATCAGCAATATATTGCTAGTATGATATTGTGAGGTTGTTTCCAAAATGTTCTTGAAATATTAGCTGTCCTTTTCCCATTCCCATCTATATGTTCCCCTGCAGCTGGGCCATCAAGCTAAGGGAAAAATTATCAATGACTGTTCAGAATTTTGCCCACTATTTGTCCGCAGCTGAAAAATGAGGAAGCATTGCACAAGATAATCTATAACTCCCTCTCTATCTCTAGATAATAAAAGAAAAAAATAGTAGTGTCTTGAGTTAAATATGAAATGTACCTTAACATTAGATGGCTGGCAGCAAAACCCCCCTTGGCCAGGCCAGTTGGAAGAGAATGTCCCTGAACTACGGCAGTTTAGATGAAGTTGAATCACAGGAGAGGAATGTGAGCGTATCTTCACAACTTCTGAGTGCATGCTGTGCCAAAGAGAAATTGCATGGCTTGTTTCAGGCTGCTTAGGATGAGGGTGGTGAAGTGTTCCCTTTGCTCAAAGATGAGATGTTTTGATTACAAGCTTAGGAAAAAAGGCAGTTGTCTATCGATATTGCAAAGATTTTTTCTTGTGTTTTTGAACTTCTGTGTTGGAATCCTTGCAATTATTTTGGTCAGCCACGGAGCAGTAAATACTTGCTGAAGCTCTAGACAAGGTAAAACCACACAACTAACTGTCTTTTTATTATGTGTTGATAGAAAACTAAAATACATTTTTAACGTACCTTAGAAACAAGATTGATAATCACTTGTAACAGGAAATGTAACTCACTTCTAGTTTCTCTATTTAGGTAAGGCCCAAAAAGCCTTGATGTGTTGTGGTTTGGGTATGCTGTGTATGTATCATCCAGTGGCACAAAACAGGACCTAGAGAGAGTTTTGTGTCAAGAACTTGACTCCCTCAAACTGCTAGAAACAGCAGCCCATAGCTCATGCAGTGTGTCTTACACATGTTCCCATCTCTGACTTCTGCATGTGTGACTGTAATTTGGCATTTATTTACCCATCCTGTTCTTTCGAACCTGTTTGGTATTAGACTAAAACTATCCAAGTAGTGCAAGCAGGAGAGTTTGCAGGAGGAAGCTTTTGAGGATCGTGGAGAGCTGGGTATTGCATAGTGCAGGTCCTTCTCCCTCACCCTGCAGACTGCAGCTTTCTACTTGCTGACATGCCAGGTACAAATCCAAACTGCTGGCACACCACCCAGGCGAATATTCTGATGTTCTCACTGAAGCATGGGAAAGGGCTCCCAGGAGAAGCCGTGTTTCTTAGAGGCCTCAGCTGCAGCTGTGGTTTCTGGAGATAACATTTGATTAAATGAAAGCTGCTGCTCAGCACAGCTTGTGGAGCCATAGTACCATCCCCTGCTCTTTGTGCTCACAGCTCCCCTTGATTGGGCTGGGCTGAGGAGCCTTTTGCAGCAGGATGCAGCTGTGATATGGTAACTTGTGTGGGAGCAAGCCTTGCTTACCCTGAGCAGCCTCCAGGGGCTCTCTGGTCCTGCCTTTTTCCCTTGTGCTGTTCAGGGGTAGTCTGAGAGTTCTCCCTTGTGCCTCCCAGCAGTGCTGCCCCAACAGCTCCCTGGAGGTGCTTGTTGTTGTTTAGAAACCTCTGTGGTGCTGCAGTTACAGATATGTGTAGGGAAGCTTCTCAGGAAACACAGCTATTCCTGGTAACAAAGCTTCTTTGGAAGCTCCCAGCTGTCAACATTCTGGAGCCTCCTCTTGGAGTCATGCTGGAAGCTCACAGACAGCTTCTTCCTCTTAATCAAAGACATATTTTTTGCTAGCGACCACATATAGCCGTCATGTTTAATTCTGGAAAAGTGCATACAAGTGACATGAAGGTGACTGGAAGAGCCTGCTCTCAGGGGGAAAAGGCAGCAAAACTCTGCTCTAGGTGCCAAGTGCTAGGAAGGGGCCCTAAATGAGGTGTTCTCTACATCCTTCCTGGGTATTGTTGAAATCCAGTAAGAAAAACACATGGGAAACTTCTTGGGTGGAAAAATATTGGTACTACTGTGGTCTATTTTACAAGATAAGTATTTTATTTTCTTATGTTTGGGTTCTTAGGTTTGGGTTCTTAGATTCAGTAACTTCAGCTTTATGAAACTTCTGATGAACTGAAAAGGGACATTTTTTTTTTAAATTGCAATAAAAATCTGTCCTTTGTTTTACTGGTAACTCTAAGTATCAAGTGATTTGGTTTTTTCTTGCGGTGCAACCAAAAAGTCTTTTTTCCCAAGCTGCCACGCAGTGAAAGGGGAGTGCTTTTCACTGTTCCTTGTTTGCTGGTCCCAGGAATGTTCTACCAATGAATTACTTTGCAAATCTTTTGAGGCATAGACTTCTAATTTTGTACCCTGCCCTGTTGGTACCCCTTGGCCATAGATGCTGATTAACAACATACCTGTAATGCACAATACATAGTCCTTAGATATTGATACTGAGAGCTGTAAATGTCAAGAGAAAACATGGCTCAGGACTGCTGTTACCAGGGTCTAATTAGATATCTCTGGCACCCTCACCTACTAGGTCAGGTCTTCAGTGAAAGATTTGGTTCTGAGTGCTAGTACCTTATGAAACTGTAATTTTTTTAATCCAGGCTTAATACTCTTCCTTCTGAATAAGTAGGTTAAATGTGCTGTGTTAATTTGAGAGAGAATGTAGCAGTAAGAGGCAATCATGTACAATTGGAAAGAAATATTTACGGTCAGTTTAGCAGGATCAGCTATCAGATGACCTCTGACATCCACCATCATCTACTAAAGAGCTAATTAGCTGTAAAAGTAGATGACAAGTCAATTGCATCAGCACAAAGGATGAATTTGCCTTTTTGGGTTTTACTGATTTTAAAGTCTGCTAGATAAAGATAGGCAGAGACCCACCCGTGTGTGAAAAGCAAACTTTCCTGAAGGAAGGTTGAAAGAAGATTCAGTTGCAAATAAAAGCATAAAGGCAAGGTAAAGGTACAGGATGAGGGGGTACTTGTGGTGAAATGGGTGGAGGTTCTCATAGCTACAGTGAGGTAAGAAGCACAGGAAAGAATTCAGTCTGTGGACAGTAGATTTATTTCCATGTTAATTCCGATTGTCCTGGCTTTTAAAAAGCTGAGCATCCTCACTGCAGCTCTTTGAGGATGACTTTTTTTTTTGGTCAGTGCTGTACCATGCTGTTTTCTGCATAGAATGTTGCATTGGTGGCTTTACCTGGTAACAACTCAGGGGTTACCCCTTTTCTCTTGCTGCTTCTGAAATGTTGGTTGTCATTATGAACACAGTTCATGGCACAAAGACTGGATCTACTAAAGGACTTAAAAACACTAGTTACTAGTTAAAAAATACAGTGAGGGGAAAATGGGAGCAAACTGCACTTTCTAGTATGTGAGTTGGGCTCTGTGGGGTATAGTAAATCTAATTAGCAAGTGATTCCCACTTCTATAGTAGCACAATTAACTACTCTAATTCAGAGAAATAGAAAAGCTGAAATAAGGAGTGTTTACTTTTGAAGGGGACCTGCATGGAGTTATGCTCACATGCAGAATGTGTTGGTGCTTTATGCCATTCTGGACCTGGCAAATGCTTCTTCTGTGTTAGCCAGTGGGTCAGGGATGGCTGCCACTGTAATTTTTGTGTATGCCCCTGAGTTTCTGGAGCATTAGCCCTAAGCCAGACCAGGTTGGTCTCAATTGTCTTCTGCTGCTGAAACACTCTGACAGCTGTTACAATTATGGCAGCTGCTTTGTCATCATTACATGGTTGAAATAAAAACCAAAATGAAAACAACTCAGGCCAGTTTCTAAGGCTTATAGCTGAGCACAAATCCTCAACAAAGCTGAGGAGAGTTTACTTGATTGTTCCAAAAAACTGGATCAGTTTTTAAACTGTAGCTGTAGGGAAGTCTCAAAACCCCTGAAAACTCTTAGCTAGGATGTTTTAGTCCTATTGAACCTGGCAACTTCTACACCACTGTGGGCTCTAATTAACTGGAATACCTTTAAAGAGGCTTCATGAGTTAACAGAAGCCACTGGCAGCTTCTTGCCCCTGTTTTCTCATAGCTGAGCTACTTTGGTTTTGAGATACCTATGGAGTTTTTTTCCTCCATCATGTGTCCTAATGATTCAAGTGATAAATTCAAGCAGTTCAAAAGGGAAAGCACGAATCTCCTGCCTAGGCACATGCTGGACACCAGCATCCCTGAAGCATTCAGCCAGGGACTCACAGGGAAAGAATGGTGTGCAGAAAGTAGCACTCTACTGCTGTACTCTGTGCTTTAACTTTTTGGTAGAAATGCTTCAACAATAAAAAGAGATCCATATAAATTCAAACTACAGTCCAGAGCAGATTGATTTTTTATATATATTAATAATGCACTTTTAGTTAGAATTTTTTTTTTTTTTTTTTTTTAGTTTGAAGTCATTTGAGGATGTGGGGTACAGTAAAAATTATCTATTGAAGTCTGCAATGCTCAACTGTTTGTGTTGCTTTTCATATTTTTAATAAAAAGTCCTTTTTAAAAATATCTTTTCAAATGATTTATTAAAAAGGAGAACATTTTCTTCTGCTGTTGTCCCCTTATATTTTATTCAGACTCTTCTATCATGCCCACTTCTGTGGTGCATGAGCACTTAGATACCAGTGCACTACAGCAGACCAGCATGAGATAGTATAAAACACAATCCCATTGGTGAGGAAGCATGATGGAAGGTTTTAAAGGGCTGTACAGGTCAGGGAGAGCATGTTGGAGCTAATGTGATATCTGACTGGCATGATGGAGACAGAGGTGGAATTACACACTTACTCCATCTGGTGCCAGTCAGAACCCCAGCAGCAACATTTGGTACCAGCTGCAGCTGTTAATTGTGTGTTCAGGGAGGCTGGCAAAAAGGCCATTACAGTGGTTCAAATTGAGTGAAACAAAAAAAGCAGGAGCAAACACCTTTGCTTCTGAAAGGGCAACTTGCTGGCACAGTCAGTTTATGTTCCTGAGGTAAAAGATGGTGCATCACTCAACAGAGAGCTTCAGCTGCATGTGTTGAATTCCAGGTGCAAGGAAAAGACTGTCTCCTAAATTGCTTGCTTAGGGAATAAATTGCAGTGATGCTTTTGAAATAAATAAATGAAAGTAAGAGACTGAAGGCAGGGTATGCAGATGGCTTTTGCAGTACTTTTGAGTTTTAGTTAAAGAACACTTCAGGTAGTTACTCCAGGCTTTGGGATGGCAAGAAGGCAGCCTAGTTAGAACAGAGGGTGTAATTTAGTAATTAGTCAATGGTATGAACACTGGTGATGGTTCAGTTTGACTTGGGAATTGATGTAAAAACAGGTACCTAGGAAAAGTAATAGAGTTTATTGATCTACATCTCAATACTGGCCAAATGGAGAAGAAATTGAAGTGGAGCAGATTTGGGCCTTTGTTACACAGGGTAATGTGTCAGAAGAGAGAAGTGCAGAGGGCCCAATTCAGCCTCCATATGTGCCTTACCTTCTCATGTAAGTGAAATATCCATGCACCAGGAACAGGGGTTTTCAAGTCTTTATTTTCTAAAATAAATAATTTTCAGGAAGCAGTGTGTGGCAAAAGCACACAAATCTGAAATACCTGAGGCACAGCACGTAAATATCAAAATACCAGGAGGGCAATTAGAGATGAGTTTTAGCTATACGTTTAGCTATAGTTGGCTGTTCATCACAAGGGGTGAGAGATACTTGAGCGTTCTCTATATCACACAGTGACGAAGCTCATGCACTTGGCTGAACACTCAATACACCTTCCTGGAATGCTTTGCCTTCCAAATCTGCGAGCAAACAGCTGAGTCTGCATTGCAGTGTTTGTTCTACCTGTCCTCATCAGGTCTGTACAAGCTGGAGGAAAGATGTTGACGGAAGTAATCGATAAAGAATGATGAACCAATGAAAAGAATCTGACTGAAAGGCCACAATGGAGGCCACAACAGTCATGACAGTATCATAATTGTCATTTTGGGGGGTGCTAAATTAAAGTGCTAGCACAGAAATAATGGAATTGGTAATTTAAACCTTGGCAAGTGTAAGGTTTTAGAAGAAAGGGCCAAGAGCAGAAACTGTTGTACACAGAAGAACACTTTCCCTACTCTTTAGTTTACCAGCACAATCATCAGTCATGATGGGATTCCAGGCCTGTTTGCAGACTCCTTCAAACAGCAATAATATGTCAAGGAACTGGAGGGTGTGGTGGAAAGGGTGTTTTTATACGTGGAGATTAACAGATGCTGGGCTTCTCCTGGATTATATTGCTGACAGATGACTTCCTGATAACTCCATTTTTTCAGCTAAAAGACGATTATGCCTTTTAAATTTGTGTTTTGAGGGTACTTTTCTATACTTGCATGGGTGGCAACTGTAAAAGTCCATAGGCAACTTTCAGCTTTGCATTGGAGGATTGGTGTCAGCTGTAGTAAAGCTGTGGCTTCAGATCTTTGTTCACAAATTCTCCTTCTGTTAATATTTGCCATACTTGGAGTTTAGAGCAAGAATATGACTGAAGGTTTACAAGACTTATGGAACCATGCAGGATAGTGTAATGATGGATAAGAAAATAAGTTCTTTATAAAACTGTGACAACACTCCTGTGCACAGAAGCTGAGTTTTAGTTTCATGAGTTGAAAGATCTGTTTCCATTTGTAGGAAACTCAAAAACTGAAAAGAGAAGAATGGGCAAAAAAGACCTAAACTTGACAGGAGGAAAGGAAGTTAAAAACTGGAGGTGAAAAAGAAGTATAAAGGAAAAATGGGAAAGGATATGTGAAAACTTTGCTAGATGCCTTGAGGAGCCATATTTATTAAGGTTAAATCACAGTTGAGGCTGGCAGCCCTCTAGAAAAAAACCTGCCCCTCACGGGGGCAGAGTCAAGGGGAGTTATCTCTCTCTTGACCTGCTGGCAACTCCCTTCCTGATTCAGCAGTTTTCAGGGCTAATCTCTGCAGAAGATCAGCTCTTAAAAAAATTATGAGCCAACAGAGATTCTCAAGAGCCCTGTGTAATCTTGAAATCGTGATCACTGGTATGTGGCTCCTTGGTGCATGCAAGTCTGTAGTGCTATGAAGGTGGAAAGAAATGCTATTTAATCCTAAACTTGAAATTTCAGTTGGCGGGCAGGTTTTTGCTGTAGCCTTCATTTGTTATCATGCATAATAAGGAAAGGTAAATTTTAAAGTTGGAAAATTCATTGTAATTACAAAAAAATACCTTACCTCTTTCTGAGGAATTAGGTTTTGTGAGTAAGTCTGCATTTGCCATGAAACAATCAAGCCTGAGCTCTTAATTCTTACTGTTTTCTGACTCTATACTGCAACTGCACCTTATCAGGATCTCATATAACTTAGGTTTTTCTGAACTCTTCTATTTTGCCTGAGTTGCACTCACCTTATTCAAGGCTGACAAACACCATGTGGCATGCACCAACAGCTTTTTTTCAGATGCATTCTGTTTTAATTACCATGTGTCAAATATTTCCAACCAGCTTGTGCTCTTGCAGAAAAAATTTAAACATCTCCATAAAGGAGTTAAAATAAAATATCCAAAACTAGGCTAAACCTGAACCATGAATATATTAATGAAAATCTCAATCTGTTCATGGGCATTTTGTGAGCCACAAAAAGCAGCATTAATCAAGTCTATTACTCGATTTGTGTTTTTCACTTGATGGTAGGAAATGTACAGCATTTGGCCCTCTAAATTCTGATAGTAACACAGGCAAGGGAACTTGATTTTCTGCTTTCTCTTCAGTGTATCTATTCTTTATAACTTTTGTTTGAGAATGAGATTTTCTCCTTCTGAGGGCTATAACGCAGAAAATGTGTTCGTTAGCTCGGGCAGTGTCCATGTTGGAGCAAGCAGCCTGGCCAGTCTGTTAGAAGATGTATTTCCCTGTACCTTCAGATGAAAACAAAGCCTGGCACTTGGAGTGTGTGTCCTGCCCGTAATTCATGCTGGAGGTGTCAATCAGTGAGCTAAAATGTCTACAGGTGTCTGTGTCGGTGTCCACAGGGTAATAGTGCTTTTCATTCTCTAGTGAAGGGTATTATTCCAGTAATGGCACCATTCCCAATGTCTCTGTGAGCTTGCCTAGGAATAAAGCATAGCTCCTGAATACAGGTCAGGAAAGGACGTTGTTATAACTTGTGTCCTTGATGGAAACTGGTATGTGCTGAATTTGCAAAAAGTCTGAGTTCAGTGTCATCCGTTTTCAGTATTTCCCGAACAATTGATTTATTTCACATTATTAATGAACTTTGCAGCAGTTCCACTTGTCAGGCCTACTCTGCAGGGGTCAATAATGAGAGGAAACCTGATGTTAGTGGATCCAGCTTAAATGATTCTGTCATGCTAACGATTCAATATATCAGGACAAATGTCAGCTCCCTCCAATATGTTAATTCCTCTGATCCTATTTGCATAAACTACAGTCAATGAAATACAAGTTTTCCCTCTAGGATAGTTAATGGAGATTTATAAAGGATTTTTTATTTTCCTTTTTCTGAGTTTCTGAGAAGGCTGGGGAGAATGGGACCTTATTCCTGAGCTCCATGTGTCACCTGGAAGCAAAGATGTGGCTTTACTTGAACATGAACTCTTTGATGTGTAGGTTTAGCAGCCAGGTTAGGTGATAGTAGAGATGCGGACTGGGCATCCATTGCATCTGATTTTGTAGGTCTCAGAAGGGATTGCTTGTGGGGTTGATTTCTGGCCTCCTGCTCTCAAAAGAGAGGATTAACCCCTCAGGTTAGTCTGCTGTGAGACATTTCCCACCATTTCTGGCAAAAATGTTGCCAAATTCTGTGTCTTCATAAAATGAAACCTCTCAACAAAGTACTCTTGGTAGCTCTGCACTGGAAAGCTTTTGGAGTGTGTACTTCTGCCTCTCTGTTGTCTTTTCTTAGTTCTCAGTTGCTTAAACTGAAGGTTTTTCTTGGATTTAGTTTTGTGAAATGCTTACCTGTGGCTCATAAGTTCTTTAATGTGACTTTAGCATGGCTTGCTCCTGAATTTACTACAGGAATGACCTTGCTTACTCCTTAAAGTACAATTCTGTGTGCACCAGCCTTCCTTTAGGAATTAAAAAAAAATACTTTATGAACGTTAGAAAGGGGGAAAAAAAATTCCCCGGATATTTTGTGGTATAGATATTACTTGTTTTCATGCACTTTCTTGTGACCCATGTACTTGCCTTGCCTAGTACCTGAAGATGCTACAGTACTTTAGTAACTTACACATTTTTTTTCTGCAAACAACTTAAAGGCATGTATTTAGAACAAAGTTTTGCTGAGTTTCTCTGTCACCACTTTGCTTCTACCAAGATTAAATTAAAAATGAGGGATTTTGTTTAGTACTTTCCCTCTTCCCTGAATTTTTTGAGATAATGCTTCAATGTTTAGCCATGCAGTAAAAGCATGTAATACTAATGGTTGAAAACACCCCACAGAGTGTTAAAGTTTCTCAGGACAAAAAAAGATAAGTAGCTACTGCTTTGTTTTCTTCTACTTCCTCTGTATATGAAATCACTTTGATAGATCTGCAGGAAGAGATTTAGTTGCAGATGGCAGAGGTCAGTGTATTGTGTATTCAATGTAGTCAATAATAAAGTCAGGACTTATGCTAACTGAATGTTAATAAGGAATCACAAGGACCTTGGAAAGTCATTATGTCTGGTCATTTGCTTCACCATATTGCTCCAAAAGGCTCTGGAGGCCAATGCGAGGGGATTAAAAAAATAATCTGGAGGAATAAGGGAAAGCGGAAAGGCTAAAAATAGAAGGTTTGTGTAATGTGTAGCAGACCATTGTAAAGACAGAGAAGAAAACCGTCTTACTTCATTAAATTACTTCAACATTGAACCTCATCCTGGTCATCCTTTCTCCCCATGAGTTTGCTGTCCTGTTGGCCTTGGAGCTCATGATGAAGCTACGTGTTTTTCCTGTAGGAGCAGAAATCTTTAGCTATGGTTGTAAAACAGATGTGACACACACTGCATTCAATTGTCAGGATTACAGAGGAAATAGACACAAAACATAAGTGTGTTAATTCCTGTAGATCTAGATAATTGAGCAAAATTTTTGTTTGCAGGACTTTCATGTCTGAACAATTCAAGATTTGTCCTAGGAGCTCTATTTTTGGGTTGGGCTCAAAAGGAGAAAAGTTTAGGCTATAGCATGACCTAGGCCAACAGTCTCTCCTTTCTGCAAACCAACTATTTATTCTCCCTTCTGTTGAGCTGTTACTGCTCTGTGTCCCAACCTTGGCATGACCAAAACTGAGAGAACAAAAATTTCAAATCCTAAATTGAATGCTTTAACAAAGTGATCTTTGGAGAAGTAATGTCGCTGTACTTGATGAAGGATTTTAGTGCAGCTCCTCATCCTTATTTCCAGAGGCTGCGAGGGAAGGAAACCTCTCTCATGGCATTAACAATGTAGTCAGTGAGCACACAGGAGATGTTGCTGCCCTGTGGTTACCTCTCTCCTGGCTGGTTGAAGCTCCAGCCTTCATCATTTCAGTGAGCCATGACCAGTCCTGCGATATACCCAGTTCTACTTGGCTATGCATGATACTGTGTCTGTGCCACTGAGCTGGCCTCCACTAGCTAATTTATTGCAAATGCCTATAAAATGCATGTAGAAGGCAGATAGGTCTGTCATAAATCTCAAAGAGTTAGCTTAATGCTCCTATTGTTTGCAGGCTGGGTCCATGGGCATAATGCCTGTGTTCATTATGATTTGGTTCAAGAGTAAGAGTTCAGTAGACCAAATTGCTGGTTTTACAGCAACGTTCCAGTATATTTACAGTGGAAAGGACCAGTGACAGTGTTAATACTGCATTGTATTCCATTACTGGACAAGGTTCAAACCCTTTGCATAGGGCACCTAAATTTCCAGCAATTTTACAGTAGTGAGGAAACTCAGCCTCTGCACAGAAAGTCAGTGTGGGACATAAGGCTTCGGATGATTTGGGGTTAGGAAAATTGATGGTCTCATTTATAGGTATGCTCTAGTCAGTGAAGCCATGTCCACAATATAGATGAAAAAGCTTGAATCTGGAAAAATGTAGCCCAGTGAGTGACAGGGCTGCCATTGGGATTAATGAACTGTTCTTGTCATGCAGTCTCAAGATTTGGGCACAAAAGTTGGCTGCTGACAAGTCCTCCCGAACCAGCAGTGTCTTGTACACTTTGAAAAAGGTTGCTTGTTATTAGGACCTGAAAAGCACTGTATTTTGAAGCATATCACTTCCTTACTTAGCTCCTACAAAAAGTGAACTAAATATGATTCAGACAGAGTTTGCGTCACTCATCCTCTTGCAGATGTGAAACCAGGTAGTGATTTAGTTCGTCATCCTGAAGGCAGTGCAGTGAAGGATGTTGAGCCTTTCCTCTTAACACACTGAATGTTCCTAGGGGGAATTCACCATGCTGGATAGGTTTGAACAAGAAAATGTGTGAAACATCTTCCAAGGACTCATCTTGTCAGTACTCATTAGAGCAGATGGTAAATATAAATAACTTGTGGAACACTTTTTCTTCAACCTATGCCCTCCACTTGTACCTTCACAGAAGCAATGCTGGCCCATCATGATTTGGTTCTCAAATATCATGTTCTTGTTATATTGAAAAAGACTTTGGGAAATGTCCTGCATGCTGCTCTACAGGTAGAGAAAAATTAATAAAAAATTACTGAGTTGTCCCTCAAAAAATTGATACTAACTGCTCTGCCCCCATCTGTTAGTGCTCAGAGGAACATGTTCAGGGTATTCAAGTATCACAGAAGCTTAGTGTTATGGTATATACTGGGGCCTTGATCCAGCAAAATGCCTAGTGCCCTCAGCTTCCATACCTTTTCCTCAGAGGAGAGAGCATGGGTTGCAAAAAGTTTGTATTTCCAGTGACACTGTCTTTGTTAAAATCTTACACGTAACTCCTGGGTTGTATTGCATGTGAAGGTCTGTGAGGAATGGAAGCTTTAATGAGTGTGCACATCCTTTTCTTGCTTTTTTGCTCAGCGATCCTTTACTTGTTAAGGAACTGTTGTGTTTCAAAGTTCCTATATGTAAAACTATGTGCATTTTTTACAGACTTGGAACCATGGAGTTTAACTGCCTCTTTCTGCTCAACTCCAGGCTAAATGATGTGTGTGGTGACAAAATGAGGGTGAAGTACCTGTTTCTATACCACAATCAAGATATAGAAAGAGTATTTAGCTTTCATCACTTCCTAGTACTTCTAAAGACAATGAGACTGTTCTGTATTGGATACCTTCTATCCCAGAATAATAATACGTTGGAAGCTCTGATAGTCTTGTCTTTTTAAAATGTGGAAATTATGTAATTTAATTATGTGTCAGTGACACACACACCATCCTGATTAAAACTAATGTGATGTTTCAAGTATTAATACTCTTCCTTTACCAATAATTAGGGTTAGTGGGACTTAACATAGGCATTTCTCACAGCATGCAGGAGACAAAAAGAGACATGAATTGGGGTAGACTTTTTAAGGAAGCAAGCACAGACCCTAAAAAGCTGCACATGTGCCCAAATGGATCATGGCATTCATGAGCAGCAATTTGGATATCCACAATCCCTGCACTAGACTGAAGATCAAGTTTCCATTATTGTCCTTTTGAAAACATTTGGAAAATGCTGCTACCTCATGCCGATTGATCTCCTTGTTGAAATCAATATTCATATAATGAGCTCTAACGCATTTCTAACCTGTGTAAATGCAGTGAATTCTTGGAATATGGGGAGTGGTGAGGGAGAAAACTCTGGTAATGGAAATTTAAGGATCTGTCTTAAACCTGCATGAGAGACAGGTACTTGAAAGATGTCTCTCCTAAGGCAGAGGATGTTGTGCTATACCTAATTTTGATCTTGACTGCTTGGGCATTTTTAGATATGAGACAATCTTTACTTATGCAATTGCCTAGCAATAAAAAATAAAATATATAAAAATAAAATATATTGAGATCATACCTACTTGGCAAATGTGGAACAATACAAAACTGAATAAACCCTTGCGTGATACAGTTGGTCACCTTTACCTTTTCTGCTGCTGAAAAAGTCAAGATGAAGACAGTGAATAAAAGAGCTCATGTCACAGAATCACATGGGATATGCTGAGTTCGAAGGGTCCCACAGGGATCATCGAGTCCAATTCCTGACCCTGCACAGGACATCTCAAGAATCACACTCTGTGCCTGAGAGCACTCTCCAAACACTTCTGGAGCTCTGTCAGGCTTGGCACTGTGACCACTTCCCTGGGGAGCCCGTTCAAGTGCCCAGCCTTCCTCTGGGGGAAGGACCTTTTTCTAACACCCAATCTAAACATCCCATGGCACAACTTCAGCCAAGTCCACGTTGCCTTAGTGGGATGAAGAGAACTTGAATGTAGACTGCAAAGTTGTTCAAGGTAAACTTACTATATGTTAATTTCAGAATACAGCAGGAGGTTCTCATGTGTATGGGTACCAGGCTGTGCCTGTTTTTTCTTCTGCTGTGGTCTTGTAAATAAAGCACTCTAGAGAGATCTGGGGTATATGTTTGGCACTGTTACTGCTGTTCTGGATAGGTTTGTTCTGATAGAAAATAGTTGATTAGGTAAGGGTAACCTGATTATTCTTCTGTGATAGTACTGAATGTTTGCACAGCAGTAGATGTAATGCCTGTGGTTTTGGCTTTGTAGGAAGCAGCTTAAATTATGATGCTCTCAGTTACAACAATCTAAGCTGTTGATCTAGAAGTAATTGAAAATGGCACAAAAATGCTGAATGAGATCAAAGCTGATGATTCATTTGTTAAAGACAAATTGTGACAGACTAACCTGGCACCTGGTTTTAACAGGACAGGTTCACTATTTAGCAGGTGTAGGATGTCCAACACGTTTCCCACATGGGAAATTATTAGTGAGGGCAGGCAACAACAGGAGTTGAGGGAAGTGCAAAGGGGGCAAAGAAGCAGTTATATGCTACTGATGAAAGGGAGTGTGGCTACAAATCTTGGAGGAATGTTGCTAAGGGGTTTTCCCATCTAGGATTGGTCTTTGATGGTTCTTGCTCAAATTTTCATCAGTGATACTGTCAGAACATTCACTTTTTGTGCTAAAGCTAGAAAAAAGTGGGATTTAACAGGAGAACTGGGATTTCACAAATCAGAAGAGGAAGGCACCGAAGATTGGAATAAAAAAACCCAGAAGGTTTCACAACAGAGCAAAATGTGTCCAATGCCTTGTATATCAAATATACCCATAACAAGGTAAGAAAATATGATTTGCGGATGCCTAATGATAAGGAGGGGAATGATTGATAGGATGGCTCTGGGCTAACCAAGGTGAGATGGCTGTGGGAAAAATAAATATTGCTCTAGCCAAGGTAGATGTCAGTATGTGCAGTGGTGAGGTGCTGCTGTTGTACCAGGCACTGGGGAGACCTCACACAGATCTGTTCAGATATAGTGCAGAAATGATTCAAATGCAAAAGAGGCACCTGGAAATAATTAAAGGACTGATCTGTCATTCCAGAACTGAAAGAGCATGGCTTGCTTAGCCTAGCAGTATTCAGAGGTGATATCATTGTTTCCTATAAATCTGTCATGAGAGTAAATTTCTGCAAGAGAGGCTACTGTCAGCACAAAGCCATGGATATAAACTGTGAACTGATTTCAGCTGGAAACCAGGAGACTTTTTCTTTGTGCTGTTGCCCATTGGGACAATGAGGAAATTCCTCCTTTCGGCTTCTTTTGGCTCTTACTTAAGGGTAGAATGAAACTTGAAAGGTGTGTGAAAGGAATGGCAGGGGTACCTGAACCCACTGGGCCTAACCTCCATAGCCAAGTGGAAAACTCGTAAGGCATGAGAGGAAAATATCTTATATTATTAAACAGCTTAATGGTCCTTTACTGAATAGTCAACTCTCTCCTATCCAGAAATTTGGGTGAGGAAGAGCACTGTCCTAATTGAGAAACTAGTCTGGCTCAGAAAAGCACCTTGAAAGCAGTTAGAAAAACATGGACACCACATGGAAGAAAGTGGAAAGCCAGAAAGTGGCAATCAGAAGACAAGGATAATAGAAATTTGGCATGGAAGCAAAAAGGTGTGAGGAGTAACATGTGGCTAGAACTCTTGAGGTTAGTAAACACACCTTTTTATAACTGCATTAAGGAATGAAAGATATCTCAAGAATGATATTGATCTGTTGCTGGAGAGAGAATAAAACTGGAGATAAGAAAGCAGACGTTATCAAGTAAAGTCTCTATTCTGTATTTGCAGTAAAGGTCAGATGGTCATCATGTGATGTTGGTCTGGCTTTCCATTCCAGCAGTGTGAAAGCTGTCACACAGCAACATCGAGGTTGATGCTTCTGAAGTGGTGGGGTAGGGGGTCTCAAAGATCTGCTGATTTGTTTTTCAGGAACTGTCCAAGCATTGACTGAGGACTTGCTCGATGATAATCTTGAAACATGTGCTTAAATTATGGTGAGACTATGGAGAAACCAGGATGATGCAAAGTTAGGGCAGGGCTTGGTACTGCTTGAAACACTGGTAAGATTAAGTCTCAGAAGCTGTTTCTGAGCAGCTGCTCATCCCTGAGTAGGGAATGAGTTGCCAGCAGGATCCATTGGTATTGATTCTTGGCTCTGAGACATTTACACTCTTAGTGACCTGGCAGAAAGAACAAACCATAGCAGGTAACATTTTCAGCAGGGAACAGAAACACAGACCTGGATCACAGGCGAGAAACTTGCTATGTGGAACTGAACAAATAGTACTATGGGAGAAACCAGCTCCAGTAGCAATTTACCAAAATTGTGTAGGATTTTTGCACTCATGCTGTTTAAAATCAAAACATTTTCCTCCATTAAGCATGCTTCAGACAGCAGTCGTGCCTTTTGCCTTTCTGGAACATATAAATAATACCTCTGGAATCATCTGATGTGGGTTCAGCTTGTCTGTCATGTGCATCTCCTCCAGATGCTTGAATATCCTGTGCTGGTTGAGAAGCAAACTGTGAGGCTTGATGTTGACCTGCTGTTAACACAGTAGCTATTTGGATTCTTAGAGCAGGGGGCAGGTGTCCTTGCCTTGCATGGCTAATAATGCTAAAGGCTGTAAGGGAAAATGGCTTTAAAATTCTTTCAGAATGGTTCTAGTTAGCAGGGAGAAACAGTTTACTGAAATGACAAAGACAAGACAACGTCTGATCTACTAATGTCGCTTTATCAGCAGCAAATGCTGAAAATAATGAGTTCTTTCAATGTCTGACCTGGCCCTGTATGGTACTGCTGAATCATTTTTTGCTGTCATAGAAGGCGACTGGTATAATGCATCTCAGTCTGAAACCTGACTGAGCTCATTGGTTTTCAGCCAGTTACTGCAGAGCTGTGGAAATCAAAACACAAGTCCAAAAGCTGAGTTTGGTAAGTTTAAATTCTTCAATTTAGGCAGGGGAAGAAATAATACAAGTTTGGCAAACTGAAAAGTTAAAAATCACCAGGGAGTAGTGATTTGGTGAAAATTGGTATTTGCTAAATAGAAGGCAGATAACTGAGACACTTGGTATGGCCTTTCTTCTTGAATTCTGTTTCCTATAATATAAGGATTTCTTTTGCCTAATGTTGACTTAAACTGCTGTTTTTGAGCAAGGTCACTGATACAGGAAAGGCCACTTGAATGCATGACATGGAAGACTGTTGTAAAGACCATCAAGATTAATGGTGCACAGAGTTAGGGGTTAAATTTGCACCCCAAGGGTTGCCATTCCTCTCTTCCTTTCTCAGTATTTTGTCTTATGTTTGTAGCTAATATGTTCTTACCTGACTTCTAAGGTTCAGAGTTGTGGGCTTGATTCTTTGCCTTTTTATGTTTTTGTTTTCCTTGCTTGCATCAAGGTTGGGTGCACCTTGCAGGGACCTATGCCCCACAGCTATCAGGAAACAGAGCCATACAGCCACCGTAAAGCTCTGCATGGGCAGCAATTAACAAGCAAGCAAAATGCAGCTTGTTTTTAAAAAGTTGCTAATGCTAAACGTGGGGTCAATCTTTTAATTTCAGAAATTAAGGTACAAAACTTACCACAATGCCCTTAGGTATTTTTGAACAGCTCGTGAATATAGGTATAGGTGTTTAATCCCAGAATCCATTTAAAAGGGCCCAAATCCATACATATGTACAAATGATGAATTAAGTGGATCAATTTTTCCTTATGTGTATTCATCACCATACTGTTCATTAGCTGAACAAAGAAAATAGCTTCAAGATTTCAGATCAAGAGTCTATCAAGGTTTGGCAAGCTGAACAACTTATGCAGAAGCTTGGCCTCGGGGGACATGAATGCTCCGGAGTGACCTTGAAAGCGTGATTTTGCAGGACAGAATGGGCAGCAGTGTCATGGTTGTAGTGCTTTGTGGGTAGGTGTAGGAGCTTGGGTTTGTTAGCTGAGCTGTGAAATCAGAAATTCCCTGGGGCTGACCTCAGAGTACAAACGCCCTTAGTGAAACAGAATGAAACCACAATGAACTGTGGGAAACATTAAATATTGCCTATGACCCTGAAATATTTAGTTTTGGTTAACTTCTTTAAATGTGAATGATTTTTGAAGCAAAACATTGTTTCAGCACAGAAATTATTCAAAAATATTTTCTTTAATTCAAGGAAAGAAAACACATCAAAACTGTGTGCAATTTTCAAACCACTTAGCAAGTCATGATGCCCAACGGGTACTAGAATTCAGGTTTTCTTGTAGCAGTATAATTCCTGCTTTCATGGCTGGGTTGTGGAAGCTTGCTAGAGGAGGAAAAAGAGGGGAAAAAATGGGGTCGAAAGGAAGGATTACTATTGCTCTTGTTGATGGGAGTGGCACCAGAGAGTGCCACGGCCTAGGAAGAATTTCTGTGCTGACCATACTTAGTTATTGCCCTGCTTTCAACCTTGGTCTCTTCAAAACTATGTTGTTTCATCCAGATCTGAAACGTGGGAAGGTTTGGAGGGAGGAAGAGACAGTTCTTCATGATCTGTAGCTAAAACGGGCTGCTTGTCTGGAAAGCCTTGTTCTTACTGGAGCTCATCTGAAGCGTCCTACCAAAGCTGCCTCAGCTAGGCTGAGAGACAGAGTGGAAACACGTTAATGTTTGAGAAATTTGAGTGTGCCTTGACATGAAGTTTGGAAAACTTTTTCCTGGTGTTTTCAGAACTAAATAGGAGGAGGAGGAGGTGTAGGTAAGTGAAAAAGGTCTATTGAGGCAGCGGAAGACTTTTCTGTGAAAGTAGTGAATAAGCTCAGAAAAAAACCAGCACTATTATTAATTGTTCTAATGAAATGCTGCTACATGGAGGCACTCAGACTGACCAACACCTGCACTTGGTAGCTGCACTGCAACTCAACCAATGTCTCTTCATTTCATTGTGTAATTCATCCCACCATCATCACAAGTCTGAACTACACTTGTAACCTCGGCTTCCAATATGCTGAATTGGTGATAAAATCAAAGTGGGGGGAGAAATATTTTTTACAAAGAGCAGACATTACTCCCTTTTGACAAGAGACAAATGTTTCATTCAAATGCTGCATTTCGCATATTGGAAACAGTAATGAATTCTTGTGCACCTTTCTCCCTAGTTCACAATGTCAGCCCCAGGCGTAGAGGCACTTCAGGCTTTTCTTACAAAATTAAATTTAATGTTACACCCTCCAGTGGAATGATGCATAAATCAAGTGTTTGATTTGCATGGACTCTGGTGAACAGCCCCATTCTGTGCAAATATAAACCCAGACTTGAATATTATGTCAGGGACAGGAACAAAGCAATCTAGGATTTCCAATGAGAGTCTGGTACCAAGTGTAATTCAAGCTGGTATTATGTTGCTCTCATGTCAGGGCTGTTATTAAAATTCTTAGGTTTTGCCTCCTTTTTTTCATCTCAAAAGAAAATGTTTTTTCTGACCTTCTCGTATTTGGGCAAACCAGTATACACCAGTGCTATTTATAGAGTGTCTGTGAGGAGTTGAGATGGAATTGTTGGAGGGTTTTAGCTTTCTCTTAGATAAGCAGCAAGGCTAGCAGGATAGAGGAGTAATGAAACAAGGCAAAGCAAAGATGATCATGGAATAAAAATACAAACAGAAAGAAAAAGATTAGGTAGGTTTGTACCCTTTTTGAAAACAGGTCACTTTCCATGTGAGTATTCAGAGCCTGGACCAGGTGAACAAAGTTAAGGGACTAGAAGGCAGCAAATACATTCTGCTTGAACATGCAAATGCATTTTTGTCCTACACGATACAAATCCCCCTGCAGGGCTCTCTCTTGGAGCCAGGCTGCTGGGTACTGCACTGCCATGTATTTATTACAGATGGCTGTCCTTAAGTTCTTCGTGGTGGTTGTTGGTTTAGTGCAGTGAATCGTAAACACTGTTCCTCTCAAACTCTGCTGAAGTTTTGATTGCTTTGTGAGCCTGAAGTTTGTTGATGAGATGATGAGTTTCTAGCTGACCAAGAAACACTTTCCACAGCACTTGTGTATCAACTCCATTGGACAAAAACATGCCACTTCATTAAAACTTAGCACTGGATTACTAATATAATTTATATTTTAACATTAGGCATTTAATCCTTAGCAACTGAATATTTAGCTTACTCTTGCCATTGTTTCCAAACAAGCAACACACAGTTTTCTTGGATCAGTCACAAACTGCCCAAACCTGAACATTCTCCAATTCCTCTTCACTAAAGGAGGGCATCTGCTGGATCTGCGTCTTAACAATGACCAAGACCTGCTTGGGGCTGTGGTACTTGATGGCTGTGCGGGTTGCTGTGACGTGAATTGGTAGAGCTTAAGGTCCAAAGGGGAGTGGAGCAGGCTAACAGCTGGATAAAGCTCTGATTGCAAGAGAGTAAGCTTTGATTTTCCTAGGATCTGCTTGGCAGGATCCCATGGGAAGCTGCTCTGTAGGACAGATGAGTCTTGGGAAAACTATCTGACTTTCAAGGACAATCTTTTCAAAGATCAATCAACTTTGATCCTGGGGTGCAAGAAAATCAGAGAATTTCCAGACAACTTGAAGCTTTTTGCCTTTCTCCCTGTCTGTACAATAATATTATTTGCATAATGTATGTGATGTTTTTATGCTGCCACATTGGCAGTCACACATTTAAATAATAATTTCCAAAGCCCTTAACTGGGCAGTCACTACAGAGGTCTAAAGTACTGTTAGCCACCTACATTTTCCTTCTGTTAGCATTTTCACTGTGAAATGTGCTGAAAACATCCTGAAAGGTCAGAGATTCTGCAGTTTGACCTCGATAGAGCAGCTCACTTTGATTTAATTATCCTTTACCGTTGTTATGGAAGTCAATAGGACTTATTCATTTTCCTGTATTAAGTACAAGTTAAGTGTTTTGATGGATGGGAAAGCTTTTAAAAGTGTATTTTAAGTTCCACACCTGCCTAAGTGCTTTGCTGAATTGGAGCCTTGGCAACTTACTGTTTTGATTGTCATCATCTATGTGATGGAACTTGGAATGTTAACTAGATATTCTCAAGCAGGTGAGTGATATCAGGTGCTTATTCTCTTAATCTTCAGGGTTTTTACAAGAATTTTAACATCGAGTCCTAGCTTACAGAAGTAGCTGCTGTAGTTGGCAGAGATTGCATCTGCAAGAGGGATGTGACCTCAGCAATGACGAATAAAATGAGGATATAGGTTAATATTTTGACTAATAGATGATTCATGATACGAAAATCTTTGAGAATGCCAGGACTTGTAGACGTAATTGCCATGTAAGTAGTTCATACAGTCCCCAGAGTATGTGAAATATACAGGTAAGACTCTTGTCACATTTGATCCGTACCTAGGCTTAAGCATCTTTGGATGATGCCTTTGTGTCATGCCACACTTAATCGGGACTCAGCATTTTAGTTTGGGATCCCAAAGCGCTTTTGGTGTAGATAAAAAAAAAAAAAAAAAAATTGACTGTCAGTCTGTATGAAGACCAATATTTTAACTTTTTCATTTCTATCTGTCCACAAGTGCCTTTCAGGTAAAGCATGCTGGAAATGTCCTGTCAAAACTTTGTGAAAAGAATTCATTGCTGTACAACTCGGAAGGATGCATCACTTGTAAACTCTGTTTGTAGTCCCTGAGCAGCAATCGGCCCTTCTCAGCCAATTCCCCAGTTTTTATACTGGGAATGACACTCTCTGAGAGAGCTTTTGGCCAGTTCAGATCAGCAGTTCTGGCCTTGGTCCTTCTTGGCTTCCTTTACACTTCCTCACTGGCAGAGCATGGGAAATAGAGAAGTCCTTGACTTGGGCCAAGCACTGCTCAGCGAAGCCAACACATCGGTGTGTTATCAACATTATTCTGCTAAATCCAAAACACACCTACAGCTACTGTACCAGCTACTAGAAAGAAAATTACCTCTATCTCAGCTGAAACCAGGACAAACTGGTCTAACAGAGTACAGCCATGCTTTAATAAAAACATTAAATTAGATCGCATTGAGATCAAGCAGTCACCTTGAAAGACTTTACTCCAAAAAGCACGGCTCTCTGTTTTATAAAAAATCTCATTGAGCAACGTCCACAACTGCTTGGCTTACTTAAGAACTTACTTAAGGGCCACTCAAGAACAAATACAACTTTAGTTGCTCTAAGATTGTTTAAATGAGCAATCTAGTTAATAAATGTGATACCTGAACACACGTGGTAGTCTTGTGTACAATAATGACCACTGTACAAGTTTTGCCTTGTACAAAGGACATGGCTACTGTGATTACTGGGAGCTTGTAGCCATGGGGATGGCCATATTGGAAAACCAACCTTATCAAATGGTTTGAAATTCTTCCAGAAGCCAGGCATGTGTGTACATTTCCAGGCTCCCATTCTTACCTCACATTCCTCTTCTCTCCTGGGTTTTTCTACCATTTCAAAAGTTTGGCATCTGCCACTTCTGTGGCACCCTTTTGTCAGAGCCAACAAGAGAACTGTTTCTCAACAGAGATTAAAGACTTCATCTTGGAGGAAAGCAAAGTTTGATGTAGGGGTTTGTGGTGTGCTTGGAAATTGAGACCATGTCAGATTTCTGTTGTCATCTTTGTGATGAAGGGAGGATGGGAATGGTGACCCTTGTCTGTATTGAATATGTAATAAATAATATGGATTGTGGGAATCTATTTTAATCAAAGTGGAGAGAAATTTCAGCTTGAAAAGGTAACGTAGAAAAAACTGGTTTTATCCACTCTACCTAGTAATGTAATATCATAAAGTACCAAGGATCTCATTCTTAATACAACTGGGGAGAATTCAATTTACTTCAAAGAACAACCTTAATAACATCCTTGGAAGGCCTGACTTGCTTTCAAATTTTCTCATATGACTGTGTAGTTTAGCGATGTCATCTCTAATAAGTTTATTCTAAGTTGGGAGTCTTGAACAGGAAAAAAAAATCAAAAATCCCCCCATCAGCTTCACCATGTGGGATCTAACAGATTTATATAAGTGCACACGGTGGTTCAGCCCACTGAATTGCATTCCCTGTAATCAAGTCTCTTCTTGTAGACAAAATATTGTCCTTCTAGCTTTTTAAAGTGATCTTTAGCATGTTAAATCAGAGTCTTGTTTTTAAGAGTTTAGGAAGAACTCGGCTCAGGCTAAGTGTAATGATTTTTGCCTCAGCAGTTTTCTTATAAAATTCTTGTGGAAAGCAACTGCAAGGTTATTCAGTGAAACCAGCACAAAGTATACCCACCCAACTAGCTCTCTGCTTTTATATTTAGTCATGAAGACAGATGAATCAGAGCCAGTTGCTGTGGCAAAATCCAAATGTAGATATTTGCTGTCCTTGCTAATGGGAGAAAAATGTAGTATAATATTGGCCTAAAGGCTCCAGCTGTGATTTCCTGTTAACTTGGAGTGCATTAAAAAAAAGCTTCAGTCAGCAATATAAGTTAATTTTTTATGACCTTTATAAACTGTTTTAGACTGGAACTTGGGAACATCTCTTTAAGATTAAATGTTTAAATCATTTTGGCCCAGGATTGCTAAACATATTGAGGACTCCTTTGCTTCAGAAGGAAACCTTAAAATCTATAAAGAAATTCTGTTTGTAACAATTACTGTCAAAGGAATGATTAATTGATATGGAATTCCAAGGTTTTCAATGGGTCCCATCACTACAATACTGACCTAATAGAGGGGGAGCTGATTTCTCTGAATGTTGGGCTTCTCAGGTTGTGTGCTTGGTCACCAGTTGCTGTTCCTACACTTAAAAGCACTTGGAGGAACAAATTGACTTGTCACCAGAGTCATCACTTTGTCCTGCCACAGCTGCTGCCTTGGCCAAAGAAATTGAAGAGAAGGACAAACCTCTCTTCTGTGGAAGTGCACAAGTGTAAAACACTGGGCTGCTTTGAGAAATTGCACTGGAGCCAAAGTAGTAGCGCATCAAATGAAACAGGTGAGAAAAAGTAGCTGAGATTTCAGGTGGACTTCTTGGCTGTCACAGCTCAGCTCCATGCTAGTGCTTTATGGGCAAAGCTGGCTCTGTGCATATCTGCATTTCCACAGTTGAAGCAGAGGATGGATCGTGTCTCTGATAACAGTACCTCTGGAACAGCCTGCTGCATGTCTGTGGAGATACTCTCCTGTTTGCTCCTTGGTGTGTGAGTTGATTAGTTTTTAAACTGAGCTATATTTATATTTTGTTTTCGTAATTAGTGCTCAGGATGAATAAAGCAACATGATAGTAGTAGAATATTGGCAAATTAGGTACCAAGTATACTGTGTTGTCTTTGTTTAGGGGATAAGCTCAGCTGAAGATTCACTGTCCAGAGTTAAATACTGGCACTGTAAACCCCCAAGTACTTTTTGTAGATTTTGAGTTTTGTAACTTGAAATAACATCTTTAATCAACAGATTTAAGTGAAGAAAGTAGCTGTGATAGGAAGAAGGCACCTTTTCCTTTTCTGACAAGAATCTGAGATACGGACAAGCATATTAAAATTTAGTATATTTTCTCTGAACTACATCAGTCTAATGAAAGATATTACTCCATCCACAAACCTTGTGTTGCATTGCTCTCTACACTGAGCATTGAAGTGGGCTGGCTTAAATAGAAATGTTTCTTTTCTTACCATGTCAAGCTAAATGAGATGGATTCACCTTGTCTTTATGATGGCTAGAATGATGAGCAGCTATCCTGGCTTGTATTTGATGAGATCACAGGCAAATAGTTTAAGATTTTTCTTTTAAATTAGCTGTACTAACTTGTTGGTGTCTAAGGCTGACATTTCGCTCTCATTTGGTGCAAAGTCAAGAAATGTGTGTATTTAATCAACTATTGGAAAGTGTGATGGTTAAAATACCAACTTAAAAGTAAATTTAATTTTTCTTTTTGGTACTCTGAGATTCCTTCTTTTCGTGTTGGTGTTTTGGGGTTTTTTTTTGAAGGACGTAAATAGTAGCCCGTGGTTGCTGTTTAATTCCTTTGTGGTTTATAACTTGAGAGCATCATTTGATCACACACCAAATCAAAAATCCTATTTCAGACTGAACACAGAAAAGGACACAAAGGTTTTGCGCAGCACTAGCAACAAATGATTGTGCATCTTTTTCTGAAAATAAGACTGGTTAGGGAAGTTTCTTCTGCTTTTAATTTACATACAAGAAGTCTCTAAATATAATTGACCCAACCAGGCACGACTGCTGCGTGTAGTGCTCTTTAGAACACTAAAGAGTGACTTGAAATGTATGGCCGCATCATTTTGTGCAGAAATCTGTACCTTCTGCACACTGCTGAACCACACAAAATGTGTTATTGATCATATACATGATTGGATGGAGGTTAGTGGAGGGGATACCCTCTGTAAATTTCCTTTGATCCTGCTAAATGTTGTTACCAGTGTACTACAGGAAATAAGTGAGTGTAATGATTTTAGAGTGGCGTTATTGTTGGTTGTATCAAAGATGAAACACTGCCTGTGTTCCCCTAGCAGACTTTACAGTAGTGCCACCATGAAAGATCTGAAGATCATTATTTACTGGAAATAAAAGAACAAGGCAGAAATCGATTACTACGACACTAGATTTATGTCTCCATTGCACTCTATATACATCTCCTATTTGTTCTAACTTCATGGAAGGATATTTAATACATAATGGAAAGAGGCTTTTGCTTTTGATTTATTTTTTGTTTATTATTTTTGGCATTCCTTGGAGAAATTCTGGAAATCAATACTTGGATGTGAGTGTGCCTGGATGTAGGTAGTGGGAGGTAGCGGCAATTGATGCATCTGTGTGTTTTTGTGCTGACATACATCTGGCACACTCAGGACTCTGTTGTCGCAGTACAATGTGCTCAGCCTAAGTGGGGAGAAAGTCATATTTCTTCCATCATCTGTTTACATAAAATGATCCAAGAGGTATAGATAAATTTGGGTAGTTAAGTTCAAGCTTGGAAATCTGTCCCACTGAAGCACTTAGTTGCAAGTGTACATATTTGTTGCATCAGGATGAGAGATGAAGACAAATGATGGAAAGCATGAGCACACACTGACTTAAAATAAGGTAGGGGACAGTGGGAGAAGCCAAGTGCTGAGAAATTTCAAGCAAATTTACAGATTGCTTGAAAATGGACATGGCTTCTCTTTCTCTGTCATTTTATACAAGCTGGCACTTAGTTGACATTTGCCCTTGCCCTAATTCCATCTGAGCATCTTAGATATTACAATTTCTGCAGCCATGTGGTAAAGAAAATGCAAAACACTGCTCTTCTTAAGATAAAATAGTGGGATTTGTTTCAAAAATCCTAAAATTGGTCACATGCTGCAGCAGGATTAGACTTTAGGGAGGTTTGAAAGCAAAGTTGGCTCATTGTCCCAGAAATACTTTTTGGTGAGGTAACATGTAAACAGTGGCTGAAATAAAAGTAGGATCAACTAGCTGGCTGCTTGGTGCATGGAAAGGAACAGATTAAAGGCAGGGATGCAAGATGTCACAACGCAGAGGGCCACACAAAGTACCCAAGAAAGAGCACAACACTATCTCAGATCCCCTGCCAACAAAGCTATGCTCTCACAGGATATAAAACATGAACAAAAACAAGCCCCTTTCCCAAGCAAGCGTGTGTTTTGGAAGCTTGTTGCTACCCCTTTATGACTCCTGATGTCTCATTCGTAGAAGGGTTTATTAAAGCTTCACTTGGTTGTGTATAATCTGCATAAACCATGATCTTTGACAGTGTTCAAGACCCTTGGGGGCGCTGTTGCTTCCTTCCTGCAGAGAAGGTTTCAGTGTTGTGTACCTGCAAAACCAGTGACTGAATGAGTCACTGAGGTGTGGCAAGACCAAATCTCATAATTTTCTGATACCTGCTCCCCGTGTGGTGGGCAGGATGGAAGGAAGGGAAAGCTTTCTTGATGGTTTCCCCCTCCCTCAGTTTATAAAATTAATTTGAATATCGTTGGTTCACATTACAGTAAGTTTAATCTGTGGGTCACTTGTGGGTCACAATTCAAGTAATTGTGGATGGTTGGTCATATGATACAGCACTAGGCTTCACCCAGGAAAAATACCTATTTTTTAAAATTTAGGGGCATCTTGAAAACTCAGTACTTGCATGGCTTTGTAAAACATTGTAAACTGGAACAAACATTAAAATGCTTCCCCTTCTGCACAGATTTGTTTGTGACAAGGCGAAAAACACTCATGCTCTTTCCCTGGCTGAAATGTTTGTTCCCTTTGTTCCTTGTTGGTTTTCAGTCATGATTATGAACGGCAGATGGCCAACAGCAATAATCTGGTGCTTTTCCTGTTCAGCTCTGACCAGTGCTAGGTCAGATTCTGGATATCATCTGTAATTATGCAGTTTTGAAAACACCTCTACCTTGCTAAAGCATCTCTCAATGACAATTTCTAGCTGATGCATATAGCTGTATGAAAAAGAGTCAGCATCAGCTGAAGTCTAACACTGCATCTCCACCAGGGCTTCCTGGAGCAGAGCGATCAATATCCTCAGTTAAGTTTATGAGGATGCTGTGAAACCCTCTAAATGCAGTGGCATTCTCTTCAACCTTTCTTGTAGCCCATCAATTACAGACTAAAAGGTCAATCTTTCTGTAGGAAAAGTCTGTCTTCAGTAAAGATTTTTTTCCTACTTTTCCTGCTGGGGGGTGGGTAGAGATGTTTGTTTTGGCAGGACCTGTTCCTTTATAACAAAGCTTGCCAAAAGAGCCAGAGGACAGCCCTTCTATGTGCATGTCTTGCTATTTTATTTCTGAATCCTCTCTGGTAAATCAGGGGTGTTTTGAGCCTTGTGATTGTCTGCTCCAAGTAGTGAAACAGCCAGTGGTGATGCACAATCTGTACTGAGCTGGCAGGGAATAAATGTAACACCAAAAGTAAGTGCCACATTATGTTGTTAACCACTTCCTGCTTTGCTGTCATTCCTTCTAAAATAATTCCAGTTTTCCATGAAGAACTCCGTGAGGTTAGAAAACAACTGCAAAGGGAATGCCTGTCTTGTACATGCCTTAATGTTCTCTTTGCTCTTTGAGTATGTATGCAAAGCTTCTCACATATCTGGTTGTCTGAATCCAGGCAAAGAAACAGTCCTGGTGTCCGTGGCTGGATGTTTCTCTACCCCAACCTTAGCTAGGCAAGAGACTTCAGCAACACTACGTGTCTCAACCTTGTTGGACCAGAGCTTTTGGAAACTTGTTTCATTAATGGTCAGTTATTTAAAAAATTGTCAGTGTTAGCATAGTTCCATTCATCCTGGTGCTCTGCCTGCAAATGGAAAGAGTTTGTCCATTGCTGTGCAGTTCTGAATGCAGCTCTCTAATGTTTTATGGAAAAACCATCATCAAATGCATATGCCTTCATGTATATTCATAAATTGCTTGAGAAGTTCAGCAAATACTAAAGGGATGGAATGAGAGGAGGAAATACAAAGAAAAAATCTTGAAAAATAGTGGAAATGAATAAACACCTTTTTTAAGAAACATGAGTAATTTAAAGCTAAGAACTTTATCATCCTCTTTAAAATGGCAATTTCTAACGCTGAATTCTGAGTGAAAGCCTTTTTACCAGAGTCAAATCTCACCCAGGGGGAAAACTGTACAAATCATCCATGTTAGGCTGGATGTGAGTGCAGAAGTGATGTTCCTTCTATTTTTTTTCCCCCCCGTGAACTGAATATTTTTTTCCTGTAAAACAGCTTTTAGGACTGCGACAATTTACTTTCCCATACCTAGAGTGTTCTGAGCCCTGTCTTCCACATTATACCCAGTAGAGTTGTCAGGTAGCAGCATAACCAAAGAGAAGGTCGAGGTGGAGCAAGCGGACATTTCCATCTTCCCTTTTTTGAGGCTGTGCCCTTGGAGTCAGCAGCTGCCAGTGGGTTGCTGGCATTGGACTGTGGGGAGGATTTTATCTGGATAGCTTAAAAAGACATGGGAAATGCACTGAAGGAAGGAAGGGATTTATGTAAGCAGCAAGTATGTTGATGGTAATTTGGTATGAGATCTTGTTGTGTGTTAGGTTAAGTGGAAGCTGCTGTTTGTTAATGACTTGCCAGCCTCGTGATTCCACAAATGGATTTATTATGACGTACTACTCTGAGGACAACTGCCCCCTTAACTTTGCTTCACAGTTGCTCTACTTGGAGAAACCTGGCATCAAGCACGATGCCAAAAGCAATCTGAGCTATTCCTAGGGCAGGCAAGTCTCTTGTGCTTGTGCCTCCACGAAAACCTGCTGCAGCGCAGCTGCACCTCTGCCCTTTGTGCTGGTGCTGTGGCAGCAGCCCTCCTCTCTCATGTAGTTTTTCAGAACTAAACCACAGGCAATTGGATTCCAGACAATCCCAGACTTGAGGTGTCTTTAAGGACCAGATTTTAGCAATTTGTTAGCACCTCATTAGGGGAGGTTGGTATGGGATTAGGAGGTGTTGGAGAGTGGGTACTGGGCAAAGCAGCGGATGGGAACATAAAGGCTCTGGAGAAGCTCTGATTTTCTCTCAGAGGGATCTCAGTGCTCCTCCAGCTATGCCACTGCACCCATCACTATGGCCACCTGACTACCCTCTCTGGGTTATTATGCTCCAGAAAACAAGCATATTTGTAATGCAACTGTTCTGCCTTGCCTGACAGTGATTATGGGTACTTTTGGACTCATTCTGGAATGAGAGCTGGAAACGCTCTCCATTCCTGTCACAGGAAAAGAGACAGACTCTTGTTGTGCCGCGTCAACCAGGTATGAGGCTACCACACAACTTCAAGAGGGAGGGGTGCAGAAGCCCCTCCAGAAGGGTGTTTGTTTTGATTTCCTTTAGTTAAAGACAGACGTCAGTTCTAGAGAAGCCTCAAATTATTTTTCCCTTGATTTTACCTGTTGTAGGGCAAGCCATAAAATATTTCAGTTCTATCTGTTTAGAGGTGACTGTAAACAAGTGAAAATGTAGAATTAAGATTTAAAAAAAATTAATTGTAACCATGAAGTTCATCACAAAGTAGTACAGTACATTGTGCTGGTACATCTCAAGTGGTCTGTGTATGTGTGTATATATATCTATATCTATAAATATGCATGTGAACACATGTTTTTCACATCTACACTCTCAAATTTGCACCCAGAGCAGATCAGCAAGTTAAATTCCATTCCAGAAGGGAATACATACTGTCTCTAGATCATCCTATGTGTTAGAAGCCTGGCACAGTTCCAGTTTGGATTACTTTTGTCCTGGTTTTTTGTTGGTTTTTTTTTTTCCTGTGAGGAGGGGAAGTGTAAACCCTTCTCTTGGAAAAGTATTGCCAGTCACATAAGGGGTGACACAGACCTTGTGCAGCACATGACAATAGGTAGCCTCTTACATGGTAAAAGCTGGGAGGCTGTAAGGAGTCACCACACAGATTAATGAACTTTTGTATGGGTGTGTTTGAAAAATCACTGCATGGTACCCTACTTAGCTGGACATCCTTTGCTCTGAAGAGCAACTGAGGTACCATTTTTCCCCAGTAGCACCACCAAACAGAAGAAACCACTACAATTACAGCCCCTTAATCCTGTCACTGCATAAAGACAGCAGGATTTGATTGAAAACGGTTTGTTGAGGAAGAATTTCTCATCTGGAAGCACAATGTAAATGATGGTGACTCTTCCCTGGTTCCCTCTGCTTGTAGGCTTCCTCTTCAGGACAGAGTGTCTGTGACACCATGGTCATAACGCAAAACGTTTTCTAAATAAATTATAAATAAAGCCAGTGAAGAGTTAAATGCAACATATATTAGATTTCAGTGATGAAGCCTCTGATTAATATAATGAAAAGCCTGGTTTAATTGCATTACCTTCCATTAGCTCCCATCTTCCTTTTTTTAATAATCGTTTCTAAGGCTCTGTGTACTTCATCCCTGCTGGGACTTTCATCCCACATTTATTCAAGTGAGACTTCTGCTTTCAAAACTGCACCTTTCATCAATCTCCTATTAATTAGCCAAATGCCACATCATATTATACATTGATGCATGCAGTCAAGCATGTGCCATAACAAGAGGAGAGTCCATGGTCTGCCCAGGCTCCTCTCAGGAGCTGGTCATTGGTATTCCAGGATAAGTCAGCTTACTGTAATTTGAAATTGGTCTGCCGTCCCATTAGGAATCTGCTCGATCAATACCAAGTGAATTAGAGTTTCAGTGATCTGATTAACTCCCCATTATTTTCTACCCTGGCTGATTTAGAATGCATGATGAGACAATATTCCAGTTTCTTTGCTTTATCCCAGTTTAAATGAAATATAGACATCTGAGGAAGCAGTGGCTGTGCATTTGATTTGGCTGTGGTGTTATAAAGTCAAACACTGTGAGTGTCTGCCTCACTTTGATGGCTGGGGGTGAGGGCTGCCATGCCACATGGAGAGATGGCAGGAGGCTGGAGGGAACAGGGGCATTTTTCCACACTGCTCCTCCTTTCTGGGTCATCCATTCTGTGCCTTGGTTGGGAAGACTTGGGTAGACTTACCTGAGTTAGGTTAGGGTACATACTGAGTTGGTAGGTGGCCACACCATTTGTGGTCCTACACAAGCATTGGTCTGTAAGCCAAGACTGAGATGGAAAACTCTCTGTACAGAAGATGTGCAGTGGAAACGTGAGATTTGCTCTAATTCTTGGGATCTCAGCCATCATGAGAGAGAGAAGTTAGGAAATCTCATTGAGTTTTGTTAGATCGCAGGTACTTCACCTTCAGGGCGTGGATGATTATTTTGTGTTGGCAGCTTGTGGATGCAATCCCTAAATGGAGTTTCCAGTTGTTCTTTTATTGCAAGTATAAAACAATGTGAAACAGGACCAGAAAAAAAGGCCTAATTTTGTAGGCCTAATTTTGTTAAAATCTACCTTTCCTACCAGAGGTAGATTTTAAATAGAAAGCTTGCTGGCTTTGGTTCATTTGCTAATCTTGAAATGATGTTAATAGGCCCCACTTATCAACTCTTTTTTTCATTCTTGCATTTCCAAGGTAAAAAGGCTTAGTGTTTTTACTGCCAATTTTCTTGGCAGTGCATGTTAGTATCGACCTGGGGAAACGGGTGAAAAAACAATCCTAGTGTGCTGCAAAGAACTGTATAACCTGATAACCCTAAACTCTGTCCTAGTGTTCGCTGCTCATGGCTGTGGAAAAGAAGTAAGACAGAAAAGATTGCCTTTGTAACAGCTGGAGGTATTTCAGCAAGGTATTCTTACTAAAGAAGTTGCCCCTAAAAATCAGGCCTTGCCACCTACGCACACAAAAGACAAAAAGGAAAAGATTTCTCATTGTGCTTAGATACTCAAAGACAGGATTTGCACCCAAGGCTCTATTTTAAAATGTACAGTTTTAATGTGCCAGTAGACCAGAATTAAAAAATACTTTAAAAAATGAGAAAATTATTTGGGGAATGCTGCAAATGTATTTATTTTAGGAGACAAGATCTTGTTTCTATTCCCCTTCAAGATGTTCACAGCATCCGAGCACCTTTAATGCATTTCAGGGCATCAGGTAATGAGCAGGGCTGTATATTTTGTGTGCCAATAGGCAAAAAGCAAGTCATAATCTGCTTAATATGTGCAATGTGTATATTAATATTAATTTCTCTCTTTTACAAATTAATATAGATTTGCTGAGTAGTACATATATAATGAATAAATACATACATAAAAGTTTAATGCAGACATACTCTCGTGCCTTCCACTAGTGTACATTGACATAATTTTAGTGTTTCTTCATTGCTGCCTCATGGGCAGTTTGCAGGCTGTGGGTTTTTTGGGGGATGTCATTGCGTGGGGGGATCGTGTTTGTTTGGGGTTTGTTTGTTTATTTTGTTTGGGTCCTTTTTTTGGTCGTTGTTTACTGTGTAAGTGTTTGGGGTTTTTTTCTTTGAGAAAAGAAAATATAAGAGCGAAGACTTACAAGTGCCAAGAGCTTGAGTCATGTGTGGGCAGAGAAACTGAAAACTCTGACTCCCAAAGTTAAAGCTCTTCAGAGGTCCTGGGGCAGGATGTCACCGATGGGATGGCAAAGCTCTGGACGTAGCCCACTAGAGGGTGACAAAGCCTAATGTTAGGGACATGGAGGTGACACTGGGTGTCCGGAGCCCTTGGCATCTGCGTTGCCTGCCTGGGGTGCTCTCCCTGGTCCACCCTCCAGGCTTAAAATGTCCATGTTTAATGCCATGAACCATCCCTGCCTGAGAAAGATGAGCTGAGCCTTCAGCTCGTGGGTAACAGCCACCTCGTGAATCTCCTCAGCATCATGAAATGGAGGAAACAATGGAAAAAATATGGGAAAAAATACTAGAGCAGATGCAGGACAGCTGACTTGATCCCCAGTACCATGTGCAAGGGCTGAAAACAATGCATTACAGGGTCAGTTTTACCAGCAAATAAGACAAGGAGCTGCACAGAGATGGCCACAAACTAACTTTGTGAGCCAATGACCAACTGGTCTATTCCAAACCCGCTGGAGCTGCTGGGAAGGTGGTCTGTTGACTTGGCTGGGCTTTCAGTCATGACCACAGCAGAAAGGCACTTTGTGGTGTGTTCCACCAAATAAAGCTCACCCTTGGGCTGGAAAGAGAGCATAATTTCTTGGGTTTGGGGCGTTTAGGTTCATGAAGATAAAAATAACACATTTCTAGGAGAAATATTATGAGCTCTGGACTATGTGTAGCTTCACGTTTGAGTGCTGTGGACTGGCTCAGTACTTGTCAGAAATGGAGGCAAGAAAACAGGAAGGGGAGAAAAAGAAGTGTTGGTAAGCATTCATGAAAAATGTTGGGCTAAACTAACAATAAAATATAATTTAAAAGTGTTGCAGTAGCATTAAAAAAGGGCTAGTCATCTTTAGAACTGTGCAAACTGTGGAATTCTAAATAAAACATCTGTAGGATTTGTAAGAAGTTTGTGACTAATTTCAGATGTGATTTACTACTTCAATGTTTTATTATTATTTCTGAGAAACCCATATAGGACTCTATTAATTAAAACTCAGACTGACACTTTGGCTCCATAACATTTAGGAATTAGTGTGATTTTATCTCATTAGTGCATTTATTGCAGTGTTCGTCCTTTTAATTAAGCATTAAGTCCCTCCAAGGTGGGTTTTATCATCCCATAATGCAGCTGGGCTTTCACTACTTGTCTAAATACACATTAGGGGATGACAGCCACTTTGGAGAAACCTTAATTGTGTTATCACTGAAGTTTGAGTCTTTTACTTGTCTGGGCTTGGGTGACAGGTTTAAGTTTCTTTAGGGGCCTAGTGCAAGGCAACACTGTGATGTCAGTTGTGTCTGTGTGGGTGGGAAGGCTGAATTCAAAGGGCTCGAGAAGGACTTGAGCCAGTGCCCGAAGAGGTTCCCACTGGTCCTGATGGCCTTTGGAAAGGGATGCAGGATGTGGTGCTGAGCACACAGCAAGAAGCGTTGCCTACCGCACATCACCCTTGAGCTTTCCAGCTGACAGGTTGGGCTGGTGGTGGGCGCCATCTCATGTGGCCAGCTGAGCCGGAAAGTGGCTACTGCTCCTGCACGTAAGGCTCAGATCTCATGGGTTGTTCAGGCCTCTGCTTCCCATGTAAAATACTGAGGGACTGAGCCAGGTTTCTGTGGTGCCTGTCAGTTGTCACTTTATTGAAAACAAGGGAGTGTCTTTTATGCATATACACACATGCTATATATACATACCTGTGTGCATATAGATGTATGTGTATGTGGAAAAAATTGGGCCACTTTTGCCCCAAAGGATTTGCAGTGCTCACACTTGAGGAACACCGGGTGAGCATGCAAAGAAGTGATGTGCAGTGACCAAAAAGAAGATTTCTATAAAGAAATCATCCCTGCAGACATGCTCAGCTGTGAATACTGTCCTGTTTAAATAGCTGTTTGTGCAGTATGGGTGTATGTCTATCTCTTGCAGGAGCAGAGGTGATATCGTCAGGCTGTTTCAATAAACCATTTTGCTGTCACCAGATGGCAATGTAATGATATTTTGCCATTATTTTACCTTGATATGTCACTACCAACTTGTGGTACTTGGTGTTTCCCTACAAACCCTCACTAAAGCAGCTATGTTTTTAAATTAAAAAAAACCCAAAACAACAAACCAACATTTTTTGTTTCTGTTTTATTTTGTTGCTAACTTCTTTCTTTAAAAGAATAATTTTATTCATTTAAATTGCAGGAATTAAGAAATAAATTTTGTGTGTCTGTCTTACAGGTGCAAACCTCCCAGGTCAAATAGAGAACCTCGTGATTTTTTGTCATGGCTGTTATTAACATTAATATGTGAAATTTTTTTGTTAAGTGTATTGTGACTGTAAAATGAAGGAGTTGGGCAGCAATACAGACTCCTTTCAGTAAACGGAAGATGCTGAAAAAGAGAAGGTTGGTGATAAAAGTCAGACTAAACACCTAGAAATTAGGCAAAATTATTGCCATTTCCCTGAGCTGTGTTACTTCTGACTTAGCGGGAATTGTGTGCAATTTAATAAAATTAAAATTGGGGAGCTCGGGTGACATCTAAAAAATCTCAGCAAAAAGACTTCTAGGCTCCTTAACGATTCTTATAAATCTGGGATATTCTCATGTTTTTCAATCTAAAAAAAGAAAAAGAGAATAATTTTTATTTTTCTCAATTCTAGTACAAAACATACCATTAAAATAACCAGCACATGGTTCCTGGACTGGTCCTGGCACTTTGAGACAATCTAGTCAGAAAATCTGATGCTTTTCTATGCAGGTGTAAATCAAAAGATGCTCTCCTGAAGTAAGTTTGAACTGTGTTCGCATGGAAGTGCTCTGAGGAACAACTGAGTCACATTCTCAGCAGTGCTTATTAAGTAATATATGGGGCATTTGTGATTTAGTGCTGCCAAATTTGCTTCCCTAAATTTCAGTTCTCTCCTCTGTAGGCAATCCTAGTGCTGTCCCCTAGGAGAGTGATAAGATTACTCTGTACAATTGCAGTGAAGCTGTAGTTAGAGGTCCAGGTGGAGGGACTTGCCCCCTCCTATATAAAGAGATTATCAATTCTGAATATAATCTGAGGAAAATTAACTTGCCCTGTTTCAGTAATGAAAAGTCACCTATTTTTCCAACAAATTACAAGAAAAGGTTTTTTATTGTATGAGAAATCCAGCCTAGCACTCTGCACAGGGTGCAGGAATCACCTTTTGATCCCAAATATGGATGCTCAAGTTTGTAAATTTAATAAAAAAGATAAAAACCCCTATGGCAGTGCTTATACCAGAAGCAATAAACTCTGATTAGATCTCACTATTTTTGTATCAGAGTATCTTTGGCTTGCACAGAGGTGAGAGCTCTGGACGAGATAATGCCTTCAGACAAATGCTAGAGCATATGAAATTTAAAGACCCATTCAGATCTCACATTGTTTAGGAAATTAAAATAATCAAGTAAGTTTTCTGTCACTGTCCCCTATGCGTTTTAACTGTCTGTGTCCTTCCATCAATCATTCTTGCATAACTGCAGCTGTATCTATGCTCCTATTTCATGGTCTCGGTGTCTGCATGTGACGAGTATCTCCATCAGCTCATCTTTATTAACCTATAGAACAGTGAAGAGTCCTAACCAAGCAATCAGGTGCCATCAAAACATCAGAGATGCTTCTGGTATTTATGTCTTATTGTTGGCACTTACAGCTGAGGAAAATTAATATTTAAGAAGTGCAACAACATGATGGTCATGCATTTCTCTTAGCACAAGCAGTTAAAGAAGGGGAAAGATAGGGTGAAAGGGAGGACCTGGTGTGTTTCCCCAGGCAGACTTCATGCGCTTTAACTGGTACTGAAATGCGAGCTGGAATTGTGCAAAGACAACTTGTCGGCAATTGAATCACGGACCCAGACCGGCAAGAAACCTGAACCGTTTATTCAGAGGAAGGAGCTGGTTTTATACACTTTTCTAAGGCACGGTATTTCCTTACATGGCGTGACCTATCCCATGTTGCCACATCAGCAACACATTTTCTCAATGTCCTTCTATGGGGTGATCACTCGCTGTTCATCCATCCGTCAGCTCCCGGCGGGCTCCTCTCTGTAGGGCTCTGCCGTGTGACACCTCCTCCCCCCAGGGGCCCGGCGGAGACAAGCCTCTCTGTGCCGCCATGTGCTCCTTTGTGCTGCCATGTGCCTCTGCAGGCAGGTTTTACAGCTCACAAACAATTCTACCTTATAATTCCCCATAACAACTGACGGCTAATTGAACCTCAAAACTGAGATCTGAGTTAGCAACTTTTACCAAGTCACCTTCATGGGTGAAAGAACAGCTGTAGAGATTGCACATTGTCTGCTTAGCAGTAAGGTCCTTGATATGAATTAGGTTGAAAGAAACAGAGCTTTAAATTTCTGTAGCTTTTATTTAAAGCCAGTGAAACGTTCTATATTCAGTTTTAAATTTGAAAGGAGACATATGATAATTTATAAATGCTGTTGCAGTGAATATTCTTAGACTTCAGTTGGGGTTTGGACAAAAAACTGTTCCTGCTTGCCTTTTCTCATTGTGCCTATTATGTGAAGCTGATGAATTTGCAGAAATAAAATAATTCGCCAATATTCTGTGCTATTGCAAAAAAAAAAAAAAAAAAAAAAAAAAAAAAAGTCAGCAGGTGTGTGGAATCTCTTGAATCTTGGACTTATATATTGGAATGTCACTTCTGGGGTGAAAGACTCCTTATGGTGAGCTGAGGTGCTTGAAACTTCGGGTGTTCCTGCATTGCATGTTCCCACACCTTTATTCCCACTGTAGCTGGGCAGCTGCTTGTCACAGAACAGCAATTTCTCTATTTGCTTGAGCAATATCAAAATATTACCCCTGCTACCCATGCTGCTTTTGATAAAGCCCAGGATTCATTTGGCTTTCTGGGCTGCAAGTTCACATTGTTGGGTCATGTCGAGCTTCTCATCCACCAATACCCCAGTCCTTCTCCTCAGGGCTGCTCTCAATACATTTTCTGCCCAGCCTCTATTTGTGCTTAAGATTGTCCTGACCCAGGTGCAGGACCTTGCACTTGGCCTTGTTGAACTTCAAGTGGGAAATTTCCTCAACTACAGTGCTTGAAGCAGCAGAAGCCTACAGGTGTGTTACAAGCACTGTCCTCTCACTTTTGGAGAGGTCTGTTTGTAGCAGCAAGGATGGTGCTTTACACTGGAGCAGCTGTGTGTATACAATCTTTTTTGTAGACGCCATCAATTCAACAGAGGAAATAAGTGCAAATATAATCACAAACCAAGAAACACTTGCCTGAGAGGATAACATGAAGTGAGTCTGAAAGTCACTCTCAAAGGACGGGATATTCAAGACAGTGGTGGGGAGGGGGCAGGCTATTAATCCATATGCCAAATGGGTCTTCTGCAACTGAACATCTTCTAGCAGAGACATTCACCAGTCCAAGCATAGAGCTTGGCCTATCTTCCAACCCACTTTCTGTTTTCTGGGGAAAGAGCAGTAAATATTTTGCAGGAAAATGTATCTGGAGTAAACAGGACTGAACTGGAGCAGTTCAGGAAACAGTGTGCCAAATCCTCCTGTTCATGACACAACCATGCTTTCTCTAAAGCTGTATAGAATTAGCTCATCCTGAACATCTTAGAGACTGTTTGTAGACAGAATTTATGGCAGAAGCTGGTTATTTTCTCATAAATTTGAGAGAAATATTACCAGATTCTCAGGTAATGTCAACAGACTTGGGCTGCTTGGAGTCAATGATGCAACAACACTGGGAGTCAGATGGGGACCTGGACTTGTCAGGCTGGAACCTGATCCATGCTCTGTGCTTGCTTCTAGTTTAGGTCAGACCATGAGGGAAAGGTTTCACTTCACCTCTGAAGAAACAGAGTTGTCTTTGCCCATCTAGAGAAAGTGTCTGTCAAACTTGCTTTTGCAATTTCTGAATGAAAAGGTATCAGAGAGTGGGAGAATGGACTCCTACACAAACTGGATTTTTATTGAATTTTTTTTTGCTCAGACTCCTGTTAGGTGGACAGAGTGAAGCCCAGGTGAACATGCCCAAATTGGCTGATGTAGCCTGGAGACAGCCAGGATGTGGTGTCACTCTGCCCATCCTGGTGGTTCTTGTCTCCCAACAAACTGAGGGATCTGCTCCTCTGGCACACTGCAGTATAGACACTTGCACAGTCCCTTCCTACCAGGGACTATATAAAAAGATCCTTTGTAAAGCAAGTTTATAAATAATTTAATGGCAGATAAAAAAAGCTTTTACTTTTTCTTAAACTGGCCTTTTTTTTTGTAAATCTGTCTTCATGAAAAACATTCCTAGCAAAGTTCACAGAGAGAAGGCTTAAAGTTATTATTAGGCACATAAATTGACTGCTTTCTCATTTATATGCAGGCAAATTTCTTTAATTTATTAATCTGATTTGCATAGAAAATTATGGCACTCATCACTGAGAAGTCTCATTTAGGAAAGGTTTTATAAAGCTGTAACTAATTAGAAATAGAAGAAAATGCATAAATGTGTTTAATTTTTTACCTTTCAAAACACTTTTTTCTTTAGATGGAAAAAAAAGAGATTTTAAAAAGGTACCTATTGCAAGAATCCGGAGCTTGCTTGAAAATTGCTTCACCAATACATATTATGTCTTATATTTAATTCAGAATAGAGGAAAAAGATTATTGAACTTAAGTTTTAAAGTTCACAGGGGGGAAAAAATAGCTTAGAGAGACTGTTCTGTGGTAATGTAGGAAGACACTTAATTAACTTGGGCTTCATTTAAACCATAGTGTAAATCTTTTCAAAATGAATCAAAGTCTCTGCTGAATTATATCTTAGCCAAGTTTTACAGTCAAAAGGCTCTTAAATCATTAAGACCTGTCACTGTGAGAGCTGTGGTAGTGTTTTCACATTCTCTGCAAGCTCATCTGCTCTTGGACTTGAAAGTCTTTTCCCTGGGTCCATTTGCTCTAGCAACAGCTGGTTGTTTGAGGCAGCACATTAGCAGCTCACAATTAAACAATATTCCAGCTAATTTGAGCTCGGGCAGATGAAGAACATCAGTGACAGTGAGTTTCCTCCCTCCCACCCTCTGTTTGTTCAGTTTTAAAAAACCTTTATTTTACTTTGATTGCTCCTTGGAGACAAAGTTGCTAGAATTCTCTCTTCATCGCAGTGTCCAGCTGAGAAATTGTTCTCCTATCTTGCTGAGGCAAAAGGAGAGAGTGCTCAGCCCACACATGCTGCAGATGTGCAAGGGGGCAAACTGGGGGAAGCAATGGCAATTAAAGAGCATATGGTCAGAAATAAATCTGTACAGTAGTGCCAGTCCATATTAATCACAAGATTAGAATAACAGCGTATATGTACAAGTAGCATGCTAAATCTCCTATTACATTTACTAGCCTTCATATATCTGGATCTGCATGTTTATCAGGGTGTCTTATATGATATACTATATGAAGTGAGGGAGGATTTATAGTACGTTTTGTGTAAATGGGCCTGATAAAAACAAAAAAAAAAGGGCTGGTAAAACATTAACATCTGGAAAGACATATGTCACTGGAACAGCACACACCAAAGAGTGTGAAAGAACAATGGAATTAAAGCTTTATCTTAGCAGAACTGTAATGTGCCAAGCTTTGCACACATCTGGGTAAAAATGTAGTGCGTTTTCATCTCAAGTTTGGCTCTGTGAGGAGGCTTCATGCCATAGCATTGTCATGATGTTGCTTTGAGATCTTGGGGGTTTGTAAGTGGGATTTATTGTAGAAGTAACTTCATGCTTTTTTTGAATGGGTTGGTTTTGCTCTGGATTTTGTTCCTTGGAGGGAGTGAGGAACAAGCAGAACTAAACCAGGGGAGGTTTTCAGCATACATGAGTTTTATCAACCAAAACAACACTTTAAACAGGTCTCCTTCTATTACTTGTGTTCTGCAAGGAGTGAGTGGGAAGGGCACTGATGACACTAATTGTAGCATGACCTTTGTAGCCTAGTCTCTGTTAGAAGTGCATGGTCTGGATTGGGAACTGGTTCTCCATATTCAAGTGTGAAATGTAAATTTTGGGAAGTTGTAACACTGTTTTAGAACTTAAGGCTTTGGAAAAACCTTTCAAAAATGGCTGTTCTTCCATCACCCCGGATGGTGCAGATCTCTGAAATTAAACCAGTGTGACTCTCTCCTGTAAAAATTAAGCACTTAAGTATCCATGATAAAATATATGGGACTTTCCCTATCAGCACTTCCACAAAGCTGTAATGTTGCTGTAACCTGGGTGTCCCAGAGGTAACCCATGAAAAGGGATAATTCCCCTTGCAGAAGGGTGGTGTCCCCTGGGAGACAGGTGGGTACCAGGGATACTGGGTTGGGAGTAGCAGCCACACCAGGCAGAGTTCTGTATGTTGCACCTGTCACAGACTGTTGGGTGTTACTCAGCCTCAGGTTTGAACCAAAGGAAAACCCTGCTCTAGAGGAGAAGCTCTTTTAGGCTACCAGATTTCCCCTGTGATTCTAGGGATTTTTTTTTTTTAAAGGATAAAAAGTTTCCCTTACCCCATTGGTAGTGGCTTCAAAGGAAAGACCATCACAAGCCGTAAAAGGAGATGCTCTGCATTAACTCTGAGACCTACTCTTGTATTCCGCTGTCAGGTACCTGCCCTTAAATACCTTGCCTCTCTTCACCTGGGCTGTACTTTTTGTCTTCATCACCTGCCCTTCAGAGTTCTGAGCAAGCCTCTGCACTTCTCATTTGCAGAAATAGCATTATCTGGAAGGAAATACAATGAATACACAAAATATTATCAGAAGTACAGGGTGTCCTTGTCACTGGCAATAGTCACACCCCATTTATAAGCCTGTCTCAGTGTGGCTGCACATGCCAGGGCTGGTTTATGCAGAATAGGAACGGGGCTGCTTCAGGAGCACTCAGAATTCTAGTGAGGAGTCTGATGGACACACACTTCATCCAACAGGAAAGATAATAGAATTGCTTTTTTAAAATCAGCTCCCAAAATAGAGAACTTTTTGACTTGATATTTCAATAGATATGGAATTGTTTATCAGCTTTGCAATTCACACAATCTCACGAATCCCTCAGACAAGAAATACCACAGTGGTGCCTCTGTCTGTGTTTGCTCCTGCTCAGCCACTGCTCTCCATGTTTACCTCTACCCTTATTAAGCAGCTACGGTAACACAAGAAATGAAAATTTCCCCTGCTCAGTTGAGCACCTCAGGTTGTTTACGGTCTTATGCCAAATTTTTGAGTAAAAAGGGGATGCAGCTTTCCTTGAAGGAAATATTTTTAAAGTTTTGCTGGTAAAAGCACCTGCAGAAAACTTTTCAGATATTCTGACAGCCAATTCTCTTGAGTTGCATCAAAATGTTTCTGTAAAATGATAACTGAGGGTGAACGTGCTGCCTGCTTGAGGCTGTGTTGTGATGTTGACAGGTTTGAGTACAAGCAGAATAACTTACGAGGGCTGAGCTTCTCAAGCACTACTAAATTCCTCAAAATGGAAAGCAGTTATTGCACTGCTGAAGCTTTCTTAGGTGGACAGGAACTTTCTGCTGGTCAGCATCTCATTTTTCATGCCAAGTCTTCTGTTCTTTCCTGTTTCCTCCCCAGCGCATGATATGTGTGCAGCAGCATTCCTAGATTTACTGTTTTGCATATGAATGAGGAAACAGCTGCTGATGCTGTGATGATGCATGCAATCTAAGGCTGCCAGGTTTTTATTCTGGTCTATTGGGGTTTTCTGTGGCTTCTACTGGGAAGCTTATTGGGCCTGGTCAGAGTTTTAGGATGGGCTGGGGACACAGCTAAAATACAGTTAATGGGATGTCTATGTACTCAAGGACTTGCAAATGCTTAAAATGAACCATCCAAGGTCCTGATGTGGGTGGGAGGGATTTTTTTTTTCTGCATGACTGACTTCATAGAAATGTTTCTGATGAGTTTCTTTTTTTGTGATAGTTTCTGAACAAAAGTTCTTTTAAGATTATAGTGTTGGTACAGTGGCTAGAGCCAAAGAGATGGGTTTGCTTTATGACTCATTTTTTGTGGCAGAATGCACAAAAATTGGTCTTGATTAAGAAAATACTATTTTATTAATCAGCAGACTATGAATAAAAACCTCATATTTCTCCCTTTCTTTGTTCTTTTCATACTTTTTTGAGCTGAACATTGCTACTGAGTAAGTGCAGTTCAGCCTAGTTATGGTCCCTGTGCCTGTGCTGGGAACTCTGCCTTGTAGTTGTTCTCTCCAGGCTGAACTCTGCCTCAGTATGGGTGGAACTCCCCCAAAAATGTCTTTTCTTCAGTATTTGTGAAATACGGGAGATTTCTGCAGTGGAGAGCATTAATCAGAGCTATGAAAAGGAGTTTGGGGCTTCATCTCCATGGGTCTGTCAAATGGAGTTTATTTAAGGGGAAGCTGAAAAAGGACTCTACATGCTGCAGGAAGCAGCAGGATAAGAGAGAGATGCAAAAGTTCTGTGATTATTTTCAATAAATTACAAATATTTTTCTTTTACAAAAACCATTTGCACACAAATGCGAATAGAAGTTCATATTTAAATAGCTAAAAAGGTCACTTGTAGCCAGAGCATTGATCTGTCTGCTTGTTTCTCTAGATGTAAGTGGAATAACCTCTGAGTTGCTGTATTTAACTGGAATTCTGTGTTCCTGTCTAAGCCTTAAGCAATATCCAGACCTCTTTCGGTTACACAGTCTCCTCTTCAGTACCTGTTTATTCACCTCAGCTGATAGTCTGCATTTCTTGTCAGTCTTTCTCATATTGAGTGTAGCTCTTAAACTGTTGACATAGAAGGTGGGCTTCCTCTCCTCTCCCCAGCTTTCTCTGCAGAAGTGTCATTTTCTTTGCGTGTGAATTGAGTGTTTTTATTTAATACATCCCTATGCAAGAGTAGAGGGATCTTTAAGCCTGATGTGCCAGACTTGATGTTAGAGAAAAAGAAATTTTCTTTGCCTCTTGGGTTGTCTAAATTGATTGGTGGATGAGTACTTAAAATTTGCTTACTGCTGGTCATACATCAGGCTAATGATTTTTGTTATCCACACAGAAAATACAAAAACATGGGTCAAATTAGAAAACCTGAGAGTTTTCTGACAGTCCAAATCGCACTGAAATTAATGTGAGGGTACATTCTGTCTCAGTCTTAACCTGAAGAAATTGTTCTGTGGGTGAACAGCCTTTTAACCTGCATGAACCCTGTGTTTCGTCCTCCAGTGGCTTAGAATGCCTGCAGTAGTGGTGCGGAGCCACATCCAAAGAGCAGGACACATTTGTGGGATATCTTCCTTAGGAGTGGGGTGGAAATCTGTATTTTTTATATTGACACTTAAAAAATATGGATTTTTATAAGGAGTGGTATGAACAGCTGAAGCAGGAGGACTGAGCAGTATCTTGACATACAAGCTGCTGTTTAAGGTGAGAGCATGTTTGCTCATGAGGTCAGATCCACCAGCAGTGCTCTGGCCACTTGTACCTTCCTCCTGACTCTGTTGTCAACAAATATTTAGGAGCAACCAGACACTCCTCTGCAATTGCAATGGAATTAGTGCAGAAGAACTCTTCTGAGATGTATGAAAAGAATTTTAGCTTATTCTGAAGCAACTGCCCTTCACGTTAAATTCTCCATCCCCCTGAGCAGCAAAGAAACTGTCAGTCTCATATGAGGCAGGACTAATGTCTTGTTCCATAAATCCATGCTTGATGTTGATCTTGTACTTAAATACATTGCTGAAGTCGGTGGCATTTGGATAAGACCAGCAAAGAATTGTCAGTACAGAAGAAAAATGGAGTGATGGTTCTTGTTGTAGTGTTAGAAGTACTGTGTTAGTTCCAGTGATAACCATGAAAAATCAATGAATGCTCTATAATGGGACATGTTAAAAAACCCCAAGCAACGCAAAACCCATAACAATTAAGAAACAAAGCAAAAAACAAAACAAGACCGAAAAAGCCACCTCAAGCCAAAACAGACCAAACCCAGCAATATTAAAAACAAAAACCCAACACCAAAACATAAACCAACCTGTGGCAGGTTTCATCAGTACACATTTTCCAGAAGGATGAGTTGAAACACAGAAAAGGTCAGCAATCTGCCATCACCTTGTGAATCAGAACAACTCAACATGCAACCCAGAAGCCTGTCTTTGGGTTGTTTTACTTGAGGAGGAAGACAGCTTGCTCAGAAGGAAGGTGTCTGGCTTCCTGCTCAGAAGGAAATTAAATTAGCATGGCGGTATATGCTTTGTACATCTGCTGTGTAATATGCTCTGTGAAATGCAGACATCCAGAGCAAGGATGCAGATGCTCTACTACTTGCAGAAGTCAATGACTATTATCCCAGTCTTTGATGGCAAACGAAGTCGTGAGGCTCTCATTTCCACAATCCATCATGCCACCGGAGGCTTACTGCGGGATACTTCATGACGGGATGGTGAGAAAAATATACAAACTCATATGCTGCTGTTGCAAATCAATTCTGCAGCAAAGTGGAAATAACTCTTGTACCAATGAGCAGCGAGGCCTATGAAAAAATACCTGCTTTCTGAATTTTCAACTTGCAGATAACAGGAGAAGCCATCAATCATGTTAGAGAGCTCCCATTCCAGCGATGTTGTTTTAAAGACACGCCAGATGAAATCGGACAAGACCAGAATATGCAAAGCCCCCCGTCCTTTTTTTTCATCTTGTTCCTTTCTAGGGAGTTGGGCATGAGAAAGGACCTTTTTCTATTTTCTTTTCCTACTATTTTTAAAACAAACTTGTATCCTGGCAAAAGCATGTATATTGGTTAAGTTTGCTGTCAAAATGACTAATTAATTGTTTCACAAATGGCTATTAAACATACATTAATGAGATACTCCCTTTCTTTTGGCAAACAGAGATTCCGTGGCGTGTCTCTTTCCTTGGCACCCCAAGCTGGCTAAAAGCATGCACAGCTCAATCTCACCCCATCACAGTGTGTCCCAAACTGTGCTCCAGCTGAAGAGAAGCAAATAGCTGGGACATTTTAACTCTCCATATTTCACTGTGTAAACTCAGAAGCACTTCATCATCCCTTCAAATTATTCCTTTTTTGTCTGCCTTTTTAGGTGTGTTTGAAGCATATCCTGGGCCACAAGAAAAAGGCTCCAATGTATCCCATACCAAACACACTCAGACAAACATGTATTCCCTGTTATCTTGCAAAAAAAAGATTATTATCTCATGGTAGCAGGTAAAACCTGAAACCTACTAGTCATGCTCTCAGCATCCCTTGAAATCTGCCTGTATTGCCAAAGTGAGTAAAAGGAACAGGACATCATGCACTGGGATACTGTTTCATTTTGTCATTGGCAGAGATGCAAAATACTCTGAGGTAGAAAGAGTGTCAGCCAGATGAAGTTACATTTTCCTCTTTAATATAAATTAAATTAAGTCAAATTGCAGGACTAGAAAGCCTAAGGCATTTTGCAGCCATTAATTTGGTGGGTTTGAAAAAAACCTGGGCTGTAGTGTCTTGATCAAGATAACATAAGGCTCAAGCTTGAAGTGATTCTCAAATAGGCCACAGAGAACCTGGCCTGTTGCTGTGTCTATCCACAGACCCTTCAAAAAGTTAAGGTAGGTATGCAGTTCACTCCACCCTGGTGGTGTGCTGTGCTGGTGGGGGCTACTTGAGAAATATGCTCTCTGTATTCAAAGGGGTTACCGGGACATATTAACAACCATTGGCCAATCCTGTTCATAATTAGCCATGAATTAAATTAGATTTTTGGAAATGCAGCAAAATCTGCATGTTGAGGAGTGTGAGTCAACCTCTGTGTTGGAATTGTAGTAGGAAATCCTGGGATATTACTTCTTATCTTGATCTGATATGGCCAAAAGAGGCTGCTAACACAAAGCGCCAAAGCATGTCTGGTTTTTGGTCTCATTGGGTAGAGCAGTTTGTATGTTGCCATGTGTGAGGTGTAAGGATGTATCCTGGTAATTTCTCAGCACTGCTTTCCTGTCTTCTTCTCCATTCCATCACCGCCAGTGGTCTTTTCTGTTTCCAGTAGCTGTCATTAATTCAGCCTTTGTGTCAGCCGTCTAAAAAGGGATCAACTCCTTCACACGCTTTGTTGCGTGGCACTGCTAAGAATAGTGTCTGCTAGTAAACTCAGGTTTAGCTACAGCAGGAACTGATGGATACTTTCTTAAATTGGTTCTTCTTAGAGAGGTTTGGCCAGCTGAAAACACACATGCTCACATGCCTGCTCTTCTAGGCTTTCAGCATGTTCCAAAAGTGTCTGCAAACCGGACAAGTGATCAATAGCTATGGAGCTGGTTTTTTAGAAGCTCCAATCAGTTAATGAACAATATGAAAGCCAAAGAACAGCTCTGTATTTCCAGTGGGTTTTTCTGCTGGCACTTCATGTGACCTTCTCTGGTTAGTGCAAGAGGCAAGTTCAAATACATCAGGAAATGGAGTAATACCAAATACAGCTGTCGGATGAAACTCTCTGTCCAATTGATGAAATTTTAATTTACTTTGCTCTTGTCCTTTCCAAATGGTTACCTTTCAGTTTTCCCTACACTGGGATTCTGTAGATGTTCATTTTCTGAGAAAAATGTATTTGTTCTCTAAAGGGTACCACAGTGTGTTTTCTTCTGGCAACAGGCTGATGAAAACAATAAATTATTCAATCCAAGAATATCTAAAACGATGACTCGGTGCTGGTTCCTATTTTTTAGGTCTTGTTTTCATTAACATCTACATTAATAGTCCAAATGTGCAGTTAGATTGAAATGTCCTGTGAAATTGCCCTGCTTTCCTCAAATTGGGAAGGCCTCGGCCTCTAGAAACTGTTGTGGGATATTTTTCCTCATTCTGTGAAATAAAATATGGTCTGCATTTGACAAGAAAAGATAAATCTGTAGCCACTGGTTGCCACCCCTCCCTCCAAAATAAAAAACACAGCAGTTACAGCCACAGCAAGGGTAGGAATTGCTATTAAAGAAAGCATCAAAATGACCTTCTCCCAACTGTTTCACTTTCTCTCCTTCACCTCTTTCATGATGAAAACCAAGAAATAAGTTCAGGGAACCCATACACCAAGTACACTCCTGAGTAATTTTAGCTTTCTCATTTCTAAGGGAAGACTAACATTGCAGGTTACCACCATCACAATAAATTTGTTTTCACCTTGCATAAATGAGGCAGTGTAAAATATTGCTTCTTTGTGTGTTGAAATCAAACACTGTGGTAGATGAAAACACATATCCATTGTACTGATGAAACTCTTCTGAGCTGCGCAGGTGAGTCAAAGTCTCCAAGCTGTGTTCAAAGGAGAAACCTTCAATTCTGTATGTAAGCCCATTTATTTCAAAATTATCTTTGGAGATAGTAAATGGGCATTTGAGATGCAAAATCTGGGTTTGTAACTGCATGGTATGTGGCCAAAAAGTAAACTAATAGCATCTGACCAGCATATTTAAGATACTTTGCAGAGACTTTAAGCCATCTTGATGTGTTTAAAATGGGGCAGCCCCAGGGACCTTTGCCAGGGCCGGTGGCAGAGGGCTCCCATCTGCTCTTAAGTCTTTGTGTGCATTTTAACTTGTGGGTAGTAAAATTCAGCATAAAGCACAACCCGGGTGGTAGCAGTTGTGGCTGCTGCAAAGGGCTGTTGCTTCAAATTTATCTTCCCAATGTGACCTGTGAACACTAATCTACATTGTTGTGCTTTTCCCAGGTAATGAAGGACTTTGAGGCTTGGTTGGCTTTTGTTTTGTGTTGGCGTTTTTTTGTTTAAAAACCTTCTAATAGTGAGGTTTCCAAGAGGCATTTTCCATGCTCCCAGGAGGATCAATGAGCCATGGCAAGTGCTCACCGAAGAATTCGTGTGCCAGGCCCTGAACAAAGGCTTCTGCTGATCACAGTTAGTTAGTCAGTGATTGGGTCCCCAGGGACCAGGATTTCTGCCATCTCACCTGGCATCCTATTGCCTTACACACTGAGCTTGTGGGCCTGTGTCCTTAGCATCAGTAATATTTTGAATTTAGGGCATTTCAAGATTCAAAGATCACATTTACTGTGACAGCAGCCATGAGCCCCAACTGATGGTTTCAAAGATTCCTAAGATGTTGTTTGGTTTCTTTCACTTCCAGCTTTTTCTTTTAGTGTTTTGACTATGTTTTTTCTATGTGAGTTTGGGTTTGGTGTTTTTATTGTTTTAGTTTGGTAAAATCATAGAAACAAATACGGCTGCAAGGAGATGAGGTAGCCAAATTGCCAGACCCAAGTCAGACCGTTACAGGTGTCTGCCCAACCCATTGTACAGGACTGTCTGTGATGGCAGCCTGTTCTTGTTTCCTATTGGAAACCTTTTGCTCATATCTGAGATGAGTCTTCCTTGCTGCAGCCTAATCCTGTTGGGTTGATCCCATTAACAATGCCTACTGGAGCAGGTGATTCCTTTCACCTTTACAAAAGCATTTTTCTGCTGTTAGACTTTTCTCTTTCCCTCATTCCCGTTAGGCGAAAACAACGCAATGGCTTCACTCTCAATAGATGGATTTAGTAAATTTGCACCATCCTGGCTGTTTTCAGGGTGGTTTTCAGTTCTTTCACGTCCATCTTTTGATGCCTGTGAAAGGCGTTACTGTATACTAAGAGAAGCACTGCCAGATGATGTAGAATTTAAAGAACTTCCTCATGGGATGATGTAAACTAAATTAAGATGTCCCTGCATGACAATTTACTATTTTGCAGCGGGAACCAACTAGAGACCATCGAACAGTACTAGACATTTGTCAACGTATTTTTGGGTTCATCTGTTTGTTTTGCCTTGAAGAGATTTGGGCTATTTTGTGCTCAGCCTTCCACAGAGGGTCTGTTCTGGCTAAAGACATGCTGAGGGCTAGTGCAGACACCCATTTCATGTTAAGACCAGGAGGGTACTTGGAGCTGCTCCTTCATGGATAGGAGAAAAGAGGGCTAAACATCTTTCAGCTTTCAGGTTTGGGCTTTCCCCATGCTTGTTAACAAAATACATGTGGGTGACCCCCAAATTCATCCTTAGCATCTCCTTTAGTTTTGGAGTTTACACAAAGACAACAGATTCTTCCTTGTGTTTGATCTTGTGTGTGCTGCAAACGCTTCCTGGGAGTCTTGTTATACCCTATTTTTTTTTTTTTTCTGGGCTGTGTGTTTCTTATCTCTCCTCAGCCATGATTGTGTTCTTTTCCAACACAGCTAAACACGGAAACATTTCCGTATATTTAGGGGGTCCTGGGAATTTTCCTTTCAGATTTGTGAAAACAGCAATCTGACAAGCTGCTTCTTGGCATGACACAACATGTGTTAATCTATGTCGTTTCCAGGCTACTTTGTTCATAGTCAATTTGTTAAATTCTTTGTGAGAACAGACATGTTCCCCACTGAGCAATCGGCACAGCTGCAGCGAGAGCCAGTGACCAAACAGAGCCCACTGTGCACTCTGTGTTCAGAGCTGGGATGTGAAGTCAGGCTCAGGGCAGCATCCTCAGCAGAAGACACAACTGATTTGGGGTCATCTTGGCACCCAGGTTTTGATGGTGATGCCACTTATCTTGTAAAAGGGAGAAAAGAATGGTGCTTTTAGTCTAGATGGACTAGATTTGCAGTGTAGCCCCCAAAAGAATGAGTAAAACATGGCTGGTGAAAAGAGGTCAAACGGTGTTACTTAGCAAAAAAAAAAATAGAGAGGGAGAAATTGAGTCATAAGTCTAACTTAACCGTGGCATTCACAAACATGTCCCTATAGAGTGTCCCTTATGGTGGTAGTATCATAAGATCCCCAAAAATATTAAGAAAAAAACCCTAGAAGTTATCACTTGATCTTCCTCAGTTTTACTGGCCTCCAAATTTTAACTCTTCTGTCACTGAAAATCCGGTCTCTTCGAAATACCCCAGGCTGCATATCAACCACTTGTGTAAATGTTGGGGGAAGCAAGAGGGATTAAGCCCTTTGTGTTTACCCCTGGGTTTATGGAAGGCTTTTCAAAGGCCATTGATATGAAAATGCCACTTGACAAAGAGCCTGTGGACACCTCACAGTTTGTGCATCCCCTCACATTTCTGTGAAAGATTAGGAGGAACACACCACTGCAAATTCCTTTACAGGCTGGACATGTTGTCCAACTTACTCCTGTGACTCTTGTTAATCTAGTCTTGTACTTGGATGCCTATTTATGCATAAGAAATTTTAAATTGTTTATTTTTTCCCCTGTCTTAGAAGCCTTGTCCTCTTGCAGGAATCTGAAGAGTCTTTTTGTCCAGCTGTTAGGCTCTGGGTCTACAAGATAAAGAGAGCCCTTTTTACTGAAGGGCTAGATGGTCACTATCCAGTGCAGGGCTGGATTTTGGGGAAACAGCTTTCCCTCTACTCCTGTTGGTTGCAGTAGTGGCAGTCTCTGTGATTTGGAGCTAAACATGGGTAGTTCTCTCAGTGTGTCTATCAGTAAGATCCACAGCTAACAGAGTCCTGGAGAAACAGGCTGTCTGGACAAATATTAGTGTTTAAAGGGATGTTTAGACATCTCACATCAGAGGGTTTAATTTCAGCTTGTCAGCTGTTTTTCTACAACTTTTTTTATGTCCAGGAAGACTGGTTGACCATTAGGTGACCTGTAAGACACTTTTTTTTCCTTTAAACTTCATTGCACCACCGCATGAGCATATTGCCACCAGTTTTATAAAGCTGGTTCTTTCAGCAGGAAAAGATTAAGACAAGGTGTAAAGTGTGTGGAGCATGGAAGTAAATAACTGATTGAATGAATAAGGAAGGAGGAGCAGAACACTTATTAATTTCAACAGCAACCATTTTAATCCACTCTGTCTCAGGCCGGGTCTTCCATCTGGAAAAAAACTAGCCAGGCTGTGCTATATTATGTCCCACTTGGCCTTGAGGGGCCTCCAACTCTCCCTTTTGAGTGGGACTGGCTCTCTGTAAGGTGGCATTCAAAGATCAGAATGACAAAGCTCATCTGTCATTTATTTCCCAGTGTGGCCACAGGGAGCTTGATAGAGCTGAGAGATATATAGGTTTTTACACCTCTCCAAGGGTAACATGGTCTCCTTCACAGCCTGTGTCCATTGAGAGCCCACTGTATTTTTCTGAAGCATTTGGTGAGATTCGGTGGCCCAGAGTAGCTACTGGCTGTGGGGGGAAGGGATACAGCCTGCCTGACATACAGGTCCTGCAGCATGAAATCACTCCGTCTCACTGCAGAATTTTGATATCTAAAGCCTGCCCAGCGCTGTAGTGACTCACATACGTGTTGTTTGGTCCAAACATTCCTGGCAAGCTATCTGCATCTTCTATAAGCTAAAAATTGAAATCTGGTTTCCCTTAGTGGAGACAGCGTTGAGTAAACAGCTGTCAGCCTGTGCCCTAGTCACAACCGCATTCCCGAGAAAGCCAGCTGCAAATAAGTGCATACTCATTTGATAATAAGCACAAGAACGCACTGAGATTACCTGGCCTTTCTTGTCTTTTGTTCTTTTTTCCCCTCTCTGTGGCTGGGGGGAGAACGGGGAGTTTGTTATAAAAAGGTCAAACACATAACTTTGCAGCTTTCAGCCATCTCTATTCTTTTCTTTTGCAATTCTTCTCTCTGATTAAACTTCCAGATAAGTCTAGGCACTCTTGCTCGGCCCTTCACATTTAATGATTTTATGCATCACTTGCTCTTGGCACTGCTCACAGCCCTGCCATCTCCACTGCAGCCTGTGATCTTCTCCTCTAAATGTTTGACATCCTCCAGCATTTCTCTTTTGCTCTGAGATGCCTTTTTTCTTGTGAGGTCTAGAGAGGGAAAATGATGGTGGACAACCCTGAGATAAATTACCTAATACCCAAGGATTTTCTTTCTCAGGTCTCCTAATGGAAGGAAAGTCTTGTCTCCCTATTTACCTTTGTCTTATAAAAAAAGCAAACAAAACCCCCCCAAATCTACACTTTGTCCTACACCCAGATCCCCGTCTCACAGCTCAGCCTGTTCAAATGATTCTATGAAAAATAAATATGCAGCCTTCCTTCAGAGGATATTATATGGGGAGCAACCTGGTTAGGCAAAAAAGAATTTTTTCCTGGGATTTTTGATGTTGTTGTTGTTGTTTTTAAATTTCTTTTTCCTCTTTGTAAATCAGAGTATGTAGGTTTTGTCCCATTATTTAGAGGGGTTTATCAGAGAGATGTGTAGAGTGCAGGATGAGGTGAGGAAGGCAAAGAGAGAAGAGCTGTTTGCCATGTCACCTGAGGAAGATGAACTGATAGCAAGATTTTGGTGAATGTGATTTTTTTTAAAAAAATTAAGAAAAAGCTATGCGTGCGTACGTCTTTGAACTCATCTGTATTTCAGTGGATGTAAAACAATGAATGTACCAAAGTGTTTAGACAAACAAAGTCCAGGGTGTATTTTTCCACAGCTTTTAAGAGTAGTATCGTAACCCCTAGCTTAAGAAGTTGTTAAGACCCAAATTGTTGATGCCTGTGTGTGCAAAATAATTCAACACTTCTGTGTTCTTTACTCTTCCCTTAATTTTGTGCTGTTGGCTGCTGGGGAAGACAGGGTGCTGGACCAAATGTGACTTGAGGTCTGATGCAGTACATCTGTTCCTGCAATCTAACCAGGAGATTATTTTGTGTGTGCTCAGAGACAGAGAAATGTGGGTTTGCTCTGTGAAACTGCAATTCCAGTCTCATTGCAGTGGAAATGCTTGTTTGCAGAATTTGACCTGTAAGAAATTCAAACTTCAGTTAGCAACAAGGTAGCCTTTGAAAAAGATCAGGAAGTCATAACAGCTGTTGTCTTAGATCTTCTGATAATGCTTAAGATGGATCATAGCTCCACTTGGAAGTGCTGAAGGACAAGACATAGGAAATTCTTCAGCAGGTTAAATGAAATAAAGCAGGTTATGTCAAATGATGGGATCGGATGATGAGAACAGCTTTCACCTGGGTACCTGAAATAGGCTTGTGGTGTTGAACTGCGGGCTCAGATGGTCACAGGACATCTTCTTGTCTCTCATTCACACTAGTTGGATTCTAGGGTTCCAGTTAATTTTTTCCATGTGCTTTTGAGTCAGCAATGGGGTGGGCACAACTGACTTTTGGACAAAGGGTCTATTACTGTTAATGTCACAAAAATGCATGCTGGACAGGGAGGAATCCCCAACATGTATAAATGCTTTCAAATCCATCCAGTTTCTGTTAATACTTATATAGAGAAGCGGGGGAGTTGAGTTACCTTTGGGAGAGGCTGTTAATGAGTAAATGCAAACAGTTCATTGCCTGGGTAATGAAATGTTGGTTTCTCCATTTAAAGATATTGTATGTGAAAACCACTATCACCTTCATTACCTGCATACCAGGACTTGTCTTTGAGGTCCCACCTGAGCCTCTTTACAGCCAGTGATATCATGAATGTGCGACTTCAGTATTTTGGGTAGGTGATGTCTATTAACGTAGCAAGAGCAGAATATAAAATTTAGATCAAGGGACATAAAAGAGGAAACACACCCTGAATTTTTTAAAAGAGTGTTTAAAGTATATGGAAATGTGTTTTATGGAAGAAAGGCCAGAGACTATACAGTTGAGGTCTTAAATAGCTGCTATGATTTTATGATTTGCATTGAAAGAGATTTCTACCACTTGGATATAGTTAACATTTACTAAATAATACTGGAATTAAGAGTGTGACTTTCAGAGGGCACCAGTTCATCAGCATTATGCACTCTGTCTTCTCTGTTGAGTTTGTAAGAGCAATTACTACAGTAGTTCATTGCCCTTTGTAATATAATCTCTGTCTCTGTGGGGATTGCAGCAGCTACGAGTGTAGAAGTATCCCATTCATAGATGCTGTCAACTCCACTTGCTTTCTGGAGTTTACAATAGCAAAGGGCATAGAAGTAGCTTCTTCGGGACCACCACCAGTTTATTTTGTGCTTTTTTTTTTTCCTGTTTGTTCTGATCTCTGAAATGTGCCTTTTATAAGGGCTGTAAACTCAGAGAGGGTTCTTTCCATCATCTGCCATGCAAGGGAATTAAACTTCAGAACTAAAGTTGACTCAATGTTTCATTCAACAAAATTTGCACAGATTGAGTTGTTTGGTTTTTTCCTAGAATGTGGATTTTAGTCTAAGTACTTGTGTAATACAGACTTTGTTGTAAAAAATAACAGCAAACCCAGTCAAAAAACAACACAACAAAAAACCCCCAGTTTTATTTATTGTGCAAGGACTACTGAGAACCATCTGCTTTGGAGAGGCCAACTTCTAGGCCACAGATGGTATTTAAAATGGTTTCAAAGAGTTTCCAAATCTTGCTGTGGCACCTTTCAGAAATACATGCAAGTCCTGCCAAAGCTTAGGGATTCATTTTTCTTTTTCCTCCCAGAGAGAGGGTCACTTTTTCTTGGAATAGATCCCATCTCCCAGACGCGTATTGAAGGCATATTTAAACATTTAGCTTTGGGCTGTGGATCAGCCTTTTGTAGTTCCCCGTTGTGCTAGGATAATAGTGCATGTAGCTAGAATTGTGGAAAGTCCACATGCAGATTTTGCCCTTGTGATTATAGATCAGATTATCAAGTTCCAAAGGATTAAAGTTATTTTCTTTGGCCCTCGACCAAGTAAGTTAATTAGGTGATTTTCTGGAGATCATGACCTGTCGCAGAACTACACTGCCCAGTTGTTAAATTTCCAGTCTGGTAAACTATTGCCTTCATTTTAATTTCCCATTGCATTTTCATGAATGATACGATATGTAAGCCTCTTTTTTCCCCCCCATAATCGGAAAAAAAATAGTTTTATGTTTCCTAGTCACTGGGATCTCTATAGCTATAAGGTTTGAAATCAGTTTAGTGTAAATGGGATGTGTATTTTGAATAGGTTTGACTTTCTGACAAAAAGAAACATTTTGTGACTTTTTGCAAAACTTAACTATACCCCATATCATGCCACACTGTTGAGTGGAGAGAGCTTTAAGCGTTGCCTTGGCTCAAGTTTAATGTCTGTTACTCCCTGAAGAGCTTTATTCTAATAAATTGTAATTCTAATGCAGTGAAGATTCATTGAAAATTGAGTAAAATATGGATTTGATATTTATGAGAAGGCAAAAACTGTATTCTTTAATGCTGGAACCTTGAGCCTGACTCTAATCACTGTAGGTAACACTGGCAAAATGTGCTGATGAATAGTAACTAAAATTGGTGTAGTGTTTTCTACAATAGACTTCGCAATGTTTGCAGGTAAGATTTTTAGTTTTTCAAGGTGTGAGAGCAGTTCCTCTCTACTTTGAAGGCGTTTCCATCCCCTGATAACTATATCACAATCAGTGTTATGCAGATGGCATTTTTCTTCTTTATGTTCAGTCATCTGAGCTTCAATGTACTACTGTGAAGCATAGTAGAAGCTGGGATTAACCAATAACCAATTTCTAGCTAAAAACAGCACTCCTTAAAAGGAAACACATTTCTTCATTCACTGGGCTTTTATTTATTTTCATTGACACAGAAGATAAAACAGTATCATGTTATACTTCCAAGTGTACACTCTTAAGCCCCACTTAAGTGTGTGTTGCTGCTTAAACAAAGTATAATATGGCTGATTAGGGGGCTCTGCATTGTACTTGCTTTGACTGGTGTTGATGGTAGTTATATCAAATGCTTTGTAAAAAGCAATTTGTAGTGCTTTCTACCAGGGTGGCAAACAACCAGGCTAAGAAAAGGCACCTCTTTTTTACAGTTCAGGCAGCAGGAAATAAGTCTCCATTGACTTTTTTTCCTTTGAAGGTTATGGATACTTTAAGCAAGGTGTGAAATGCTTACATGACTGAGGTGAAAAATTTTACTAAAGTTGGAACTAAATTACTGTCTGGCTTGAGCAGAGGTGCAGTGCAACATGATCTCTCATGTTAAAAACCTTATGCAATCTGACCTTCTTTTTATTGGTTTTGTACTGTTCGTCTTTGGCAAATGCAGAAACGTAAGCCCTAAAATTCAGTTTCTCATTCAATTCTCAATGAAAATAAATTTTAAGTTAATCTTTCAGTTATGAGAAAAGGTGTAAAACCTGACTTTGTGGGTTTGGGGTTTTTTTGGTTGAAACAAACCAAAAAGAATGTCTGCAACATGGTTTTTTTTTTTTTGCTTTAAACTCATGAATAATTGTGGGAAGCATTTTGATTTACCTATGTGAAGCTCAAAGACATATTTCTGGATTTCTATGTTTGTGCATACAAAATAAGAGAAAATTAGGCACTCTTTCCACTTGAATAATTCTTGTTGCAGTAGATATGGTATTGTGTGGCTGAAAACTTTTATTGCTCTTGTGTTGAATTGCTCTGCACCCCTTTTGAATAAATGCCGAAGTATTTTTAGTGAAGAAAGACAAACCTGTCCTTGGAACCTGAATGAATCCTTCAGGACCTGGCAGTTTTCTTCACCACTTGAAATCTGTAAGAGGGCTTCAAACCAACTCTGCAGTTGATTGACTTAGTGGCTTCACCCCACTCTCTTGGCTCATAGGTACAAGCAGAGAATCAAATTTGGTTTTCACACTGTAGTTATCTGGGTGGTCTTTCTTTAACAGAGCAAGGTCCATGTGAAACTTAATTTGTAATAATTTCCCTACCAGCAATGTCCATCAGCTGACTCTTGCTTAAGCAAGGCTGGTGCTGTCAGACCCAGAACCCTCGACGAGTGCTGAGTTAAAAGAACGGATTGCCCCACACAGGCATGAGGTCTTGGTGAGCAGAGCTGTAACATGAGGTTAGACACCACTGAAGTTTCCTCCTAAGGAGAAGCTGTAACTGGAGAAGTGAAGAACAAATTAGACTTTTTTGGGGGATTGATTTGGCTGTGTAAACAGGTTCCCTTTCCTAGGATGAATATAGACACGATATATAGACACTATATTGCATATTTGCTTAAGTAACTTGTGTTTTTTCCAAGTTTACTTTTATGGGTGAGATGTTTCAAAAGAGCATTTCTTGTTATATTTTTAACTATTCATAATCAACACAGAGTTGATCCTTATACTTGAGTAATAGCATTTCATAAGAAACCGAAAAGCTGATATTTCTTCCACTAAAAATAAGTCTGTCCAAACAATATCGGAGCTGATTATTTCACTTGCTGTGTTGCATAGTTGTGTGACATTTACTGAGTTACTTTGCATCCTGACTCGTGCAAAGATGGCACAGAATGAAATGAACAGAAAAGCTCCTCTCTTTTTCTTGCTTATTGTTCCCTGCAGAAAGAAGCTCCAGCAAGAAACAAGGCTGTTTCCCAGCGGTGGTAAGAATGGTGATTTTTCAATGTGCTCTGCAGTGTGGAAGAAATTATACAGGGAAACAGAGGCTTTTGTCTTTAGTAGATCATGTGAAAATATTTACTGGAGAGGATAATGTTACCCAGGGGAAGCCGACAACAACTTGAACATGAAATGCAGCAATTGGGAGATCCCAGACTGTCACATTATGCTAACAACATGAAAGCTTCATTCCGACCGTTTGAGAGCTAAATTTTGAGTTGAACTCAATCATCAGAAGGCTCCCTCTGACCCTGTCTGGTTTTAACCACACTGAACTGCTGGCTGACACTGCTAATTTAATTGCCTCTTCAAATAGCCCCGTGCGTGTATTTTCATATCAAAGCAAGTTTTGCAACAGCATTTATCAGTTATTAGTTGGAGTAATAATTAATATTGTGGACTGGGATCCTTGTGGCCACAGTGACTGGATCAGCAGGTAAAAGATGCTCCTCAGCAGCTCTTTCTGGTTCGGTTAATCACTCCAGTTTTCCTGTCCTACCTGCCTGGCTGCTCAGAGTTCCCAGCTCTGGATAACACACACAGTTTGAGTTAGTCCATGACAGTTTGTGTAAATCTTGAATGTGGCATTCTGTGGCTGAGTATAATCCCTCTTTACACTTAGCTGAGGAACACCTTGTTTCTCCTTTTTATTTCTTTAAAAAATTTTTTTTTACAAGAGAGATGATGCCTAATGGAGAGTCAATTTAATTAGGTTAAACTTTTGCCCACATGCCTTTGTAGTTAGATGCTGGGTTATTATATTAAACCGTTTTTCTTGTGATAACCTCATGAGTAGCACTAAAACTTTGAGTTGAGCAGATAATTTTGAATAATCAAATAAATTGTTTTCTTCGGCAGAAAAAACCTTTTGTTTTCTTCTAGCGCTAATGAATGTAAAAAGTGATCTGAGGCTTAAGTTTCAGAATTAGTGTTGTTTATTTCGATAGATCTATAGAATATGGAAGACCCTGCAATGATTTGGAATAAAAGAAAAACACAAAATTAAACAAATAGCCCACCTGAATTTGATTCCCTGTGTCCTAAAAACAGTTTTTAGAGCCAAATTCAGCATTCAAGGTCTGTAAATCTTGCAGCAGATACATTAGATAATATATACAAGCCGAGTAACACTTGAAATTTTGTCATGATTCTGGGTCTTGAGCCTCCCAAGGGTTGGGATTAACTACACCCGCGGGCTGGATTAGGACCCTCTCTGCTTTTTTACACACGTGCATTGTAAAGACAAATTTACATTGTAAGTTTAACCAAAGGGAATCAAACCCAGCACTTGAGGAAGAAGACTGCACCACCCAATATTTGTTAAAAACACTTTTGGATAGGTAACACTTTGTCTTTAGCAACTTCCATCCAACAGCTGTTACTCCTCTCTCACTACTGCTATGGCAGCCTGGAGATAAACTCTGCTGTCTCTGCTGCCTTTCTGAGTAGACACACTGCAAACAGCAATTGGAAATCAGCATCATAAAAACACATTCCTGGTGTTTCAGAATTTGCTCAGTGCTACTTATTTCCATGGATTTATGGGGCTAAATGAGCTAAAATTGCATGAATGGCATTGCATGATGTTTTTAATTCAAGTATGGCCAAAAATTAGAGGTGAGGTGACTTTTCATGGTCATTTTGTCATTGAAAAGGGAAAATAATTACCGGAAAAATAATATTTTCACTGACAGTACAGGGTAATTAGTTTCCCAGGGAGAAGATGTTGGTAGCAAGGGGCTTTACACAGGGATCCTTTGTCATTTTATGGATGCTCATCTATCAACTGTCAGGTTGTTTCAAAAGAGCTGGGGTCATAATGTTTTCCCTCTGCACCTTTCCCATCATGGTGGCCCAAATTTGCCTGAATAACCATGAGTTGTCTTGTTTGCCTAGTCTGGGCATTTACAATGAGGCAGGAGGTGGCCATGTTGCTGTGGCTGCGCAGTGTGGGGGGTTTTGTCAGGGAGACCATCCCGTGTGTTATCAGGGGTTTGGTGCACAGGGCACACTGGCAGGACACATAATTTCCTTTCACAGTCAAGGTATGCTTCACAAATTGAGTGGGACTTCCCTAGGTGGAAAAAGTAGAGGAAGGCTTCAGTTTGGTTTTCATATGGGAGAACGTCCTCCTTGGCTTGAGTATTAAAGATACACATATAAATACATGCATAAAAATACCACAGTTTTATTAGTCTTTCCCACATCATATTCTGGGTCATCATTCCTAAGACATGATTATTATTTAGCTGTGACATTGAAATGAATGCAAATAAATATTAAATTTTTTTGATCTGGATGCAGGTGCCTTGACATTGACAGATGTAAAAGAGATCACCACTTCTTGCAGAGATGACCTCACCTATAAAGCGATAAAGAAAGGGGTTCTGTCTAAATCCTGAAAAAGTTTGATGTTGTGAAAGGTTTGCCATACCTGCCCTGCTTTGGCTTCCCCTGGAAGCTGCTGCCTGGCAGAGTGTGGCTCACCTGTACCCCTGGTCCTGCAGCAGTATCTAAGTCCTTGGAAGGCTTATATACTTTTCCTTACCTACCCTGGAAAGTCTGTCTTCTCAGCACTTTTCTTTAGAGAGATTTAAACTAGTCCTTGATTCCTTTTGTGCCTGAAATGTCCCAATATCCCTTTCGCTTTTCTTTTTTTTTTTCCTCATTTCTGATGCATCAAAAAAACTTAATTCAGCAGAGGGTAGGCTGCTGTTCTCAGGACAGTAGACAGGGTCTTGCAACACAACTAGCTTGATTTTAGATATGTTTATAAATACACCCATTGAAACATTCATGAGCATTTAATATTTAATGTTAAGGACAAAATACTTGTCCTTAATGTTAAGAACAATACCGTATATTGTCAAGGCAAGGTTTAACGCACCTGCCCCGCTTCTTCTTTCTTTTTATTTGGGACAACTCATTTGAGTTCATGATTTATTTATAAGGAACCTGCAATCTGGACTTAAATAATTTCTATGAGAATTCACTGACAATTGCAAAAAAAGGTGAAAATGTGACTTGAAAAATCTGTGTGGAGGAGGGAGAAAACCTAAACCAAAATGATTTGTCTTCAAGAGTGCTAATATTGCTGTCTTTCTTTAGCAAGACAAGTAGTTTTACAGTTTGGATTGCTTGCTTATGCAGACCCTAACATATTTTTCAGTTCATTAAATGAATTGGCTGTACAGAGATCCCAATATGACAAATGTTAATTTCTAAGACTTTTACTGGGTGTGACTAAATAAATGTAAAAAATGAAGGCTGGAGGCCTCTAGCTCGTCTCAATTTCTACTTGTGTTGCTCAGTGACGCTTAAGAGTAGCTGAAAATGCTCCCTTGATGGAGTCAGATTGCTTCTTTATTAATTCCATTCATAAATACACACTGGGTGTCCAGTGGAACACTTAAAACCCTGATAATCAAAAGCTTATTGTGTGTTTGAGAAGCTTGGAAGGGAAACTGAAGTAAATACCAGGGGAGAATAGAATAAAGTTAGAGTTTTTCTTTCTAAGCCAGCAGGAGGTCGTCTAAAGTATAATGTTATGCACAAGTTTTACCGTCAAGGCTGTGATGGGGGGTGTGAATATGTGTGCAATTACAGTAGTAAAATCAGCATGCCATGCATAACTAATGCAGCCCTCTGCAGATGGCAGCACCCCAGAGCAGCATTAACAGCTATCTGACGGCCTCCATGTGTGCAAGACATGGAGGACTTGTACCTTTATTTCAGCTTTGCATTTAGCTCTGTTCCACTCAAACAGCACAAGGCAAAATTCCTGTGAAAGCTGTTAAAGAATAAAGCCTTTTATTTTTTTTCCTCAGCTGTGCTTTTCTCTAAAGCAAAAATGTTGAGTGTAAGTGCTGAGGTTTTCTGGGGGAATTTAGTTTGTTGCATTAGTAAGGTTCTCTTCTCAGTTAGTGAGTGTGTATGAAGAATGGAAAGGTGGTGTTTGCACTGCAGTGAGGCTGGGTTGCTTGAATTAATCTGGTTATGTCTACACAAATTGCTCTCCTTCCTTTAGCACTAGGGCAGAGTTATAGGGAGGTAAAAAGCAGAGGCTCTTTCTTCCAGAGCTGCCAATTGCCACTTCTCCATACCTTCTGTAAAACTTCTTCAGTTCTCATCTTCTGAGGACTTGCATAAACTTTCAGCCTACAGCTTTGAAAAAGCAATTGTGGTTTCTAATTCATATCACTTCTGCTTAACTGTAAATATACTTTTACCTGGATCAGAGGTGTGCCCTGAGGCTTGGGACTTGTGCAGGGCTTGGATCTCTTTTTGGGTCTTCTCTTAAATGTCAGACCTGGCAAGCAATAAGAAACTAGTTCTGAGCTGGTAGGCATTGTGGCAGTGCACTGAGCCTGTGACATAGATGGGTGCATCCTGTGAAGAAAATTATCTGGTTCTTCAGCACCTCCTGTTATTTTATGGAACCATTTCCATGACGGCATGGCAGCAGAGGATCTCACATGAGGAGCCATGAGAAGTACTGAGAACTGGAAATAAATACTCCTCTGAGATAAACAATAACATTGATCTTGGCCGAGCATAACACGGAATTTCTCCCAAGACCCCTCTGTCGGGTCCTTTGAGACCTCGAGGCCTAAGCAGGTCCATTTTTGGGCAGAACTGCTTAGTTGCTTTTCTTTGCAGAAATACAAAACTATACTTTTTTTTTTTTATCCTCTACTAATAACTGTGAATGACAGCAATGTGAGTGCCTTCTATTCTACTCTCCTCATCAAAACCACAAAGAAATAGATCTGAAGCTTCCAGGCCACTGCAGTAATAATAATAATGAGGTTGATTTTTCAGGATCACATACTGGAGAATAAAGCAAGAAGGATGCTGCTACTCCTTGCATCCATAGTAGACAGACTGAGAAGTTGCCTTTGCCATCTCAAAGGATTTGGTAAGAGGAAAAATGGAACACCACACTGTACACTGAAGTAAACTAAGTTATAGGGGAGTGAAGAGACAGTAGGGTAGCAAAATCAGTGGTTTAGCCACCAAATCTTATTGTAGATAGATTTTCCTTAGTCCATTCTGCAATTTGCTTTTGTAACAGCAAAGGACTTTCCACTTTTGTTGCTCATGAAGCTTTGTGATCTCACTCAGCCTACTGCATGCAGAGAGAGAGCCCTCAAAAACTGCTCCTGATCATGAGGAGGAAAAGTGGGTGCAACAACTATCTCCACTTGGACAAGACTGTGTTTCCATCAGTTTTCAGTGCAGTGTTGGAATAATCTTTATTTTCCTGAGAATTGTGTGGTGCCTCCTCCCAGGCTAGTGTCAAACAGAAGACTGGGGCTTTTGTACTGCTGGTGTCTGGCAGAAAGGACCAAGACAGAAACTGGCTGGATGGAGAAAAAAGCTGTCTTTTGATGCTTATCCAGAAGAGGTCAACAAAATGCAAGGTAAATGAAACCAGTGGGATTCCAGTGTGGATGAGCAGACCCAGCAAAAGAGAGACTTAAAGATTTGGGTTCTGCCTGGCGCTTCCTCCACCAAGGTGAATGCACACTGCTAGAGCCCTGCACTGGCGTGGGGTCTGGTGCAGCCAGACTTGGCAAAGGTCTCCTGGACTACGGAGCACTCGGTGCTTCTGGAGCCACCATTCCTTACAGCACCAAGGGCAGGTGACAGTGGCCCCTGGCTGGTGCACCAAAGCAGGAAGACCCGCACAGGGATGTGTGCTGACAAACAGGTGGCTTTTGCTCCACACTTCCTTTCTGCTACTAGCCTTCATTTGTGTGTGTCAAGGGTTGTTTTTTATATGTCTGTCAGCTTTAAAGCAATTCTCCATATTCTCCAGTATCTGCAGTGCATAGGAGCTGAACTGTTTGTCATATCAGGCTGGGGTTTCTGTTTGCATGACAGAACTTTTTCATGACATATGAGTTTTTAAATAAAAAAACCAGGGAGAGGCAGCAAATCACTTGGGTTCAGACAACAGAAGAGAGAAAAAAAATCTCACCTAAACAATAGATGTTTAAGTAGAAAGTGTTCCAGCTCCTTCTGACAAAGAGCCTCCAGAGGATTACAATGCAGTCAATGTTGCTTTAATTAAATTTAATGCTGTGTGAAATGCACTCTGAGAAACTTTGATGAATGACTGGGGCAATTCATGTGGCTCACTAAAGGGCATCCAGCTCTTGCAGGGGTGTCAAGCCACGATGAATTGGTTAGTACAGGCATGTTTATAGACTGCCTAAGGAACCTTGTATCTGTGTGGTAATGTCAGAGATAATGTTATGATTCTCTGGACCTTGGGGGGCTTTGGTGACATGGTTAATGAGATAGCCCAGGGAGTATCCCAGTAGGTTACTTGCAGACCTCCCACATCAAAAGGAGCAGCTTTGCCCCTTCAGAGCCTGCTGTCCTCTAGATCTCTCAGCTGGCCCTTGCTTTCCATAGGACCACTTTTTTTTCTACCTCCTCCCCCTTCTTTTTTGGTTCTTAGTCAACATTAACTTTGGCTGCTGAAATTCAAAAGTTGCTAGTTTTTAATTTGGTTTCTCTTTGACCCACCTACACAATGGCTGTCAAAGATTTTTATAGGAACAACAACCTCCAGTTTCCCTCCTCCCAAAGCCTCAAAATGATGACAACAACAAAGCTTAAGCCAAGCAGGAAAATAAGGGAGGAAAAAACCTTAACTCTCCCTCTTTCTGTTCCTTCTTTCCTCATCACAAAAAAAGAGGATTTTCTTCCATGCAGAGTTTGGTTACAAAGCAATGGGCTATGATAGTACAACTGGGTCTTTTATCTGCTGCACCTAAAAAAGTGAAGGGAAAAAATCCCCACCAAAAAACAGTGGATCAATTGATAAATGAAAGTCTGTTATTCATGTTTGATTTAAAGGGTTGATTATAGGCCTTTGGAAAAGGTTGTTTAACAATTTCTCTTTGTAAGGCGAAAAACCCCACTGTATGTTTAGTTTAAAGTGAGGTTAGATGGCAAGTAAACATTCTTGTAATAATACAGTGATTTTTGCAAAATTCCTGGTCCAGGAAGTAGATGTTCAGTATATTACATCATCGAAGGAGGCAAACATCAAAGTTAGTGCAAGACTACCTCAAATGATCCTTATAAAATATAAAAAACCTGAAGTTTTTATTGTACTTTTGAATTTTTAGAGGAAAGAAAAGGGGCAGGGTTGATGACGGATCATGGATTTAATAAACTTCACATCTCCCAGATCTAATGACAGATGCAAGTGTTCTGCTTTGGATGACTGTATGTTTAAGGTTTGTGATCTTGAGCAGAGAAATAAATACTAATGAGAAACCAAGATGAGATCTTCTGAAATGCCATGAGCAGCATGCTGATTCATCTGGTCCATGCATATTCATAAGTTCTGGTAGTTTAAGATGTGTCATGAACTTTGAGCATTCATCTCATACTATGTTTGAATTTAAGCATTTGTTCACATCAAAAAGTACTAAAATGGTAAACATAAATGTGTATATGTCAGTTTCTGAATATACTTATACATACACACTTAGGTTGAGCCAAATATTCACCACGATTTTCTTTCAAATTCCTTTGTAAAGCTTCTCTATCCCTCAAAGTTTAAAAAGAACTCAAACAACAAAACACCTCAATCAAACAAACAAACAAACAAACACATCCTGTCTAGCTGAGTCATCTCTGGCCGCCTCATTGTGAAATAGCCAGAAACAGAGAAACAGTCACCTGCTCTCTGCAAACTTTATTTGTGTTGGACAGTTCTGCTGGTGGGGGCTTCCCACAGCAAGAGTGGGGGAAAAGGGTGGTGGTGGTGATTTGTGTGGTTAATGATCATGGTGAGAGGTATTAGGTCTCTTGGTGTTTTGTGAAGGTCCTAATCACTGTTTTGTATGTTCATTAAATGTTTAGCTATTCTTTAAATGCTGTTGGAAACACATCAAGAGGAGAGATCAAGACTCAGCCATGCCCAGAAGCCTGTAGTGTAGTGGTTATTGCTGATCTTTTTTATTTTAAGCACCTGAAGTAGAACATTTCTTTCAGAAGACTGGGATTTTTTCTACTTTTTCTAAAAGAAGTATCTATGCTATTCATCACCAAGCCAGCGCCACCCTTCTGGTGACTCACTGTGTCAAGCTGTCTGTCCTGAGCCTTTTGCTCCCTTCTTCTGCAGGCAGGGCTCTTGTCTCTTGGTAGAGAAAGACAGTGGCTTCCTGGGTGCCACTGTCAGCTTTGCTGGGGGGATAAAAATATATCAAAATCATTTTCATTGAAAAATGATTTGCAGAGATAGAAAGCTGTTTTTGTTGAGAAAGTAAAAAGAAATAGATAAATTTCTTACAAAGCTACGTCTGTCAGAATGCACAGGACCAAGACTGGGTGATTGGAGTGAGAAGGTTATTTTAAGACTGTTAGGAAGGCTGATGTTTAAAGGGCTGCATCTGTTCTCCTCTTGTTGCAGCACTGGGCGATGCTGCTCACCCGTGCCTGGAAAGCTGGAATGGCCTCCTGGCCCTGCTACTGCAAGGGAAGGTGGAAAATGGGCAGAGCCAAGCCAGGCCCTTCCTTCCCTCTATCTCTCTGTTATCTGAAGCAACTATCCAGGTAGAAGCACTTAAAGGGCATTTATTTAATAAGTTACTTGCTGCCGGCCAATATTGCTATAATGAAGTTGTAACTAGATCAGAGAGGAAGCAAATGCCAGGTTTGGTTTGGTAACTTGTCTTGCAGAGAAGAGGGGAAAAAAGGCAGAATAAACTGAGTGGTTTCCAAGACCCTAATCTATTTTTAAATAGGTCTCTCTGAAACTGTAGCAGCAACGACAATCTTTGCTGTAGTTAATGGGCTGTCAGTGTATCCTTTATTTGAATGACTGTTTTCTGAATCAGAAGTTAAAGACATCGTGTTGTTGTCACCTAGTCAATGGCTTTAAGTCTAACAAAGGACCTTGCAGCCACTCTGAGCAGCAGCCTCTGATGGCTTCAAAGTAACAGCAAGGTCAAAGAAAAGGCAAACACACCTAACAGTGTCCCAATCTCACCAGTGTGGACACGCAGAGTGTTTTTGTCAGCCAGGCTGGGAGCATGAATCCCTTCCTAGTGCATCACACAAAACCCTGGAGCAGGTTCCTTTGTTTATTACCCTTCAAGGCTGGAATGGTGCAACAATTCATGAATCTGGTTCTAGGACTAGAGAGTTGTTACAGGAAGTGAGGCTTGAGGAGCCAGGGCTACACGTGATCCTGATGGCGGGCTGGTGGGAAATGCTGGGTGCTGCACCAGTACGAGATGTGGTCAGCAGGGGACGCAGAGGGAAGTCCTGGTGCAGGACAGCTCCCTCCTGGGGCAGTCAGGGTCGAGAGCTCCCATGATCTCCTGCGGGTATTCCATGCCTTGGTGTTTGAAGGAGTGCAGGATGGCTTTTGTCTCTTTGACAGCTGTGAAGAGTGAAAGTGGATTGAAATAGGGAGGTGATCTGACATTCCAGGGAAGCTGCCGTGCTGGGCTACCAAGCTGACTGAGAGCTTGGAATCAAGTTGCCCTCTTGATATATTCTGTCCTTTTCCAGTGATTGTTACAAAGAAATGAAAGTCTCCCTTTTTTGTTGAGGCCTGGGAGGAGTTAACTGGGTGAAATGAGGCTGGACTGGGTGATGCCCAGCTGGTAAGTGCATGTGTGGCAGGGGAGAGAGGCAGTCAGAGAGCAATTAAAGAATGCAGAGGGGGAAACACGTCGTAGATGTAACGCATGAGCTGTGCTAAAGAAACACAATGTCTATTTTTCTAGAGGCAATAGTACCTCAAATGGGGTTCCTGACCCATTCCTGCTGGGCCTGTGGGTCAGCCCCTACCAAGAGACAGTTTAACTTCATCACGTGGATTGCAGTGGCTGGGTCTGACAAGATGGGCTGGAGCTAAAGTTCCTTCTTTCAGCTGAGCCTTCCTTGCTTTGACATGTTATAATTGGACATTTAACGTGATTTTAACATAGGGGTTTTTTGTATTCTGTCTCTTTGCATGGTTTAAAATTCATTTCCAGGCTGTGATCTAATGGCAGTAATTACCTCAGAAGTGCATACAGTACAGGCTATGTTTATTTTTGTTTCAGCCAAGGCAAATGATTACAGGTCTTGGCTTCACTTCAGGGCTCAACTCTGTTGGGAGAGCCAAAAAAAATATCTACCTTTGCAATCTGGCAAGCAGGTCCTAAATACCTTACATGAATGTTTGATTTAATGATATGAAGGGTAGCGAGAGCAGGACAGCACAGCCCTTTGAGAGTCCTGGTGTTGCAGTGGATTGCAAATTACTTTCTAACTCTCTGTTGTGGAGGGACCCAGCTTTGTCATACAGTGACTATGACTCCCCAGTATTAAATGCTAACTTGTTCACCAATTATCCAGAGTTTCTGCATTGTCATCTGAGCAACATTGGCAACAGCATGAAAGGCACAAGCAGCAAAATAGCTGTGAGATTTGCCTGTGTGTAGGTTTCAGTAGCTATAGGAATAACACAGCCTGTTACATGCAAAAATTAGCTTGCATAATTGCTTGCTTAGAGCTCATGACAAGCATAGCTGTTCCTTCTTTAAGTATTTCCTGGCGTCTGATGAGAGAGGGTGGATGAACAGGGAGAACAATCTGCTTTATTCCTGTTGAACAGTGTGTGGTGATAAAGCCCACCCTGCTTACTGTGTCCATACAGGGTTAACTGAGAACTTTATGTTTGGTGTTTCTGTCAAGGTACAGAGGATTTACTTTAATTATTCTGCTTAAAGAGTTGCAACATAAAAATCAAGTCCTTAATTATGTCTCTAAACAGCAGAGGAGAAGTTTTCATCATTTCCTCAGTTTAGCTTCTTTGTGTTGCATACCAAAATACGGCTGGATATTTTGGGGAAGCACGTGGAAAACACAATTTTATCCATCCTGGTTCTAATCTGTAGAAAGGAAATGTGCCCTCTGAATATCTGACAGCATTGAGGGATCTCTTTGTAAGAACAACTAATGTGGTGTGCAGATTCCACATGTCCTTTACTACCTTGTAACTCTTGGGAAAAACAAGAAGTTGTAGAATAAACTGAAAAGTGCCCCTCCTAGTAGGTACCTGAAAAGAATGGTGATAGTTACCTTGGAGCTGCCACAAATTTCTGCAGGAACCAGGAGTATGCAGCACATCTCAAGTTCGTGAAAGGATGATTTAGCCTACTTTAAGCATATTTTTTAAAAGTAATCATGACTATTAACCTTTGGCAGTCTGGATTCAAGAGACCTACAAATGCTCAAAACCACTGAAAAGAGACACATGCTTTAAAAGGTTGATTCTTGGTTTCTAGGAAGGAGAGGCATGTTGTTCTGGCTGCTTTGTTTTTTAACTCCTTAAGCTTCATCAGCTGAAGTAGAGTTGCCTCGAGTTAATGCTGGAAAAGAGAAGATCAAACTCTGCCCTCCTTGAATACAAAATGCTATTTTAATGGTTTTGTATTTTCTGGCTTTCTCACTTGACTTCACAGTCTAATTTCTCTGCTACCAGAGATGCTCTCAGTCACATCTATGTTAAGAATTTAAAAGCAATATATATTTAAATGTAAAACAATATGGGTGAGTGTGTGCTCCTGTGAAAATGTACATTTGGGGGGCATGTACACATATATGTGTAGTTTTACTTAGGAAGAGATGATGAGATGATACAGTGGTGATGAGTGAGGTCATGTATTATATTTTCAAGAATTTTGAATGGTTTAATGGATGGTGAAACTCTAAGAAGCAGTGTTAGAACATACAGAATTACTGTGGGGCACAGCCTTTCCAGACTGTGTTGCTGGAGCCTTAAGATGTAATTAATTTCAAATAGTGCCAGCTATAGTTATGTGGTAATGATGGATGCTTGTGGAAAATGCTCAAAACCACCTACAGCACACAACTGAAATCTCAGCTTGATTTGAGCCGCAACAGGAAGGTTAAAAAAACGGACCTTTTCATGCTTTCATGAAATCAGAAGCAATACCTTTGAAATGGTTGTGTAGAAAGCTTGTTACACCTTGTGCAGTGCTTGTAAAACCAGGAACTATTTTGTAGGCTTTCCAGGAAGGAGTAGTGGAAGATCTGAGAGATTTGGAAAGAGGGAGCTGGAGCTTCATGCCTTCCATTTCATGTCAGTGGCAATGCTCCATGAGGTCCACAAACCTTGCACAGGTTTCTCCCAAGTGTTTTGAAATCGTGGAACGTGAGAAGCTGTTGCTCTCCCCTGGAAAGAAATTGCTGTATTTGCTGCACTGCTGTTAACTGCTGCAGTAAACAGGAGCTGGTATAAAACCAAAACTAAAACCAAGTGTTAGCGGATCTGTAAAGGTGTCTCAAAATTACTCCAACACTGATTAAAAAAAAAAAAAATCTAAAAGCTTGCACAAACATACGTGTAGCTATATTGTGCTTTTCCTTGGGAAAAAGTAGAACAACAGAGCCTGAGGGTGGTTAGCACTGATGGGAGAGCAGTAACTTTTCTTAGATGTGAGGTTTTGTTGCTTTTAACCTGAACTAGGATGAACAGGCAAGCCTTTGAAGGCTCAAGTGTTCCTCCAGCATGAAATCAGAGAAGCAAACTTTGCTTGAGAAGAATAGTTGCTCACAACTTAATTATGTTGATCAATAAGATGATTTAGAGTTCGGGGGGATGTGCGCAGCAAAGGTCAGAATCTGGGAAGAGCTCAAGGCCAGTTTAATGTGCTCATTTCCCCAACTCTTGCTTCCCAATAGCTTCCACAGAGATCATTAAAGTCAACGAACGCTGAGATCTTCAAAACAATATGGACATCTGCAAACTTCTTTATCTAGAAAAAAAATTACATGTTTTTTCTTTACATCCACCAGTAGCTGAGCCAAGCTTGTCTCAACCAAGGAAGACTTGTAATATCAAAGATTTACTTAATTTTTATTGCTGCGCATAAAACATCTGACAGTATTTGCCGAGAAAACCAAAATGCCTCTCTTTGTTTGTACAAGCCAAAGGAAAAGTACAGTGTATCCGTCTGCAAACGAACATCAAAGCCCCTTTGCAAAATCAGGGTTGGTGACATGTATTTGGAGAACCAGTATGAGAGCCGCCTGTTACAGAGTCGTGGGGGGCTCTGCACTTACCCAGCATAATCCTGGTTGGAGCCACATCTTTTCTTTTTTCTCTTTATTATCACTTCGTGGTTAACATTTGTTGATGAGTAGGATTAACAGCACATTTTCAGTGACATTTAGCTCTTTTAACAAACTCTCTTCAGTCAAAGGTTGCTGGCCTGGAAAAAAAGAGAAAAGTCATTAAGCAAACAAATCTTTGCCAAGAGTTGATGCTAAACATGCCATCACTCTGTGTGAGTTATTCACTGTATATGAAATTTATTCCTCAAGACTCTGACCTTGATGTTGATTAACCAGAAATCCCTTCTTCTCTTGTCACTATTAACAGCTTTAGGTGCCTCAAGTGGCCCCTCTCTCCTTTTTTTTTCTTTTCTTTTTTTTTAAGGATCCATTAAGGAAGGCTTTTCCCAATTTGTCATTTCTTTCGTAGTGCTGCTCATTGGCACAACCTCTTGAGGTACGAGGAATCAGGGTGTTCCTTTAGCGTGGTGATGTGTCTCATTTTACTGTTTCAGGCAATTCAGTCCATTATCCAAACAGCCTGAAAAGGGAAATGGTATTTCTCCCTGTCCATATTCCTGTTTTCCAGGCCTGTCAGTTGCAGTAAGGCCACTTTGTGACTTTCTGGGTGGGACAGAATTTCTGCACTAAATCTTGTGAGGTGGAGGGGGAGAATATTATGGCTGTTCTTTACTTGTTCAAGGCTCAAAAGGGCCTCTCTGTAAACGTCGGAGATGGAGCATCAGTAGATTGCCCTTAGGTCACTCAGCTTTGAGTAGACCCCAAATATGGAAGATGGTTTAAAACCACCTCCAGCTCAGTATAAACACAGGATCAGAGCAAGAACTGAACCTTTTTGGTGCCTGCTGCTAAGCATGAAACCATTTACGGAACAGAAACACTGCATGTATTCACTTTTGCTGGCAATTTCTGGAAGGGGCAAAAGGGAAGAGATCAAGGAATGAGAAGCACACCAAAATAAATGCTGATTGTGGTTTTTTGTATTCTTTTTGGGTGACATCACATAGTGATAAGTTGAATAGACTGGAAGGACTGAAAACTGGACTTGCCAGCTAGGAGTGGATTGCATTACAGAATATAGCTGGCACCTCCTGTGAAGAAAACCTGGCTGCCATAGACTTTGTTGTCACTGGCATGGATTCATTTGGGGTTTTGTGATTTTGCTGCATGACACTCACCTCTGGCAGTCTCTTGGAACACTCTTTTGTGGTGGAATATGATGTTTATCACTGCAGCTGTATGAGATTGTACCTGGCCTGAAAGTCTTTCAGGATCATTGACAGTCGATATCTCCCTATCTTTTCTACTGGCTATACCAGTTGAGTGCATCACTCATGGATGGCTGTTCCTTCCATAGCTTATAAGCAGTCCTGCAAAATGAAACATTCAAAAAAGGCACAGTGTCATTAAGATAACTTACATAATCTTAATTCTGCTCCTTCATGCAAACATGAAATACCTATGATTGTGGTATGAGTGGCTGCTGCCACCCTCCCAAGCCCAGGTTAGTTCTCAATTCACATCTCGATCATACAGTGGGAAGGATGGTGCAAAGCAACCACTCCTTCTTTGTACCTCAGTTGCTAAATATCCTGGAAAGGCCAATGTAGGGCCATTAACTTCTTAAGGGCATTACTAGGATGCTACTGAGAGTGGTATCCCTATGTTATGTGTACCATTGTTAGAGATGGGAGATGTATTAGACCTGGCAAATTCTTGTCTTTCTAGGGAGCATTAATATTGGGTGGAGGTGGGGGAACATTGAGGTGGGGAAAGTGAGTGGATAGAGCTGAAAATCATTGCCCAGTTCTTATTTACAGCACAAACATACATGCTTACGTTTTGGGCAAGTGTAAGCAAAACAACATCCTTAGCAGGGAATGTGAACAGCTATTACAACTACATCTGCAGGAGAACTCAGCAAGCCAAATGCAAAATTATGAGATCATAAGGAAATACACAAACAAAAATGCTGAAATACCATTTGTGACTTAAAAACTGATTATCCTTAAAGCTTTGGGGTTTGTCACAATCTATGTGTTTTTCAAGCTTTGCTTTTAACAGAAGTGCAATTTTCTCATGAAAGTGCCTAAGTGACACACTTCTGATCAGCTTTGATCCAGATAGATGCAATTAGTTGATTTTTGAATAAAGTATTGTGCATTTGAATAAATGATTTGTGCTAATTTGCTAAAAGTTTTCAGATTAGTCTCCTAGCAATATTTTTTCAGTTTGGGCCCTGCTTTATTTCAGGCTTTGTTTTTCATTGCCTTGTCACACAGGATCTAGTCTGTACAGTCTGTTATTACTTCATTCTTTAGCTTTGAAAAGCTCCATTTATCCAATTTTCTATGATTTCCTGTGTTACATGTGATGTCATTCTGTTATTTGTAGTAGCATAATATCCAATAATCATACTAATTTGACAGGGACTATTTAAAGGGGGAGAGAAGCTACTTCACTGCAGTTGCTGCAGTTGATACGAGGCAATCACCTTGTATCTCCTGCTTTTTGTGGCTAAGGAGGAGTGCAGCATTTCTGCTGATGTTCTTTCCTGCATGTCCACAGGTCAAATGTAAAAGCAACTGTTGTTTTCTCTGTAGTGCTCTGGGCATTGCAGAGCATGACCTGCTACTCCGTTAAGAAATCTGCAAAAACCGAACTGATTGTCTCTTCGCATTCAGCAGTTTCTTGGTTGGTTTTTAAGAATACAGCCAGTTGTATCTCCTCTTTTTTGTGTGTGTTCTCTGCCTCTTGAGAGATCCCAGGTTGCTCTTGTTTTTCTTTGTCATATAACACGTGTAAATCTTTAAACTGAAATGCAAACCCTGAGTTCAGCACTACACATCTTGCCTGGAGAATGATGATGTGGGCTTTGGGCTCTGATGGTCCAGGCTGCAATGCCATGGCACATCTGCATGGCAGCACATATTCGGTAACGGGTTATTTGGCACCTTCCCTTAGGTCATCTTTTGTGTGTTTTTTCCCCACATGCTATTTGATTTCTTTATATTTACTATAGAGGAAAAATGAGCTGATAGAACACCAGCCTTTTTTGCAAGTCATTTATATGTTACACAGCTTTCACCAAAGACCTGGAAAAACCAGTTGTCAATAACACACTATCACAGGCTGGCAATGTGCTGACTGCCTCTTACCATCACCATCACAACCAAGACTCCTATTTGGGCATTGCCAAAAGGCAGTTTTGGTCATGGACAGATCTTCCTGATGACCTTGCCATTGGCATTGAGATTTTAGCAACATTTGAGGCTCTGATAGCAATAGGATGTCACAGCTCTCTGTTAAATGGCTGACTTGGTAAGTCACCATCTGGTATCCTCCCTTCCTAGATATATTCACCTCTAGCCTTTCCCTTGCAATAGATGGTGAGGATGTAAGGAACTTAGAGCAGTATAGGAAGGCAGATAGAAGGGAAAGTAGAACTTCCTTTAATGCAGGAAATGAATAATGTGCAGTGCAGTGTAGCTGCAAAAGCAAATTAAATCTTCCAGTAGCAAAACCTTAAGATTTTGCCTCCCTCCAAAAGATGGACAGGGTGTGCTGTCTGGCTCAAGCTCCTCTTTTTAAAGGACAAGGTTTTCCAATTGTTACTGCTTCGTGTAGCCTGGTGCGGACATCTTTACTATCTTAAATGGTGTTATATGTCATCTTTAAGGCAACTGAATCATGCCCAGATAAACTCTCCCCTCAATCTGCCTTATGGGGACTTAAACATTATGTGAAGTTTTAGTCTAAAAGCTAAGCACTTCTGTACAAGACCCTTGTTGATAACTTTTCCTGCATCGTGGCACACCTGAGTCAGGAGTCCTTTGAATGCACATCACAAAGCAGTTCTTCTAGAGGCAACTCCACAGCAGAGATGGTCCTCACAACTACTTCCAAACCTGCTGAATTCCATGTGGGGAAGGTAAGTGCTGAGAAAAGAATCCTATGTAGTTTAAATCTTCACAGGGATTCTAGAAAAGCATATAATGTACCTAGTGGTTAGCTTCAGATGCTCTGAAAAATCACCTTGATTGTTTTCCTTAAATAGATTTATTGGTAGGGAAGCTGGGTAAGACATCACCTGTTCATCTTGTTAAATATATGCTTAAAGAAAAATGGTGCAACCAAACTGAATTACGAAAGTTTAGGATTTATGTAGCATGTTATTGAACTGTCTTCCATTTTCTGCTTTGTGAATGAAGTCAATGTAAGAAAATCATTTTAACAAAATAAAATTTTAACCAAATTATTTTAACATAATGCAAAGCTGAAGAACTAAACATACATGAACAAGCTGAGGGAATTGTAGAAATCCTTTTAGCTTTCTAATAGAATGGTTTGCTAGGGAGCTGAGATGAACTCTGCAGCACCTGGATATTTGCTAGCATGGGTAGTTAAAGTATTAGGGAGAGGTTCTAGTGTACACAAGGTGTAGATATATGATATAACTATAAAAACACAGCCAGGAGCTATCACAGACAAGTATTTTGCTATTAATTTCTGACATAATCACCATTATTCAGATGTTTTCCTCTTTCTTGAGGGAAGGGGAATGGAGGTTTGAAGTTCAGTCATGAATTCCTGCTGGCAGCAACAGGATGGTGCACATGTTACTAGAGAAGATGTGGTGGTTTCTCAGGCTTTCTTTTCATTAGCTACAAGAGAATAAGCCATGCTATATCTAAGAATTAGCAGCACTGCTGATATGCTTGATGTTTCTGACACCCTGCTGGGGCTTGGTATAACTGGCTTTTTTGGTGTGTGCAGGCAAAGAGGCTCACAGGCTTCACAGAACACAGCCTGTGTGGCATTGGCTCCCCTGGTGATTTAGTTTCATTTTCTGTTTTTCTGACTTGCTCAACTGCCTGTAACGGCGTTAAAGTATTCTTCTGATCTCTGTTTCCATGTGTTCACTAAACACAGTTCTAGAAAGCCTTTATGGCAAAGGAACATTCAGAGTGAGGGACAGCTCTCAGATTTGTTTCAAAAATCATTGGCTGATTGCATACTTGACTGAGCCTAGTTTATAATAACCTCTACTGAGGGAGCCTTTGTTGGGAACTTAATGCAGAAACTCTGATCAGGCAAATCCATTCAGGAGAAGTACATGAGTCCTACCTTGGACAGCAAGTACAGACAAGTACCTATTGTGTCTGTGCTTTCAGAGTCAGAATATTTCCTGCCCAGAATTGTGCTCAGAGGTACAGACAGCAATAAGTCGGGACTCAGTGCAAGAGAGTTGTGAGGGAAGCACAGACACTGGCAATTCGAGGAGTACATGCCTGTGCTTCCCTCAGGAAGTGAAGGACTAAACTGCAGGAAGACACTTTAGCTGCAACATTGATGTCTCTGCAGGAACAGTCTTAAAAATTTCAGTTTGACACATCCTCTGGCCTCCTACTCATTTAATGTTTAACTCTGTGTCCATGCCAAGGTCTTGCCTACCAGACTAAAATAATCTCTTTATCACCACACCTTGTCACATTGTCCCCTTCCATCTGCCGAAACATGCTTGCTAAAATAGGCTTCTGGTTCCACAGGTCAGGATAATTGACCTTCCCACTCCTCTATCCCTCTCCTTACTTTGTGAGTCCTACCAAAACTTTATCATCATCTTCCAAATCAGAAACAATGTCACCGCTTCAACTGCTTTCACTTAATTCCTACTCTTGTTTCCTTCCCATTCTTGCTCCTTGCTCTTTCAAATCTGTATGCATTTTTGTGTGGCTCTAGCTGAATACGAGTGAGTATTTGTTGTTTGATACATGGGAAGGAGGGAAGAAGGGGAAAATATGATATGGAATAAGATCTTAAAGAATTCGATTTTTCTATAGTATTGTTACTGAAGAAGAGTTAGAGCTCACCCAAGTTAGAGGACAGTACTTTGTCATTGAGAAAAAATCAGTACTAGTTACAAGCAACAAAAGCATATTTGCTCCCCACAGAGTGCCAACAAATTGCATCAGTGAAGTCTTCTTAGAGCTGACTTCCCAAGAGAAGAAGTCAATCTAATTAATTTCATCAGGCTCAATTGGGTAGTGAGGATTGGCCACACATACTGTCTCTGCTGTCCTATGGAACAGCTGACCATTACTTAATTCAAGTTACAATTTTAAATGAACTGTGGATATTGCAAGCTTCCAGGTGTTTGGGGTTGAGTGCTCTTATTAAACAATGTTGTCTTGGGCATCCAGTGTGTAGCTGGTGACCAGCTTTTTGCAGACTTGTTTGAGAGGACGATTCAGTCCCTTCCCACAACTCCTAATTGTCCCATTCTCCTGTCTGGAAAAGTTTGTGAGAGTTTTATGGATATAAATGGCCATCAAGACATTCTTTTATCACAGAAGGGGCATTGTACATGCCAACCACCAATAACAAAGTAAGAATATTAAGCACTGACCTTTTCTATAACAAGAAAAGCAAATTCTTCTCAAAGTTGTTCGAAGCACTTGAAGCAAGACATGCACGAGATGGTATTGTATGCTGAACAGAAAGTAAAGATGAATGGCTTATGGTGCAGGCAGACTTTTTTAAGCACAGGATGGACAAGAATCATGTAGAAAGCAGTCAGCAAAATGGTGGGCTTATGTCACAGGTTAGCAAGCATAGTCCCAGAAGGGATTTCCTTGCTAAGGGGTGCTTACAGCTTCCTCTGGGAACTGATAGAACCTATCAGCTGGCCAGTTTGAATATGGACAATTCTTTAAGCCACTTAAAGTTGTGACCGCCTCTGTGATACACATTTAAGAATAGACAAACTCTCCCCCAAGCTCTCTCTCATTTCCGGCGCTGGGACAGGTGACTGCGGGCCCCGTGTGGGGGCCACCGGGCCCGGCCAGGCCCTGCTTGGGCCAGGCCAGGCCGGGCCACGGCCATCCTGGAGCCGATGGACCTGTTCCAGCCGTGGAACCCCCCCACTGCCTTGCCGTGGGCAGCCGGAGCGGCTCGGCTCTCCCCCTCTCCACTGAGATAAGAAAAATTCAACATTCCAGCTGCAAAGCTGCAAGGCCGAGGTGAGATTAACCCTTTTATTGCTGTGAAGAGCTGAAAACCTGAGGGCAGAGAGAGAGGAGATGCTTAAAGCTGAAATTCTGTTGTGAAGCTATGATACATCAGAGGATCCCGTTGTAATTTCATGAAGATACAGGGGGTGGAGCGTTCAACTCGTGAGCAAAAGCACCTGCGCTGAGATAGGCAGATGCTGACGCAGCTGTAATTTCATGAGAAGTTTGGACAGGGAGAGATGGACCAGATGAGGACTTTTGCTCCAAACGGGAAAGGAGAAAACCTCAGTTCCTAGAGATGCTCCCAGAGATGCTCCCAGAGATAGTCCTAAAGATGAAGATGATGAAGACCCTTTGCTCCCAGGGAAGGAGAAGGGCCTCTGTTTTTGTTTCTGAACGGCTCAACCTTAAAATTGTACCCCAAAAAACTTCAAGAGTGGACCCTCGAAAGCAGTTGTGGGAAAAGCTGCAAGTCAGGGGAAAGGACTCACATGCAGGCAGAGAGAGACTCCTCTTCCTAAATGGACTGAACAATATTTGGAAGTGGGTGGCTGTCTTGTTGTGATACTGTTTTCATAGCATGAGCAAGAAGAGATTTCTCTTTCTAAATGGACTGAACAAGGTTATTATGGAAGTGGTAACAGACTGAACATCTTAAGGGTTGTCTTTTTACATTGTCAGTGGGAGAAGAGAGGAAGGTGGTAGGAGGAGGAGAGCTCTGAAGGAGGTATAATTTTTTTTTCCCTTCTTTTAGGTCTGTTAATAAACTTCTTTATATTCTTTCAAGTTTGGTGCCTGCTTTGCATTTCTCCTAATTCTTATCTCACAGAAGATAAACAGCAATGAGTATTTTGGACCAAACCACTACACTAAATTGGTGTTTCCGCCCGGTTACAAACCGAACCCGCAACAGCTTAATGCTCAGGGAAGTGTCTTTCCATGGTCTTCTGTCTTCTTCCACTGTGTAAGAAGGAAGCATGGTGCAGACTGCTTGGTTATTTCCTTTCTTTTCCAGAAATCATGAACATTTACTGTCTCTCAGTCCAAAGCCAGACAGCACTTTGGTCATTTGAATGCTCTGTGTTTGGCCCAATGCTTTGCTAGAAAGCAGTCATTTACCAAGCTGAGTGTGGCTGATTTTTATTGGAAAGGAATTACCAGCCAAGGCTGATAGAGGATTTCTCCTTCCCATCTCAGTTCTTTTTGCCTTTTTTCCCTGTATTATATGTGTTTGAAGAAAAATATTGAGTAGCATACCATGAACAGCATCTCTGGCAGATACTGCTACTTCCCAGCAGTCTGAAAGGCAAGAAGAGCTTTGGATTTTGTAGATAGAAAGACAAAAATGAATTTATCTTATGCTTTGAACCATGTCAGTGGCTATTAATTCTTCCAGTATCAGGAGACCAACAAACATAGCCTGAAGTTATTTTTGGCCCTCATTTCTATCCGTTGGTGAGCCAGTTCAGAGATGGCAGCTGCTTGGTTCTAACCTTGTGAGATCCACCTTCCTTTGGTCCCCAACCAATCCATAGTGCCTATGTGAAAACAAAAACCCAGTGGTCTACAGAAGGTGTCATATACAAGACAGAGGACTACTAGAGGGTTGCTTTTTTTAAAACCTCATTGTAAATTGCCTCAGATTTCCTGAGGGAAGAGAATCAGGAAGGGCAGTTCCACATCTGTCATCACTGTTTTATTCACAGATCCTCTGGCTTGACAGCATCTCAGAAGAAAATTGCCTGCACTTGCCATTCAAGTTGCAAAATGTACATAAAATCATCTTGGTAAATCTTTGTAACACAGCTGGAAGAAAATTTCCTGCCTCCAGTGAGTATTCGCCTTTGAAATGCTTTTGCTTTTATGTTCTGTTCAGGGAAACTCATTAAGAAAGAATGTGTCTAATTGTCACTTAAAAACTCCTTTGGAGCTGTGACTGTACTGGAACTTCAATGCCATGATGAATTTGAGGATTCAGTTTTTCTGTCAACCCCATAAATGTTGTGACTCCACTCCCTTATTTGTGCATTGTTGATACATAGCGCTGCACCTCCAAAAACACCTCAGCTGAAATTATGCCTTTCAGAGCCAGTAGTGTATTCCTTCCCTGTTTAGCAATTTCTGCACTACTTGAACCAAATTCTTTCAAATCAATAGTATAATGCTGTGGTGCAGAATTTCAGGCACTTTATTTAGCAGGCATGCAGAGTTACTTGATCTCAGCTCTTTCACTGGCGACGCATCTCCCACTTTCTTCATAAATTGAATTAAATTATCACTTCTTTACCCTGTCTTCACAAGCAAATTTAGACATCTCGCTTTTCTTCTTGCATTTTAAGTAGAAAAAACAATAGTAGGAATCACTTCAGCATTTTTATGGTGTAAGAGACGAATTAATAGAATTTGTAGCCGCAAAGGTCTTTTGGTTAAGTTTTTCTAGCATGCTTTTACAAACTACTCTTAAGCCCCATGAGATCTTCTGAATTCAGCCTGGTATTATTTGTCTTAGACTGATGAATGAGGCACATAAAGGCTGTGAGACCTGTTGAAAGTTGGATAAGGCAGTGTTAGTGTAAGGAAGAGGGCATCAATGTACTTGGCTAAGCATTCCTCACACTGCTACCAAGGCACATATCTTGTGCACTGGGTGTTTCTGCTGACAGGGAATGGTTAAACAAAGTACTGGGGTCAATCAAGAAGATTAAACTGGTTATACTTTTGCTGTTGTTCCTGGAAATATAACCTAGATTTCTTTCTTTCTATGGAGAAAATCTGAGCAGTCTGAGCCCATACATTATTGCACCTTGATAGTGGAGTAACTGTCCCGGAGATTGCTCGATCTTCCTTTTCACCAGCAGCATAAACTGCTGCGTTCACTTCATCAAGCCTAAGTGTTAACTACTTCCCATTAACTCAAATGTTCCCAAGTTCAGGATCAAGAGAACCTGCTTAAGCAAAGCATCTGTCTGAGTTCCTCTCAAGTTAATGTTCCATGTAGTGTGCATCTGAAAGGCTGACAAGGGAAGAAGGGAAAACCTTGGCACTTCTGTCTCTTCCACTGCTTAGGAGGAGGAGGAAAGAAAAAAAAAGGAAGAAAAATAGAAAGCATTTTTTGAGCCATCTTCTTCCACTTCTGTAAGATTTGTCTTTGTTATGATCTCTGATACTCAGAAGGGTGGGAGAAGAGATCTATAGTTACATCACAGAGTTAACAGTCAGGAATTTGCAAGCCTGAGGCCACTGACCCCAGCATATGAATCTACCAAATGTCAGGCAGAACTGGAAAGTGTGTGGTGGCTCTTGTCCAAAAGATAATGCCATATAGGTGATGCAATATTTTGGGTGTCCATTTCACAATATATACAAGAGGAGAAAAATCATCCAGATGACCTCTCTGTCTGGGAAGAGGGATAAGTGGAGCTAAATGCAGAGACATTTCAGTCACAAATGAATATTACATCTTCTCAAAGATCTCACATTTTACTGACCACAGGACATTTGAACCAGAGGGACACATCAGTTCATGCAAACTTAATGCCTTCATCCCATTAGAGCTGGCTTCTTCTCTAGAAATAAGAATGGTCTGTAGTTTTCCTTATGCAACTCTGCTATGGAGGGCAGCCTTGTTCCACTCTTGGTTTTGGGTGTACTTAAAGATATGTCATGTGCCAGGGAGCATTTGAGCTTGACAGTCATAACAATGCACCACAAACAGGCACTCCAGAAGAGTTAAAATAATTAAAAGAGGCAAGCACAGGTGTGAGAGCATCCCTTAAAAGTCTCCCATCCTTTGCTCAGTAAAGAGATTTCATGATCCCACTCTTGTTTTCTTGTTCACTAACTTCCAGTAAATATTTTTTAGCTGCCTATCTGGCATATTTTCAGAATTTCTGCATCCATGTTGTCCTTTGCCCAGGAGTTCCTCATGTTTCTAACATGTTTCTCCTGCGTGGAGAGCCATTTCTTTCTGTCTGGTTCGAGTTTGACTCATACCTTCACTTTTTGTACCTTCTAAGTATAAGAAGAAACTGTTGATTCCTGTAGGCCTGCTCCAAACTACTTCCTCATGTTTGTCAGCCTTGTCATATGCCTCAGTCATCTCTTTTCCAGGCTAAAGAGTTCCAGACTGTTCAATCCTTCATTGTGCGTTTGCTTTCCAGGCTCCCTAGATGTAATTCCTTCAGTCAAAATCTTAGCCTTGCACATTGGCATGAAAGCCATGACAGAAAGTAAAAAGAAAAAACATCTCAATTGGAAGGATCTCTGCTTTGGAGTCATGATATAGGGAGAAGATGCAAGTGCAGGAGATTGTGGAAGAGTTTCCAAAGAGACCATCAGTGGCATTATCTAAAATGAAAGGACAGCACACATAAAGGTGACTTTTTTTTTCTCCAGGGATTTCTAGGACCCTCAATAATTTTAAGGGATTTGTTCCTAAAAGAAGAAGATTTTTTTCTAGAATGAGGATGGTGAAACACTGGAACAGGCAGCCCCCAGATGGGGGTGCCCCATCCCTGGAAACATTCTTGGTCAGGTTGAACAGGGCTCTGAGCAATCTGATCTAGTTGATGCTCCTTTCAGGGGCGTTCAACTTAGATGACCTTTGAAGGTCCCTTCCAACCCAAAATTTTCTATGAAAAAGCAGGACTAGAATAGAATAGGTTGTCATTAAACCTAGTCTCATTACACAATCATTAAACCTACTTTTCAGCACAATTGTATTTTTCACTTTTCACCAATTCCTCTAGCATGTGCACTGTCTCTGATAAGGGCACTGTACTTCAATGTTTTTCACAAATACACTGCCTCTTATGTAGCCATAGGGCATCTTCATAATAAAAACCCCAGGCCTCCAGTGTGATGGAGTTATTTCCTTGTCTCTCTGAGCTTTCCTATAGCTGCAATTCCCTTCTCATGTCACCTGGTGGCTGCTGAGCCCTTCTGCAGCTCAGAAAGTGCCACTCGCTCCTGGGAGCAGCAGAGACCTCCGAAGCAGTCCCAGGAGATTGAAGATAAGGATTTATGGTCGTATTTTTTTTCTTAATTCCTAGTGATGGAGTCTGATGCCATAATATTTCTGTGAGCAAAACAGCCATTGCTTTTCCATGGAAAAGGAGAAAGAACTGGGATAAATACTCTCATTTTGAGTTAACTCCTGCTATTTACACATAATTCCTCTTGATAGTTTGAAGTGAGAATCAGGCCTTTAGTGTGGGAAAATACTTGATTCTTCATTAACAACCTCCTCTGCACAGCTGCATCAATAAGTAAATTGACTGAGTCCAGAAAGAGCAAGGTAATTATTTTCAACAGTGTTCATCCTGCTCTTCACCCAAAGTGGGGACAGTTCAAAGCAGAATACTGAGTAAAAATTACTCTGCAGCAAGCCTAGTGTCAGTAATTTCTTATTTTCTTTTAAAAGGATCAAGAGGGAACGCTATCCCATATGCATAAAGGAGGGAACCATTTTCATCCTGTGACAAAGAGGGATTTTGTTTGCCAATGTGGGTTGAATTGGCTGGAAAAGTGCGAGTAAGCATTTTTATTAATCTTGAAGCTCGTAGAGTGATGTTTTTGCTTTGTGTTTAGGTTTTGGTGTGTTGTTTCATGGTTTAGGTTTTTTAATAATTCCAGTAAATTCGTCCATAGGATCCTGATTCCTTTTTGGCCCAGCATGGTTGTTAGAGGCGGGTGCTGTGGTGATATATCTTGTTGAATAAGGACAGGTGGTTTTCACCCTTGTCAGCCTGGTTTACAGTAAGAGGTGTGAAAAAGGCACACTTTTCCCACAGGGCAAACACACGTTTGAGTGAGGGTTTGTGTTTAAAGGGCACATAATTAATAGCTGTAAAGAGCCTGCTCCTCTAAACATAGCAAGGTGGTCAATTTCACTTGAACAAGTACTGCCGGGGGGAACATTTTACAAAAGAGAAAAAAAGAAAATATTTGCTCAGGAATTTGAGGTCAGGAGTCCTGTTCAGAGCCAGTAAGGTATGTCCTCTTACCTCTTTCAGGTATTTCTATCAATCTGTTTGGGAGGATCTTTGGAGGGATGACTGAAATGTCTTATCTGGGGGGTGGAGGATGGGAGTGGGCTGTGCAAGCACACAGCCGCTCTTGATAAAAGTCCATCAAAGTTGCAGCTGGCACAAGAAGGGCTCTTGTTCTCTTTTCTTGAGACAAAAGACAGAAGTAGTAGCCAGGACATGACCTTGTAGGCCTGGGGCCACGGATGGCCAGCTGGCCACTAGATCCAATGGAGGACATGTAACCTCTTCATGGACAGAGTGCTTCAGAGAGGCCCTTGAGCCCCCCAGAAACAGAGCCCCCAACACTGAGCAGATAGAACTTTAATGTCTCCTTCTGCAGGCTGTCTCTGACAAGCGAAGAGCACAGAGGTCTGTGAGGGAAGAAGGACTGCTTCTTTTGAAGCATGGCTCATTGACAAAAAGGTGCAAGGGAGTAGAAATAAAAGCTCAACCACTTTTTAATGGACCCCTTGCATCTTTGTGGGAGGGTCATACTCTCCCAGTACAGGGTTTTCCTCCTGACAGCATTATTTCAGTGTTGCATTTTCATTGCTCATGTGACAGTGTCACCTTCCTAGTTGTCTTTCAAGACCTTGTCAGATTTAAGGACTTGCTGTCAGTCCAGTACTCTCCAGTACTGCAAACTGGGAGCAGCTCTCCTTTGTTTACAGGTACTTGTGCACTGAGCTGTGGCATGGGAGCGCAGTTCTCTTTCTGCTCCACTACAACAGAGCAGTGCTCCCCAAAAGTCTGCTGGGGATGAGAGATGCCCCTGCCAGTGCTTCTCCTTGGTCCTGACTCCTCCACAGCAGTGAGCCCAGTAAGGGCTTGGGTTTCTCTTCAGCCAGCTTTGTGCAGCACTGGGGAGTGAATGGGAAGAGCTGCAGCAGGAAGAGGAGAAGGCTGGCAGGACCAGGGCTTTGGGGGCCAGCTCAGCTGGGACAGGTCTGCAGAACAGGCTTGTGATTCCTCTGGGAGACCCCCAGAGCACCTCTGGGTTTGGGTGCTCTGTCCACTTCTGCCCAGACCTCTAGTGACCTGCCTTTTAAATCTTCCTTTTTCACTGCTCATTTCACTTAGGACACTTGGCTTTCACATAGCTCTCGGAGCAACTAAGGCTTGTTCTGTGAGAATGAGGAAGGTGTTCCTCTTTCTTCAACCTTTATTTTATATCAGTGTAGTTTTCTAAGGAGTGTATATACTACCTTCCACCTGAACCCCTTTGTTCCTTCCCAAAATTACACTTCATTGTCTGCACTGCAGACATAGAGACAGCTGAGATGAAATGGAGAAAATGAGAGGCAAGACCTTAGCTGAGATGTGCATGTGGGAGGGAAGAGATGTAGGGGGACAGGGAATATTCATGGTGTGGAGGGACCAGCAGCCTGTGTGGCACAAAAAGATTTTAAACTCACAACAGGGGAACTCTCTGTGGATCGAAGGCTTCAAAGAGAGAGCCTGCCAGCTACGAGAAACAAATCTTTAAATAACAGGGAGAGCGATGAGAAAAAGTCCGAGCCGCTCGCTCTCAGGAAGAGAGCCGGCCTCATTCAGCCTGGGTGGAAAACTGTGTAATCCCATTGGCTTCGGGGATGTTGCAAGGGCTTACACCATGGAAGAATTTAGTCTGCTGGGTCCAACGGCCTTACTCAGGCTGAATAATTCTTTTGTCCCTTCTCTGCATCCTGATTGCAGCAATAGGCACCAAAATGTGTGTTGGTTTTGGTTCCAGTGAGGCAGGTTTTACCAGGCTTCTGTGAGAGACCCTTGTTAAAACTGCACTGCTGAGCCGAAGGGAAAGTTTCTTCAGCTTTCCAAAAAATTCTCTTTTTGGGCAGACTTCAAGCTTGGAAAATGTCAGCCTGAGAGGTGAAACTTAAGGAAAATTACAAGCAGTGGAGTACTGTTGCAGTGGGGATACTGCAACACGCATATATCAAACCAGGAGTCCCGTGGAAAGGAAATATATATGGATGGATTCTTGATAGCTGTTTCAGAGAGATGTTTATTTCTCCAGCCGCATGGCCGGAGCTCTGCTGAGGAACTGTTCCAGTCAGGGGACCAAGGGTCCTTCTGCCCGCGCAGGGAACACAAACCAACCAATGGGAACGAGGCTGAGCAGGGGCAGGGAAACCCCGTGTCTGTGCCCTCAGGGCCCCTCTGCCAGGGCTACACAGCGGGGGAGGGACCCCAACAGAGTACAAAGAGATATAATAGAAATCCTTTACCACTGATAGTAGCCAGCTATTTTACACAGTTTAAAGGAAGTTCTCTTTAACAAAAAAAAAAATTATTAAATATACTTTGCAACTAATTGAAGGAGCTTATTCCTCCAAAGTATCAGGGAAAACCCTGTCTTGAGAAATGTCCTTTACTTAAATACACTAGCCCTAGTCCCTATGTCTTTATAACCATGAGCGGTTTTTTTGTTTGTTTTAGAAGAAATTTTTAACATTCATATTTGCACCACTGCTTACCTAGTACATTCTTGACTGAGAGGGAGCTTGAAATTATTCTGGCCCCATCTTGCACCCTGTGCCATCATGACACGGAAGCTTGATGGCACCTGGGCCATCCTTGCAACATTTACGGTGGGTTCCGTGTGCTTCTGTTTCTCCAGCTGACCCTTAAATAGTGTCCCCTGAGTCTCTGATAGGAAACAGAGAGTGAGAAAAATACACAAGTGTTAGAAAACCCAGTGTCTCTCAAGGGACCAAGATTTTCCTGTTCTCTGGGTTTTTGTTCCAGTATGATTTCTTATCTTTATGTTCCAGTATGATTTCTTATCTTTCTTTATGTTCCAGTATGATTTTCTTCTTCCAGGAAGGCATTACTTGATTTGAGGTTTTTTACCTTCAGTGCAGGCACATGATTTCCAATACCTTCCTCAGACTCCAACACATAGTTCTTCAGAAGGGTAAGGGGCAGGTAGGCATGGGAAAGAATTTGATTATACTTGAAAAGAAAGACAAAATAGATCTGATGGTAAAGCTATCCAGCATGTTTTAGGTTTCTCTCTGTAGTTTAGGTAGAAAGGATTGTTCTTCTGCCAGTGTAAATATATAAATTTTAAAAGAGATGTCAAGGACTGCTTAACATACAGACAAAAAAAGTTTCACACATCTGCCCTTATAATAGCCCTATGTGTTTGTATTCTACTTATTTATGCATTCGCATTTGGTTTATTTATGAGATCTTTGCCCAGAAATGTTCCCCTATTAACTCTATATGGCTCTATATGGTAATTAATATATCACTGTGATATTCCATCTGTTATTATTTCTCCAGCATTTGCACCTATGAGCCCCAACCAAGATCAGAGTCTCATTTGGATCACAGGATCAAAGCCTCTTTTGTACTAGGGACTTCACTTATGCACAGAGGGTAGCTGAGGCTTTTAGTCTAAACACAGAAAGTTTGCAAGTGTCAGTGAATGGGTGGATGCTGGCCCTCAGCACTGACCAGCCCATCGAGCAGTGCTGAGGAAAATGTAGTAGTCGTGGCAGCCAGGCTCAGATCCCCTGCAGTCCCTTCCCCATTCTGCCTTTCCTCAGTGCTGTGGCATCTCCAAAATGAAAGGCAGGACTGTGATTTCCTTGATGTATTTGGGCTGTAATAAATCACCCACCCAAGGCCACAGAATGGGATGAAACAATTGCACCCAGGGCTGTCATCTTTTTGCTCATAAAAATGGAATGACAAAGCAACTTGTTAAGCAGGCTTAACAGCAACGATATCCTCACATGATCCATGTTCTTGTGAGATTTCGTGCACCAGCAAGTGCCTGCTGGGAGCAGTGGAAGCTGAAGTCCATAATCTCCTGTGTAGCAGGCTAGCAAACATGGGAGATGGCTACAGCAGTGATGGTATAAAAGATGCTTTAAAGCCCAGCTGTGGTTAGGGTAGGAAGCTGGCAATCAAGGCTCATGCCCACAGAGGTGCAAGGAGGAGGTGAGGAAGGAAGGGGTAGTGTCAGTGTGGTTGAGGTTTATGAATCTAAAGCTAAATGAAACATAAATAACCTGTAAAGTATGTGGAAGCTGAAGGAACATTTTAATTCAGGCTTGCAGATTGTGAGCAAGTGATTCTGGCAGGGCAGGGTAATGTTTTAACTACTATGGTGATGGTGTTATTGCTGTGTACTCTGAAAGCACAAAGACTACCTGTAACAAGCATATATCAAACCAGGAGTCCCGTGGAAAGGAAGTATATATGGACAGATTCGTGGTAGATGTTTCAGAGATGTTTATTTCTCCAGCCGCATGGCCGGGGCTCAGCTCAGGAACTCCTCCAGTCACGGGACCCGAGGGTCCTTGGCCACACCGGGAAACACAAACCAACCAATGGGGAATGAGGCTGACCAGGGGCAGGGAAACCCCGTGTCTCCCCCCCAGGGCCCATCTCCCAGGGCTCCATGGCAGGGGGGAGACCCCAACAACTACCTTTTGTTGGAATACTAATGCATTAAAAATTATAAAATACTCTTCTCCAAACTGCTGTCCAGTGGAAGCAGCCTCCATAAGCAGTGTGGTGCCCATGCTGTCAGGCACTCATTATTTCTGTTCAGTGGTGGCAGGAAGACACCAGCTTAATCATAAATATTGACAGCAAGCTGAAAAATCTTCTGTTGGAGGGGGAAAAAAGTAAGCACAAATGGTTGAGAACCCAACTTTACAGTTTCCTCATGATGAAAACAGAGATGAAGACATTTATGATGTCCAGAAAATGCTAAAGGAAACATGAATGGAACATCCAGTTTCAATAACTGTGCTGGGAATGAGGTCTTTCCACCTGAAGTGATATTAAAATATTTCCTTCCTGATCTTCTTCCTTAGAGAAGGAGACTTTGTGTATGCATGGTTGGGGATGTTGGGAAATAATAATTTTCAGTATTTCAAGTATGAAAATTAAAGTATGTTTGCTATTCTGAAATCTCACAGTAGTGTCCTACAGCAATGGTGTTTTAAGGAGTTCCTGATGTTTCCACTCTGCTGCTTGTCTGCATCTTTCCATCTAAACCTCAGGGCCATCTTTCTGCAGAAGAGGGATGATGAAAGGTGCCATTCTGTGCTCTGCAACAAAGTTTGTTTGGATGATCTGTTAATTGCAAAGAACCCTGTGAACCCAAGTGTGTTGATATTTGGGGAATGCTTTCAGGGGAACACTTTCCCAAACCCAGGGTTAAGGACATCTTCCAAAAACAGAACAGGAACGACAATTTCATAAAGTTTTCCTGTGAAGCACATGAGTAATCTAAAACAAAAAAAAAACCCCAGAGCTGGTTTTAAGCAGTTACCTCAGAGGCCATTCATCTGCCTTGTTTAGTCTCAAAGAACACCAAATACATCTTATTTCCAAAAGAAACATCCAAAGGAATAATCTTCCAACATGTCTCCATGTATTTGTGCTGTTGGTACTGTGGGTACAGAGGCAAATTTGCTTCTCTTGCATCGTGGCCTGGCTTTTGGTAAGTCAACACCAGCAGCTTTCCGACGTTGTCTTTAATTCTTACTTTCCTTCTTTTTCTTTGGGTGAATTTACATGTGGCTGTAATCTGGTGCCCAGGCATCCTACTTGCGGGGCAATTTAAAGGTCTAACATAAGTGCAGTGTGCCAGGTCTGGGAATGGAATTTTTGTTTCAAGTTACCTCAAAAGACATATTTTGTTGGGCTCTTCTTTTTTAGTGGGTTTTCACATAAACTTCAAGTGTGTTCAGGGAAAACTTTCTAATTTAATAAAGGTTTTTAGAATTCTCATTATGAAAACAGGAAAAAAGGCATTTTTATTGATAGATGTATCTTTGTTTTTCCGTTTACTGGTATCTATAAACATTTAGAGTAATTCTTCAGATTTCTAGCTGGGGATTTCTTATGCTCATGTGTAAATAAACCACAAAGCCACAAGTAAGCACTTGCCACTTTGAATAGGTTTTTGAAAGCTAAATGCAGGGGCACAGTCGAACTTCAGAAAGAGTACTTACAAGCAAGGATTTGCAAGGATGTACTAACATTAAGGCTTGCTAAAGCATGGCTGTAACTTTAGCCAAAATATTTATAAAGGACTCTTGTGCTGATACCTCAAACGTATCACCTTATTACTGCCTATATCCTGCAGTTTGAGAACTGCCATTCAAGGAAAATTGCAGGACTTAGAGCACATGACTGGTAATGGGAAACGTTCCACTTGAATATTCAATCAGTTTTGCCTTAACTTGTGGTGGCTCAGTCAAGGGCTGGATTGAAGAGTTCGTTTTAGAAAGCGGTTTCTTCCTCAACATCTCCAGCTTTGCCAGGGCAAAGGACAGATGCTACCTCAGAGCAGTGTTGTGGCAAGGTTAGGAGGAGTGCTGCAGCTTTGTCACTCCTACACTGGTGGGGACAGGGAAAAGGCAGGGGTTTAGGAAATACAGTGGTTTTACATATAGGATGGTATGATATGTTAGTAAAGGGCCAGGATTTACATTTTGATTGGCCAAGGCCTTATGGGCATCCCTCCAAAAAGGCCATACAGCTATGAGGGTGCTTGTGTTTTGCTTTCATGGGGAGGGGCAGAAGAGGCAGAAAGCAAAAATAATTTTGCCAAAATGGTTCTTGTCTTGCAAAAAGAACTTGGACATAATTTTTCTTAAATTCTATGCAAATACTCAGGATAAATATTGTGTTCAAACTTTCCAGGCTGTTCCAGCAGGCGAGATATAACATTCTTCATAACTACTAAGAACGGTCTTTCAGTCCAGATGCAACTTTATTTCTTTATCTCTGTGATTAAGCATGTTTTACTAAACTTTATTTTACTGCAGCTTCCCAGAAATGCATGTTTTAATATACCAGACAAGAATAAGCAATGAGCTCATACGCAGAAAAAAGTCTGGTTTATAGTTATTGAATATACATGCTCTGTGTTTGCTATGAGTTTAATATGTATGTCATGCATTCTACTAAACAATTCAAGCATAAATGGAAAAGTTGGGTAATAATGGAAAGAATCTAAAGCTTTTGAATGCAAAAGGGCTTGGCAGAAGTATAGGTAGGAAGTAAGAGCTCTGATTATGCTGTTTATACTTGTTTTTAAAAGCAAGCTCCCCAACAGCCATTGTGATGAAAGGGCAGTTTTGAAGATCAGTACAGGTATATCAATTAGCTGGTACACCTGACATGAGAAAATATGCTTATCTTATTGAAAGCTGAAAACAGAATAACTGCACATTTTTTAACTTATACACAGAGATAGAGCAGAATCCTGTGTGTTTAGCAATGCAGGTCTAGCTCCAAAAAGTAACTTTAAAAATAGCAGTGTGAATCATCCAGCAGTTTCATATCAAAGGTGCTTATCTACAAGCAATCCAATGGTTTTCCTAGCTGTCAGCAGTGCACAGTCTCCCTGGAAGCTGGAAGTCAAACTGTGTTGCTTTTAGCTCACACTTCAAACAATAGGGATTGGACCATTAGAAGCTACAGCATGATCTATTACCCTGTCCGTGGACTTCAGAGGGTATTTCTTCAGTCCCCTTCTATTTCAGAGCTTGGCCCTTTTTAGGAGTTGTTTTTTGTGTTGTTGTTTAATTTATTTCATCTTTGGACCTGTTGGTATCCTTCAGACCTCAGACACCTCAGGCTCTCTTCTCTGGCATGACTAAAGGTAGAAGAAACAGCAGTCTCTCATTTCACCCCTTTCCAGGGAACAAAAAAATGGCCCCAGATGAAGGAGAGCAGATAAGTTGACTGTCATCAGCACTGAAACCCAGCAGTGCCATGAGGTCCCCAGAACTTCATAATCCCCCCTAAAGGGCTATCTGGACTATCTTGTTTCATCCAAATTGAGAGGTCCAAAATAAAACATTTTATTGATAAATACTTAGAAAAGGGCTTGCAACCAGGCCTTGTTTGCATATTTTTTTGTCCCTCATACAATGCATTGTGGATGAAAAGGACAGGCTTTTGGACACTTGGATTCAGGCATGGCAGTACTGCAGTGGTAAAGCCCAAAGGTCTTGTCACTGTTGCAGTATCCAGTGACCAGTATCAGCTATTAGGAGGGCAGAGCAAAATCTGGAAATGCGTGGGGCAAATAGCTTCCCTCAGGCTGGATTTTTCCTTACACATCAGCTGTGCAGCTGCAGGAAAGCTCTGATGCCAGGTGAAGAGCTGGCATAGTTCAATTGCCTGCATTCTCACCCACTTGATTAAACACAGGCATGTTCTCTAAATTACTTGGGATCATTTACAGTTGTAAAAATATGCTGTTACAAAAGCTTTGTTGTTCACCTTTAGGGATGAACATGTTCAGCCCTGACAATGTTATCTAGAGAGAACAGCAGCCCAAATCACCTCGAACATGCTTGCAATATAACACAGCTTCAGGCAAGGCTCACTGACACCAGTGCTGCAAAAGGAAGGAATGAAAATGAAGTGACCATTACAATGACCAATGTGAGGCAGATGACACAATTTCGCTTGAACAACCAAATTTAAAAAACAGAAAACTGCACTGCCTGTCCTTTTTTTTTCTAGTCCTCTGGAGGTGTTCTTTCTGTGTCGATGAATTATTCCCAGGCTTTAGCATGAAACAGCGTGTATCCCTGAAAGCTGTAGTGCAGTCTGTCCAGACAGAGCACAAGGCTTCTGAAACATTGCCGTCTCGTGGCAGTCTCCTGGCACCACTGCAGCTGCTGTAGTACAGACAGCCTTGCCAGAGGTCACAGGCAGGTGTCACAGGCATTTAGTGGTAGGCAGGATACACAGCAGAAACTTCCTCAAATTTCACAGATGAAGATAGAGAGTTGGTTTTGTGCAAAAAAAAAAAGAAAATTAATCAGATGAGACAGGTGCCCAGTCAGATGATGACAAAATAACTGAACTGCTGCCAAGTGAAAGGCAGCCTTGGATTCCCTTGATGGGTTTCTGTGCTTTCATGAGCCTCATAGCAGCCCTGAATTCAGTCACCTTGCTGAAGCAGTTCAGCGTCTACATCGACAGTCAGGAAGGTTTACAGCTCAGGAAGGCAGATGACCTGGGATGGCTTTCTCAACTCTTTGCTTTTCCAAGCCAAATTTGCCGTAGTCTCTCCAGCACACCCTGTTACAGACACTCAGTACAAAGTGTTACAGTCATTTTGCAGTAAATACCAGATGAAGATATCCCAAATAATGTGATTTTTTTTTTCATTTTGTTTGGGTTTTTTTCCCCGCTGATATTAAATCAGGTTTTCTGCCATGGGTTGCTTTAGCACTCATCACTTAAAAGTAATCATTATCTCTGTGTATAAATTACCATCATTCAGAATATTTTAGCATGTACTGTACAGTGTGCTTTTAAAAGCAAATCAGCATCTGTCCTAATTTTTGACGTATGAATTATTTCCTAGGATTAGAGTCTTTAACATTGGTCCAGTGAGAGTCAGCTTTCCCAGTCTGGGGCTATTAAACACCAGTTTGGAAGACCTGAATGGATGCAAGTCTGACTTGCACATCTGGCAGTCTACACTGGGCTTTACACAGACCCTATCAAAATAACTTGGTGGATTTCCACTGACCTGTGACGAAGAATCTTTTTATCCTGTGCCAGATGTGCTGACCTCCTGTCCTGTAGTATCCTCCAGAGTTTGTATGAGAATCCCGTATATTGCTGTCTGCCCAGAGCTATTGTAAGGGAGAAATCCTTGCCAGACCACGAGCACCAGTTCTGGGAAGGGTATGTGTTTAATAGCACAGTGCCTCAAACCGTGTCTGGTTTTTAATAAAGCTTAGAGAGGCTTTTCTGTGCCTCACCCAAATGATCCAACCTTGAGCACAGGGGCTCCAAGTCAGTGTCTGCTTCTATAAATGGAGATGTCCATAGAAAAAACAGGTAGCTGTAGAATCTCACTGTGTACAGCACATAGTTGCTACCAATGCACTGCCATATAAATTTTACTGATTTATTTTATAAAATGCAAACTTGAGCACAGCTTTGAGCAATTATGATGCTTTCAGTAACATTTTCGTCCCTCACACGCCCTTTTCCACCCCAAGGAAGACTCAGAGACTAAGCCTGATCCCAGTGCATCCCATCATTTTTAAATTGGAACAAGGGCAGACTTTGGAGTTTTACTGGCTGGATTTCAGGACGTTTTAAGGACTAATGGATAATTTTCCTAAAGACCTAGGACATGTTTCACCAGTGGGTGCCTGAAGGATAGGCATCTCTGATTTTAATAAACTTCTGAGCATGCAAAAACCATTGCTACTGAAGCTAGTAGCAGCTCAGGGGCTCTGAAGCTCTGCTGTGTCCTTTCTGCTATAGAAGCTGTGTTCTCTAGCACTGGCCCAGACTGGCTCTAGAGAGTATATTTGATATGGCGCATGTTGGTGGAGTATCTACACCTTCTATGCCTTGGGTCATTGTGCAGGAGGTATCAGGGCTGGGAGCTTACACCAGTTATGCCCGTTGTTCTTACAGGGATGGAGTGGAAACCAGCCCAGCTGAAACCTGGATCACCTTAACACGGGTGGAGTCAGTGGCAAGAGCCAGTCACACGCAAAGCCCAGGCAATATGGGTGACCAGGGAGTTTGAGGCACATGCACAGATTCAAGCCCAGAGCTAACGTGATAGTCTGACGTATTACTCACATAAGACGGGAAAATTCCTGTTCTTTGTTGCCTCCTCTGTCGTCACTAGAGCCCATCTGGGGCTAGAATGTTTGCTGCCTTGTGAGACCAAGCCCTGTGATATGCAAAATATCACTCTGATGTATTTAATATCTGTGGCTTTAGTAAGCGGTAGTTGCACCAGCTCAATGAAAATCCTGAGGAGGCAAAAAGAACTGAGGGCAAACACAGCTGTGATAATACCGGTTTTATAAGGGATTGCTGTAGCTACTGGCCCCAGTATGGATTTGCAAAGCTAGGTAGTGCTGTAATTTGATGCCTTTCTTACCTTATTCACTCAAACGTATATAGTTTTATTTTATGTACCTTATAACCCTTGGCTTCACATGTCTATTGCTGTAAAATACAAGCCTGTCATTTTCTCAGATTTCCAACCTCTTCCTCATGTTTGTAATAGACTTTTTTTTCCCCCATCACTTAAATGCACTCAGTTTTCCTTAATGACGTGGTGCAGTTGCAAGAATGATTTATGTTGAGTTGCAGAGGCCTGTTGTCTTTCTGTTGCAGAAGAATATTTGCTTCTCATGGCTCATGTTTGCTGGGGTTTTTTTAATCAGCTTTTGTTTTCCTAGCTCCTCCCTCTGTTGTGTCTTCAGGTGAACCCAAGGACTGCCTGTAAACCCTCTCTATGATCTTGACATAAGCTGCAGCTCACTGAACTGCCCTTCATGTTTGTTTTTGATATTTAATCTGTTTGGACATCCCTAAAACAGTAGAATGACTTTGAGGCAGTGATAAGGTGCCAATCAGTTTATTAAGTCATCCTTGTACAGGAGTGACAAGCTTCATCTGCTCTTGGAGCCTGACTTAATACAGCCAAGAAGAAATATGGAGAAAGGCATTCACTTGCTTTTTATTTCTCTTCAATTCCAAGGTCAGCTGGTATCTAGTTTGCACTGCCCAGAACCACTTATCCCTCTGCTTTTGCCCAGGCACACGGGGTGAGAAGGGAGGTTTGCTCTTTGGGAGCTGGAGCACTGGAATCTACAACTTGTGGTAGCTCCAGTACTAGCCCAGGCCTGGGTGTGGTTTTTACCTGGTCACAAGACCTGCCAGAAAACAGACAGTTGTTAGGAACAGAGGCTTCATTGACCTACAGGGTCAAGACAGACCTGTTTAGAGTCGTATGCTAGACTTACCTGTCGTGAACTGTAGGGCAAATGTTCTCAGCCACACTGGGTAAGGCTGGGGATCCATCAAAGAAGTAAAAAGTTTGGCAAGATTTTTGGCTGGAAAATGTTCTTGTGGTATCCAAGTACTGCTATTTATTACAGCAAATCTGTACATATTGAATTCTCTGGGTTGTTTTTTTTTTTTTAATTTGATTGAGGACTTCCTTATCACCTCTCCATATTTACCTGGATGCACGCATATATGCCTGTTACTTGTCTGTCTCCCTAACTGATTCCTTAATCTCAAGTAATTGAATTGACTTGATTTTACTTGATGTCAATTAAGTAAAACAGAGAGGTAGAAAACAAAAGTAAAGCAACACTGGCAGCCCTATTTTAAAGTTGGACCTTTTTCTCTTCCAGTATTTTATATAATTACCTATAAAGGTATAAAAGGCTTAAAAGAAAGGAGAGAGGTCTGTCTTTTGCTGCCAAGACTATGAAAAAGAAGTGCAAATGACATAATAATGGATATCTATTACTGCAAATCAACTGTGTAGATTCCTTCTGGTAATGAAAACAACTATTTGATAGAGCAGACTGAATTGCACAAGAATTAACAAACATTGAGTCATCTGATTCATCTACTCATAATGGCTTCCTGTGTACAAACATGTAACCTTTCATGCTGTCTTTCTATGAAAATGCTAGCAAAAGGGTTTATGGGCAGAAATACTCATATGTAAATCACAGAAAACTCATAAAAATCATATTTTGTGTTTGTCGCATGGCTTGTATGGGCAGCCCAGCTCTGGCTCTTCTTCAGAGAAGCACTTGTGGTTTTCCCTAGTTTTAAGCCTACCTTTTTGAGTCACATCAACTTTTGTTCCATGTCAAGAAAACAAAAACTTTGCCACTCCTTTTGATGACAGTAGATATGAACATATCATCCATGCACTCCAGAGGCATTCCCATCACTAATTTATCTGTTTCTGAATGTAAATAAAATGCTGTGTGCCATGGAGATCACCAGAGGAGGGGTGTGTTTAGCCCATCAGTGCTAAAAGCTTGCCACACAACAGTGCTGGGCAGGAAAAAAGCATGTTTCTCAGGAGCAGAGGATACCTTATTCCTCCTCTGGTGCATCATTTGGAGGGCGGACTCTGGTAGGGGAATCTCATTGCCAGCTGTGATTACATAGCCCAGATTTACAAAGGTCAGGAAGGGTCAGAGAGAAGGACATAGACTGGTCTCAGGCAATGTGCCCTGAATGCAGATACTCCACTCTCCAGTGCACAGCTCACTCTCTTCTCCAGGCTTTTTCCACCACCATCTTCTGAACAGTGGTGTTTGTCATGCTCTTAGTGCTTTTTTCCCCTCCAGTGAGTTCACTTTGCAGTGACAAAGAGAAGAAGACCCTTTTGCTAGAGAACTCAGCCCAATATTTTCTACCTGGGCTGAGGCAGCAGGCACTGGGGCAGTGTTTGGGGTGCTGGGATGAGGGCAAATGCTGGTGCTGAACAGCAAGGCTGGTGAATCAGTGAGCCTGTAAAAGATCTTGGGGGTTATTGGGAAGTGCATTGTTAATGCTATTAAATATTACTTAGGCCTACAGCAAGCTGCACCTTCAACAGTTCAAACTGTAATTGCTAGCTGATGCAGAAGTAAGGCTGAATGTATGTAAATCCTGTTGAAAGCTAATATCATTTTGGCTTCTCAGGCAGATTAGCAGCCTCTGCAATTAACAGTGTGGGCAGCTGATGATGTTAGTGGAGAATCTATCATACACTGCTGTAGGATGTATTCAAATTTGAATACAGTAGATGGTCCCCTTTTTCCAACCTTCGAATGAGCAGATAACACAGAGCCCATGCTGTGTCCCTTTGGATGGAGGGGGAAGACTTAGAGCCACAGGAAGGTGTGACTGGCTTTCGGTAACCTTGACTCTTCATCCCTTTTCTCATTACATTCGTGGTTGATGGTTCCAGTCGAGAAACCAATGCCTCATCCATTTTTTGCCTGCCCTGCTCTTTTCCTATGACACACCAATTTTTGGAGGCGGGGAAGAGGGAGAAGGAGAAACCTTCCATCAGTGTTTTAAGACGTTATCCCCAGCCCATGACACCTGAAGTCCTTTTATAAGCACATATTTTCATGGACTTTTCTGTACTACTCTGTTTATGTGTCTATTTAGAGAGAGAGACTTCAAGACACACACACATAAATCCCAATAGCCATCTTTCCAACCATCCATGAATTCTAATTTTTGCAGCAAGCGCTTGAAGAGTGGATAAATTGGGTGCTAGGACCCATGCTGGATGAAAGAGAAGTAGAAATGCACTGCAATTGCCTAAAATATGACTATGGTGGGTTTTGTGGGGTTTTATAATGCATTTGGGAACAAAGATGCAAATGCAAATAATAACAAGAGGGGCTTCTACAGGTATACAGAAAAGGAAGGTCAAAGAAAGTGTATTCCCCCACTGAAAAAAAAAGTGATGGAAAACTGGTAACAGATGAGGAGAAGGCTGAGGTACTTAACAACTTTTTGCCTCAGTCTTCAACGGCAACCTCTCTTCCCACACCTCTCAAGTGAATGGACAGCAGGATTGGGGCTGTAAATAAAGATCAGGTTCATGACCACCTGAGGAAGCTGAACATACCCAAGTCTATGGGATCCAATGAGATGCTTCCCAGAGTCCTGAAGGAATTGACAGATGTAGTTACCAAGCCACTCTCCATGATATTTGAAAGTCATGGCAGTCATGACTTTCAAATATCATGGAGAAAGGGAATACTGCACCCATCTTTAAATAGGGAAGAAAGGATGGCCCTGGGAACTACCGACCTGCCACCCTCTCCTCTGTGCCTGGAGAGATCATGGAACAGACCCTCCCAGAAGCTCTGCTAAGACACATGGAGGACAGAGAGGTGATTCAGGACAGCCAGCACGGCTTCACCAAGGGTAAGTCGTGCCTGACCAACCCAGAGGCCTTCTGTGATGGGATGACTCTATCAGTGGACAAGGGAAGGCTTACACATGTCATTTTTCTGGACTGCTGTAAAGCCTTTGACATGGTCCCCCACAACATCCTTTTCTCCAAATTGGAGAGAGATGGGTTCAGTGGGTGGACTGTTAGGTGGATTAGGAATTGGTTGGATGGTCGCATGCAGAGGGTCAAGGGCTCAGAGTCCCAGAGGACATCAGTGACAAGTGCTGTCCCTCAGGGGTCTGTACTGGGACCAGTGTTATTTAGTATCTTCATTAGTGACACTGACAGAGGGATCGAGGGCACCCTCATGACTCTGCAAGCTGAGTCGTGCTGTTGACACTCCTGAAGAACAGGATGCATCCAGAGGGACCTGGACAAGCTCAAGGGGATCTCAGGAGGTGTAACAAGATCAGGTACAAAGCGCTGCACCTGGATCAGGGTAATTCCTGGTATCATCTGGGGATGAACAGATGGAGAGCAGCCCTGCCGAAAAGGACTTGGGGGTGCTGGTGGAGGAGAGGTTGGACATGACCCAGCCATGGGCACTCAGCCCAGAGAGCCAAACATGTCCTGGGCTCATCCAAAGCCCTGTGGGCAGCAGGGGAGGGAGGGGATTCTGACCCTCTGCTCCTCTCTGGTGAGACCCCACCTGCAGGGCTGCCTCCAGCTCTGGGGTGGCAGCACAGGAAGGACATGGACCTGTTGGAGCAAGTCTAGAGTGCCATGAAGATGATCAGAGGCATGGAGCACCTCTCCTATGAGGAAAAGTTGAGAGAATTGAGATTGTTCAGCCTGGAGGAGAGAAGATTTTGGGATGACCTAATTGCAGCCGTCCAGTACCTGAAGGGAGCCACAGGAAAGATGGAGAGGGACTATTTGCAAGAGCAGGTAGTGACAGGACAAAGGGGAATGGATTCAAATGGAAAGAAGATAAGTTTAGATCAGATGTTAGGAAGAAAATCTTCCCTGTGAGCATGATGATGCACTGGCACAGGTTGCCCTGGAAAGTTTCGGCTGCCACGTCCCTGGGAGTATTCAAGGCCAGGTTGGATGGGATTTTGAGCAACCTAACCTAGTGGAAGGTGTCCCTGCCCATGGCAGGGGGGGTTGGAACTAAATAATCTTTAATGTCCCTTCCAAACCAATAAATTCTATGAATGTCCCACCTCCCTGTTATTTTGAAGTTCTAAGATTTGGCTTTTTACTCTGTCCTTTCAGAAATGAGCAATCATTTTGTACTTTTCTATGTCTCAGCATATACAGTTTCTAGCACCTATCTGACTGTGGTACATCCCATTGCAGGACTCTTGTTTTGAAATTTTTCATGCAGAATTTTAAAAGAGAAATGTTTTGATAATGATTTTCTCCAGAAATCTGGAAGCATTGAAAAAAAACATTTCCAAGTGGTGCTCTACGCAAGTAAATTGCTTTGCTTCTACAAACCTGAGAACACCTCAGACTTTGTGTATAGAAGCTACTGGTCTGTGATGGTTTCTGGGCCTAAATTATTGTTAACTCTGTTCTGCTATGAGCCATTTGGCAGTGAAGGTTTTTCTGCATTCGTACAGTAACTCTTATGGTGGGTACTGGGCACTAGGCAATGCAAAGAAAAAATAATAGTGAAAATACTGGAGTTCTCAAAAGCCTCTGAGAATTGTTAATTACAACACAGTCATTTTAGGTGGAGCCATCCCTGCAGGCAGGTGAGTAGGGGGGTGGGGAGGCTATTAGCTTATTACGGAGTCCTCCAGCTGTTCACACACATTCACTCCACACACTTAGTACCATTCAGCACTCAAGTAACTTTTCGTTACAGTGAACACTCTTTGCTTGTACTATGTCCAGACAGCTCTTATCTTATTTTTCTGTCATTTAAATGATTTTTTCACAAGAGGAGGGTGAGACTGCTACTAGCAATGCTGTGTGTTTCCTAAGGCTGTGCTGTGTCACCTCAAGCTTTCTTCTTGCTGCTTCCTTTCTTTCCAGAACTTCAGGCAACACATTTTCATTGACAGAGCTGGAGTGGCGTGGGGAGGGCTTCCACGGTCGTTTGCCAGAAGAGTAGATAAAATTCTCTTCTCAGTGAAGCCAGCAAGATCTTTGTCACTGCTGTTAGCTGAGACTTCTCTCTGTTTCTAAATGGTGCTGAGGAAGGACAAGTGGGTTGAACACACTGAGAATAACCTGATGACTTGACAGAGGAGAAAAAACCTTTTTTCTGCAATTTCTGCCAAAGTGAAGCGATTATTTCCTTCTATAGTCCACTACTGCTCTTTATCAAGCCTTGAGGATTGAATATGTGATTTGCAGGTAAAAGTATCTGCCTGCAGCAACATTTTTGTTTGGGGAGTGAGGGGGTTCCCCCACTAGCTGAGAATGTTTTCAAAATATCTTGTGGAAATACACAGGTGAATGCTCACTGCTTTGAAAAATCCCAAGGAGGTTTTAAGTCCACACATTGAGTACACAGAGGTTTCCAAAGTGCAAGGCTGTGGCAGCAGCTCTGTCCCAGATGACACAGCAGCTTGGATGTGTGTGGCCCCTACCCCGGCGGCGAGACAAACTGTGGGAAGAAGAACCAGGCTCTGGAGATGCATCTGTGGAAAGGAGAGCTTCTATTCTTTCATAGTATAAAGACAATTTCAGGCTCACTGTGGGGGATATTGCTTCCCCATTGTTATACAATTTTTAAAGGCCTTATCTCATTCCGCATACACACACACTTCAGAAATGTTAATCTCACTTTTGTGCTTAACTGTTTCAGGAAAGTGGGAGACATTGTTCCCTAACATTTTTAAGTTACTAAGATGTGTTTACCAAGAAATGTGATGTACTTCTTTCTCTGTAGCTGAGAGTGTTAGCCAAAAGTAAAGGAAAGTGGGAGGGCTTTATTGTAAAAGTCCTTTAAGGTTCCCGTGCTTCTTGGCTATCCTCTTTAGAGCCTTTTTAATAGCAAGCCCACTCAAGCAGTCTGACAGCTCACATCACTTTGTACATGGCTACAAAACAAATGCGCAGGAGCAGCTGGGGAAGGACTTCGCTTGTTGGATCTGGCTGTGCCTGAGTTGGGAGCCCTCCAGGCAGACACCTCCTTGTCTCTAGGAAAGGGGATTACCTGGGTCAGCCTTCTCTGAGCTGGCAGGGATTCTCTGACATTGGCAGGCTCCTTCAGGATTCCTTCCTTCTTCTCTGGGAGCTGCTCAGCAAATCCACCATGTAAACTTCAGCGGACTGAGTTGCCCTCTTGGTGGTTTATGTTAAAAAACTTTGCTCCATGTTTGCCTGGCTCAAATGTGGTCGAGCCAAATGCAAAAGAACTTCTAGATGGGGCAGCTGCTGCTGCTATTTTTGTAATTTTGGTTTGTTTATGCTCAACTTCTAAAGCAAACCTTCTCTCCAAGAACAAAGAACCTCAGCAAACCCCAGCGAGTCAAGTCTCTCCAGCATGTCGCCAGAGGGACCAGAGGTGTAATTTAGCTCAGCAGATTTTATTTGCCCGGACTCCACATGTGCAATGACAAACCACCCGAGCGTGTTTCAGAGAGGAGGCACAGATTGCCATGTGTAGATCTGTCACGCGTGCACTGTTGGCTGAGCTGTGGGAACTGGACAACAGGCTGTTTTAGAACAAAGAGCCCAGCAGAGTAGGCAGCCCTGATCTGCACCAGTACTCCTGAGGAGTGGCATGTACCTCAGTCTGCTTCCTCATGGTCCTGTGAGTTTGCTGTCATGGACACCTTCACTTGTGTTTAGAAGGAGGGATGTGACCTTTGTTCATGGGTTGCAGGAAAAAGCTACTCTTCAAGCTCTTGCCACCTGTCCCTCCTTCCTTCTCCCTTCTTGAGGGCAAGTCACCACTGTCACTTAGGCAATGATACAGTTTCTGGCTCCCCTAGATGTTTTAAACCACTTGGTGCCCTGAATTAGGCTAGGAAGATTACCATATGTTTTTTCCTGGATTCTTCTTCAAATTGACTCTTCAGGATTCAATACCAACATTATGATACTGATATCTGGCAGTGAAAGGACTTTTTGTCATTCCCCATGAGTGAACGAGGCCTCAAATCTGAGAATGAAAAGAAAATGAATGCTGTCTGAAAGGGTTCTGTGACTGCTCTGAAGAGAAGGATGTGCCTAAGCTACATGCACATGCCAGCCTGGGAGTTTTTCTTCATGTTTCAATTTCAAGGAATACTGGGAGACAGAACAGAAGCATTTCAGCACTTCTCAAAGATGTGAATTAACTAACAGAAGCCTGATTAGGGACAAAATATTATCAACTTAGGGAAGATGTGGCGGAGGAACAGTACCTTCTTTGGCCAGCACAACCACAACCAAGGCAGGATGTATGGCCTTCCCTGCTTGTGGCGGCACCCCCAACTCCAATCCATGCAGGACTTAGGGGAGGGCTTTAAAGTTGAGAGGAATGGCTGGACTGTTCTTTTGTTGGTCTTTGCTGGAGGTCTTTTGCCGGGCCTGCTGGACAGTAAGAGCAGGGCTGATGTGGCTTCTTACTACGGGTAAAACCTGGAGTTTTGCAAAAAAGAGCACCATTGCTGCTACCAAGGTACAGATCTTCCATCCACTTGACACCTGGAAAAACACTGGGACAGTAAAGAACCAGTGGCATCAGCAACCTCAGAGGTGTCACCTTTCCCTTTTAATTAATTTCCTTGTAGGTAACTCAGACCATAACATGTCCTGGTGGTTTTGTGGTGGTGTTGTAGATGATGATAATGGTGATCTTTTAATGAGCTAATACATTCATTACTCACTACGCCAACATGTAAGGCAATTACTTCTCTTCATTCAGAAGCTACAAGGGGTTCCTTTTCAGGACAGATTGGCAAACATCCCTTAGCCAAGGATCCAAGGGCATCATTCTCTTTCAGCTGCACAGCTTCTCATTAATATTTGAAAAGGTTTACTGCAAAATTTAGGGTAGGAGTGTAGTATTTTATGCAGTTATTTCAAAATTCATAGATTTCTAGATTTTTCAGGCCAGAACGGACTATTATGCACACCTCCTCTGACCCCCTGTATAATGTAGGCTACATTTGTTTAAAGTTTCAATTTGTTTTCCTGAGCAAACTTGTATTTATTATATATAGTTTGGTATAGAAGAGCAGCTAGTGAAAAGGTTAAAACCCATAAATATTATATCAGACCACCTGGTGCTCTGAAGCTTGATTCTGAATGATAGCTGCTCAAAATGAAGAGTAGCTTGAAAGACAGGGAGATATAATGATGTGTGTATTGCAAAGAGCAAATGAATTGGCTGCATGTCAGGGGACTTTCTATCTGGGAGCCCGATTTCAGTTTGTGTTGGTTTTTTTTTCCTCTGGAAACAAATGCTCTTTCAGTCAGCATAACCTTTATTTTTAAAATAAGGAAGGGAGAGGAATGTTTCTGTAGGAGATCACACTATATCTGAATAACTCAGTAATGAAAAGCCATCTCAAACTGACAAAGGGAATGCCCCTTACCAAAGGACAAAGTTTACACTTAAAGATGTGCATGCAGAAAATAGCCTGATGCACCCATAACTGTAGTCACTATAATGCAGTGGTTTCATCTGAATAGCAGGGACATATATTTTGTGTTTACTGACATTCCGTTGTGTGATTGAAGATGTGTTGAATGGGTCAAGAGAGATGTTTCTGTCTCAGTATCTCTGTTTTAAACAAAGATGAAAAGTAAGGGCCATAGGAGTCTCAGACTGAGCAGCAGTTTCTGTGACACTTAGCCTGGGCTTTGATGATCTCTCTTTCACTCAGCCTCTTGCTCCCGCTGGAAGCCTGCGGCAGGGCTTCGCAGCTCAGCACAGACCCACCATGTAAAAACTACGGGTTCTGTCTTAATGATTAATGTTAGCTGTTTGAAATAATCCAAATGCTGCCCTCTGATCTGATAAAATGAATAAATACATTGGGTGTGAATGATGGGAGCTAGGGGGAGAAACTCAGAGGGGACGAGGACAGGAGGTTTTGCCAGGTTTGGTTTTCTGAGAATGAAACAACTTTCAAGGGCACAGGGGCTGGGGAGGATATTATTTTTATTTATTTATTTTTCTTTTCCAGATGTTGCTATGCTGGAGGCTTTCCCCTGATTTGGAGACTATGTTTTACTGCCTGTGCTGGGAGAGAGAAGATATTCTCACACCGAACAGCAGCATAAATTCTCCGGGGGCATGGGAGGAATTCTGCTCATGGTACATTCACAAATGAGTTAACAAGGGGAGGTACTTCAGGTTCCCACAGGTACAAAATCCAGCAGCAGAGCTCAGCAAATCATGAGGTTCTAGCTGCCAGCTTTTCTCAAACCTTGCCCAGCTTATTTAGCATTTTGCTAAGCTACATTTCATCTCTTCACACCCTGTTTTATTCCAGTGAGGACAAGATGAATGAAGGCAAGAATGTCAGTGGTATGAACAAGTAATTGCTTGTGTGTAAAGACACTGCTGCCTCTGTAGAAGCAGGCTAGATCCCAGAAAATGAGTGAACCATTCTGCATCTGTCTATGTCTGATAAATACAAGAAATATAAAAAAAGCAAGGTATGCATTAATCAGAGAAATGAAGTTGATTGCATCCCTGTGATGTGCAAAGGTGTTCTCCTACACGAAGCTAATGATTTTAATTTGATTAATCATTTCCCTTTGTCTTGAGGTGACTTTATGATGTGTATCCCCTATCGTCGCTCTATGCTCAGAAATTAATTTGTGCCTTTCTGTGCCTTTAAACTGAGCCTGAGAGGGGGAAGAGGAGAAAAAAACTGAGCACAACTTTTCAAAGCAGTTTGTTTCAAGGACACAGAGATAGAGACGGCTCTCTGCGTTCAGCTGCAGCAGCAGAGCGAGAGCAAGAGGGAAGCACCCTGCTTGCTTTTCAGCCAGCTTTCTGCTACTTTTCTCTGGAGGGAGACGGAGAGTTGAACTTTGTTTTCCTGGGACTTTGGTTTTTTCCCTCCTTTTTTCTGGACTGTTTCAACATCAGAACACATCAGGAGGATTTTTTTTCATCGAGGCCCCAGAGGAGGGCCCACCCCGTCCCAGCTCTGAGGAGGAGGGGAGAGACTACCTATGGAAGGACTCTAAAATTTTCCCAGGTTTTCTCTCTACAGCGAGAGGTTTTATTATTTAGCATTATTATCCTTTTCTTGTGTGTTTCTTAAATAAACAGTTTTATCTCTTTCACTTTCCTCCAAGGAAAAAATTCTTTTTTCCCAAACCTGGTGGAGGAGGGCTGGTTGTAACTTGCCTTCTCTCAGAGGATATTTTCCTCCAAACTTGTCCAAACCAGCACACCCTGTTTTGATAATGTTGTAGCTCACTTTTCAGTCAATACAGGACTTTTGCTACTCCTGCTGGTAAAACACCCATCATTAGGTTGGTCTCTTTCTATTGATAATTTAGGAGATGTTATAAGCATCAAGTAACCATGTTTTAATAATTATTTCTGATTATATTGGCTGCTGTCATCTGGCTTTAAGGTCCTTTTCATTTTCTTCATGCCTTTTAATATACTTAATTGTCTTTCTATTAAAATTTCTGTTTCCTAATCATGACGCAAGTATCATGTTAGACCAATACATTTTTATTACCTTTATTGTTTTTAATTTTATATTGAAAAAAAGAGTAACTGTTGGTTCTGTGGAATAGATTTGGTGCCACAAGGATTTTTTTAAGCAAGACACAATTAATACAACAGCCAAACAGTAGGAAAAAATGGAAGAAAAATTAGGAGCCACTCATAACAATGTTTTGCCATTTTTTGCACATGCTTGTTTGACAGGTGTTATGTGAGTGTGAAAGGATGGTGAGTACTGTGAGTTCATTTTCTTCTAAGAAGTCTTCTGAGCATCCATTCTGCATATAATGAAAGATTTTTGTACATTAAGTCATGAGAAATTCAAGGATGTGCTCCTTAGCATCTTGACCAGTAGGATTTTTGTTTGTTGGAGTTTTTTTCTCCCAAAGAAGGTTTTGCAGTGTGGTGACCTACTTACAAGTTAGTTGATGGCATATCAATGGTTTAAAAAGTATGGTCCCAGGCATGGTGCTTGGCCTGGAGAACCAGAGCCGGGCAGTTGTGTGTGGGTTGGACTAAGCACAGTGCTCCTTTTCTCATTCTGAGGATGTGTGTTAGTAAAGGAGGAATTCTTCAGAGAAGAATTGCACTGCATGACTATATGGTTGGATGATTTCTGACATCTGCCACAGAGCTATTTTACACCTGAGGTGGCTGTTTGAGTCTTGCTTGTAGGCAGCGCACACAAAGATTTGGGCTTTTCCAGGGTAAAGTTCACCTGGCCTATTTTCAGTGTCCTATAATAAGCACACTCCCTAGAAATTCCAGTACTGAATAGAAATGTGACCTACTGCAGTTAGCTCTTCTTTGTACATCAAACCTTTAATCTTCTTAAATTTGGATGAGAGAATCCAGCCTCATCTGTCGTGACAGAGCTCCACTTTCTTAAGGAGCTGCTGGGAGATCTTCAGGTATATAAAATAATAATTCAAATCTCTAATTTTGAAACAGATTAATCCATGCTTTTGTCTGTTTACAAATATGGATCATGCTTTGTATCAGCAGTTGTTTAAGGCACATGAGGAGTTTGTGTCAGGTTCTGAAGCAGCATTTTTAGCAGTTTTTAACAGCGCCGTAACTCAGATTGATCAGTGGAGGAGAAGAGTCCATAACAACTGGCAGAAGAAAAAAGATTGGATGCCAGCTGTTAGCAAGAAACTCTATCTGCTCTTCTACTCTGTCTTGTCCTTTTGAAACCATTCTTTGCTCTCTGGGGAAAAGATTTCCACCTCCATATATGAAGAGAGCCTCTATTCAGACACAGCCCTTATGGAATAGCCCTAGTCTTGGTGACATTCAGTCTCTGAATGTGCTCAGTCCTTTAATTTTTTTAATTTATTCCCCTGTCCACAGGGGGAATTAGTAGAGACTTAGAAACTGAGCAAAGCCCACCCATGTAGCTCAGCCAACAGTAGGAGTAACTTGCCATGAATTCCAGGTGCAAACTTTCAGATCAGTGTACATGGAATTGAATGATAGGCTGGTGTCAGCCATCCAAGGACTTACAGTCTCCATCTCCAGCATTACAGGGGCATACCTGTGCTCTCATTGTTCACTAAAGGGTAATTTTCAGACAGTAAAAATATGATCATGATCACCTTTAGGAACCTCACAAGGATATGGAGCCGGTATGACTCATTACTAAATTACTCAGAGCCTTGATGATCATTCTTAGTATCATTCTCATTATATTTTATGTCAAGTAGCTGGACACATGTAAAGGAGTGAGAGTTCTCTCTCTCTGGAATTACTTGCTTCCAGACCTGGAAACAACACAATGTGAAAGAACAGCACTTAGCTAAATTACATTATTATGAGCTTTATAATACACCTATCAATATATCCAGAACTACGTCTTCCACATTCGGTGACCTGTCTCTTGGTGCTTTGCCTTGGTGAGAGCTGCACAGAGTTTTCTGTAAAGCCCTTGCACAAAGTCACTCTAGAGCGCATGTACAAAAAACAGTGAAGTAGCTCAAGGCTGTCTCCCAGACCTGATCAATTTTACAGTATAAATGCCTTGAAAGAAGGTTTTGGGGAGAAGTTTTCCATGAATATGGATCAGATGCAGTAAGTTTTGATACACAGGGAGGTAGAATCAAAGAATCATTGAATCATATGGTTTGGGTTGGAAGGGATCTTAAAAATCCTCTAGTTCCAAACCCCTGTCAGAGGCAGGGACATCTCCCACTACTCAAAGCCCCATCCAACCTGGCCTTGAACACTCCCAGGGACAGGGAATCCACAACTTCTCTGGGTAACCTGTGCCAGTGTCTCACCACCCTCACTGTAAAGAATTTCTAACCTGTCATCTAATTTATGCTCTGTCAGTTTGAAGCCATTGCCCCTTCTCCTGTCACTACAGGCCCTTGTAAATAGTCCCTCTCCAGCACTCTTGTAACCCCTTTATGTACTGAAGGGTGCTGTAAGGGATCTACCATAGGTGATCCACCATTTGTAAAACAGGGGGAAGGACACAAAAGAAAGGGCAGCCTTCCTGCTTCAAACTCTGAATTTGCCTTAGGAGAAAAACATGGAATGTCAGATGAACTTGCCCCCTCCGCAGCCAGCAGCTGCCTGCACTGGATTAGGTACATTAGCAATATCCAAGTAGTGCTTGTCAGATGTCTAGGATTCTTCTTTTCCTTTGTTTTCAAATCTCTTAAGATCAGAGAGTTGTTTGTGTCTTGTTTTATTTTTTTTTCCTTCTGGTCTTTTCTCCTTCCAGACCTTAGCCACTGGTCAATGTAGTAATTTGTAACTGTTTTTCTGATGAAGTAGCATGCAATGATAATTTGTTACTGTGAAACCTGTAATGAGTTTTAATTATGGCTCCTAATGCCATGCACTGTCGTTTAAATCTCAATGGCTGTCACTTCCACGTTCTCTTCCAGAGAAAATACAGCTCTTTCCCCCTTCAAACTTCTGCATTAGTGCACAGTTTATGCTTGCCTGGGTGGGGCTAATTGAGTCACAAAATGCCGGCATCTCGAATTATTAGCTTCCCTGACTTAGGCCTGTAAGAGAAGAAAGCCAGAATAATCTATTTGTTACTTTCAGTGGACACTCTGGACACAAGAGAAACACTGCAGACTCAAACAGACATGTCCTTGCAGATACACTGATGTGGTTTTGTTTGTGTGGAGAAACCCAGCCTTGTGACTCTTGCTGTATTTTTTACAAAGAAAAACATAATCATGCAAGCAATTATTTCTGTGGGTACTTTTCTGAGCAGATGGACTGCTGCACTGAAGCTGTTGGAGTTCTTCCTTCTCATTTCACCAACATTAAATTTCAAGCAGTTTTTACCATCTTGTGTTCATGGGACATAGGGGAGCAGGAGAGGCTTCTGGTCAAATCCCAGCAACAGCGCAGCAAATAATTACAGTAAAGCTCTCACTCAGGTCATGGGCTATGCCTGAAATGGAATACATCTTACTGTATTTTTAAAGAGCCGGGGGTACAGTCTCTGCACTGCGTAGGCCAGCCAGATCTGGAGGTAGACACACAGTTTCCTTTGATAAGAATCCTGCTGGCAGAGTGTGAGGGCAGGCAGGAGGATGGAGCTAGGAAGCCTCATAGTCTCATCCTGGAGTAAGCTCACTGAATGCCACAGGGCAGTAGCAGTGGAGTTTGTGCAGGTGCAGCAGAGAGAAACGTTGAGAGTCTTCAACTTTCCATTAGGAGCCAGCACAGGAGGAAGCACTGTTGTGGAGTGCTGACTTTTTCACTGGTTACTATAATGTCACTTGGGACTGTTGTAGTTTTGTAATGTTGATAACTCTTGGGAAATAACTCTGGGACTTCTGCATTGGGAAATGTAAGTCTTCCAGCTTGTGCTCCCATGGCTTCTCTTAGCTTGTCATCAGCTACAGATTTGTAAGCTTTTACATGAACCAGGCAGAAAAGAACAAACCCACAATGTCTGGCATAGCTGTATGTGGTCAGTCATCTCTGCTGCAAGAACGTCCCCAAAGGAGGAGCCAGAGGAAACTGTGCTAGCTGAAGATACTCAACTGTTTGCTTAGTGTTGTGTGCTGAAACAAGATAGTATCATTCTCCATTTATTCTATTCTTTTTTTCTAAAGCTTAGGCTGAAACCTAAAACATGATCTCCTTAGTAACGCTGGTTAAACAGAACGGAAACCTGGCACATGTCTAAATGAAAGCTGAGATTTTCAGAGAAGCCAGAGGGGGCTGAGCACTCACTTCGAGCAGGAGGGATTTGCAGCTAACTCCCAGTGTTTTCCAGGTCTGATTCTCTATGCTTTCCCTCATGAGCTTATTCATGTTGTGTAGTGGACATAATGTTCACACAAATATTAAAAATATGTGAAATCCTGTATTGTCCTTTCATTTTGTTTCCAGTTGTTTCTACATCTTGACAGATTTCCTCCTTCTTAAGTTCCTCTGCTATCATTAGCCAGAATCATCAGTCAGAGAACAGAGTCAGGGCAGCAGTTTGTACAAGCAGCTGTCTGCTGTCAGACTTTTTACTGTCCTAATTACAGAAGAATGAAACCTTTTTCTTCACTGAGCTATCAAAGACACGCTCTGTGTGTGTGTGTGCGTGTGTGTGTGTTATGGAGCAAAGTGTCAGAGTCTCCTCATTTCAGAGCTTAAAAAGATGCTAAATATAAAGCAGGACCTCATCAGCCTGTATTCTCATTGTCTTCCCAGTGCAACCTCAGTGGTTCTTTCTGATATTAAGTATTGCTTCTCACTTTCAATGGGCTATTTGTGCTTTGGTTTGATTGCAGTATTTCTGCTTTTATTAACAGGAATGAGGAAGGAGTTATGTATTGTGAGAAACTATTTTACTAAAAACTGGGGTGTCTTCTGGCTTTGACAGTATGCAATCTGCTTTTAGAGGGAAGTGGATGCTACCTGTAGGAGCTGACAGGGATATGAGTTGACTTTTCTGCAGCCAGCAACTTCTATCCTTTCCTTCTTCAGCTGCATTTTCCCTGGCAGTAGAAAGCTGAGGGAATCTTCTGACAGAAGTTTCTTCCTGCCAGCACAACTGTGTAGTTCCCTTCTGAGCTGCCCTGGCCTTGCCCACTTAAGTAATCAAGCCAGGGAGGGAGCTGATATGAAATGTGGCCACGTTCTGCCGCACCCAACATGGAAAGCTGATGGCTCTTCCCTACCAGCAAAAAGGCATATGAAAGGGTTAGCTATTTCCTGAAATCTTGCTGATGTGGTGGGTAGAGAGGTGTGGGTCTGGCAGTGGGAAAGTCTCACAGCTGTAACTCATTAATTTAGAAGGTTTTGGCCCCTTGTGATTCCCCCATGCTCTGTACATAGAATTAACTGGAAAACTCAGTGTGGTGCCAGTAAGGTACCTGGCTTAGTAGTAGCAGGCTCATTTGAGAGGCTCATGGATGAAGGAATGTCCTTTGGAGCTCTGGAGGTGGGAATGCTCAGGTGATGTCTGTGGTGGGCTGGGGATATAGAACTGTACTTCCAGAGCCCATTGCACGGATATCTGGAGAGCCACAGCATTGGGCTCTATCAGCACAGCTCACTCCTCAGGCTCAAGCAGTTCAATCTTGCAGCAGGGGAGAGCTCTGTGTTTTCAAGGGGAGGAGGGGATAGTTAAACTGGCAGCTGGAAAAGATGCCATAGGTTAGCTTCTGTGATCTAAGATGCCCCAGCAGAGATTACTACAACATCTGCTTTGCTTGTCTTGCTCATACCTACATATTCATGCACAGCTTTCTGATCTCTCAGGAGATGATTAGTGAGCTGTAAACCTCCTGCTTTAGCTGATAGGAGATGAAACATTTTTCTCTGTTGTATTTTCACCTCCAAAGAGTTTTTAAGGCTTACAGGAAAAGACAGGTCTTTTAGAGGGTGCCCTGCTCCTCACCTGTTTCCTGATAAATGCAAAGAGGAGTAGGAAATTACCAAAAATAAGTGTATGCTAAGAACTGGTCTATCTGGGGAATAATATATCTCTGTACAGCCCCCATGAGCTAATGCCACGTGAGGGAGTGACGTACAATCCTGCCAGGATATGGCCTGCCCAGCAGTGAAGAAAGGTTCCTGACACATCCAGCAAGGAGTGTGGAATGAGCTCCTCACACAATCCAGGACCTTTTCTGTAAAGCCAGCCAAATGAAAGGAAATATAATGACGGTATGTTAGAACAGCCGGAGAAGCGGATCCCAGGTGACTGCCAGCTTCCCGGGGCAAGGATATAGCACAGCTCCTCAGACATGCCAGGGTGGGTCCTGGAGTGAGCTTACAAGCTGCAAGTTGCAAAAAGCCTGAGTTTGATGTGTGCTGCACAACACGCATTTTCTTCTGCTCTGCTTGTCTTGCAGAGCAGAAGAAAATGAAGGAAGCTCTTTAAAGTGATCAATGCACAACCCTTGTCTGGGGGGAGGATATTGCTCAAATTTTCTTGATATTCTGAGTACACTAACAGTACAAACATCTGGGCTATTATTCCGTTAAATCCATCTAAAAATAAGCTGGATTTTTGATGTTGAAGATCACACCTTTTTATTCCAGTCCTCAAGAGAAGTCCCAATAATATATGGCAAGTCTCTCCCTTTGGGTACATCCCAGATTTGCACCGCACCTGGGAAAAGACAATTTTTCCTCCGTTTTCTTCCTCTCCCTTCCTTTCTTCCTACAGGTGGCTTAAAATAGTCATCTGCATTCAGTATCTCATTTGTTATTTAATCCCTGATTTCCATCCTACTGGTTGTGTTACTGTGATGAGCACATGGTGTTCTTAGTTGGTCCTTGACTTTCTTAAATTGCAACTTACCCCATGAATTGATCTGTGTTCAGGCAGAGCATCCCAGAAAGATGCTTCTAGGTTTGACACACACGCTGCTAAGAGGATTTTTTCCTTTCCGTGTTCTCTGCCACCCTGGTCCTCTAAAGAGAATCCACATGCTTTCAAACCAGTGTTCAGCTCACTGCTCCCTGAGCTCTGAAGCCTCCCAGGTACAGCAGTCCTTCTGAGTTTTGGCATTTGTGTTCTAGCAAAAGAAAGCAGAGTGGGTTTTTTAAAGGTTCTGAGCACTTGATAAAAAGGAAAGGGACTGTCTTCAGTTATAATGATCTGGCAGGATAGAAATTGGTCATCTTCTCTTTTTCACTGCTTGCTTCCACACAAACTGGTGTGCAGACTCTTTTACAAAAGCACCTAGACACTCCAATGTACAGCAGATGCAGAGGAACAAACTTTTGCTTGAAAAGGCTCCATTTAAGGTGGTCCAAAAGTTGTGAACAGATATGAACAGATTGTTAACTGAAATGTGTATTTTTCAGATTCCTTTCTGTAGATTGAAAGGGTTGGGGTTTTTAATTAATGTTTTGTGTAACCAAAGAAATCATACTTTCATTTTGTTCTCCCTTTTTTAACATTTCGATAAGTAGAGATATCAGTGGAGCATTTTTATAGAAGTTAGAGTGTTAAATGGAGATGTCAGACTTAAACTTTTCACAACATTGTTGTCCCTTCTTGATCAATTCACTCTTACTTATTGGGACTTGTGTTTTAGTGCTGTGTGTGATGTATTTAGTGCTTGAGCAGCTCTGCACAAAAAAATGATCTTTCTTCCATTGGGGTCTCATTAGAGAAAAGCAATTATAAGTGCTTAAACTGAAGGATTCACAGCACCCTTTTGCAGAAAACTTCTGTCCACCATCACTCAGGGCAAAGCACATACCAGCCAGGCAGGCAGGGCAAACCTCTTTTGCAACAGGCAGAGATGCTAAGCACCACACACAGGCAGAACAAGCAGATGAGCAAACCACTTGATTCAGGCCTGTCAGCAAAATAATGACAAGCCAGGAGTTTGTGTCATCCTGCTTGTAGCCCAGGCCTGGTGCCTGTGTTGCAGCTTTCCTTTGTTTCCATCAATGCCACATGTGGGGGTCATCTCAGTCTCCACCTAATGTCTCCTTGGCTTCTGCCTGTTCTTCACTGTTGAAGAAGGGGAACTTTGAGACTACCAAGAGCATAGGTGGGTGCTCAGAAAAGAGAGCCATGAGAGGAAAGAAGGCATTTTTTCCTTTGAGATGGGAACTGCTCAGTGCCAAATGGGAATGCCACCGCACACAGCCCGTAAGCGCTGCTGGGAGAGCTGGTGTGGGACCTGCACCGCCACACTCGGACCTCCCTGTGACCCTTTGCCCTGCAGGGAAATTCACTCTGGGGGGAGCTCTGTAAAAACTGGGCACTCATCTAATCACCAAACTCAGGTCTTGGTCTGCTTCCAGTTGAAATCAAAGTCCTGACTCGCACCAGTTTCCATAGTGCCTGGAGAAGTCTACATTTCTGGGGGCTGCCCCACTTTGAAACTACAAGGGCAAATGTAGAGGGAATGCAGAGGAGCAAGCACCCAGAGCTGTGTTTGCAAGGACTAATATTTAACACTGAGAACATAAATACTCTTTAAGTGTTTAACATAAATGATTGTGGTCATAAAGCTGGAATGGCACAAGGGCTTCATGCATCTTCGAAATGTTTTGACATAACAGCCTAAATGAGGATTTAATAAAGTTCTTGTGCTCTAAAAAGTACTCATAATTTTTGCTTAATTTCTACATGTTTTCTCCCCCTTTAATTGTGGTTCGACAAAGCAGAGGGACTAATCTCAGATAAAAGTAGAAACACCAAGATTAAAGTGCACTGCTGTTTATTTTTAAGGGCAGTGGGTTAATATGAGCACTCTATTGTTGATGTCAGCATCACAAGCTAAAGATAAACACCACTTTTCTGCACTTACATCACATTTTCAAGGCATTATTCTTCATTAACAAATATTTTCTTCTGCAATGGAAAAGAATGACTTTGTCATGTGCTTATTGGCTACCAATCATAACCATTTTGTGCCTATTCTGTAAAATATTTCTTTTTATCATGATCTTTGCTTTTAAGTGTAATTTTTGTTTTAGTTTCCTTAAGTTCTGCCTCTTTTTTACAATGAAACTATTCCTTTATTTTTACAAAATAATTTTATTTTCTAAATGTATGGTTTTCCTCTTATTGCCCCTTTCTTACCATTACCTCAAATAAGATATTAGGAACTTGATGTTCTTGCTGTTATAAATCTTCCAAATGTCCTATGGGTAAGAGCTGATAATGTATATTTACAGAATTGTTCCCTGCTTCTGCTTTTCTTCTCTTCCTCAATTTATTGTTGGAGACTTTCGTTGTTTTATGAGTAAAGTCCTGTAGTAATTTAAGACTGGGAGATAATTATCTACCTAAGGAGTTACAAAGACACTAATCATTGTAATCTTTCCTCTCGTCAATCTTTCAGAGTGTTCCTTTAAGAAGTTTATCACCTGTGTTCAGGTACTTGTGTCCTCCCATAAAAATTTCAGCATGTGATTAATGAATAGCATGATTTTCTAAAAGAAATGGAGAAGTTTCGAAGCCATGGAGAAACATATTTGCTTTTCGTTTGAAAGGCCTTTCTGCAGACCACCAAGAAGCACATCCTACAGCTGACAGATGTTACATGCTTCTGATGCTGTTGTGTAGAAAGCCAGGCAATAAAAAGCTGCGCCATGTGAAATAACATGGACAGCTTGTAATTTAAAATATTTTCTTGCTGTCGACTTATTTTGACCTATACCTCTTGCAGGACAGTCTCTGAAATGTATCTGTCCCTTGCTTATCTCTGTTAAAATCAAATCTTTTGCATCTTACTCATTTGGAGTGACACATGCAGGTTCTAGCTAATATCCTTCCTCTGTTGCTCCTGTTGTTCTTCAGATGAGGATGAGTCTGAACAAAAGTTTAATTTTTTCATGCTTAGGAAGTAAATTTAGTTAATATAGCTTCCTTAATATAACAGTCCCATTGGGCAGATCTAAACTGATTCTCAGTTACTGTTTTCCTATGTGGAACCTTAGAAATATTTTGTCATTCTTTCCAGTTCAGAACAACAAAAAAAATCAGTTATCTTGAAATCCTTCTGAAATATTTTCCTTTCTTCTGGTGGTTCTGACTCACAGAAGATCCTACTGAAAAGTGCTACAGTGGCTCAGAAAAAGACTAGAAAGGAGATGACATGATTTAAAGGGCTGACTGCATTTTACCAGTGCTGCTTGCATGCCTCATTATAGTCACTGATGTTCAAGAAATAATTTCATCAACTGATTTTGAACAATTATAAAAACTCATCATGCAATCACAAGACAAAGAAAACCAAGTTACTAGAAGAGATTATTTGATCTGTAATAATTGTCATCATTTCAGTATCATCTAATATGTTCTTCTGGGTGAGAATATGGTCACAGTGAAAAAAGCTGAGGACAGCTGACTGCTGTATCCCACTGAAATAACCAAACCTGAATGATTCCTGGTTAGTGGGATAAGAGGTATTAAGAAGACCAACATATAGTCCAAAAATAATTTCGTCTGGCTACTTCTGAAATATTTTGCCACACATGTCATATTTTTGTGAAGGCCACATAGAAACATTAGAAATCAACTTGCTGTAATTAAGTGTGCTAAATTACATGCTGTTATACAATCTGGTTTATATATTCCTGTAACCATCTTTCAACATGCAAATCCTGTATTTGCATGAATATACACAGCTTGCAGATTACTATACAGAAAGAGACTATTGTGATGCTCTAGTCAAGCCTCCAGCCGGAAATGCTTGTTTGCATCAAGTATTTGTATTTTTCAGTCTATTTGTATGTCCATATCTCCACCCATCCCTCAGCTGTTAAATTTTCTGAGCAAAAGTTCATGCTTCCTCAAATTTTTCTATCCACCCACTTAACTTTGAACAACTCCCTCTCCCTGGGAAAAACTGATCTGAATTCTTTGATCTTCCAAATTCTTCTTGAAGGACAGCAGACATCCGATTTGACCTGTACATGTCTGCATTTGCATGAGAATAACTTTCCTTCTTCCTATGTATATTTGGAAAAGAAAGCAGGGGAATGACTTAAAAATGTTCTCTTATTGCACAGATGCCATAGTAGCAAGGTTCAAAATATATTTGATTGCAACTTCTATAAATTGATACCCGAAACATTCTCAAGATTTCTTGTGTCCAAGTCAAAAGTTCTTCCAGCCTTAGAAAACTTACTTTGTTGGTCTTTACTGGTTTGTCTGTTTTCATTTGTGTTGTCATGAAATGTAAGAGAAAGATGTTTCAGCCTAAAGCAGGTTGGGACAGTAGGCATCAAAACAAACTAATGGGAATTCTTGTTTCATTTATGCTTATTGAGAAATCTGATATAGTAGGTGTATGTTCTAAACTAATCAGATTACAATATAATTCAATTGAGTAGCTCATCTTGAACAGTATTCTCACATTTATAATGAGCAAAGCTTAAACTTGAGCAAAGGCATACTGCTTTTCTCTGGCTTTATTTCCAAAGAGTTATCCAAAGAGCAATACTACAGATAATGAATTCCAAGTTAATCAAATTGTTGTACCGACGAGCTTGGTAGTTCATCTTCAGTTTCAAGTTCATAAGATCATTTATGGTTAGCTGCTTAAAAAGGAAAGTCTTCTCTTCATCAAAATTGTAGTCTAGCTGGTTTTTGTGATATGTCAGGATGAAGTTTGGAGGAGAGAAACCCACAGAAATTAAAAGTAGAATGATAAAATTTATTCTCACTGAAAAAAAGATCCATTTAAAGGAGCCTGTGTGCTTTCTGATACCTTCAGATAAACTTTTTGCTATAGTGAAATATAGTTTTACTATTATTCTTTCCAGACTAAATATATTAACCAGCTGTTTTGCCAACCAGTAAAAAAAAGTTACATGATCACACATGCTCTGAATTTTTGTGTGAATGTATAAACCGTGACATGAAATCATCAGCAAAGGGAGGGAAAGTCATCATGAGTATACCTTTAAATGTTTGTGCAAAATTCTAGATGGTCTTCACAGAAGCTTTGAATATTTTCTTTTCATCTGCAGTGCCAGAACCTTCTGAGAGAACTGAGAGAACAGGTCTGCTCCTGACCCTTTCCTCTAAGTACTTTGAGTTTAAATATCCACTTCCCATGAAGGTGTCTACATGCTTTGAAAGATTTAATGAAATATTCATAGCCAGTATAAAATTTGTTATGAAACATGTAGGAGACCAAAATCAGATTGACTCACAGATTTGGTCCAAGTAGCTTGAAATCTAAAAGACACTGAAGGCTGATGAAGGTCCATAACTTGGTCTCCTCTGCAGTGCCAGAATGAGGGACAGATCCAGTCACCCACTTCAGTTAGCAGAAAAACCTTCCTCTGCTGTGATGGACACAGGACTGACCCCAGTGGGACTGATGTCCCCAGCAAAAGACAGCATTTGCAAGGTGCACAGACTAGCAGGAAGTACTGGGTGCCACACCAGGAATGCAGACCTGTGGTGTGGAGCAGGAATGCTCGGGCTTTGCAATCGGCTTTTCCAGTGCCTGAGCAAGAGCTTGTACCCACCACATTGGATCATTTTCTGGGATGGGGAAGGCGGAGGAGGGGAGAAAATTGACCTGGGTGATGGATCTGTGGACTGCTGGTGTGTACACTCATGTGCTGGAACCATGTGAGTGTTAACACATGGTCACCCTATCAAAGGTCTGTATATGAAACTCAGCTGCTGGAGTGACAGAAGATTTTGTGCTGTTAGCGCACACTTCATTAAAATACCAGCTAAAATCCAGCTCTGAAATCCCACAGTTTGTGTTAGTTGATAAAACTCAATTGCCTCCAATTACTGTTAGTATGGCTGTAAAATAATATTTTGTTGTAGTGAAGGTCCCCTTGTGATGAGGAATAGCTGGTGTTCACAACTTGAAATTTGGGAGAGAGTGTAAATACGTGGTGGGGTGGGGAATATGATCAAGACTGCTTTTACCACTGTAGTCTACATCTTCCAGCAATAGTGCTGCACAAAACCAAATCAGGGATGCAATACTGAACAATGGAAAGGTTAAATGCTTTTGCCTCCTGTGTTTAAATGAGCTTGTAATGAAATAAAGCAAACAGTTGCAAGTCCTGCTTGAATGCAAGAGGCAGTTTCACAATCTGGAGAGGAGAACATGTCATGATAACATGTCATGTTACATCGTTTGAGTGTTCCTTAATCCTGCAAAGCATTTGTATGATGATAAGACTTTTTCTCACTTTAATCCCCAGGTCTCATTCATGTGCTCGAAATTCAGCTCCTGTTCAGGAGTTTTGCAGGAGCAGGACCTTGTTAGCTGTACTGAAACGTCTGCTATCGGACATTGCTGTAGGTTCTTCCTTTGCCTGTGTGCAGATATGCTCTCAGTTAAAATGAGCTCACCGCCTCGAAGTACAATCGTGGTGGAGATTTGCACAGCTGGTTGGGGTTTTTTTCCAGAGCAGCTTGGCTATTCAGCAGGCAACCTTGTGCATGGGATTGACCTTTAAACAAGGGTATAACCTTGTTGCCCTTAGTTTTCTAGAAGGGCAAAAGCATGTCAGCTGTTCTGTGCAGAACGTACACTCTTGGTTTCATTCTAAGACAGAAAGAAGAAATGTGATCAGGTTCCTCAAATTTGTATTTCTAAGCTACATAGTAGCATTGTTACAAATATTCATATAAGGTGTTCACAAAAAATGACATCAATGCATTTGTATATTGCTTTAGCTACAGGCTTCTATTCATGACAAACCATTTAAAAAACATCATTGGATATCTTATGAAAGTTTAGTAAGACTTCTTGTTGACACAGTAGGAAATCTTTTCAGAAGATTTTCTTTCAGATCAAAACTCTTTGGGCTTCTTGCTGAGAAGTGTAAGTGACTCCTACAGTCCTAGCTGATCTCCACTAGTTGTGGATGCAATTGCAGACAAAAATGGAAAAATCCAGTGATGGAGAGAAGGAGGCACTAAGTGAGTGCTTTGGCATTAATAATTTAATTTTTATTCTGTTGATTCTGGTCAGAGCTCTAGACTTGAGCCAGGCCAGGATTGCATGCCAGAGCATGAAAGTGCCAGCAGCCATCAGAATTATTTGCTCCTAAATAATGACTCTATTGTGGAGCCTGCTGGATTCAGGAAGAGTGCTGAACTGCCTTTTGCCTTTCAGGCTTCCACAGGGCACTCTCTCTTGGGCCAAAATGCCTGGGTAAGGTGATGAGCCTGAGCAGAGGTCTCATAAAAGACAGCAGGCTGAGTTAGGCACCAGCGTGCTACCCAGGAGGAGGTGCCGAGGTGTGTGATGCCTTTATGTCCCTCAGTTTCCTGAGGGCCATTTGGAATGTCATCCTCTCCTTGTTTCACTAGCTCTCAATTCAAATGGTAGTGGGTTCTTGGCTCACTCACCCCACCAAACAACAGTAGAAGTTCTTTAACTGTTTGCAAAAGCAATAAAATTTTGCTTTCTGCTTGTAGGTCAGCTATGAGAACCAGGTTGGTGTATATTTTTGTCAGATTTAATACAGAGATCTGAATCAAGGGCATGAATAAGAAGGGAAAGTGCTATGTATCAGGTACATGGGAAATGCTAAATTATCTTAGGTGCTCATGAGTTTGTTAAAAGTGTCTCCCAGACACTGGGATTTTCTGATTCTGTTGAGCTGGAAAACATTACAGACCCTGTCTTTGTTGCAGTGTCTGAATGTTTCCCCCTGCTGAAACCAGACGTGCACAGCAACAAAAAACAAAAGGAACTTTTCACACCTCAAAATAGATTTAATTTGGGTTCAGTCAGAGTTTGGAGCAAAGGTTTGTGATCTTTCTCATTTTAATCAAAGGAGTTGGCTCACACCCTCAAAACTTTCATTGTCAGAGTAAGATCAGCAGAATTCACTTGCAGGTCCATTAAGCAAACAAAACCACATTCCCTGCTGTCACCTCAGTTCATGCTTTGGCAATTTTTAGAAGCTCTTTTTTAAAAATAACTTTCTCTGGGTTCCAGGACCACTATTACTGCAGCCTCAGTGGTTATACATGTCCGTATAAACACAAAACACAACATAGTGAAGTTCACACACCTATCTTTTGCCACCACATTCCTTAGTCTGAAACAAAACAAAACAAAAAAGACATAAAACTGCATTTTGATATCCTTTAAATCAGTATTGAAACCCTTCCAGAATGTGAAAGTTATTCTGGCATCTCACTGAAGGTTAACTTTAGCATTCTGGAAGGATTTCAATAGTAATGAAAAGGACAGTAAAGAGAAGAGTAAAGCTATTTCAGAAGCATTCCTGAAGGATAATGCTGGCGTGCTAGAGAGATTTCAACAGTAGGCTAGAGGGCAGCAAAATTATTTGTAAAGTATCCCTGAAGGAGAACTTTAATAATCTAGTAGTATTTAAAATAGTTCTGCTATGGTGGTAAAACTATATAGCAAATGTCCCTGACAGGTAATTTCATTCTTTGAAATAACAAGTCAAAGCCCCAAATGCATGAAATCCGCTGCTCAGAAACTATGTCTGTAAGGGACAGAGAGGCAGAGCACTTGCTCTGGAGGCTGGTGAGTGTCTCTGACAGAAGTCACAGGGGTTGAAAGGTGATATCCAGCCCTGTGCAGAGGTCCTTTCTGAGAAGGTGGGCATGTATCTTAGGGTCACCTCCACTACCTCCCTGTGGGTCAGTGAACTTTCTGCTCTGGTGTCAGGTTCTCCTTCTCATTCCACCTAAAGATCTACAAATCTGGAACCTTCACAGTCTCAAAAGAAATTGAGTGGGAGATCTCACCCAGTGGATTTTTCTGAAGGTCTGGATGCTACCTCTTGCCTCAGCTGGCAATACCACAAGAGCAGGTTTTCTTATAAAATCTCACTTCTTAGTCCAGCTGACTCAGAGAAACACACAGACATGTGAAAATTAAACTCAGACACAATTTAGCTGACCAAATATGCAACCCAGCATTAAATTTGTTTGGGTTGGAACAAATTTCAGCTAGCAGTTCTAGCTCCTTCTATATTGTATCCTAACTGGTATGCTGGATTAAGCTACAGTATATATTAGAGGTAACCATGAGCCAGTGGATGAGGAGCAATTCACTTGTGCCCCCATCTTTCCCACCATTCCCTTTGCTCTCTGCTGAGAGAAATAAAGGCATGAGGCATTTTATGCCCTATCTGCACAAGGAGTGGTCTCCCCCACAAGCAGCACATGACTTCCAATAGGGAGATTATTTTTGATTCTTTCCTGAGAGCAATAGACACACTTGAAAAACAGTGACAAATTTCAGTCATACTTGTGAAAGATATTGCATTTTGCTATCTTCATCTCATTCATGTGCTTGTGCCACCATGGTGCCAGTAGTATTGCCGTAGCCTTTACCACATACTGCTGTTTACCAGAGATGACCAAATTCATCTACTCTGTTCCCTTTTTGAGACTATACTGAATTCCTTCGTTTGAAACAGCCTTCCCAAAATAAAAATGACAGCACACTGTAGGTAAATTTTTCCTCTAAGCTCATCCACGTGGGCATATGTGGAAAACAGAAATTAATACAAGTTTCTTGAAATACAACTGAGAGCCAAATTATGATTTCGCAAATGGATATTTGGTAAAGATCTGGGTGCTTTTGCAGCTGGCATATGATTTTGCAGAAAGTGTGTTCAGAGTCTGGAGCAGACGGTGCTGGCAAAGATAGAAAATATCCCAAGGGAAACCTCAGACATGCTCTCCACAGACGTTTAAATGGGGTATAGTCAAGACTGTCTTTAACCAAGCTTCTGAGAAAATCTGTAGAGACCAGGGGTTGTTCACAGGAACTGTGTGATGTATCATTCTGATGGATTAATAGTCTCCAAGAAAAATCATAATCTCTTTGAGAACTGCAGGGTCGGGGTAGGAAATGGAGTAATCTGACTCCTTTGTTTAACACAAAATGCTCTCCTGGATCTTGCAGTAACAGCTACCAAATATGGAATTGCTGCCAGTGTAAAATGTGTGTGCTTGCTAATATTCCCCAGAAATGCTCTCTCATCCTAAAGATGATGTCCTGAAACTTCCAGATTCCCACTTGTGCTTTACTTCTGTATTACATGATCTGAACTGTGCTGTATTCTTCAAAGGTGCAGTGGTTTACATCACTAGTGCTGGCCATAGGAGTCCTTTCTTTTTTCTTTCTCTTGTAAGGATTATTGCTGTCCACTGGAGTTTCTTCCAGTGGCTTTTCTCGCTTATGAAGTAGGTGTTCCCAGGTTCCAATAAAGTCATCATTTGCATAGCCTGACAAGGAAAGATTAGATTTATCAGCGTTTTCTGTAAGCAGATGTCCTTCAAGGACAGGCCCCAGAAAGCAGAGGTGAACGCAGCAAAGGGAGCGGCATTAATCATCTTCACCATCGGAAATAAGGAAGAATAAATAAATAAACAGCTTAGCATCATGATCAGGTATCAGGGGGTTACTTCAGGTCGCATAGACATTAAATGCAATCCCGAGCATGTCAGGACCAATGCCACAGACGTTTTCGTTACGGCGGCTTTGTGAGCGATGAGGGAGAGCTTTGCTTGAGGCAATATAATAATGTTATCAATAATAACAGGGTGTATATTGTGGCAGCTCAATGAGTTGGTCCTGGGGGTGAACCTTGCTGTAACTACAAGTGTTAGGGTTTCCACATTTCTGTTTGGAGCTAGTGATGGGAAATGCTGACACAGGGACGTCCATTGGTTGTCTCTCTCATCCTCTGGGCGATTCAGACCGAGCAGGAGTGCTGGCATCAATGATAGAAAGAATTTCATTAGGGGGACTTGTTGAGGGGTATTACTAGTTAACAAATTACTAGAAAAGAAGACGGTGCCTCCCACTAAGGAGGATGAGGTGCTGGGACATGGGGCTGAGGAAGAGAGGGAAGATGTCATGATTAGTTGATGATGCCTGGAGTGATCAAACTGGCATCCCAAAAAAGAACCAGATTATCAGGGCTCTGATTCCCACAAAATTCTACAACTTGTAAAGCTGAGCCTTCTGCCCCAGGTTAGCTGGGGTGCTGTAGTTTTGTGTGTATAACTCTTGTCAAAGGTCCTTCTGAACACTGAGATTTAGCAATTTCAGTACACGGAATTTGTAGCTGTTGCTTCCTGAAAAAAAAATCGACAAAAATTTTTCAAAAACCTGTTCAAGTGTGTAACTTTGCGCACCAGAGTAGCTTCAATTTAATAGTACTGAAAGTCTGATTGCACACATATTGCCAGAGTAGAAGCATCCTGCAATTTTTTATACTGACTGAAAATTATGATTTTTTAAATATTTGGAAGAGTGTCAATATCTTTCAAGTGACACCATCCTTTTCTAATTATTGGGAAAAGGCTTTTTAATCATATTAGTCAAAATCCTTATCAATATATTCAGTTCACTGAAATTCTGAAATGGGAAATCAGCCTCTAATTTTAAAATAATGAAAAATACAGAAATTATCTGAAATTCAAAATAAAAGTAAATTTCTGTCCTTACATAGGAAAACAACTTCAAATGTACAAAGTTATTCATGAAATAGTTCCCAATTTTGTCTTTATTCTGATATGTACTGAGAAAATAATTTAATTGCTTCTCCAAGGACATTTTATATATTTAGCACTATGAAAGCATCCTGAAGGCCTTCTGGTACAGCTTGCTGCTAGCATCTCTTTGTTCCTTTCAACATCTTTTTTAAATAGTCAGAATTTTAAAAAGCAATTTAACTTTATAAAATGCTAATTTGATTTATTTGGGTTATTTTTATTTATTAACCAATTTGCTTCTGGGTTGATTTTCTTAAGTGCTAAGCTTCATAATGGAAATGCTGACACAACTTTAAGCATAGGAGCAAGTGCTATTCTAATAATTCAGCTGAATAAATACCAGCCAGCATTTAGTTATTTTCCCAGGAACTGAATAAACAGCCACTTCCTTTATAGTGTCCCTTTGTAAAGTAAAAGTTCCACAGCCTGCTAATCGTCACTATGAAATTTTCTACTAAAAAACCTCCAACTTTCTTTTGTTTATTCTGCTAGATCTTTGTGGTTCCATATTAGTCATGTTTTAAAAACACACACACAAAAAAATAAAAAAATCAAAACCAATACACTGAGTTGGCATTGAGCCACAATTTTGACCTATTTCAAAAAGCACCGTTTTTGACTTCTGTCACTTTTATGGACAAGAAAAAGAGTGAGCTCAGCTGAATAATTCAGGTGCTGATCCACAGTTCAAATGTTCAGAACTATTCTTGAATAAATTAATACTGCACCATGTGGTTTAATGAGCTAAAATTCTTCACAGCAGATGATAACCTGCTCCTGATATGATGGGATGTAGCTGTCTGTATGATTTCATCTGATATAACAACCTACTGCAATGCTGCAGGTATCACATAATGTCACAACAGTGCAAGGTTCATAGAAATTATTTCACTCTGCAAGTCCCTATTATGCTAGAGAAGAGTAAAAATTAATTTTGCACTGAAAAAAAATAGGAACAGTGAATTATTTTGAAGAGCTAATAAACCCTGGACATATCCTTACCCACAGATTACTGACAAGTGTTTTTAACTCAGTTCTGCCTAGAAAGAGAATGATTGAGAAAAAGAGCTAGTCTTATAAATCTTCACTGATGCAAAGTTTAAACCTCAAATAGTGGGATTTGCCCAAGCTCCGTTAATGCCAGTCCCTCTGGATTACCCTGTCAGCAGCTGAGAGAGGCAGGCTCTGTGTAGAGCCAAACCTGCCCCAAAGCTGTGGTGTAAAAGCAGGCACGAGCCTGTCTCCCTTGGCGATGGAAATATCCATCAGGCTCTGCCGTGTGCCACCTCTCGCAGAAGCTGAATTATTCAGATCACACAGCTCCTGTTTTGCATGCCAGGCCTTCCCTATTTCCATTTCACTAATAGCTACCCCACTGGGTGGATAGCGTGACAGCTCCTGAGTTTATACATCCTTAAACTGTACTAATTACTGGCTTTTAAGTAACTAAGAGTTTTTATGGTATCTTCATTAGGGTAATAGTAAGTGGGTGGATACAGGCGTCAATCAAATGAAATGGTAGATGAATTGCATGTGGTGTTTCAGTTAATTTGTCCTGTTAATTTCCTGGTGATGTTTGCAGCTGTTGAAGAAGACAGCCTCCTCTGTGGGAATGAAACCAGCTGGGTGCCTGATCCCTTCCCGTTGCGGGTGCTTGCAGTTTAAGCAGCAGTTTCAGCTTCTTTCTGAAGAGCTTTGATCTGATTAGGTTGGCTCTGAGTTAGAATAAGGGAAAATTATGCCAAGCAGTCAAGTCCTGTTTTGGTGTGCTTCCAGTAGCTTGTTTTAAATGGTTTAAATGACCAGCTTGGAAACTTAAAATAATAGAAGAAAAAAATGTAAACAGTTGAAAATGGGGCAAAAGATGGGGGCTCTGACCCTGACCACCCTGATCAGTATGTATTTTACTGCTTTCCTCTCCTGATGATAACTCTATGAAGTAAGAAAGAAGCAGCCCTTGGGAAAGGCTGGGGCGGGCTGATCAGGGATCTGACGGCCTCCTGCAAAAAGAGTTTGTGAAAGCCCTGTAGCACGAGGAGAATAAGAGGAATGATCTCTGGGAATGGACACGAACTCAAGATAAAAATAGTGAACTGGAAGAATTTATTTATTCAGCTGAGCAACGGTAACCTTAGTTGAAGGCTGAGTTCTGTAGAGCAGCCCATGTCACATAAGGAGCATTGCCCAGGTGACGGAGCAAAGGCATTAGGAAGCATTGACTTGGCTTGGAGGTTTTGTTTGATTCAAAGTGTGTATTTTATTGCCATGGATATTCATGCAAGCACTCTCCTAAACAAGTGGAAAAAGTATGAACTTAAAAACTTGCTGAAGCCAGCAGGACTGTTGCTGTCTAAAAGCAGTAACAAAAAGCAACAGATTATGACATTCTATACTTCAAAACCTGTGAGCTTTTTGTACAGTTCAGCAATACCTATGTCCCTGTGTCTCTGCCCTCCTGGGAACCCTCCAGGATGCAGGGACGGTGTGTACCTCTGTTTGCCTGTGGAGAGCCAGATTGGTAAAATTCCCAGCTCCAATGCCTCTAAAAACCAACCTTCAGACACCTCAAACTGATGCGGTGAAGAGTAAGGACTAAGTCCTACTAGCAAAAAGAGAATTTTTTTTTTTTAATGGTACTTGTGTTACTGAGCTTTGCTGTCATGCTCACATCAACTGTAGGCATGATCTGTACTTCTAACAGACCCGGTTGTATCTGCAGGTTAAGTAAATAGAGCACAAAGGTAATGAATTGTGACCTTCTCAGCTTTCCCATGACGTAGAGATCGTAGGAGGATTGTTGATAATGCTGAGAAAACTCTAAGAAGAGTGTCTTACCATGTTTTATTGCAATGTCAGTAATGTTATATACTCTATTTTTATGGACTGTGTTTTAAAGTTATATTTCTCCCAGGAATGTGTCATTTTGATTACTCTCGACGAGAAATCTTATAATGCCACCAGACCAGCCTTTTCTGATTAAAATGGAAAATTTGGGTTTGAAAACTTTAAACAGACTGGGCTCTGGGGGTTTTTCTGCCTTCCTTTTTAATACTGCATGAAGGGAATGGGGAAAGGCTTCTCCATGCACCCATATAGTTTAACCCATAACAGATACCATCTTTATAGCTGCTTCTACTTCCAAAAGCTGACAACAGAAGAATTGAAACTTATTTTCTTTTTTGTTTTTCTGCCCACACTAACTCTTTAAATGTCAAGGTAGTTTTGACAAACAAAAAGGAATTCAAGAGAGAAAGGAAAAAAAGAGAAATAAAAATTGGGTTTGCAGGGGATGAAGAGTATTCTTTCAAGTAAACAAAAGCAAATTCCCAGGAAAAATTTACAGATATTAAGGGGAAAAAAAAGAAAAGGTGAAGACCCCCTGGGCAAATGTGAGATTTTAAAATTGTTGAGACATTGGATATTCACTTTCTAGAAGGATATGTTACAGGCACATAAGGCAAATGTTCATCCTTAGCTGTCTAGGGCGTAGAGATTTCTTAAAGATACCAAGAGATGTTTTCTGGAAATGGGAAATGCAAGAAATTCCTGCAAATTCATGGGTAGGATTCTTTTACACTTGGCCCAAGTGGCCAAGGCATCCCATCAAATTTATTAAGTGAAAACCCTTTAATCTGAGGATTCAGAAGCAGTGACTAGCTACTTTTGAGCAGAAAGACAGCATCCAATTGTAAAACACAGGCCAGGAAGCCAAATGGCCTAAATGCTGTCATTGACTTAGAACAGAGATGTGAGCCCAGCTCCCCATGCCTCGGGGATTCCAAGTACTCAGGTACAGCATGGCATCTCTTTAGGCTGCCTACCAGGTTTCAAAATAAAGAGAGGAGACCTCTTTGTGCTCTGCAAACAAGATGGGAAATTTAGGTAGGCCAAAGGTAATTTTCCAAACCACTTTTGAGGTGAAAAGCTACTGTCCTCATTTTTTATTTAAACCCAATCTCTTTAAGGCAGAGGTGAGAAAACCCAGGGTGTGAGTGTGATTCCATTCCAGCTTTCTATTGCAGTCGCCTCCGCGCTCTGGTTACAGCTTTGATATTATAATGGTGTTATTTCTTGTAGCATGGGGCTACTCTGGGACCCATTACTCACAAACCTTACCCTTGGAAAATGTAAAAGTCAACATCAAGCATCACTAATAATGTATTTCACCTACTGTTATTGTAAGTATGAGAACACAGTCAGAATCTGCTCGGTGCCTGCTCTTGTTGTCCTTTGGAAATATCCTTTTGCAGAGTTTCTTCCTCTGCTAAGCACAGGCTCCATTGAACATATTTATTTCACATTTTCAAATATTTTTCTACTTATAAAATGAAGCAAATAATCTAGTAGTTTGGTTAAAGGTTTTTTTTCCTTAGGAGGAAATAAAATTCTGGTATGGACCTGAGGGGAAATACCCTCTCTGCGTTTAATCTCAGCCCACCCCACCATTCCTTTTTATGAATTTAAAAAAACTCCTTGTGCTTCAAAGTGCAGGTCTGTTAGATGGAGCACATCCTTTTCAGAGATTTTTTATATTTAACAGACTAGCAGGAAAGTAGTCTCAATATCAGTGTTTTTTGTGATGTGTCGCTTGTCAGTTTTGGAAAATCTCAGCTCTCCCCTCATCACCAAAGTTGTCTGATCCAACTGCAGATGATTCCTTTTCTTCTTTCCCACCTGCATACCGTCTCATTAAACCAATTTCAGCATTACACTAAATGATCAGGTAACACAGCAGTGAGAGCCTTTGTGCTTCTTTATGGATTGCTGATTGACTTTCAAAGAGATTTAAGGGAAAAGTAAAAGAATACTGAGTTATACCTTTGAGACTATCCAAAAGCAGAGTCTGACAGGACCAAAAACATCCCAACCTTACTGAGGATTCCCTGTTAGCAAAAGTTCTCAAAATGTGGATGAGCATCACCTGCAGGTTTTGCCTGTGCTTATAAGCCCAGAAGTCACAAAGCAGCTGGGATTCATTCATGGCAAGGAGAGACACAGAAGTCTGGATCTGGCCACCATTAATGTGGTCGTGGGAGACAAAATCCAGGGATCTTGGTGCTCAGTCGCCCATGCTCACCTTGTATTTTCTTTTAGCTACTACAGTAAGCACTGTGGTTAGGGTTAGACAAACATTTTCACCATGCTGTTAGTGTGATTAAGCATCACAAGAAATCATCAGCCAGAGTTTCCTCACTAAATTCACTGAATATGAAAATATTCTTCAGCTCCTTCTTGCTGCATCACAGCAAGAGAAAAATACATCTTTCGGTTGCACGTCCCTTTGCTACAGGTCATTTAACTTTGGTTTTCTATGTATAGCTATAGCTATATATTTTTAAATCTTCTAGATTGAAATAGTTGTGGGTAGATTGATTGTGAACTGATTTATGATCCGTATTGCACCAGAGAAGTAATTTTATGCATATAACTTCTTTTACAATTACCTCCACAATGATTTCAAAGGATTTCACTGCTTGTGGGAGGCCGTCAATAAGTGGCACTTGCATATTCATCCATTTCAATCTGAGATTTTTAAAGACCTGAGGGAATAGAACAGAGCCACTGGAAATTAATTTTTTCAGCAAGTTTGCTTTTTCATTTTTTTTAGGGATAACCATGCTTCAGTGAAAGCTTTTTTAAAATGAAAGTATTCCTAAATTCACAAATGCTGAAAGCAGAAGATTTCCACCAAAATGTAGCAATTCTTTTCAGTATCCTTTGTAATTCAGCTGAATGTAAATCTTGCATCTGGGCTTTTGTAGGTATTTCTTTTCTATTAAATATGCACTATTCCCAAGTGAATGAAACTACTCAGCAATGAGTTTGTCCTTTGACTACAAGATCAGCTTTCCCAATTTCTTGGATTATTTAACAGAGCTGTGCTTTTAAAATTGCCAGCTTAAAGCTCTCACTCCTGCAGCAACAGAGTACCTGGGACTTGGTTTCCCACCGTCTTTATTTCTCTCCTTTGCCCTCAAAGGGCCAAATTCTGCTCTCGTTCCTGGGCCAGATGTTAACACCCAGTGCCTGCTGCTAGGCTGGCAGACTGGTATCACCAAGCTGCAGGGAAACAAGCGGATTTCCAGCAAATTGTTGTAGGAAACAAATGTCCCGGGGCCATCGCGCAAGGGATGTCTGTGCCACACGGTCACATTGAGCTCCCCAAAGAGTTTGGTGCATCACCACCTGTAGGTACTTGCTCAGGTATCGTTAGCAGTGCAATTATCTCATTGTTTTTGTGCAATTATCTCATTTGTTTTAAGGTGAGAAGAACACTGCCTTGGAGGAGTCACGATACCCACTCCCCTACACTGACAAAACTACCCCAGCTCTTGGGGTTAATCACTTGGTGTGGAGGAAGACTGGAGGGGGACACACTTTTGTTCAAATATGGACTGCGCACCACCACAGTTTTGCAGTCTGAAGTGATCTGTAAACACCAGAACAAGCTCTTAAAAAATACACCTCCAAAATTCTTTTTTAATTTGCAATAAATCCATTTTGGAATTTACAAAGGCCAGCGCCAGATGGCCTGGAGCATGTTCTCATTCATATTTCAAAACAGAAAAACCTTTCTCAGAATCTGCAAGCTATGACTTTTTCATGGAGATGATTTCTGTTGAGCAAGGAAAACTCAGGTTAATTAGGCCAAATAAGCTGATGCAGTCAGAGGCAGAGACGCAGAGGTTGCAAGACTGAAATCCATCAAGGCCCAGTGTCGACAGATGCCCTCTTAACTTATTTGTTATTTGCTAGGGGGGTTGCCACATAATTCTATAGAAATAAATTGTGCTTTTTTTTTTACAGTAAATGCAGTGATGTAAAAGGTCTTCAGTCAGTACAGTTACAAGGTGCAGCCCAGCACAACTGCACCTTATGAAGACTACAAGGAACCTATCCTAAGATGATTGGGATATTGAAGGCTTCCATTTCCACAGTGTAGACCTCTGCAAAAATGCCCTTGACTTTTGTGGAAATGAGCATGTGGTTTAGAGGGAACTGGAAGAAAGGTCCAGAACAAAGAATCCCCCAAGGTCTCTTTCCACCTAGGCAGGTTTTTATAATTTTGTGATTTGGACTTTGAGAATCAGGGAGAGCTGGGCACTAAACTGGGAAGAAACACTTCAGGAGGTGAAACAGAGCAACATTCCGTACCAGGAGGTGGGACCTGAAGTTGAGACACTGACCACCTGAGAGAAAGAAGTGGTGAACACTGGTATCCAGCACTTTTACAGGCATGTCTAAACTGTGGGTTTAGCTGTGTCCCCTACAGGGGCAAGAGATCTGTCTGATGATGACCAAATCCCCGGAGCAGGCCATGGGTGTCTTAGCATAGTCCAGCTGGGACCCCCATGAGCAGGGTCTGCAGGGACATATCTCATGAGCTGAGAATCAGTGGTCATCTCTTCCAAGGCAATTCGGCAGGTCAAGGATCCATTCCCAAAATGTTTTTCCAGTACTGGGTGTGTAAACAATTCTCTCCTTTCCCAAAGGATTAAAGCCTCTTTTTCCTTTGCTTTCATCCTGACATCCTTTCTGAACTTCTACTCCATTCAGATAGACCCTCCCCTTATGAAATCCCCAAAATAAACAAATAAACAAAACAGGAGGCAAGATTTTCAGTAATCTCCATAGAACACCTCTGAGCTGCAAATAGTATTTTGCCTGTAATTTTTGTAACTTTGGGGGAAAGGTCACCTGCATGATTCACAACTATCATCAGGGGCTAAATTCAGACAGGAAATTTTTGTAAACGTCATCTTCTACAGGCTGGATGAAGAAAGAGAAATCTTCTTTGTCTAAATTGTTTCTATCATTGTGGGACACAGTGCTGTGACATCATTTTGCTATCCATGTTGGTGTCCATGCCCATGTAATTCTGGGCTCTACCCCTGTCCCAGGCCTTTTCAAAAGCATTTGTCATGAGGGTTTGGCTGTAGTTAGAGCAAAGGTGGGTGTCTGCCTCCCACAGCTCTCTGGGCCGTCACTGCCACCCTTGGACACTCAGAGTGTGCCAGCTCCATTGACAAATTCTATCACTGACAATGTATGTGTCAAACACAGATATTCCCCATTTCTGACTGAGGTATCAATCTGCCTTCAGAGAGTGTGTCCTGGATTTAGTCCTATGCAATGTGCAGGTCCCTGGGCCAGAAAAAAAAGAAAGTTAATCAGAGAAGGATCCCAACCAGTTTCACAAAATAAACACCATCTAGCTTCGGCTTAGCACAGGGCTGGGTTGCTCTTTGCAAAGGGCATCTCCTACCATAGTGCTCTTGATCTACATTCAGGGCAGTAGTTGCCTGTCTGCTTTCATTTGAAACTGAGGCATATCCAAAATCCAGTACTACCTCTTTAAAATAAATCCAAAATTATGTCTTCTGTTTTGGTTCTGCGGTTGCTCCTTGTTCCTCTCTGCGGAAGGGAACGAGAAGCAGGAGGGGGCTGAGTTAAGGGATGGGAGTCGGGAAAGACTCTGGCCACAGGCTGTTTCATGCCTTTGGACAAGTCAGCAATTTCTTTGTGGCCCTGTTTAGATACATGTGGACATGTCTCAGTGTTTCTACACATCTGGATCTTCCTATCCATGATGGCCAGCATTCATTGTTTGGAATGGAGGTGCCTGTGTGTTCTGCCAGGCACAGTGGACACGCAGCCTGCATGGAATGCTGCTGTACCTGGAAATACTGCTGTGCACAAAGCTAGGTGGTTGGATTGTACAAAATATTGATGACTTCTCTGTCTTGTCCAGTATTTTAACAGTGACTTAGCTTTGTTAGAAAGCAGCTAACAGAACTACTTTTGTGTTCTGCCAAAAATCCTTTACCATCATACGCTCAGTGTTTCAGAGGGGTTGTGGCCAGGACTCTGGAAATCCTAGGGTTTATATTCAGTCTGACCACATGCTTGCCAAGTGAGGAGGTGACTTCATCTAACTGCACTGCTTTTCCTGAATTTCTTTTTCACCCATTGCGTTTGATTAGGTGGTGGCTCCTTGACACAGTGACAGATGCCAGAGCCTCTGGCACACTTGGCTCCCCCACCTGGATGGGTAGGTGGCCTGGGGCTGCGTTTTCTGCTGCTGAAAATAGCAGAAGTAACAAGTGAAGGATATTCTTCCACTCCAGGTTCACTGCTAAACCTCCCTCCCGTTGTCAGTAGTGCACTGACAGGGGGACACTCATGTACATGTGTTCTCTCTCCACGTTTAATATCTGCTTGGTGCTGGAGTCTTTTGGAGAAGTGCTCACACTGCATTCTTGTAAGGGGGCAGAAAGGCTAGAATGCAAGAGGAACTGATCTTTATTTTTCTTTGGCAATTTTGTGGTGAGTGCTGTGGTTGGCATGCAGGCTAAGACGTTGCAGGGTGGGAGAAGTTTAAATATAATTACAAGTCACTGCTCTCTGCATCCAGCTCTGTGACTTAAAAGAGGGGTGGAGAGAACATTTTTCCCGTGGTGGTAGGGGAGAGCAGAGGATGCCCCATTTGCTGAAGGTTTGTATAGATTGTGAGAGGCAGGGAGATGTGTTTGGGAATTGGAAATAGCCTTTGAGGCTATTTATAGATTATTTCAGATAATCTATAAATTATTGAAAATTAGGAAACGAGCCAAGCTGCAGAATTTGTATGTTAAGAAAGCAAGTAAGAAATTACTGTCATTCAAAGATGTTAGGAAAAGGTCACTCAAACTTCCTAATCAGAAGTCCATCTATTTTCAGATTTGGGTTATTCAGTCTTGATACACTTTAATTTTGGGAGGAGTGAAAATACAACATAACTGTTTTCTCTGTCCTTAGTAGTATCTTCCCCAATTTGTTTGAGACCACTGGTCTCTCTAATGTGTTCTGCCTTCTTGACTGGGGTAGCAGAGAGATGTTCAGAGGCTTGAACCTCCTTTCTGGCTACTCCATTATCTGTGTTGACACTTCTTTTTAGTTTTACCATTTACAGCCTTTGATGCACTTTAGGGTACCTTGAGGATGTTTCCATCACAACCTCACTGCAGAGGTTGTAAAATTTTTTTTATCAAATAGGTATCTTTTGGAGGGTCATGAATGAAAAAATGCAGCAATGAAGCCATTCATTTATAATTGAGGTTCAAGATGCATTGGAAAGGATAGTAGGAAAGGCAGAGTAAGGTAAGGGCTAATAAATTCTGTTACTTTAAAGAAAATGTTTGAGCTGTGTAGGAGTTTGGTGTGTACAATGTTCCAGCTTGTAAGCCAGGAAGACCATTATATTTTAGAAAAAGCAGACAAATTTTCAGGCACAAAAGTTCTTCTTCAGCCTATCCTCTAACATTTTGTGAGCAAAGGCTTTTTTTCTGTTGTATATGTTTCCCACAAGTACATCTGTTTGTGTTCCTACAAACCTCACATTACATGTATTCAAGCAAGACAGTGCCATGTCCTAAGCTCCTCTTATAATTCCCCTGTTATTTACTTAGTGGTTTTACATGCATGTGAGGAAAAGATATTCTCTCCCTGCAGATGATTTTATGTTGAGTGTGTAAGACTCAACATTTTTTAAGTTCTGGATGTGGAAGGTTTGGCACCTGAAGCACACAGCTGTAAACACTGGAGTGTTAGACAGTTTGTTCCACTAGTAAGTGAGTATATATCACCACAGTTGCATTTACGTTTTTTAAAACAACCACGAAATCACATCCAGGTGCTAAATAAAGAAGCTGGTTTTCCACTGGGCTGAATTCTTGAAACTCTTGAAAACCAACAGCTATTCAGATTAAATCAGAGTAAGTGGGGGTGCTTTTCCTCAGAGCCTTGATCCTGCTTGGAGTCTTGCTTTGGTTATTTGTGTAGGAAAATGTTGCCCCAAGATTCCATTTCTGCTCAGGCTTCTCTGTTTCACAGAGGGAAAATGAAGATAAATTATATGGGGTTAAAACTCTCTTCTCACATATGCCTGGTAAATGTGAAATAATTTCACAGTACTTTCAGTTCAGCTGAGGTAAATCTGGGATCACAACAGGGAAGCTCCAGACTGGCTGTATTTATGCTGCTGCGGCAAGGTGCTGAGTGCTACAGAAAAAGCTTCAGGTTCATTTGAAAAAAAAAAACCAACCTGAAAACAGCAAGCATGTCCTATGATTTAAAATACCAATAGGTTCCAGCGTATCTCTAGGAACAGAGTAAGAGAGAAGCAGTAACTCCAGATGGGAAGCTGCATTAGAAGTGTGGTGAGTGTCTATCTGAAAAGAGACACCTGGGCAAGCGAAGATACTAATAAATAAGCATGCTGGGCTTTGAGCCTGGTGAGTGCTTGTAAGAGAACAGTTGGAAAGCCTTAAGTGAGGGTGTCTTTCTTGTACGCAGCTGACCGAGTGTGTTGCTTACAGTTACCATGTGTCAAGATGTTTCTTGCTCATTAGTTTTACACTGATGGAAAGCAACTTTAAATCACTCTTTAGAGGAATCCACCGTGAGGCACGCCAGCTGTGTGTCAGATGAAGGAGTTGTAAAGTCATGTTGGACAGGCAAGACTATACCAGAGAGAGAGATTTAAAGTCATGAGAAAGATAATTACTTTGCACTCAGAGATTAGCCATAGGAAAGGAAAGGGAAGAATTACACTCTGCATTTGTTAGAAGGTTTCCTGCCATCTCTCTGTCCCACTCACACATGCACACACATGCACATAGCTGAATTTACTGTCGCAGTGTCAGGTTAGTCAGGATTGCCAGCATGGGAGAAATCCTTATGGGATATATTTGCTTGTTATGAGGGTGTGAAAACATTGCCCCTCTCTCATTACTGTTTCTAAAAGGCAGGTCTGGAGCTGGGGCAGGCAGTGGGCAGCATGTCACTGGTGGTAGTGAGGAAGGTGATGGCACAGGGCGCTGCTCAGGCCAGGAGTAATCATGATTGAGCAACTAAGAATAGACCAGGTCATCCCAACCAGGTGCTCAGGGCAAGCTCAGTGCATACACCAAATACAGCATTTCTGCAAATGTACTGGTCTACCTTACCAGCTCTGGCAAGGGGGAGGTACTAAGCCATCTTGTTCAGGGGCTTCTTGAAATGTCTCGTGGCTATTGTCACAAATTTGCTGGCCCCTTCAGACCAGGGACTGGTGCTGTCCTTCCACAGTTTTCTCCTCTTCCTTACAGGTCCTTGCAGCTTCTCTGGGTTCTCCTTATGCTTATTTCAGTGACTTTATCCTCTCTTTCAGGCCAAATCACTATTCTTTTAAGGCCCTAGCATTGTGGTTGCAGTGCGGTTTGGGGCATGTTGGCTCTGCGGGAATTTGTGAACTGGTGAGTTGGAGAGGTTGTCTGGCTCCCAGGGCAGAGCTCTGGCATTGCTGAGTGGGTCCCCCAGCTTGCACAGCTGGGAATTTTGGAATTGCTCAGATGTTGCCCAGCTCAGAGAACCAACCTGGAGGGTTCTCAGCCTTGGAAACTTGGTCACTGTATTACAGTAGTACTTTTGGGCACTGTCTCAGGCAAAAACCTGACATGAATGCTGTCAAAAAAGAAACAAAATTGCTTTTCATGTCTAAAATATATTTCACTCATGCCATTTAGTATTTTTTAAGTGACACAGGCACCTCAAATATGTTGAGTAGATATATTAGGAAAGTGTTGCCAATTAAATGTTTCTGCTTAAAATAATAGGGAATTTTTTCCTAATGGAAATCCTTTGGACCCCTTCTAAAAGACCATAAGCAGAAGCCCTGATGCTGACATCCCATTCCCAGAAAGGCAGTACATGAGTTGTAGGGTTTGCACTGCCTGTAATCACCGTTAGTGTAATGAAACTCTCCTTTTTGTCATTGATTTGGGTTTGGTATTTTTAAATCATTCTATCTAAATAGAAGTATCTTTACAGGGAATTTATTTCTGCCCATTTGTTGGGGCCTTAACCACTGCAGCTGCAAACATTTGCCACTGCCTGCCAATGGGAATTATAGCCCTATGAAGTCTCTATAATATGACCCAATAACCCACCCCCCTTCCTCCCTTTTATCTAGCTTTGTGCATGGATAGACCTTTAGGAAAGTTATAATTTGGATGTGAAACAATTATCCTAAAACAGTTAGCCAGAGCAGAGTGGACACACAAATTTATCTTCTCTCTCTCTCTTTTGGTGAAGAACATCTATCTTCCATGACCTCTTGATTACTGAAGCCTTCAAAATATATTCTTTGGTCTGTGACACCATGCTCAGTGCAGGGCTGAGCATTAAATATCACCCTCTGTGATTAATTGGAAGTTAATTAAATCTATCACTGAAACAATGGGAAGGCAATGATCTATGTAATCATTGAAATAGTAAATGAAATGATGTAAGGGCCCTCCATTTCGCTTATTGACAGTGATGGAGGGGTGCCCAGGCCCTGCTGCTCAGCTGTGTTTTCTGCCTGACCACATCAGGCTGCTCAGGCAGACACAAACCTCCCAATGAATCAAGGAAGCAGAGCTAATGGTGGGCTACTGGGCACTGCTTTTCCTCCTCTGCCACCTCCAGATGCTGCTCAAAAGGCCTTTAAGGTAACTCTGGTGTTTTGGGTGTGCAGCACAAGCAGTGTACCTGAAATGGCAATCCTTAGGGACAAAGCCTTTCGGCACCCTTTTCAGTGTGAATTAAAATGATGCTGCTGAGATTGTTCGGTAAGCAATGATGTGACATTTAATATTTCACATTTGAACAGTACTTCTCACATGAATCTATAGTTTTCCAATAGTTCTGAAACTGTTGCTGTTTACCCCTGGCAAGAGATACTGAGCATGTGATTTTCTTTTTGGTAAGAAAATCTTGGTCCTTTGCTCTTGTTAAGAAATTCTTGTTCATTGATTATTAAAATAGTAAAAGCAGTGAAGAATCCTAAAAAATACACCTGGAAAAGATGCCATATATTGTAGACAATACATTCTCTAGGTGTCTTTTGGGGGAAACTAAAGATACTATTCACTTCCCTCTTAAATGACATTGCTACAGGTTTCCCATTGGCTGGTATTCTGCAGCATGGAAATAGGACTTATTTTTTAGTGTAATAGGAAATGTTTTATAATATGAATTTGTTATTTCAGGTGTATAGTGATAACACCAGGTATATCCTCAGACACCACTCTCAATAAATCCTCTCTCATTTTGGGAACAAAAGAATGCCAACTTTGAAGGAAATATCAGAAACTCATTTATTCCCTTTATTCTCTTCTTGCTTCTGTGCACCCCTAGAAGGACACAAGTCTGTGTATTTCCTTTTGATAGAATGAGCTCAGTTCTTTGCCTTTGCTCCGTGGACTCTCAAAGTGCACCTGAAAGATTGAAGACTCACATAATAAGATGGGGTTCCCTTATCTTGGCAATCAGTTCAGTTGTAAAAGGCACTCTTTAACCAGGAAACACTATCCCTTTTCAATGTACCACTTTTCCGTGCCTGCTCTTCTGCTCCAGACCTATAATTCTACTTGTCTTGTAACCCTTGGCTTTACCATGGCAGGCTTTACTTCCAGAAACAGAAAGCAGCTCTCCACAGAAGTTAAGCCACATAACTGTAAAACATGGCCCACAGAATAGCGTATTGGACTGGATATGAGGAAAATTTCTACGCTGAAAGGGTGGTCAAGCATTGGAACAGGCTTCCCAGAGGAGCAGTGGAATCACCATTCCTGGAATTGTTCAAAAAGTAGGTGGATGTGGCCCTTGCAGACATGGTTTAGTCGTGAAAATGGCAGTACTGGGTTAATGATTGGACTCAATGACCTGGAAGGTCTTTTCCAACCTAAATTATTATGTGGGAAATCATCTGCTATCCAAAGAGTTTGTGAGGAAAGTTATGTAAGCTTCTCATCTCCCCAGTAGCACCTCAAGCCCATCTGTGTCCTGCTCTGATCCCCAGTACTCTCTTTTAAGGGTAAAATGTTTTAGTAACTTCATCAATAATTTCCACAATAAAAAAATGGTGGCAATGCATGCAATGATGAAAAGGCCTTTCCAAAGACCCATGACTCCTTTTGGAAGGGAAATATATCAACATTTTCTTTTCTTGCCTTCCTGGTTCTGTGTTCTTCCACTCTCTGTGTTCTTTCCTAACAGATAACCAGAGGTGAGATCCAATTTATTTGATTAAATCAAAACTAAATCCAGCACTAAGCAATAGTTACTGACTAAGCAGAGGGAACTGTATATTTATCATGCGAGCTGTAAGAGAGCCCTTTCTATGAGGCCTCCTTGCTAACACAATAAATTAATAACCTCACATTATCCTGATAACTAAATGAGGTTCCAAGCACCCATTCAAACCACTGTGATCGCAAGGTACTACTTTTAAAATTTTTTTAAACCTTTGTGTTTGATTGTTGTCTTTCTTTAGCCAATAAAGGAATTATTTCTGAGGTGATCAAAGGAAAATAGTTTCTGTTTGAAGAATATTTCAAATACTTGGTCCTCACTTGACAAAATCAGGTTCTTTTTGACTCTAGCTGATTAAGGTATGGGACATCCTGGTCATACACTGCAAATCAGCTTTACTAATTTTATTTTCTTGCCAGAACACTTCAGATTGGTTTGGCCCAGGGATCTGAAAATATCTTGTGTTGAAGTTGTGTTTCCTGCCCCAGGTGAGCTTGCCCATAAGGCTCCTGACATCTGAAAGGAGAGCTGAAGACTCTGTGTGAGGTGGGCAGTGGTGGACACTCTGAGCTGACATGTCCTGCCAGCCACTGGGAGTGGCTGTCCTCCTGCTTCTGTCAGCAAAAGAAACAGCTGGGACTCAAATCACACCCAGCCCAGCCAGAAGATAGTCATAACTTGGCTTTTTTTGTCACAGCTGCACCTTAGTCCCCAAGACAAAGCTTCTGGGGAAAACGAACCCAAATTCCTGGGTGAAGAATCTTTCAGATCCCATTTAATATTCCAGGTCAGGTTCCTACCATTCATTATTTATTGAGCTCCGTGAGCTTGCTCAGCCGCGCACAATACATAAAGACACGGACTCTACCATAATGGATTTGCAATCTAAATTTCACAGTGCAAGATAGATATTGGTGCATATTATACCTGGTGGTTAGGTCACAGTCCGGTCTCAGAACAAAGCAGAGATTTTTTTTAAAGCTTCTTCCATTAGTAGTCCATTAGAGTGGCATAAACTTTTTAGATTTGAACAATTAATCCTCCTAAAAATATTCAAATGAATGTTTGAATGAAATACTGAATATTTTAAATACATTTAGTATATGTGGAAAATGCTGACCTGACATAACTTCATATCTATGTCCTCCTGGTCACAGAACACTAACATCAGGGAGTCTAAAGAAGCAATTTCATGCCTTCTGTAGTGATGCAATCAATTTAAAACCTTTGCCACACACAATCCCCAGCTCTTGCTTGCATATGGTGCCAGAGCAAGCAGTAGGGCAAGAGGTTGATGCCACTGGCACAGGGCAAATAGACTTTTTAGGGCTTCCCATGAGGTCTGTTTTGTGCATGCCTCACCAGCATGTGTTTCCAGAAGAAACCTGTGGTGTCACAGGTTAGTCACTGCCTTCATGAGGCAACCCCAAATGTAACATCCCCCCAGGCCCTCTAAATCTGACCATCTCTGTGGAAAGCAATGGCAATCCAGCAATGCAGGGTAGTGAAGGGAGCTTTGCTGGTAACTCTCTGGATCTGATCTCTTGTTAGGATGAGGAAGCAAGGAGAAGTTCTGTTTAACAAAGTAGCTGCCATAATTTAATTCAGGAAGCCACAAATGGCAAAATGTCCTGGAGAGCTGAACTGCAGCCCTCACAGGAGAAACCTTCCATGAGACGCTCTTGAAGAGTAAAATGAAACAACTCAGGTTGGCACGGAAAACAAAATAATCATCTGAAAAATAAGTAGGAGTAGTAAAGGCTTTGAAATGGCAGCAAAATTGGTAATTCCACTAGATATGGTCTCTCTGTACAGGAAGCATTCACAATAGCCCTGTTACCATGTGAGGGACTCTTCTTAATGTTATGCAGTGCATGTGCAGCCTCAGGGAGCTCCCTCATACAACCTTTCATGGGATGACCATGCAAATGCTTTATTGTACTGTTATTTCTCTGGGCAAATAGACTGCTATTTGATTTTTGGTTCCAAGAGCAAGGTCTTGACTTCGGCTATTAGTGTCTGTTAGAGGTGCGTGCTTGGAAGGAGGGTGTTCCTGCATTTACTCGTGTGCATTGAAGGGGAAGGTATGTGCCTCTGTGCTAGTGAAGCTGTGGTTTGCTCTCCCTTTTTCACTCCCTACAGTGCCCTGAAGATTGGCCTTGGAAGCTTTTCCTACTGTGTCAGAACCCAAATCACCAATGCGGAAACATGGCATTTTCTAATTTGTGCTTTGCACTTTTCGAATGGCAGACTACTCCTTAATTTCTCACTATTCCTTCTGCTTGCTGAGCTCCCTCTGTGCTGTTTCAAGAAGCCAGCAATTATGGACATCGCTGGTAAATTCACAGAATAGATGCTTGGAGGCTGGGGCCAGAATAAGAGCTGGAGTTGTCACTTCTGTCAGGAGCATGGGCATAATTTCTCAGCACTGTCTTTTTTCCAGTAAGTTGGCTTCCTGATGACTTTACAGTGCAACATGGAGTATGTACTTTGAGTTGAGGGGTGGGTTTGGAGCTGTGTTTTCCTTTCCACTCAGAGTCGTGATCTGTTCTGCGTTCTGAGCACTGTCCAGCTTCACTCTTGGTCCCTGGCAAAGATGATTTTCAGTGAGACTTGAGTTTATGGTTAAAACCAAGTATATCTGAGGCTTTCACAAATATTGGTGACATTTGGGGAATCTTATGAGTGTCCCTTGGGATAGTGCCAGGACATCACATGGAAACTTGGAATTCCTGTAGTAATACTAGGGGAGAGCTGGTTATTTTAGCACAACAATAGGTGCAGGCAGCTAGTTCTTAATACACAAGATAAATAGGCAAATACCATGAAATGCAGCTTTACACTTGGCCTTGTTTCTGCTCAAAGCCACATGCCCTCAGCTCATCTTCTCAGTTATATATTGCATGAGAGACAGACTTTCTATTCTCTCATGTTTTCTCTGTGTTCGAAGGGCTTTTTGTGTGGTGAGCGACTCCGTGGGGATATTTCCCATCTCTCTGACTGTGGGAGCTACCACAACTGCTAAGGAACATCTTAGCAGCAGTGTCATTCCCTTGACAACAAAACACCACAGAATTCTACAGAAACTGTAGAATTTACTACAATTAAGCTGTTTCCGTAGAAGAAACTTGAAGCATTTAAGGAAGAGGAGAGAAAGCAGAACACAATTTTCCCTTTTTCATCTCCCCCACTACCTGGAAATATTTTGCCAGCTTTTCTGAAGATATATCCATCACCAGCCCTGTAGATCTGCTGAATACTTTGTGGGTTTAAAAAAAAAAATAGACCTCATGATTCCATAGGCCATGCAACCCTTTCTTGTTTCTAATTTCAAAGGCCCTTTTGAGTGGGAAACAAAAGGTTAATTTTCTCCAGCTTGCCCAGGCTGACTTAATGTAACAGAAGGCAGCAAATTGTATTGATTTAGTGACATGCAACTGTCCAGAAAGAGCTATTTATACATTATTCAGGACAAACACTGTCATAATGGACAAACAGCAGCAGCATCTGGGATGTTAATGTCTACAAATAAGATTATTCTTTGAAAGGATTAGGACGAAGCATTTTGTGTAATTAGATTTCTCAGTTTTAGGAATGAATTGCCTTTTAGCAGTAAAAGCTGTCACTGAGGGAGCCATTAGCTCCTTATAACTGAATTAAATGCATAATTAGTGACATGATCGCATTAGGATTTGTTTCATTTTTAACTAATCCAGGGTGCAGGGGGGGTGGTCTCTCCAGGTCGCCGCTGCCCACCTCGGCAGGGCCCAGCCTCAGCTGGCGTGCTGGAGTTGGGAAAAGTCAGGCGCGTGTGAATGGGAGCCGGGGCCTCGCCACGGTGCTCGCGGGGCTATTCATCACTGGGTGCTGGGTGACAGTGACTGATGGGCTCGGCCCGGGCCTGGCACTTTACCAGTGCAAGAATCATACGAGCCAGGGAGCAGAATGACAGCTGGAGCGCCGTGTCAAGTGGTGTAGAGACCAGAGCTATTAATAATCTGTGCCACATGATCTGCACCACCAGAAAACAATGATTTAGACATTGGTTAGAATAAAGATTTCACATTTAGTATGGAGGGACTAGCCTAGCACCAGAGGAATAAATCGCTATTCAATCAGCATGTATGAAAATAAGGCAATGAATACATTAAGGGTTAGCAAAAAGGAGGGGAGTGCCTCGGCCCCGGCCCAGCATGAATACTGTTAATCAGGACTTCTTGAGGCTTCAGTGATGGCATTAAATGGTGCTGGAAGAGCCACTCTTGAAGCCTATCTCAAGTAAAACAGCAAGGAAATCATGTAGATCCCAAAATTTAGTGCCCTCTCCTCCTGGTCCTGATAAGCCCTCGCATGGGCTGCAGCTCTGTCAGATTGTACCCTTCTCATCTGAAAAAAGCACAGCAGATGCCTTTTGCCAAGGAAACCCTTCCTGCAACCATTCTCCTGGTCTATGGCCTGGGCAGGTGCATTTTTTGCTGAGTTAAAAACTGTCTGGATGGCAGAGCCCAGCAAGAGGTGGCAAATGGAGTTACACCCAGTTGGCTGCCGCTATTCCCCAGGACTTGGCTTTGAGGCCAGTTCTGTTTAATATCTTTGTCAATAATCAGGATGAGTGCCCCCTCAGTCCCTTTTCAGCTGACTCTTGCTCTCCAGAAAAGATGCAGAAATACATCCTTAGCCTCTCCGCAGCATGTAGCAGGAGGGTCGGCTGTGAAAGTGGGGAGGCTCGGCAGGTTTGCAGCCACCAGGCCTCTGTTTCTGTAGCTCTGCTTCAGGGGCTTTTGTAATAGTTGGATCTGTTGTATAAAGCAGAGTTTCTAAATGGCATTTCTGGTGGTTTTGTCCTCAGTTCTGCCTCTCCTCTGTCACCTAAACATCAGTTACAAGGCTGTTTTACACATTGTACATCTTTACTGTGCCCTTCGTTTATATACCTCCTGCAAATACTAGGTTTTTCCAAGATGACTTAGATGTTCCTCATTACTTGATGGTCACTTTATGGATATCTTAGTTGGACAGAATGGGGGGCAGAGCCAAATTCTCAGAGAAGTTCTGGTGCGAGTACCAGCTGAAACACTTCTGCTGCTTTCAGAGATGTGTTTTCAGAGTTTAAGTTTACTGAGTCATTCTGGTTTGACTCAGGTAATCATCATCTGAATTCCTATGACACAGCTGTCTTTGTGATGTTGTCTCTGGTGTCACATAAGGTCTTACTGAAGACCAGTTTTTTGTTATCCCAGGTGCTGGCTGCTGAAAAAGTACGGTCCCAGCTGGAAAGAATACAACACCTCACTCCTTTGTGCTCCTTACCATTTGTCAGGGAGTGTGATTTGATGGGTGTAATGCAAAAATGAATATTGGCAGAGTGCAACCAGTATGAAAGTGGGAGGTCAGAGTAAGCCTCAGAGAGTTAGAGGAGCAGCAGAGGAGCACTTGGGAAGGTCAGCAGGTGTAGGGGCACATCAGCTGGTCCTGTTCCCCATGTTTGACTGTCACTGAGGGCCTTTCAGTGTCCCAAATGCTTTGACTTCTCCTCCTTTTTTTTTCTTCATTTTTTTCTTGTAACTGCTTTCACCAGCCCTGAATCAAATGCTTAAGTGAGTGATAATAACTCATCCTCTGGTGGGTAGTTTTTTGCTGTTTGTGTTTTGTACAATTATAAATTGTATAATCTGAGCCCTCACAGCCAGAGCTTAATATATTTGACTTTATTGCTTTTTGTTTTATGGAAATAAATTACTACTCACATTCTGACATTTAAATTAAAGGATCTGCACTAAATCTTGTGAGCCATAATAAGAAATTAAGAGAGCTTTTCTTGCTAAACAAGCAGAGCTGGAAGCCTCAGTCCATCAAGGACTCAGGTCCAATTAAACCAGTTTACAAAGGGGACAGCATGTTTGGTCCATTCAGTGCTTTAACACCACTCAGCTGGGCCCTGGATGCCTATGGGGATGAGCTCCCAGCCCAGAGGAGGTTAGCTGGGGAGGATTACTGTGTCCATAGGATGTGCTGCACTGATTTCTGCAGGGCTTAAGTTCCCAGTCACTTGTGGACAGGTTAATGAACAGAAATATTCACACAACTCATATATGAAGTGACATGATAGGGGTTCCCTGCTCGGATCTACAGCTCCCACACTGGCACAAGCAGACACCAAAGCTGGTTTAGAAATGGCAGGCCTTTCAGAAATCATAATTTGGGAAGTGGAGAAAAGGACTCTTGGTCTGAAAGCTGTTCTTCTGCCTGAGGGTGGTGATTTCAAGCTTCTCTGTGCTGCATGAAAGACTGAGATACTCTGTTTTGTGCTTCCACAGAAAACCTGAGGCATTTGTTCAGTCCAGCCACTGCTAGAATATGTCATTAACCAGAGTATTTCATGTAACTCACAGGAAAATATTGGCAGTACTGCAGTTCCAGTTACATTAAAGAGCACTTTTTCTTTTTTTTTTTTCCTTTCCCTTACATATTTTAACTTTATGTATGCTTTATTTTGCACCAGCCAGGGTCTCTTTTACCTAAACAAGAGCGGCAATTTCTATTCCCAAAAGTGGGTTTCATTGGCTACAGCCAAATCCCAGCTGTTGGAGAGAAATCCTGGAAGGAGTAGACCCATTGTGAATGCTCACAGGACCAGCTTTTTCTCTGCACCTGCCTGCCCTAAAGCAGCTTTTCTGTGTTAGAAGCCTGAATATGGCATGGAGTTTCAACCTAAGGAGATTGTACATTTCTAAGGGAAACATGAGTGAAAATATATATTTTTCAGAGTTAATAGAAAATCAGAATTTGTTTGTGGTGTCTGTCCTTCCCGGGCTTGAGTCCAAGACTAAATGTGAACAAAACTAAGAGCAAAGCTTTCCCTTTACTGGCTATTTCCATCTGGACATAGCAACCTTGATCAGTCCTATGCATTTGGTGCCTTCAGCACCCTGTGAACTGTGTGAGGAAGGGACAAGGGAAGTGGGAGACAGAAACAAGAAAAAGAAGAAAAACGGAAATGAAAAGGGAAAAGGAAAAGGACGAGGAAAAAAAATGGAAAAGGAAAAGGAGAACCGAGGTCTGAGGTGGGCTGTAATGCCTCTAATAGAATTGCCCTACAATAAGTTCAATAGTTGAAGTCAACTGGGAACTGTACTCTGAACGTATACAGGGGTAAAACTGGATGATTTTAATACCTGAAATAAACAAAGCAGAAGTATTTCAGATTGATAAAAAAATGGAAGGGTGAGTATTGTTCATCTGAGTTTCCCAGTGCCTGATTCCCAGGCATAAAATTAGTGCATTCAAAATCCTGTTTTACACATGGACTCCACAGTAATGCTTATGAAGGGCTCAGGTGATGATGATGTTAAAAGTTGTACCAGAACTTGTCTGTGCAACTTTAAACCCAAAACTTCCTCTCTTGGGAATGACAGACTTTAAAAGCCCCTGATTCTGTGTGCATTATGTAATAAATTGTATTGCAACTTGATATAAAACGAGCAGTGTAATGTCCTTAAATTTTTATGCCAAGCAACAGCTATAATTTCTGAGTCTCGGTGGAAAGAGGACCTTTGGGTTACACAAACGACACAATTAAACATGTCCCAGAGTGTTCCTGGGCACAGAGGCCAGTGGTGAGAAACAGCTTGCAGCTTGGATTGTAAATCCTCTTCACTTCCAGGGCAGGGAGAAGCACACACATTGCTTATTGCATGCAAACCCAGGTATGGATGTGTGTCCTCTGGAATTGCACCTGGGCCTCTTTTAAGGTGGTGCTGGTTGGCATGGGCCAAAACAGTGTCAGGGAAAGCTGGGTCTGTTTGTTTGTTGCATTCCTGTGCCCTGGACTGTGCCCTCTCACTGTTTGATGCACTCATCTTGATGTAACCTCAATGTCTAATGACTCAGGTCCTGGTGGTCTGGCCAGGTAGTCATCCTTTAGCTTCAGCAAAGATGTTACAGTTCTTTGGTGGACTTAGTACAAAATTATTGTCTGGAAAATACTTTCAGTGTGCTTATGTGTCTTCTAGTCATGCAAATTAGTGGCACAAGTAGGGCAAAATATAAAATAACCATTATGAGCCATACTGGACCTGAGATACAGTGTCAGGTAATCAGCACCACCAAATGGCATTGATATACTCTCATAAGCACAGAAGTGGTTTATATTTACACACTGCAAGTGTGTAGCTACAGGTACTCAGCTGACCTCCTTGCTTTTACCCCATAGTGAATTCTGACTTCTTCACATAATTTCATCTCCTTCTTCCTAAGGGGGAAATAAAAGCCCAATGTGCCTTAGCAGCAAATACCTGTGACTGGGAAAAAGAGTGTGCCTGGAATGAAACCTTTTCCTCCCTAGCCATTCCTGTAGAGTGGTCTGAAGAAGACCTTGCTGAGCTGCCTGCCCCTCCTGCTGCTGAAGCGCTCCCTCAGTGTTTCCTCAGCTGCTGGATGGCATTGGGAAGAAATGAAATACCAAAACAGGTCCAGGAGAGACTTTGGGTTGTCCATGACTCTGTGGGGCCACAGGCAGGCCCTGTAGGGTGCAGTGAGGTCTACAGGAGGGCTGGCTCTGTGATGCCCCACAGCTGCTCCAGAGGGGAACGGGGCATCTGTTCACGTCCCTCTAACTGCATTATTGCCTCATGGAGGATTACATATTCCAAATCAAATTCACAACATAAATGGATTTTGGTGAGGTAATTCTCTTGTTTCCAAACAGAAAACATAGAGAAAAGTGATGAAATTTGGGGTTTGCTTTCAAATGCTGATATACTTAACAACAATAAAGTTTAAAAGCTGAGTTATAAAGTGAAAACAGAATCAAAAGGCAGTGTTTTCGTTCTCCAACCATATGCTTTGGAACACTTAGAAAAGCTTTTGTTGCAAGTTCCTCCTTCAAACACGTGTGGATTGAAGCAAATTTCTATGGCCGTGACACCGAGGCAAGGGACACGCCGACCTTCCCAAGGGTGACCCCCGAGCTCTGGCTGGCTGGGGCAGACCCAAACCTCTGCCTTCCCCCCAGCTGCCACCGCTGACAATGGGCAGCCGGAGCACAGCCCTTGGCTCTGGCGGCCGGTGGTCAAAGTGGCATTAGGGATCAGCGGTGATAATCCCTCATCCCTGTGGAGAAGGGAGGAGGGTAAAGGGAGGGGTTGGTGACTTTGTGACTTTCTCACACCAGAATATGCTTTTTTTTTTTCCTTTACGAGACTGCAGCAGATATTTTTATTTCTGTTTTAGGAACAAGAAATCTAGTTTTAGTAATTGATGCCGTGTTGAAAAGAATAGAAAGTTGAGGCATGCTACAACTTTTCTTCAGAGCAAGTGATCTAGATCTAATCCCCTCTGTTTCATCTGAAAAAAACCACTTGCGTATCCGAACATAAGAGTAAATTAGCATGTGCCTATGAATACTAATGCTGCATAAACTCTACTTTAAGCCTTTAAAAATGAATAGCACCAAGAAAACTAAATGGGAAGAGGCAAATTCAGAAAGAGCATTAGCATTGTCCTTAGGCACTTTGAAGGAAAACATTTAACTTTGTATCAAAAATATTAAAATAAGAGGCTTTGCAAGCTTGAAAGTGACTAAAAAAACCTTGTGTCTCTGTTGATAGTTCAAGACCCACATTTTTCATGCCAGAGAATAGATACCAAAGGTGCAATTGCATGTGCAACTCTGTGTGAGAGTTAATATTTTGTGCTGTTTAACCCAATCCAGACAGATAAAGGTTTGGCTATTTTTTTTAAACGGGGAGTGGAAGCTTTCACTATAGTGAGTACTGCTTTGACACTTTTTTGCAGATCTCTTGTGGGTGAGCTCAGTAGCCTTGTGGCAACCTAATATATATACAGGAAGCAAGCTTTCACCTCTCTGTTTTCAAAACAGATATGGAGGTGGAGGAGAGATTTTAAGGGGGTCCTAGGGCAGAAAGGACCTGATTTAGTCGCAGAACCATAGTTTCCCTAGAAGTAATGATCCCTGTTTACCCTCTGGAAGGCTTCTTATGTAAAATTAGAGCAATGGTTTGGGTTTTTTTCTCAATGGGAATCATGATTACAGAAAAGTTCCAGAGCACATAATGAGGTAAAAAAGCACAGGAAATGTTACTGTCTCACACTTCTGAAAGGAAAAATCTGGATTGGGATGGAAGTCTTGTTGGGCATACAGAATCCATACTCTTACTAACTCTGACAGCTGTTGCATTTTAAGCAGAGAAAGGATGTGGAGGGCAAGAGGGGAATGGGAGCACAGAGAAGTGATGTCCCTTGTCTGAGGTCACCTAGAAAGTCAATAGCAAGGTAGGAATATGGAAATGTGTGTGTACCTTCATCCTTCCCTTCAGTTGTTTGAGATCCAGGACTATCCTGACTGTTGTGATCCAGCACTAGGGAAGGTGACATTCCCACTGCCACTCAGGCATGATGCTGTGTGTGTTTTCCTTCCCTTCTCCTCATGCTCTGTGTTCCTGACATGATCCGTGTTGTTGTAAGCTTGCTATTTTGGATAGGGTGATGCAAGAAAATTGTGTCATCTTGGGCACTGCTGAGTACCTTGGGAGCGACTGAGGCATTCACCTCCTCTGGGCTGCTCCAGCATACCCTCCCACACTTACATGCCGGGGTCTCCCAATCCTGTGTGTGGCATTTACTGCCTGTGTGCTTATGCAACTGAAGAAAAATCAACCCCACCACTCCTGTTAGCTGGGTGTCATCGTTAGCAGAGGAGAATGGCTGCATCGCTGTTACTGCAGGGGAGAATTGCACATCGCTGAGGTCAGGAGCCGTGTGTGTCGAATTTCAATGATCCGCAGTAAATGCTGAAAAAGATGAAGAAGCCCATCCAGAAAACTGTAGTGTAAACAACTGGGTTATCAAATATGTGGTAGGAAAGGAGAAAAAGGAGGAGTCTGTGTAGGAACTCAGACTTGTGACATTGCAAGTGGCAACGTTATGTGCTCTGTCTCAACGTTTTGTGCTCCTTTACAGTATTTTGTGCCCTATTGGTACCCGTGACATGAAGCTGCCTTACTGGTAGGGTTTATTACAGGGGCTTGATTGCCCAGAATGGGAAAATCTGTCCATAGAAAGAAGGGAGAAAAGAGATCTCTTTTTTCCTCTCCTCCCTCAGGGCTTCACAAACAAGTCTAACAAGATCAGTCCCCTGCCAATAAAACCAGTCCTGGTTGATACGCTGGCTTGCCTGTCTTAAACCGCCCCTGAGACACTTAACCTGCTGGATTGCCTTTCTGCAGACACCTGCCTAGGCAGCAGCAGACTAAACAAACAGGGATTCTCAACTGCACAAAACTTGGCCCCTTTCAGCGGGGCTCCCATCTGTTAAAAAGCCATTGTCTGAGCAAGTGTTCAGCTAGCTGGGGAGGCAACGCTCTTGCATATTGAGCTGCCCCTGTCCCCCATAAAAGTCCTTTTTAGCATTTTCTTTTCTCCCCTGTTTCCATCGCCTGATTTATTCATTGGTTTCACCTCTTCTCCCCTCCCCCTGTGGTTCATAAGGAGGGCCTCGTTGTCTTCTGTACCTCGGGGGTCATGTCTTTTCAGTCACCGGGACAATACCCGCTGCTGGCATCTGCTTCCAGATCCAATCAGCCATATTGTGATCACATCCTGCCAGAGAATTGTTCCTTCTTTTGCTCGGCTTTGTTGCCAATTTCATGCCATGTATTGCTCCATGTTTTGTGCTTCATGAAGCTGTCACTGGCATAAAAGTGGCCTGACCAGGGTCATAGTAAAAGGGGTGGGAATGAAACATCCACCAAAATATTGAGCAGGCCACCCACGGGCCCCACGCACGCAGGCACACACACACACACGCAGGCAGGCATGCAGACATGCAGGCACATACACAGCATCCCACCCTGTGGAACTGCCATCCTGCTGAGCTGCTTTATGCTCTGCCAAAGGAGAAGAAACTTTGACGGGGAGCTGGGAGCTGTGGCTTCCCCCCCCGTCCCCCCCAGTAAAGATCAAAAGCAGATAATTTTCTTTATATTTCTGGAGGATCTTGGCTGCCTTATATCAGATAAGCTTTAATAAGCTCTGAGCATGAATCACAGAACTGGTTACTCAGGCAATCGAAAATGAGTCTGAGTTGTTAGTGGGTGTCAGAGGGGAAAAAGTACCCTTTAAAAAGAAATCTCATGGGAAAATTGCATCAGTGACACCCGTCACTCCAGCCTCTTGCTTCCCATTCTGAAAGCCCTTCTAGAAGTTACATCAAGGTCTGCTGAAAATTGGGACCATCCTCTTTGGTCTGGACTTGGATGTAGTTTACTGAAGACTGAGTCTTACGATATTTTAATGTCCACAAGACAGGTGCACAAGCCCAAATTGCTAAGCAGAAGAAGATGAGCCACCTCTGTGAAATCAAAAGTATGCTTGCATGATGGCAGAGAATTTGGCCCAGTATTCCCTAAGGCAGAATTATTTCTTTCCTTGCAAAATACCTTGAAGTTAAACAAAAGTGAATTACATGTTTTTTTAGCCATAAGTAAATGGAGAGTGTAAACCTCTCTGCTTTGTTCTTGGTTTTGATTTATCCTTTTGCATGTTCATTTGTTGTGGCTGTTTTTGGTGATGCGACAAACTCATCTGTGTACCCCCAGCCTCCATTTCCTGCCTGTCAGAGCACCCACTAAACCTTGGGGAAAAGGCTCATCCCTTCCAGAATACAAAGTGAGTCCAAGCAGGGTCAGGGGACTTCTCGGCTCTCCTTCTAAAGGGGAACTGATTCCCCATTTCCTTTCTTTTGGCTTGCTGCTGTCACTTGCATTCACACTGGGTACCACCTTCCCATGCTAATAACCCAATGGCAATCAATAGAGCTGTTCATAGAAGGCAGAGAAAGGAGAGGGATATGCTCACCCCCCTCTCTCTTTATGCCATGGTGCTTGACAAGTGGGTTGAGGAGCAGGAACAGGCCCATGCTTCCCAGGAGCGGATGCCAGGCACCAGGTAGCTCCCTGCATGGAGCCGATGTGAGCTCTTCTCTGTGTGCCAGAACTTAGCTCTTCTCTGAGAGCCTGCTTATCTTGGCCCAGTTTATACCACCCAATTACACAATAATCCCAATGAGGGCACCCCAAGTTCTCTTCGAAGGAGGAACACCTTGTATTACAGTTTCGTAGACCCTGTGCTCCTAATCCTCTGTCAGGGAAGCCAATGGGCAGTTAGGTGCAAAGGCAGAAAGGTTGTGGTCTGTGAGTGTCTCCTCTGGAATTGGTGTTTCTGAGGTAAAACCCTGGCAGTACTGAGAACTTCAGTATCTTGGGATCCTCACGCACAAGCTTCCCATCTGCAGAGAGGTGCAAGCAGGAAGTGTGTGGGAGAGGAGAGAGAGAGGAGAGGAAGGGGAGAGGAAGAAGAGGGGACCCGTCCCCCTCTCAGTGCATTTCAAGGAGCTGCTTTTGTGATTCTCACAGCCTCTCTGGAAAGTTTCCTGATAGAGCCTATAATTCCTGCAGCAACCCATGGTCCTCAGTGTGCACTCACAATCTCTTCTCCAGAAGTACCCGGCTTTTGTTTATATTTAAAACTGAGTTTGAGCACCCAGTGAGAGAGGCAGTGGAAAGAGTAGGAAGGCAAGAGGCAGCTTTGTGAGAGTGTGTGTGTGCGAGCGCGTGTGTGGTGTGTGCATGCGTGCGTGTGTTAAACAATTTCATGGACATCTGTCATGCACAGTTAACTTTGCATTGCTGCATTTTAAGTTGTAGGCCCAGGCTTGGCCGTCAGTGATAAAGTAGCTGGCAGTTTCCAAAAAGCCGCTGGATAACAGAGCATGAATCATAAAACACACTACTGTGTAGCAATATCCAAGTTCATTCAATGCAATGAAACCATGCAGAGGACCTTTATTCCCAGCTAATTATGTGGAAACGCCTAAGACAATAAAGCATCTGGTGGTCTTTCTTCCCCATTTCAATTTTTCTCAATATTGTGACAGGAGAAAGCATTGTGCCTTTCCCAGGGTAGTTGCTGTGAAGAGGAGTAAAAGCAAGGGTCAGGGAAGAGCAAATAGATGAATTTATAACTTTCTTTTTATTTATTCCTTTCTCATTGTTTCTCTGGAGACTCTTCCTTCAGAGCTGTATTTTCAAACCACTATTCTCACTACGCTCTGCCTGAATACTTTTTTTTTATAATACCACCCAAACTGCCAGGGCCCTCTGTGTTCACTGACTTTTTTCTGCTCTCTTCCTCAGATGCATCCAAGAGTTGAAATCCAAGTCTGTGATCTCTGCTGTGATCTCCTAGGTATTAAAACAGAACCAAAAAAATTAGAAGTCTAGAAATAAGTAGTGTTCTCTGAACAGGGAGAGAAAGGGTTTGGTTTGGTTTGGTTTGGTTTGGTTTGGTTTGGTTTGGTTTGGAGAGAGTTTTCAGTGAGTTTGGGGCTTCTTGTAACAGAGGCTCCATGACTCTGGCAGGCTCATTTTCTGTAAATGAAATGCAAATAAATTTTCTAATTCAACAGTGAACACTCAGAAAACTTGAAATAACCTCATAGCAAATTATTTCTGCATTACAATTTATTTTTAGGCCATCAAATGACAACACCCTTTAAACTCTTTCTCACCTGGCTCTCAGACTATGGCACTCATTAGTGAATATTTTAAAAGACATCTCCTAATTCTTTATTTCAGACCAAAGCACACGAGCTTGATTTTCACTAGAACACCCTCCTTGGTCAGACTATAGAACATTTTTTTTTTTTTGTGAGACCAAGGCTGTGAGGACAAAAGGAAACAAATTAACCAGGTTCAGTGTATCGTACCAGGGGGTTTAGATTTTGAGAAAAGAATAAAAGAATTATTTCCCTAGTTGCTAATGAGATGTCTGACTAAAAGTAATACCTTGTAACTGTTAAAATAGGTTTTGTTTTCTTTGAATGATAATTCAAATGATAATTACTGTTGTCCTCTGACAAAAGCTGCAGGAAGAGTCTGATTTGGATCATTGCTCTGCTAAGACCTCACCTGCCTTGGCCAGATGCAGTGAGGCTATCTGGAGCTCCCTGCGTAAGGACTGGCTGCTCTAAAATGTTTAGTACATGCTAACAAGCAGATGCTCCAGGAGGCAGCTCATCCCCATGCCAAGACAAATCTTCCAAAGGGCTGAAGAGTGAAGAAGCCTGAAAACTCAGCTTACACACATCTTTTTTTTTTCCTTTTGCATTGCAGTATCATACAGAAATAACAACTCAGTGTTAAACAAGTTTAAATGAAAGAAATAATGAAATTGGAAAGAGAGAAAGGTAAACCATTTTCCTAATTGGCTAATACCTGGGATGTTTCCTCAAGAGTAAATATTCCACAGGTTTCAGACTGTATCCTCTCTTTTGGGCACTCTCCACTGCCACTGTGATATGTAAAGGCTGTGTAGCAATCAGCAGTTTAGCCTCAAAATACACAGAAGTACTTTTCATCCTCATGCTTTAAGTGTCTGCAATTTGTACAGCACAGAATGAGACTCAGCTTCACTGTGAGAAAATGAACCCTTAGAAAGGAGCTGTGCTAGCAGAGACCAAAGACAACAGGAGATACAGACAGGAGAATATTCAGACTAGGAAGATTTGTGCTTACCATGGATTTAGGGGAAGTAGAGGTGGAAGTGTCAAGGAGGAACTCCTAATAGACCAAATGCATGGCAATGTGTGGAGGAAGCAGGAATGAGTAAGGGGGCGTGTATCTGATGGGTGCAGCTCAAGGCTGAATTTCCTCCACTGACATAGTAAGGAAAAATTCCCATGGTGGTAGTGTATTCTTAACTCCTGAAAGGACATGGCTACATTAAAACTCCTACCTCTGGGAAATATTTTAAGCAGTATCTAAATTTTAAATAGAAAGCCTGGGTCAGGGAGGGGCTGCAGTGTAGCTAAAATCCCCAATTCATTGAGTACTGCACTCAAATTCCTGCTACTTGATCCCTTGCAGTAAGTGTATGTCAAATCACTCTGTCCTTTCCTACTTTTTAGGTTTTCAGTAAACGAAATAATAATTATGGCCCTAGCTTTGACATCTAACAGTGAATGTTATCATTAATTTGCTTCTAATATTTCAGTTGCTTTGTTCAGTGAAAGAGTTTGTGACTGACAAATACATAGTCGTGTTACTAGCCTGCCTCTCCTTCACACATAGCACCTGACCAAAACAAGACTTGAAACATGAAGCAGAGAGAAACATAAAGAATAAAAAGGGGCAAGGGAAACAACAAGCAGAAGCAGGAGAAAATAGGCAGAAATGATCAGGTGAACCTCAAGGATCTGCCAGCTCTGCAGGCAAATCAGACTTCTTTTCTTCCTCTCAGGCATTCACATAAACATTAACGTTTCTTCCACTCTCCTCTGCTCTTCAGAGTGACACTAGGGGCCTTTCGATAAAGCCACAGGTTCATGTGGCACATCTGTCTTTTATTTGTTAGTGAGGGCAAACACTCGTGCAGGAGTTCTGCACTTTGGCAAAAATCAAATATGCTGTCTTCAATAAAATATTTAGTGTTGCCTTTCACCGTAATGTTTACAAGCACCTGAAGGTGTGGTGAATGGTTTACAGCCTTGAGTGCATGTAAAGCTGTGCAAACCATAATCTAGGATTGCCTGGGAAGAGAAGGTTGGAAAAGGGGAAAAAAAAGATAAGTAAATTTGTTGAAAGCGGAGCATATACATACAAGAATGGAAAAGAGGGGAAAGGAAAATAGCTATCTACACAAATATTCCATTTTAAATTGGAATGGTAATATCCTGGAACTGCTAGAATTTCACAGCTGGCTGCAGCATGGTGAAATGTGTATATCTGAAAAGGTTATATTTCCCAGTCATGCCGTGGAAAAATACTCACAAATATCTATGTTACATAACAGGAGTTTCAGCGTTAGAAGAGTGTGCAACAGATGCATGCTCAGAAATGCCTGCATACACTCAGAAATGTCTTTCTGACATTCCTATAATTAGGAACTGCATGTCAGGAGGCTGTGACCACAAGTGACAATTGTGCAGTGGAAAATGCAGGTGCACCGGGTTTTGTGTGGTTTCAGCAGCGTGCTGAGTGGGTGTGCATTTCTGCTAACAAACCCGTTACAGCCTCCCTGGAGAACTGAATCCTAAATGTGTTTCTGTTTCTCCCCTTATCCTCCCACTGCTCTCTCTGAACAGTTAAAGGATTTGACTCATTCATCCCCTCCCTTTGTCTCCCAATCCACATCCTTCCCAGCAAGCAATTACTATTTGTTGCCATATAATTTTTTGTCACATGGATTATTGTCCTAATTACAGTCCCTGCCTGGGAGACTCGGGTGTAGGAGCTGGTTTGTTCGCTAGAGTTGTCCTCAGGTGATTGTTTCATTGCAATGTATTTATAAGGCTCTTTGAAGCCGCTCCAAAGGGAAACGAAAACTCCCCAGACCTGAGCCAAATGACATTATCTTCTTTCGGCGGGCTGAAGAAGGCAGCTTAGTCTTAATTATTTATGACTGTGTAGAATACCCCTCTGGTGATTATACATGTCTCACTTCCACAGGCAGGCCTGTGACAGGCAGGATCACGTGGGGGCTCATTTAGGGCTCCGTGGCCCTGTGCTCACTGACATCCTCTCACACAGCACAGGTTCCTATTAGAATTAACTCCTCCATAACGCTGCGCAAGTACATGGCAAAGGAGCAGTGGGAAACCTGCTGAACGTTCATAAACCAGGCTGAGGTTTCCTGTGGATGGGGTAGTTCTACTTCCATTAGCACTTGCTTTCTCTTGTGCTGTTGCCTTGGGACAATATTCAGGACAGCCAACCCTGCTTCAAAGCAGGTTTCAGACCCTGGAAAGCCTCCAGACCGAAACTGCTGCGTCTTCCCTTTTGTTGTTTACATTTTTGCATGCTGGATGGCATTGAAAGGTGGCTGACCTGGCATCTTTTGTGGAAGTGGAAAGGGCTTTACGACAAAACCATTATTCTTAGTTAGTGAAACAGGTCCAGTAACATGACCCACCATGGAACCAGGGAGAAGGTGGGCTGGAGGTCCAAGTGCCTCTTTGTGATCCAGATCTCCTGCCTGAGGCGGAGGTGCCACAAGAGACCACAGAACAAGCACAAAGTGCCTGTCATGGCACACCCAGACAGAATAATAGCCCCTGCCTAGGCTGCTTGTGGCAGCACAGTGCTGACCTGCCCTACAAGTGAGCTCTTCATCCATTCTTTCTAAATAACCCATTCAGCTGCAGCTCAGAAGACAGTGTGGGCCACAAGCTCAGTGGGAAAAAAGGGGATCATCCAGAGGTATTTGAGAGTCCAAGAATTCAGTTCTTGACCATCATTCCCGAGTATACACTGTTAAGATGCTAAAAAGATGCTGGAAAGATGGGTTATTTGGTCTATGCCAATCTCTGACCTTTGTCCCTATTTTGCTTCCAGTCTCCAAGCTAGAATTACTTACAGAGCTGGTTTGGGTTTCAATAAAATGTGGTAAGTGTTATCAGTGTACTTGCCATCTTCCCCCTGACTGGGAAATGCTTGAATTATTCCCAATGTTATAAAATCTACAAGTGTTCAATTGTATTTATCACTTTGATTTTGGCACCATGCACAGACCTAGGAGCCTTACTGTAATCTACAGAAACCCACCCAGTTCTGGAGGCCACTGACACAGCTCTGCCAGGTTTTAATTGATGATTTTGAAAGACTTTGAAAATTGAAGTTTGCCAGAAGGAAACTAAGGTATCTGAAATATCTTTTTCATGGTCCTCTAGTAAATAAGCATTTTTTGGTTCAAAAAATAAGGTTAAACTGATGAAAAATGTACACCGTTTCTGAAACATAAAAATTAACACCAAAACAGAGTCTTATGCCTTCAGAAAGCTTCCTGATATGCTGGAAGGGCACTGTTACGTTAGTGTAATATCCAGATGCTTCACAAATATACTGTGGAAAATAGCACCATGAATTATTACGTGTTTGAAGTTATCTGATGGAGATTTCTGTCAGGTTTTTTTATGCTATAAAACTCTGGTAGTTTTTTAATCCCTTTTCAACTTCGATAGAAGTTCCTATGCAAAACCAGCACAGCTGTAGGAGTTTTGAAGGAAGCTCGCTATCATCTCAGCAGACAGGCTGCTGGCATGGATGAATTAGCACAGCTGCCATCTACAATGTGATCTAATTCACATGGTCATCAAAAAAGGGCAGTTTCAGTTTGTTAACATGTTACTTGAACTAGTGATTAAAAGACACAGTGAAGTTTAAACAGTGAACAGTTTCCCGGATTCTGACTTTTTGCAAGCAATTCATTACTTTCAATGTTGCTTTTGTGTTCTTGCTCTGTGTTAACTTTCTTTATTCCACCTTAATGGTTTGTTTTTATCTGGGCTTCACAACTCTGCTGGATGCTACTCTTCTGTTTAGAAATGGGATTCCATATTACATCAGCCCTGTGATCCCGCTGCTCATGTGCTACTTGTGAGTAGAGACACAAACATGCTTTCAATCCAGCATTTTATTTACAAGGAAATTTGGCCAAATTCCTCTGCTGTGAACTGAAAAAAAAAATCTCTCTAAACTGTTTGGGGGAAAAAGAGAGGGGAAAAAAGCTCCCTCCTTTTTACACTGTTGAAACTTATGTTCACAGTTTTGGAAGGGGGGAAAAACTAAAAAACTAATCCCTGTGCCATGAAATCAAAGCAAGGGGAAAAAAGGAAGCCGCTCTGGTATCTTTGCTTTCCGGCACTGAGAAATCTCCATCCTCACCCACAGGCAGCACGTTGTATGCACAGATGGATGGAGGCATGGCCCAATAGCATGGTCCTTTGTAAAGCAAAAACTCCGCCAACTCCCGGGCCAAAAATCCTCCACAGGGTCCCCGATGAGGCAAATGTCCAATGGCAAGCAATAAGAACACAGGCAACAAAGGCCTTGGCAGGGCTGGGTACTGCCTGCTCCTCATGGCTCTTCCAGTGCTGCTCAGGCTGCCAGCACGGTGCCAGCAGGGGCAATTGATGCCACCCAGATCTCTGCTGGCAGACTCCAAACACTCACCCATACTGTCCAAACAGCAGTCTGCCTCCGGGTCATGGAATAGCAGTGACAGTGAATTCAATGGCAGTGATGTTTAGCCCTGCTTTTCATCCCAGCTGTGAGAAATGAGGGACTAAGGTGAGGACATCTGCTGCTGCTGCTGCCCGCAGCTCTGGCTGCTTCAGGGGTCAGACAGGGGCATTTTTATGGGGTGACCGAGGAGGGTTCATTTGCAGCACTGTTAAGCAAGACACTCCAAATGTAGATATTCCCCTTCAGTAACCATGGAGGGTTGATGGCTGGGGACAGCAAAACAGAACCACCCTAAGAGAGATTGTAAGTGCAGTACCAGGTCTCAGATTCACTCAGCTTATCCACATCCACTGTGTCCACTTCACATGTCCTCCAGTTTGGATAACAGCTCGGTGAGCAGGTGAATCAGAATTTAGCCAAGTACTTTTGCTTTGTCTTATTACCTGGTGTGAACCCTTTGGATTAGTAAAGCAGCAGAAACAATGCCAGTGTCAACAAACCAGGGAAGAGCTTGAATGACCCTCACTCTAGAACTGTGTTTATAATGAACTCCTGGAAACGAGAACCAATCCCTCCACTCTGACTTACAAACACAACACCAGAAGCGCACAAACCAAATCCTGTTCTGCTGGGGAAGTGCTCAAACACAGGGTCTTGTCCGTAGTGTGGGCTACCTGTGTCATGCAAGTCTGGAAATTTAGGATATTCCCAGCCGGTGTAAGCCGGGTGCTGGTGTGTTCCCACACTCCATTGGTGCAGGCTCACAGCAGTGCTGAGTTTTGCCTCTTCTCCTAGAAATTCCTCCCATCCTTCCCTGGACAGCATCTTTCACAAAAGTGTTGCTTTGGCCTGTGTGTAAAATGTGGGACAGCAAAACCGGCCCGGGCACTCATCAGGGAAGGTCAGACAGAGCTCTGCCTGGGCTGGTGTGTCCCTCTTCATGGCTTTTGTGGGTGGCAGCTGGAGCTGCTGCTGACCGGGAGTTTGGGGAGAAGGGGAGTGAAAGAGTCCATAGCTGTGTGATCTGTACCCAGGCAGATGGGACCTGGTACAAGGGTTGATCAGGGTCCCCTCCAGGGACTCTGGGGTGCTGCAGAGATGCCCCCTTCACCTGGCCCTGCTGCCCCCAGAGACCCTCGTGGCTGGGTCTGCCCTGTGCTTCACAGCAGCTCCTGCATTGATTCTGTCTTCAGTCGAGGGAATAGTGTGTAGTGAAACGAAACAGCACTGCAACTTTTTCTCTCCAGACACAATGCTGGAGAGAAAATCATCGGGAAGAGGGTGTATCATTTGATGGGAAAGTTTTTGGCAGGAGTCTGTAACATTAATGTATTTGTTCATGTTGCTATTGCTGCTAAAATGTAGCTCCCCAAAGAATCTCAGCTGACATAACAATCTTTGTGTAATTGTGAGGCATTGCTCTCGCGTTTCTCTCATGTCTTCATTCTCTGCTGCTTAACCTCTTCACCCTCGCCCTCATCCTTGCCTTCTTCAGGCTTGTCTCCTGCTGCGTTGCTGCTAGAAATCACTCTGCTCTCACTCTGTCAGCTACTTACTTATTTCCAAATCACTTCCTTTATTTTACTTCTCAGATTCCTCCACTTGTACAGCAATATATCTGTCTGTGTGTGCTCTCCTACATTTTCCCTCCTGCTGGTTCTTTGACAATATTTCCATCTGAGGCTCAGGGATTATTTTGTGACACATTCTGTCTTATCTGCTATAACAGATTTTGCGTGGTCCTTTTCAGTTGTAAATACATCGTCTTTGCTGCCTTTCTCTTCTGCAGACTTGAGGAGGCTTTCAAAGAGCTGCACTCAATTTGAAGAAAAAATCATATAAGTCTTCTCTATGAAACTTATTAATACAAAATTGTTTCATACATTCTGTTAAGGAGCTATTCAGGTATTTAATTCCTGCTGACCCGCATCCCAGCATAGAGGCTGCTCCCAAATCCCAGTTTCTTGGTGGCTGTTTCTGCATTGCTAGTCCTGTGCCTGCACTAACATTGACGGCATGGGTGGGGGGGACACCAGCAGTGCTGGGAGAGATGGACCCAGCTGTGAGGTGCTGACTGGTGCTTCGTTTCCTCATTTTTTCATTCCTACATTGGTTTCAGAGGAGAAAGCTCAAAAGAAGATTTGAATTCTCTGCCACTCAAAGCTACAGCAGAACACAAGTGTAGCAGCAGAAAATTGCAGACATACGTGCACTGAATTGGTGTTTGAACACTGGAACCAGTTATCTGATCTCTTTTCTGAATGGTGCCTGGGTGAGCAGTGCTTTGGTACACATGGAGCTCCAGCAGACTCTGGTTGTGTTTAATGATAGGAAACCTTCAGTGAGCAGCAGTCTCTGCCCTCAGAAACCGAGCTCTGAGTCTGTGCCTGTGTTTGGATGACTTTAAGGAGGGAAAACCTTAGGTAGAGAGGGCTCTTTCCAGCCAGTCCGAGGGTACAAGTGTGGGGCTTTGAATGTATGAGAGTACAGGGTTGGCTGGATATGGATTCCATGCAGGTTTGTGCTGGATGGGGCCTGAAACACAGCTGACCCCTGCGAGCAGAGCTTCCAACCTGTGGGAGATGTACACCGGGCAACCTTCTGGGCGAGGAGATGCTGCCCTCTCTCCCGGCCCCTGTTCTCTGGCCAGGGCGGGGAAAGAAGCTGAGAAATGAAATGAGGCACGAAGGCTGCACGAGAGTCTTTTATCAGGTACATCTTCGTTTTTCAAGTGCCCATCATATCACACAAACTGCTCTTGAAGAGCCCTCCATTTACCCTCTCCCCTAATTAAATGTGCACTTCATTAATGTAAATTGGGGGTTTAATGCTCTTGTTGAAATTCTGAAGAAAGTGCTATGGCCTTGCGAAATGCTTAAGCATCATTGCAAATTAGATTAGGGACCAAGAAAGGCAGTAAAATTAGAATGATAATGGTTGATGTGGCTTCCTGACAGGCGTGACTATTCAGGGATCAATGGGATGGAGAACAGTTTCCCCCAGCCTAAAGCGAAAGGCAGGGACAGACGTCAGCCTACAGATGTGGCTTTTGGAAGCTCTTTCAATTAGTTTAATTTGGTAAATGGTGGGGATTTAGAGGCTCTTAGCCAGTCATACAAGACAAGAATACATTGAAATGTTTTTTCGCTTTTTAACATAAAATAGGATTGGCCACATTTGCATTTCTTAACGCCGGGGTGGGGAGGTGGAGGAGGAAGAGGGGGCTGGGAGGGGGTGGTGGTGGGTGTTTAACCAACTTGGGGCTTTAAAATGGAAATGCTGGCGCTGGAGCTCGTTTGGGAGCTCTCCCTGCCGCAGCTCCGGGCGGCGGCCGCTCCCGAGGGGCAGGGCGGGGGGTGCTGCGGACCTCCGGGGAGGGTCCCTCGGCACAGCTTGAGAAGCGCTGGGGATGGGGTGGGGGGACAACGCAGGTCCTTAAACACGGGGTGGGGTGCGATGGGGGATTTCTCTGGGCCCCCTGAACGGAGCCGAGTGCCTTCGTCTCTCTCTGTGGGCTCCAAATCGCCACTGCGCTCCCCTTCTCGTACTCCTTTAATCGCGCTCTTTACCTCGGCAAGGTCGGGAAGGAAAAGGCAGCTGGAATCTGCAAACAGCCCTCCTTTTTGTGTCTCTGTCGGAGCCCGGAGTTGGAGCTTGTTTTTTAATCCCCTCACTGGATAGGCAATTGTAGTTAATGAGGTGGAAAACAAGTTCGACAGACAAGTGGCGCTGAGACTTGGCGGGGTTTGCGCGAGGAGGAGGTAAGAGGACGGTGCTCCTGACTGAGGATTTCTTTACTATAAATGTGCAAATAAAAAACCCCCACCAAACCAAAAGCCAGGAACATCAGCTTTTATGGAAAGCTAATGCCTCAGAAACAAATCAAATGGTGCAAAGCTGTGCAGTGGTGCATAGGGTGACTCCGAGCGCTGCCTGCACGGAGCAGCCCCATTTAAGGGAGGTCCTCCCTCACCCGTAAAGCTGAGCTTTCACTGTGAGCCTGGCCAGTTAACTGGGCTCCAATAATATTCCCTAATCCTCTCTTGACAGAAAATAATTCACGTGCCGTGAGGGTGTGTGTTTGCCAGAGGGAGAGACTCTGCTTACTAGGAAAGAGCTCTTTGGGATCCAAAGGGTTGGGCAGCTCCTGGGCAGGGTAAGCCTTGCACAGGAGGAGGAGTAGAGCAGCACCCTAAATGGGTGGCTTCCCTTGTGACTTTAGCTACTGCTTAGCCACAGGACAGCATCCCTGTTGAACCTCGGTGGCTCAAAAGTTAGGTTTGGGATGTTGACCAAGCCGTTGCTGATGGACTCGTATCCATCCCTGTTTGAACAGCATTGCAGTAATGCAGCACCAGATGCCAGGAGCTCTGGGTGTCAAACACCAAGTGCCAGGCACAAAAGTACAACACATTTAGTAACTCCCTCTCTACTCCAGCCAGTGTAACATGCAACTATGCTCAGAGCTGGGCAGCTTCCCTGAAGCAGCCTGTGAAATGGCTGGGTTTTTCTGACTGTGCATTCCAAAAGCAATCCCAGCCATCTGTCCCAGAGGAGGGGTGAGGCCTGGGACTTGAGCAACCGATTCCACAGAGCTCAGGACGGAGATGCCCTGTGAGCAGCAGATGAGAAGCTCCTGCAGAGCTTTGGCAGGCCAGTGCCTTCTGCGAGCTAGTGCTACTGGTCTTTCAATTTCATTAGCACTAAATTCACCTTTACAAAAATTAAATTTTTAAAAACTGCTTGGCTTGGCAAGGGCACCAGCTGAAAGATCAAGTTACTGTTTGTAAATGCCAGACATGAATTAATTTAGCAGTGCACTTGTCCTGACTTTATGAAAACATATCCCAAATATTGACTTTTTCTTTCTTCAGTAAAACCTCTTTTCCTTTGATGGGTGAGGCCTCTGTCTGTTTGCAGTGGGCTGGTGTTCACTCTGAAGCTTCTTCAGTATGCTGCTCATTTGGAAATGTGGACATGAGGTTGCTAGGTCTCTGCTGCCGCCTGGAGAGCTAGGTGAGAGAATTTAATGCTGCTTTTGGGATATGAGTACTTCCAGTAGACTCAGGGCAAACCTGAAAAGTGAGAGCTGTGTTATCTTTTAAACAGAGAGAGCGTAACATCATCAACTTTGAAAGAAAACTGGTAATCAGGTTTGGCTGCCAGCTACCCCAAAACTTTTTGCTGTGGAAGGGGGCAATGGCAGTCATGCCTTGTTAACCTTAAAAGGGGAGGGGGGGGGAAGTGTTTAAAAAGAGGTGTGTAATTTTTAAAACAAGAAGACAGGCAGATGGACTCCTTGCAAGTCAGAGGAAGTATCTGAAGGTGCTTTTACTGTATGCCAGTTCACATCCTGAAAGCTGCAGCTACAGAGCCAGAAACAAAACCAACAAGCACAAAATAGGTAAAACAAAAGAGCAGCCAGCTGGCAGAGCAGATGGAAAAATAACAGGGAAGGGGCTAGTTAACCTCAGGTCTTCTTTAGGCAATCGGTAAGTAGTTTGCTCCTGCAGGTCTCCCTGCACCCCTGTGGGCACCCCGCTGGGAAGCAGAGGTTTTCCCTGCTGTAAGGGCATGATTAGGTGTGGCCCTGTGGATCACTCTCACTTATTCAGCTGTTAAAGCAGCTTAAACCCTTATAAGAACATTAACATTTGGGTGCCAATACCAGCTTGACCTTTATTCATAAAGTGCAAAGAGTTGGAAGTACAACAGATTGGTTGCCAGTGATTGCCTTTTATGTGCAGTTTAGAGGCTTTGATTTCTCTCCCCTTTCTTCCTTTAATCTGACATCACTGCCTTGAATATGTTTGTGCTCTAAGTAAACAGGGCCAGTGCAGGCCTCCCTTTTTGAAGAACTGTGTGTCTGTGTGAGAGTGAGGTGGGGGGTGAGGTGACCGTAAAAAAAAAAGTTTGCCTTTGGAATTAGAGGGCTTAAGAATAGATGGAGGACACCAGGGTCGAATGGAGCTGTTCACAGATCTCGGAGTTGAGCTCCACATTAGTCCTCAGGAGCCCCAGCTATTTATTCCAAATAGCTGTGTACATGGGGAATGAGAATGTAAGGATTTATATTAACTCTCCCGGACTTTTGACTTCATGACACACTCAAGAGGGAAGCTCCGAGCAGGGCACAACAAAGGTGAAGTGTCTGAAACAGTCACACCATCTTGTCCAACAGCCATCTGGTCCCTGTTGCGTTCTTGGGTTACTCCTGAGGTAGAAGAGATGCCCGAGACTGGGTATGGTTTTCTTATTTCTGGTGACATATTTCTGCTGGTTTTCTGTGATTTTCTGGTTTTTACCCATTCTGCAGAGTGATAGAGTCAAATCATGGCTGACTGTTTTCCAGAAGCATGGAGGAGAACCTGAGAGAAGGAGAATAGAGGGAAATTACATCTAATGGCTCAGCACCAACCAGCAGCCTGATGCCACCAAAGCCATCATACAATTGGGACACTCTGGCCTTAATTTCTCAAAAGCAGCAGCTTTCTGATAGCTTTGGCAAAGGTGGACCCATGGATTTCAGTGTTGTTTGGCCACTGGGCTCTGATTCTGACACTCTTTTTAAGCTTTTAGTACTGGTTTAGACAGCTTTTTGATATTTTTGTTTATGGAAGACTTGTCTTCCATAGGTCCTGCAGTGCTTTGTCACAATCTGCTTGGTCAGGACAGCAGTTTTCCAACCACACTGTTTATACATAAGTATAGCCTACAGAGCTGCATTAAAAAAAAAAACCAAAAACCACATTGTCTTTTAGAGGTCATCCAGCTACGTCTGCAATGAGCCTGATGACTTGTCTTCAATGGAAATACCTTTTAAATTCATGTGGTGCTTCCATCTAGAGCTGGACATCTGCTTGGCTTTCTGCTTAGACTGATGCTGCAGGGAAGCAAACTTTTCCATTCTACTTCCCCCAGCAGTGGGGTTAGTCTTGACTTCTCCAGGTGTTTGTGTGTCTTGGCCATTGTGTAAATGTCAGCAGACTTTATTCTGCCCTTGTCCTGCATGTCAGCCTACCCGGAGCCTTCTTGCCTTCTCCAGGATTTCAAACCCCAGCCCAAAGCACTCATTTCAATAAAAGTGCTTTTTTTGTGCTGGCAAAATATATCTTTATAGCAGAGGGAAGGCCTGAATGAACACTTCAAGTCTTACCTGTCACAAGCCATTAGCTGAATTGCTTAAAGAAATCCCCTGACAAGTGTAATTGCTGGTTTTGTGTTACAGTGCTTCATGATATTGCCCACAAGAAGAAATTCTTTTACAAAGCCCCTTCTGTTTAATAAAGTGATTTGTTCCAGTTACAGTGATAATAAAATTGCTGAAATGAAACAGGATTGTTCAATGAGGACCTGAATCCAATTTGCTGTACTAGTACGATTACACTTTTATCTCTGTGTTTACTCATTTGTAGAATTGCTACCAGACTTTTTATATGCAATTAATGGGATTAATGGTTCCCAGTACAGGCAAGACAGAGCCCAGGAGCACAGCACCTTATTTTGTGTGTCAATGACACACCAGCCTTTTGTGGAGTGCTGCCTCAGGGTGTAACGCAGTGTAACATGCTGCTTTCCTCCCTGTTCTTATTAAAGATTTGTGAGCCATGGAAAACGATGATTTTTTACTTCATGGTAACTGAGGGAGTGCCCACAGATAGATCTATACTAACTTCTCCTTTTTAGGATTCTGCAGAGAGGAAGATGAAGGAGAAAACCCATAGAGATGATGTGGCTCACAACTTATTACACTGATGCCTCTGAACCTGATGTGGCCTGATGTTTCTTAACTTTAGCTAAGACCAAATCTCCCCAGCCCAAGGCATGTAGGCTAGTTGGCTTCATAGCTCACAAATGCAAATAACATGTGCCAGCTTTTTTACCTGTTTTGTGGCACTCGTGTAGCAATTCCAAACCTATAAGACTGGTATTTGAGCCTCTAAAACTGGCATTATTTGAGACTGTGAGTAGAGAAAGCGACCAGTGATAGAGTATGTGAGCAGAGAAATGGTAGTTTATTTGCTCCTGAAAGCTTGCCATGAGGTGCAAGACCCAAATGCTCCAACAGTCACTTCAACCCAAGCACAAACATATTTAGCTCCTAATGAAGGAATGCAGGCATACTCTATGGGGTAATTAATATTCCCTTGCATCCTTGTGGCACCAGTGCCATGCTCGCTGCTGCCCACACACAGAGCCAGAACCAGCGCTGCTCCAGAGAGCTGGCAGTGAAAGCAAAAGCATACACAGTCTAAGGATTTGCAGTCCTGGAGACAAACTGAAGGCCCCTCTGACATGTTACTAACTCAGGGATATAAGTGTGCTTCACTAAAAGCCAGACAGATTAACTTGCTAGGTTTGACTAAAATGCCTGGACTGGGGGGGAAGAGCTCACCAGCTTCCTTTGGGGCACCCCAGACAGGATGGGATTTCTCAAGGGCCTGCAGGCAGCTCCCAGCTCTGGGGCTGTGAGGCTGGATTCTGAGCTCAGAGTCCACAGCTGATGGTGGCCAAGTGGGTTTTGTGCATATATTGGACTATTTGGGAGAACCTGCTGTTCAGAAGAAGAGTGTCCCTTGCTCCAGTTAGATGCTTTTATATTTAGTAAGGGAGCTGGACCTCAGAGTCAAGCACTGGCATGTCTTTTATGCTAATTTAAAAAAAATGCTGATAAAATTATACAACTTCTAAACCACTCATATGTTAACTCAGAAACAGTCAATATAGAAATGGTTTCATGGTGCAGTAGTAGAAAATACCAGGGAAGCAGGGAAATCATTTACATGGTGCTTATTTTACAGGAAATTTAATCAGATGAAGTTTTAGAATGTAAGCTGCTGACATTTTCCCTTGATGGAGTTTTGAGGCCATTTAAAGCCAGTGGGAGCCTATAGCTACAGGGGCTGGCTGGAATTCCTTTTGGTGCCAGGTTCAAGCTGCCTTTCAGTGAGAGCATCACTGCTCTGTGTTGGGGTAAATGAGAAACCCTGGCCTGACACCTTGGGTGGCAGGAAGAACTACTGGCAGTGTTGTGGCTCATGGCAGAGGCTTTGACATGTGGGTAGGGAATCTGGAGCAGAAACACCAAGTCTCCTTGTTGCTCCTGTTGCAACTGTTCCACTGTTCCAGTGTCCACAGCATGATGCCTTCCAATCTTTGCATGGGAGTTCTCTATCTCCCTAAAGCCCTTACCATCTTGCAAAGAGCTTTGGGTACTGATTAAGCTGATAATAGAATGAATAATAAGTACTAGCCTAGTTCTCAGCTGCCAGCCTTCTTGACAGTCTTTGTTGGACTGCAGTCAGCTTACAAACCCTAGAGCAATAGATTATCCACCATCAACTGTAATGTCTTCTGTACCTTGGCACTTTGTAAGGACTGTCACACAGCCTGTCTCAATCACTTTCAGTGTCCTGATCAAAGATTTCTGACTTATTTGAGCTAACTACCAGTATTTTTCCCTTTAGTAGTGCTGTAGCAGTGTCAGCTCTGAGTGTTGATACAATGCTGGTCTGTCTGCCAGTGTGCTCATATATCATGCAGCATCACCATTGAAATAAGGTGAATTTAGTCTTAAGAGGACTGTTGAATTTTATGTACGGTGTAATCCAGAACCCACCAATGCTTTAAAAGAGACACAGTCAGGGGGAGGAGATGTTTTGTGGACATCTATGTCCTGTGAATTCAGCTGTCTGAAAGGTCGAGCTTGTTAGGGATACTACTGATAATTCTCTTGCAGTTCCCAGACCTTTGTGTCCTATGCTGACAGCTCAAAACACCACCCCCACCACTCCCCCAAAACTCAGATATTTCCGGCAGTGAAGCAAGACCCAGCAGAAAGCGGGCTGGCAGAAGACAGCCTCCTCTGGGAGGACCACAGAAGGCTTGGGAAGGTTTGGGAAGCAGGTTTGGCCACACCTCTGAACAAGAGTGCCAGGGCTGGGAAAGGGCTGCACACTGAAATGCTTCAGTAAAGGAGTGTCAGGCCCATAGGGCACAGCACACCAGGCTGGGCACTTGCTGACTGGTTTATCCTTTCCATGATTACAATAAAATAAGTCTGTGCTGTACCTAGTGCTGTTTGTGTCGAGTGTCCAGAGGCAATAAAAGCCACCAGGGCTCTGCCATGCTCAGAGCTCTGTTAAAATGTAGTATAGGTTTGGGATTTTTTGAGGAAATTTATGTCCCTTTTAGAAAGGATCAGGCAACTGGTGAGATGACAAACAGAGCTGAGGAGGGCACATCCCTTGTCAGGCATCAGCTCAGTGGCATAAATGTGAATAACTATGAACCCTCTTGATCCCAGCCCTAGTTTTATACACACTACACCACACCTCCTACATGGCGAATGGGATAAAGAGGTACAATGCTCCTTTTTAGTGATATTTCTGTTATACTGGTGTATTCACACTGTCAAAATGACTTTGAGGTTAAAAAGAAATGAAAGCTAGAAGTGACTGGATGTTTGGACATCAAATCAGGAGGGCTTTGCCTCTGTTGTTAAGCAAGCAGTCTCTAGTGTTAGACTGAGTTTCAGCAAGCTTGTGTGTTCAGACTCAAGGACAAAACCCCACTGTCAGGAGTCCCTCTTGCTGCACCAGACTGGACTTTCTCTTTGTCCCCTGTGAAATCCTGTCACCCTTGGACAATTTGAAGAGAAAGAAACACTGGTGCACCCACAGCCCAGGTATATGAGAGTCATGATCAGGCTGTAGTGCTGAGACACATTAGGGAGCTGAAACCTGTTGCCAAGAATTAATTTAGTTTGAGTATATTGTTGCCTTACCTGTTTTTTCCCCACAAGCTGTTGGGGACCTTCCTCGGCCCCTTTAAGAACCCCCACACTGTGGAGCATCTCCTGGTCCCTTTGGCCAGACATGGCAGGAATGGATGGGCCGTGTTCTGCGGGATCAATTGTAAAAAGTGGAATTAGTCATTCTAAATCATGCAGCTGTGGTCGAAGGGAGCTCTTCTAAAAATCATTAAACAATCATGTATTCCTATTGATTTATTCAAAATACCTTGAGGGAAAGCAGATTAAACACAAGGTAAAAGTAAACTAATGCAGATTAAATGGATGAAGGATGGGCCGATAGTTCCCTAGGTAGTTTTTTTACTAATGAGAGGAAAATTATATGTACACTATTACCAGTATAAAAGGGTCTATTAGAGGTCTTTTGCTTGACATATTTATGTATTTCAAATACTAAGTAGCACAGTGAATTAGGTTTACTCTGGACATTTGTTATTTTTATTGCATCTCCAAGTGGTAAACAGGGCTTTCTCTTGAGGGCAGCACGCTGCTTTGCTCAGGAGGCACAACCCTATCTGCATAGCAAAATGCTGAGATGACAATTGCATTTTGGATGACATTTATTAGCAATCCAAGTGCAGTTTTATGCCCACTTCTGAGGATCACAGCCAGTGTTTAAATTGAGGGGTGCAGGTATAGGTCACTATTTGTAGCCACCATCACCCCATCTCCTTTCGTCTTCATCTTCCTATGCTGCTGCTTTTGACCAGCATTCATCCAGAAGCTGAGTGAGGTCTGGGGTGGCACATTCACTGTTCCATTCACCGCTGTCTGTCATGCACTTGCAGCAGTGCCCTGAGGACAGCAACACTGCAGGGAAGATGATTTTGTTAAAATACAGTGGAGTTGTCATCTCAGATGTGCTTGCTCAGATGTGCTTGCTGCTTGTGTTCAAGAGGAGCAAGTCCACACCCTGGAGACAGCCACATCCAACACAACTGGAAACAGGGCAATCATACTTGATGCAATCAAGTTCCAGTTTAAATTTAGGGCAAGAATCCTCACTTTTGGTTTATAGAAGTGTCTGAATTTGTTGGAATCAACCACAGGGAGAATTAAATGCCAGGAGTCACTTTTATAATTTTGCAGAAACTCAGAATCAGAAACTGTAACACTGCTTTGTCCTGCAGATAAGGACAGGGCTGGTGACCTCAGCCTTCTTGCATTACACAAACTGCTTTTGGGTTTTCTGCAATGACTCCAGTAAGCAGTGGTTTTCTAAAGGAGAAATCTAAGAGGAGATCAGAATTGTATAGGAAATAATGCTGCTGTGTTGAGAGACTCATTTGCAGAGCCAAATTAACATTATTGGGAAAAATAAATACGTGACCTTTGTTAACGTGTATAGTGGATTACATGTTTGTCTATATATCTGCTGAGAGAAATATGAAGGAATCATAATTAAGTGGATTAATTGTATACCTTATCTACTCTTGTAATTATTGCTCTTGTCAAATAATGTATCTAAACTAACCTACAAAACGAGACCTTGTCATGACAGACAGATAAAAAGTTCAAAAACAGATTAATGGATAGTTTCATGATATGCTGCATTTGATTAAAATATAGCTAGCAACCTGCAGGTATTAATTTACAGAACTTTAGGTTTAATATGCAATTTGTGCATAAACCATGAGCTATGGGCACCATTATGGCCTTGTCAGTCAGTGTAGAAATACTTGCCCAACAGCTACTGAAGGAAGTGTGCAATACAAGAAGGCCTGAAGATGGGACACACAAAGTTCATCTCTCTCAAGGAGTGGAAATGTTTGATTTCATTAAGTACTAATTACTCACCAGCACTGTTCTGACCATGTGGTGGTTCTGAAGGTGGCATTGGCATGTTTGGGAAGGGTCTTATGCTGGCTAGCTTGAGTGTGGTGTGGAGGAAAATCCTGGGCTATAGAAGTATTCTTCTGCCTTTTGGCAAGTGATGTCCTGCACAGTTTTGTCAGCAAAGAATTTCAGTGGGAGACCTTGTGGAAAGCTTCCACAGTTTGAACTAGGTTTGTGTTGAAAAGTGATTAAGCCTTGTAAGTTTTTCTTCGAAACAAGTATCTCTGGGCTTTGAACGCAGTGTATCCGCTTCATAAAGTTCTCCTAATTAAAATATAGATATTGGCGTCAAGCATTGATAAGGATTTAGGGTAAATTGGTGGCTTCCTAGAATGGACAGCAGTGGAGAAACAAGATGACACTGGTGCTCAATCCAGCACCAAGAGAGCAGCTGTCTCTGCATGGCTGTACTGGAAGTTGCTGCTTCTGCCAGCAGGTACCTGTGCAGTGAGAGCAGGGTGCTGCAGCTCTGGCTGGTCTCCCTGCTGCTGGAGCTTGCATCCCTCCCACACTTGGTAATGCCTCCAGCACCTCCCAAGGCCGTAATCCGTTCCCCAGAGGCATAAAGCAGCTGCCTCTGGTTGCAGAGCAGAAGGGAAGCACGAACAGCATGTGATTTGGGGCTCTCATGTGCCTGTGATTCTGGATTTAACTAAAGGGATTAGATTGCCTATACCCACAAGTAAAGGGAGAGGTTGCCACCATACGGCAGGGGTCCAACCTACTGGAGAAGTGAATTCTGAGCTGCTGCAGCTTGTGGGCTGTTGTATTATACCAAACTCAAGATAACTCCTTAAAATTTAAAGCTGAAACTAGACACTTTCAAGTTGTTTCATGAGTGTTCAGTCATTTTTGGTGTGCAGGGTGATGTTTTATCAGACAGTCTGACACTCACTTTAGTCAACTAAAATTTATGGGTTTAATCTGGTTTATTTTTCCCTTGCTTGCTTCCCAGGGCAGCATAGCCAAGTCCTGTCCCTTAGTCATGAGAAATTGAAGGGTAAATCTCAGTCTCTATTTCTATTATTTTTTTCACCTGAAAATACTTTTCTTCAAAATCGTATTGTCCATAAGGAGATCTGTGGCTGGTTAACAACATGGAGGCTTTGTTTCTGTTAGTTTCCAAGTACAAGGCCTATCTAGTATTAGTACATAGAAGCACATTTTGAAAGCCAATTTTTGCTTACATATGCAAATGCTTGGTGTTTCTGGGCATTTAATGAACTGCAAAACATAACAAGCCTCTCTTTCCATGGACCAGGGAGTGCCCATGGTGGAACTCTGTATGGGAGGGAGAGCAGTGGCAGCAGTGAGATATAATGCCAAAATTAAACCTCCTGGTTTAAAACAAACTTTCAGATAAGCTATATCTATTGCCAGGTAACAGGAAAAAAAAGGCTAACAGCTTCACTGTGCTGTTGCGAGCAGTGAGCTGGCTGGTAGGCCCTGGTCCCACTCTGTTCCACAGGAAAAAACTCTAGCTGATTGTGCGTGTTTCGGTCCAGGTTTTCAGGAGGGCACAGCCCTCCCCACTGGCTCAGAGAATCAACCCCATTCACCACTGTTCCTTTTCAGAGCTCTACTGTTCACCTTCCCGTGGAAGATCTCAGAGCTGAAGAATGAACTCTTTCAAATTTCTTTTCTTAAGAGTTGATCCAACATTACCTGAGGGGGAATTTGTGGGGGGGTGGAATTTAACTTTTTTGGCCCCTGTGTTCAGAACAGCAGAATTCAGTTTGAAATATTTTCAGGTTTTGCTAACTATAGCTTTCCACCAAGTCCTACCAGTAGGATCTTCACCACTTAAATTCAACAGATTTCACTTGATGCATTCACTTTTTTTATATTCAGAGCTATGCACAGGGAAATTGAGATGATGGACTACAAAAACTCACCTACAAGAAGTTATAATTCTGTGAAGGGGACAGGTCAAGCCTTGGTGAAAATGAGCACTGCAATCACCTGCGGTAGATCTCCTCAAACTGGTTCAAGATGCACTCAGCCCAGCAAGGAGCAAAAGGAATAACCTTTCGGAGACATCAACAGCAAGTTAAGTGCAGTGGCAGACAGAAAGGGAAAGAAGTTCAGGATGTAATCCTATCAAACATTAAAAAATTGGCTTTCCTGGTAGAGAGGGAGGAGGTTCCTTGTGCTGTAACTCACTGCCAGACAAAAAGTAGTTGCAGCTGGCATGGAAAGGTTTGCTTGTAAGCCAAAAAAACCCCAAAATATTTCAAATTATTGACTTAATTACCTCTTGAAAGCAGTGGGATGTAATTTTTTAAAAATAACTTATTGGTTTGTCAAATTGGAGATTTGTTTCCCTTGGCTGTTTCAGGAAGCTGTCTTGACTGCCAGTATCAGTTCAGCCTAGTTTTCTGTTCTGCAGGAAGATAAAACTGTAGAATTGTCAGACTTGATCAGAGCAGGCAGTCCATCTGATCAACTATCCTGTCGCCAGCTTACTTGAAAAATAAAGACAGGTTTGTTTGTTGGTTTGGGTTTTTTTTCTTTTTACTGCTCTTTAGCATCTTCAAAGCCTCTTTGCTCTATATCTCTTACCTTGCTGTTCAGACTTCCTCTAGTCAGAGCAGAGGGAGAGAAGTGCTTCCAGAAAACCAGTTCATCCCACCTTTGCTAGCTATCAGTTCTTGGATAGGAATTCAGTCCCAAAACCTGGCTTCAGAATGCCAGAGTAAATGTCGAGGTATGATTAAATACAACCTATCATCAGGTTTGACCCACAAACTATCTTTCCATTTGCCTTTCCATTTGGGAGGAAAAGACCTGCATTTTTCCCCTCTCCCTATGTATATGGGGCACCATTTCAGTTCTTTATTGGCCTTGTGGTAATGCAGCCCATAAACAAAGCCAGCTATGAGCCTGTGAAGAGATGAATATTCCATCTGTAAGTGAAGCTTTTGCAAGGCAGTTCCCAACAGGTGCATACTGAAAGTAGAGAGGAGCCTCAGGAATCACAAGCAGAACAAACTTTTCCCCACCTAACTTCACAAATGAGGAAGACATGGACAAGTAGAATGGCTTTTTAAGAAGTTGGTAGCAATCAATTTGGTTTCTGTGATCTCCATCTTACACAATGCACCACAAGAGACATCAGCTAAAAACTGCATTGTGACAAGCTACATACAAAACAAGCTGCATCCTACAAAAGTTCTCCGCTCGTGGTTCAGCGGTAGGAAAATAATAACCAGAATTACTTAGAGACTGACTGTCTGAGTGCCCCTTTAAACCATTCCTTGTCTGTTTGCCAGGTCTGCTATGAATCAAGATCTTAACAACTGCTGGATATCCACCTAAGAAACAAAAACCACATTTAATATGATCAGTATCAGATATGCTTTTTCACCAAGCAAGCAGCACTGCTGGCTTCTCTGGCTTAGTGTACAGTCATCGGAAGAAAGCTGCTGTATGGTGAATTACAAGGGTACTTGGAAAGTGAGATTTGATTTGTGAGGGTTTATGTTATTCAGCATTTAGGCAAGCAATAATTCTGGATGGCCATGAGCTGTCAGGCCAGGTCCTTTCCTGGAAAAATGCCAAGCAAAGCTCATATTCATGTTTTGATGACATGCAATGCTCTGTGCCTTTTTGCCTGAGGCCCGATGTTTGTCACAGCCTAGACAGCAGTAACAAAAAACATGAAGCATGGGATTTTCATAAAGAGTGGTGGTATTTGTCAGTCACTTGGATCCAGGATATATTTGATGGGTTTAACCCTGTCCAGCTGATGTGCTAGCATAGGTTGTTTTCATGCTTTTAAATTATTAAACATAGATGGATAATTTAAAATATTTTCTTGCAAAATATGACAGGTTACTCTGACTCAGTTTTTCAAATCAGGCTTCTTGATATTAATTAGGGAAACATAGGTTGCCATCTTCCCTATCGAATAAAACTGAAATTCTGTCTTTTTAAATTTTGTTATGGCCAAGCCATGACTTTTTGCCGTTTATGAGAAACAAGCAGACTTGTGTAAAATAACTACTGTCAATGAACTATGTTACCTGGCAGCACTAAACACACTCAGTGGATTAAAACTGAAAGTCTGTCATGATCTGTGTGACTGACAATATCTCACTTCCTTCTCTTGGCTCCTTTTGATATGCAAGAAATCCCAGTACTGGGGATCGCTCTGCCAGCTGGGAATCTGTCCTTCAACTTCAGCGCCTGAGAGCTGTGTTTGGCGGACGCTGTTCTGCACTCCACCTTCCTTGGGAGCAAAATAAAATTAAACACAATGCAAGGTCTATTTAACCACAAAATTTGCAAAATGAGACTCACTGATGCAAATCTTGACCCAGAGCCCTTGAGTGTGTGAGGATGTTCTCAGCTGATTTCAATGAATTTTGGATAAGGCCATCTGAGCTGTATGGTTTTAACTTCACTCACAGTTATCATATCTGTTCACGTTTATGGAAGCTTTTCCCCTTCCACACAGTCTATTTTTCCATCCTGCTCTGACCCTGTAGTCTGTTCCAGTATCAGCTTCTGAGGTCCCTGTTCATTTTACGGTTTAGGAATGATGCCACCTGTGTACAGATAAGGGTCTCACCTGAGCTGTAAACCACAAACAAAATCCAGCCAGTGTGAAAAACAAAACTTGCTTTCAGACACAAACACTTTCAACAATGACAAAGGAAATACTGAAAAATTACTGGTGAGGCAAATTGTTTCTTGGATGAAGTGCTCTTACTCGAGAATTTGTCCTGTCACAAAAATCCTTCTCCAAATTCATCTCATGCCTCATGTCTGAAGCACAGACAAGCATGCAAGAGGTCTTGCTATTTGACAGAGACAAAATTCTTTATGCTTGCCTTCAGTTCTCATAATATCTTTAATTTTCTGCCTTTCACATTAATTCAACTTGCAAAATTTGTTATGCAGATGCAATGCAAACCACTGCAGCAGAGACCAAGCTGAGCAAAAGTTCCAGCCAGAACCGAGTTATATTCCTTCTTCTCAATAGCAAAACTGTACAGAAAAACCTACAAACCCACCCTGACTCTGCCAGGTGAGCTGTGACAGATCTGATTTCACCACCTGAAGAGGTCACTGCCCTTTCACCAGGGGCATGTGCCCCAGCCGAGTTACTAGAGGCAGCTTGTTCTCCCAGGAACAGGAGCCACAGTGAGGTGAAGATGAGTTGTGCTGGAATGCCTGACTCTCATTCTCCCTCGCCTCTGCCCACATGCAGGATGTTTCCCTGAGAACAGGCACAAAGGATATTTGTCGTCATTCCAAGAGAGGGGCACCTCAACCTTATTTTCCTCTGTGTTGGCCAACTCTTCTGAAAAGTCAGGACAAGCAATTGCTGTAAGCTGTCACAGGCTGTTCTCACCTGCATTGTATTCAAACAGGGAAACAACTCTCATCATCTTTCCAGCACCAGGAAAAATAACACGAAAATTTGAAAGTGATTAAAAATCAGAAGAGGGAATGTTGAGGACTGTAGCCAGCTCAAGAAAACTCAGTTCTGTTTAAGCAAGGCTATATAATTTTATGTTCATTAAGTTTTAACACCTCCCAGTCTCACCTCAGCAGATTTCATTTTCTTGGAATAGATTGTTAGCATTTGTATAACTTTGACATGATGATTTTGGAGACTCTTTGAGAGACGGTTTTGCTTCAAAGCTCAAACGAGTGCTTGAGAGAATTTTTGGCTCAGAACATGGGTTTGTTTGGTTTTTTTTAATTGAATGTGCCTGCTGAGAACTCTGGCTTCCTGTACAAAAACAAAATTGTTTTTTGAGACACACAAGCTTTCCAAGTCTCTCAGTATTCTCACCATTATCCAGCTGGCACTCCTGAGGAGGAGGGTCTGATCATTGTATGCTCACATACAGGAAAACAGACTGAAGAAGACAACTGGACAAAGCTCAGGTAGTTCTTAACTAAAGTGTGTTGTCTTGCTATGGTTTTTCTCTCTGCCTCTTGCCCTTACCAACTCTTTTAGTCAGCTTGAATGTTGCATCTGAGTGCCTGGCTTTCAGAAAGCCCACACACAACATAAATTAGAGCTTTTCCAAGTAAAATCCACTATCCCTTGGCCACTGAAATTATGTGGGAGACAGAGGATGCAGTATAGGAATTATATTTTGTTGGGAGAGAAACAGAAGCCATGTTCTTTGCTACCTGTGAATTTAGTTCCTTGAGTCCCTGGAAAAAAAATAGGGGATCTTTGAATCTGTACTGTGGTTCATCAAAACATATGACTCTGTTATAGAAAATGAAATCAGAGTCCATTTCCACAGGATTTCTCCTAGGACCACCCCAGAGCGGTCAAAAATGGGAAGAAAGGGCCAAAACTCACTCCAGGCCAATACCTCCTTGTCTGCATGAAGAAGAACTGAGGAGAGATAAGGTGGTATGAATAAACTTCTACCATTTATCCTCAGGCATAACAGATGTGACAAACTGAAAACACAGTGAAAATGAGCTGGATCCAGCTAAAAATGCAGCAGTACTCCTGCTGATGAGGAAGAACCTCAGAAATGGGAGCATATCCTGAAATGTCTTGTTGAGAGCATTGCTTGAAGCCAGTGCTGTAGGCAATGCTTTAGATCTTCTATGATATCAGGAGCTTTGTGGCTTTGCTCTTTCCTACTTTGTTTACCCACTCATGCCTTTCCTTATTCTAGTAATCATATGTCCAGACATCACCTACACTGAGAAACACTTTCAGACTCCTTTCTTCCAGCCTGCACCCAAGTCCTTTCCCTGCTTTCTCTCCCGGGCTCAATTCCCTGCAGGGTTTGGGACAAACTACTTGCAGACCAAGGGAACACAGTATTCCTGTTACAAGGAAACCTCAAAGCTACACACTTCGCTCTCTTCCTTGCCTTTCATTTCTCCCTGTCTTATGCGTATAAAACAAGTCCGTCTCCTAACTCTTTGTGACAAGGATTAGGCGTAATAGTAAGTGTTTAATAGTATGCCAGAAGAATGGGGTGCAGTGTTGAGGTCCTTCAATTAATCAGGATGTTGATTAGTAGTAGTGAGCTAATTGACTTAATTTTGGTTTGTGTTTCCTGTCACTTGTATATTAAAAAAAAATGTAAGGGTACTGTGCTGGTTTTGTTAGTAATAATAATTTTATTTTATTGCACTAGACTGTTCCCTAGGATTTTTAGATACCTAACCAAAATCTGGATGTGATGTGAGGTGAAATAAGTCTTGGTGTGTGCTCTGACTGTGTGCATAGAAGAAAAGCAGAAGCGCCACTTAACAAAAATCTGACTTACTAATGCAGTCATATTTTCCTAATGGAAAACATATTCTTGATACTATTTTCATAGAGAAAATTTGAAAATACTGTGCAATTATCCACAGTAGTTAGAAACGTGTTTGTTGGAGCAGAAGGAGCTTGGCAAATTACAAAATTCCTGCTCATGCATTCAGTATTTTGGTCCTAGCACACACACACACTCACACGCACACACACTCACACATATCTGCAAGCAGAAAAGATGCGATATGTCAGAGAAGCTCTCGCTGTTTGCCAGAGGTCTTAAGAGGATCTTCTATTTCATTCGGTAGTAATGCCCTTTTTGTTGACAAAAGTAAATTGATGACAGGCAAGAGGGAAGCATTTGGTGGAAAAATTCTGTTGACCCTTCTCAGATTGAATTTGACCACAGAACAGGATACCAGCAGTTGCAGAAATGATAGATTTTTGTAATGACCGGCAGAATGGCCTTTTGGCATGTTTAAATGGCAATAAATTTCACTAGGAAGAGGGCAATTTAACTACTTTAGGGCAGTGAGGATACTCTTTGTTTGAGGTGTAAATAAATTGCGGTTCATTAACAGTGCACATATTACGTTCCCGGTGTAACTCTAAAGCAGGGATGTTAATATTTAATTTAATTTAAGCAGGTATACTTTGCCTGTTTGAGGCTTGGGTTTGTTGGGGTTTTTTTCACCTTGGGTAAAAATTTTTCAGGGCACTTCACCCTCCTAAGGCCCATCTGTGCACAGCTTTAGTAATCGCAAATAAACCAGGGTGCACAACAGAGTAAAACTGCTTGGCATGACTTTTCCAGCCAATATAATTAACTGAGCCAATTGGTACCAATTTACACCAGCAAAGCCTCCAGATTTTGATGTGCGGTGTTAAGTGCTAATTTAGCTATAAGTGTGGGTAGCCAAAGCCTTGTTGGTTACACCAGTGCAAAACCAAAGGAAAGGCATTGAATTAAACTGTTGGTGGCAGAACCACAGTGAAATTATTGCTGGCAGGATTTACTTCTCATCTTTTACCTTGACTCTGAAATTCCCCCTGTCCCTCACTCACTATTTTGGCACAGTTCCTTGCTGAACTCTGCTATTCAGGGAAGAGGTGGGGGGGCAGGGAGGAGACGTACCCAACACAGTTTGACATTTCCTCAAAAAGATTGTATTAAAATCCACTTACATTTAGAGCGCACTCTCATTTTGGAATGCTAATAAGCCATCGTTTCATCAAGGTAAAGGGAGCAAAATCTAATCAAGCCAAAGACCAGCTCGCCTTGCTGTTGACTGTGTTCCTGAAACATCATTTTAAAGGGTTGCTTTTAAGCATAGCTAAAAATGACAGACTTATCAAAAGTTTATAAATAACCATATCACTTGGGTACTTACCTCTGGCTGTAATAAGTGAGCCTTATTTCTTTATTAAAGATTTTGGGGGCTATGAGCTCATATCCATGCTGCTGTTTACACCAGTGGGCAACCATCCCCTGGGATCACATTCAAGGCAAGAAGATTTCTCCAGTTCTTGGTCACTGTCTCCCATAACAGAGGCTTGGCCGTGACTTGTCTCTTGGCTTTGAAAAACCAAACCTCAGCAGAGGAGTCATTTTAAAATCTAGTTGTAATAAAGATAAACAGATCAAGGAGAAGTGGTCCCTAATAAACACCATTCCTCAAGACCTGGAAAGCTGAGAGAAGTGCTTTTATCCTGACCCAGCAAAATAGGGGTGCAAGAAACTAAGAGCCAAAAAAAGATGTGTAGAACTCAAACATCTGGTTGAAACTGGTGTGACTCTGATTCCTGTTCTGCAGAGAATATTTTTTTAACACAGCACCTGAGTGTCTTGCACTGCTGCACAAAACAGTGTGGGTCCTGGCTGCTTTACCTGCTCCTGGCATGGGGAAACCTGCTAGTGAGGAGGGACAGGAGTGCCATAGCTCCTGAGTGGGCGTCATCTGATTTCAGTCGTGGCTCTGGTTAATGGGCTTCAAGCAGCTGCTTTAGACAAGGCATCTCCCTGTGACAGTCTCCATCTGCACTGCAGCCTCTCAAGAGCCCTCTACTGTTCACAAATGTGCTCAGGCTGGTAGGGGGACCAGAAGATCGGCCAAGAAAATAAATGGGTTTAAAGGCCTAGCTGTGATGCAGTTATTAAAGTATGGCCTTTGGGTGGAGACAGCAGGTTTTTTAGATAAGATAAATTCAGAAGGCATCACGGGAACACGGAGTGAATATGAATGAGAATAGTTCACGTTTTTCTATGTGCAGGCACCTGCACAGTCTTAGGGCAATTATTCAAGTTCTCCACCTTCTTGTGAGCTTCCACCAGTGTCCTGCAGGTTGCTTGTCAAGATGCTCAGTGACTGCTAAGCACCAGTTTAAGGAGAGACAACTCCAAAAAGTTTCCCAAATGTGATGCTGGTTTCTGTGCACGAGGGGTGAGAGGGATTTGGCAAGGGGAGTTAGATCGGTCTCATCAGGTTACAAGAGTGAAGCTGATTTTTTTGTGTGTTTTCCCTTCAGAAGACTTCTCACCCTCCTCCCTGTATTTAAGGTTTCACATGTACAACCAAACAAACTATTTTACCCTTTTCACCCAGTGATTAAAGTCTGAGGCTGAAGGTTGCATTTAAACCAACAGCAGTTACATGGCTCATACAAGTTCCTTTCAGTTACAGGGAATAAAATAACATTATTGGCAATACATTCTTCTGGTTTGTTCTTTTTGTGCCCATTTAACGTTCATACCCTCTAGAAAGCTGAAATTGCTATTTTTTATTACAATAGCATATTATTGAAATGCTATCAGTGCATGTTGAAAGAGAAAGAAGCACAATGCATACTGCATTGTTCTGGTTTTGATAGCAGAGAATAACAATATCAGTTTCTGAAAGCTTTTTGAGAGACCAAGGAGTAGAGCAGAAAACCATTCTGTAGTTGGTGCCTCTCCTGATTCTATCCCATCACCCACTCAAGCTTATATTTTATTATTTATTATTTGTACTAATGATTATTTATATTCACTTTTATACTTATTGTTTATTTATGGTTATAACACACTCATCATACAATATTAACCAACCTATAACACTGCCACTGACAGCTGTTTTTTTCATTATCCTCCATGAATATTTCAGTGCAGTCTGCCCAATTCCTCTATTTTAGAAAAGTGTTCCACAGTGCCATGTTGGGAGGTCCTATGAATACCAAAGTATACTTCCAAATGCCATTTATTACATCTCCTTGGGCTGATTTAGCTTTGTGTTACAGCAAATGTGTACTGATAGGAAGAGTCAGCCAGACATGTATAATGATGGTGTTACTGAATAGTCTATGCTATAAATACCTTCAGCTCTCAGGTCTTAATTTCCCAGATAGACATCTGCCTCCTCTCCTCTCTTCTCCTCCTCTCTTCTCCTCTCTTCTCCTCCTCTCTTCTCCTCTCTTCTCTTCTCCTCTCTTCTCCTCTCCTCTTCTCCTCCTCTCCTCTTCTCCTCCTCTCCTCTCCTCTCCTCTCCTCTCCTCTCCTCTCCTCTCCTCTCCTCTCCTCTCCTCTCCTCTCCTCTCCTCTCCTCTCCTCTCCTCTCCTCTCCTCTCCTCTCCTCTCCTCTCCTCTCCTCTCCTCTCCTCTCCTCTCCTCTCCTCTCCTCTCCTCTTCTCCTTTTTTTTAATTTTAGGAATTTTTTTTATTATTTTAGAATTTGATTTCCTAGAAAGTTCCATATGTTAAATTATCTCTTGTTCACTATTGCACTTCCTTCACCCTCAGAAATAGAAAAGCTTTGCTGGATGAAACTTATTGGGTATAGTATCCTGACAATGCAAGAAGACCAGGAAAAGCTATGCAATAGGCAATTTAGAGACATGCTAACTCCTTTCTGCTGGAAGCTGGGTAATACCTGAGGCAGGAGAGTTTGTCTCTCCCAGAACTCTTAAGCCTTTGTCCAGTGTCAGGTGCAGAGTAATTTCTATCCCAGTGCACAGCAATATGGAAAAACAACTGCAGTGGCTGCAGTTACCTGCAGTGCAATCCTGCTTTATCAAGTTACATGTTACCAAAATGACTCCTTGACCAAAAGGTTGTTAGATCTCATCAGTAGCTGGAGGAGGAAAGTTGTTAAGAGGTTTCTTCTCCCTCTCCAAATCCACTCTTGTGCTGGCTGCAACATAAAGAACCCCCTAAATTACCCAAAGTTCTCCCAGCTAGAAATTCTTTTTCCTGCTGCTGTCAGATAGACCTGTCATCCCACAAGTTTTTGAGCAGGGATCATGGTCAAGCCAGGCTCAAGACCTTCTGGGTTTCCCAACCCTAAACACAGGATATCCCTTCTTCTCTCATGATTCCTGCTGAGCACTGTAACAGCCCCTGTAATGATTTAGCCTCTCTCTAGTAAGATACTGTGCTTTTATTTTCATGGCACCATAAGCTAACCACTGGGGATGGGATCCTGTGGGGAGATGGGGCTCTGACCTCATACTCTTCACATTGATGCTCATATGAAATTTGGTGGGAGGAGGCTTTTGGCTGCTGTGGAAATGAGGGGAGGTTTAGCACCATTCTCAAAGCCCTTTGAAAACGTGCCGTGGTCAGAGCATGCCAGGCAGATCGGCACGACAGACCAGATGTGTGTTTTTCAAATTAATGAAATGCCTTTTGAAATGCTTTTAAGTAAATGAGAGTTAAATTCACCCTAATTGCATTAACCTCTGTGGAGAGCAGTATCCATCCAGGGTCGCGTCTGCCTGGGTTTCAGACGTGTTCGGCACCTTGCAAACCAGGCTCCTCTGTATGCTGAGAAGGGAGGATGGATACAGGGGTGCCTGAGCAGAGCCTAGGTCCCTTCAGGTGTGGAGTTCTGGGCACCCACTGGAGGAAAAGGGAGGTCATCTTTTGCCTGCCAGCAGATTTGAGTCTTGTGGGAGCGGAGCAGGTGCCAGGGCTGGCCCCATGAGAGGCTTGGTGTGCTGCTGGAGGCAGGGTGGGGGTGGAAGGTGAAAACACAGAATGCACAGTGCTGAGCATCCTCCAGGACCCAGCACCTGCAGACTTCATGGGAACAGGGAGGCAGACAGGGACACGGGGAGAGTGAGGGCGAAGTGCTAGACAGCTTCTCCATCACCAGGGCCGCCGCTTTCATCTTCGTCGTGGTCCGCTCTCTTTTTTCAGATGGCACTTTGACAGAAGATTAATTCAAGTCAGCTGCTGAAAATAATTATTGCATTATGGGAGCAGTAATCATTATTTAGAACATGATTAAATATGTCTGCGTCTATTGACTCTGCCTATGATTTATGTATTTGTTTAGTCAATAGTCTAATGTAAATGATGTAATTAATTATAGATGGTGGTGTCAGGTCATTGGTAAAAACAATCTGATGAGAACAAGGGCTCTGTTTTTTCCTGACAGATGCAGAGGGAGGGCGGGAGGGACGGGCAGAGTTGAGGGAATTCCAGGGGAACTTTTTCATGTGTGAATGGCGGCTGGGATCTCAATTTGCATGTTGTCTTTCTCTTGTTCAGCATTCGTTTAGAAATTGAAATAACTTGTTAAGCAAAGGGGAAGGGAACACATGATTGCAAAGAGGACACCTGGGAGTAGTGACAGCGCACAGCTAAAGAGCCAGCTGCTCCCTAACACGAGAGAGCGTGCCACTATCATTTACCGCTTCATAAAATTAAGTGTTTTCCAAATTAAATCAGTAGGCAGCATGCAGGAAGACCTACTATCTCTAATAACAATTTTTCAATCAATATCGGGGGCCTGGCTGATCTGGAATCAGAGTGGAGGAGTCTGGGATTGGCTAGGGGGGAGCAGGGAGACAAGGAGAGGAGGAGGTTGGGGGGGATGCTTAAGTACTGCAGCTTTCAATCAAAGCAAAAGTTAAAAAAAATATATATGCATGGTGGATTCTCCATCACTGTGAGTCTATTCCCCATAGATTTTTCTCTTAACTGATAATTCGGTCAGTCACATTCCTCAGAGGGAGGTCACGGGTCACCCCAGCCCCTGTCAGGCCTCAGAGAAGCCATTTCCATTTTAATGCCACAGCTATAATCTATCAAAGATGTGATGTACAAGATACAATGAATTTAAGTGGTCTTCATATATCACTGAGCTTTCATGCCTTCACCTGGGTAATAGTCTGAATTACTCTCCCTACCTCACAATCTGTCACCCCCAGTAAAATAACTGCCACACGGGTGTTAATGGCAGGTTTGTCCAAATTGGGGCCGTGGTAGCCCGAGGCATTACACATCATAAACTTTAGCATTCAGTGCTTAGCCTGGCGGTGTCAGCAATTGAAAATTATTCTGTAAATACTTCCGTGGTGCTGCTCTGCTCATGATTTTATTTATGGCAGCTAAAACAAGCACAGGGGGACGGCATGGAGCACAGCTGCTGGTGCCACTGCTCACCTACCCACACAGGCAGCTGTGACAAAGCTCTGGCTACCCAACACTGTGGAAATTTTGCAGCAGCAACCCACTGGTGGACCTAGACATAGGTAGGCTGATAGTTTCAGCAGCAGTTAGACCACAGCAAGGTCAGGTTATTTATCAGTATCCAGTGGCAGAGTTGTCTGTGTCCTGACCAGCTAATGCCTGCAGGTTAAATGGAACAAATCTGATTGTCCTTCCATAAGAAAACACTTTGAGGGCATTCCTGGAGCTCCTGGGTTGCCCAGTCTCATTCATGACTGCACACAAAATCGTGAGCCCAAAATCCATTCTTGCGTTCTCAGGTCTCAGGGAGGTCTCCTGAGTCACAGCTATGCTAACGATTGTAATTGCTGGTGTAATTACGTCTGTAGGAATATGGATTTCTTGCTTTCCTTTAAATGAGCTCCTGCACTAAAGCATGGTTCCAGCTAAGCAAGCTTCTTTCCCTACACCAGGCTGCCTGAGGACTGTTTGGTTGAACATCGAGTGGCACCTACGCGCTGACAATAAATTCTATTTAAAAACATAAATCATATGAGGCCAAGCTAGGCCTATAAATCAGAGCAGTTGTGGCGGAAGGAGTGGGAGAGGAGGTCTGAAGAAGAGCAGAGTCTTACAGAGGCCTCCCAAAGTTTTTCTGCTGCTAAAGGCATCCTGTGGTGAAGGCTTAGGTGGTGCTTTGGTGGTGCTTTGGAAACATTTATAGGAAGAGGCCAGCAAAGTGCTTGGGGCTGGGCAGGAGGGAAGACAGGGCCCTGACAGCTGGGGAAATGCCTCCACCCTGTCTCTGCAGAAACACTGTGCTTGACTCACCTCCACATTGAGGCCTGGGCCAGACACAAGCCCCATGACGTGAGAACATCCACTCTGGAGGATGGAAGTATGGATTTTTTTATCTTGCTTTGCTGCTCTCTGTTGTATGACTCAGAAAGTAGTGTTAGGTATGCCAATGAATGCAGTGATGCTCTCATCTGGTCTGTATCTGAATATGGGCTGTTCTCCCATAATGTGCCTGGGTACTATGTAGAACTAGAAGAATTATTTCCTACTTCAGTTATTTTCTTATTTAAAGTTAAAATAACATTGTTGTTGGCTGATAATCTATGAATTCCCTAAGCTGATGTAGTTGTATCAAATCCTATTTATTCCTATGGCAGATGTAGCTGGTTTGGTACATGAGGTCAGTAATAGACTTCCTCTAAATTACAGCTCTTGCCCACAGGCTTGTTGTTGTGTTTGTTTACAAATAGCAGGTTAAAAGTTATTGTGTCCTCTTGGTAGCTGTTGTCTTTAGTTTGAGATTGTCACCAAAGCCTCCACCCCCTGGCAAACACAAAATCCAGGAGGCAGTGCAACACACAGTTTGTGAAGTTGTGCTCTGCAGTAAATACCCAGGTTGACAAAAGGCGACGTGAGCAGTGATAAAGTGCGAAACTCCCAGGCAAACTTTTTCCTGTGGGAAAAACCCCTTACCTTGTAAAAACGAACACAATGAGCACGGTTCTTCTTTGACCCCGGTGTTTGCTCACTTCAGAAGGCACAAAGCTCTCCTCAACCTCTCAGGGTCAAATCGGGCAATAAAAACATGACTACACACTGGGGTTTTGGTCCTGCTTCTTGTGCTTGTTGCAGCCCTACAACCCATCTCCTACTATCCTGATGTTAATGCAGCCCAGAAAATATGTACAAAGCTTTGTATTGTCCCAGATATTTCCAGAGTATTTTTCAAGGGGTATAAAATGCCCCACTGTCTCCTATAACCTAGCATGCACAGTCTTAAGTGCAACACCAAAGAAGTGTCTAAACAAAAGCTATTTTTCATTATCTTTTTAAAGGAAGAAAACAATTACATCCTTCAGCTTCCCTGGCTGAAGTATATGCTTGGTTTTTTAAGCACATCCTGGAGTACTTTCTTAAATCAGGATCTTGATTTCTAGCACTGGATATAATTAAAATAAATCAAACTCTTTTCTCTTTTGACATATTATGCTGATCTATGGCTTGGCTTTCATTTTGTCCTCTTAAATAGAAACCCACTTCATCATGAAATATATCCCTCATACTTTCTTCTACATAGTAAGAGGAAAACATTGATAAACATCAAGTGCCAGCCATTTCTCAAAAGCTTCCTACAGGTCTCAGGGAAGGAGAAGGAAAACAAATGCTATGCAAGTGCTACTTGTTCAGCCATAGGATGACTAGAGGAAGGGGTAGATGGGAGTGAATATTGGAGGGGACAGATTTTGGCAAGCTGTGACTCTGCCTGTCTTACATCCAGCTTGTACTAGGCCATGGAAAAAACTTCAGTTTAGGTGGGGATGGAATAAAGCCGATGTCTCTCATGTATAACCATATTATTTTGTTTAAAGTGTGGGATTTCAGACAAAATGCTACATTTCCCCAGCACTCCTCCTGAAAGGGCAATTGGCTTGTTAAGTAGTCTCTTGTTGCACTGATTAAAACTTAAAATTTCCCACAGAATTTCAGGTACAACTTGTTTCTTTGGAAACTTTTAGGAAATATAGCCAAGTCAGCTTTAGTCAAGGTATGAGGCAGGATAACATGGGCTAAGAGTGGGAATAGTACAGCAAACCAGAGCTGTCTGTGTCCCCTCCAAATCTGCTGCAGTTGGCCCTTGTCTAATCCTTATGCGTCCCAAACATTGGATTTTTAGACACTGAAATTTGCTGCCTGCTGTGCAACAGAGGAGAGCTGTTTGAGCTAAAGAACAATATTGGCAGAAGAACAAATGACTTTGAACTGACTGTGAATAAATTTAAGCAATTGCATTATTTCTAACCAACAGAGGAGCCAAGCTCTGGAAGAGACTTCTTATAGGAAAAGAAGGAACTGAGCCCTGGCCAGCTTTAAGATGAAGCTTGATGGGTTTATGAAGATAATTATATGACAGAGTCCTCCACATCCCTCTGAATAACTGCAGGCTGGGTTCCTGGACCAGGCTGCCTCTTCCAGCCTGAAGCACGCCCACAGGGAAAATTGATGGGGTCTGTAGGTGAGGTGTGAAATTCCTGCGGGTGCTCCCAAGGGATTTCACAGGAGAGATGCTGGAAAGCCCTATGTCTCTCAGTCCTGCTTTCCTTTCCCCCTTTCTTGCTCAGGAGATGGGCCTTATGGATTCCTTGGAGATATCCTGCATCTAGCTGCACAAACACATGGGCTGTGGCTTGTGGACAGGGTCCTGTTAACCCAGAACTCTCAACCCTGTCTTCCCCAGCAGACGGGGAGATGCACTGGCCATGCAAAGTGACCCTGACACTGATTTCTGAGGCAAAAGCCTCTGGGATCCCTTCTCACAGCAGCAGAAAAGTCCTGACAGGGCTGCCAGAGGTCCATGCCCAGGCTGCTGCCCCACCCGACTGGGTTTGTACCACCATGGTTTGCACATTGGGGACCCTAGCTTCAAGTCAAGGCAGCATTATTCCCTTCTGTTTTCCTTCATCCCACCCTTTTTAATTGGGTGAACAAGGTCACTTGAACTTCCAGAAAGAATGACAGCCGCACTTAAAGCAGGAGTTTGTAGTTCGGGCTTGCATTTGCAATTGAGTGCCTGGAGGCTGATGGGCTCCTGCTGCCATCACTGGTAGAAATCATGAAGGATCAGACAGTGCCTTCATTTTCATCCCTAATTATGGGAATTTTGGTAACCTGGGAGAGATCCATGGGACAGCATCACTACAGGGAGTGAACAGATGGTAGCCCTGAGGTATCAAGCACCCCAAATTCCAGGTTTCAGCATCAAATCTTGGCTAGGAAGGATGCTGTCTGCTTATTTACCTCGCAGGTGCTACAATTCCTGCTCCTCATCACAAAAGATGTTTCACAGTCTGCACACAGAACTGTGGGGCTCCAAGGCCCCGTGTTTTACAAAAGATCGGGGCAACACTGGGAGCTTCCCCTTTGCCTTTCTGCCAGCCTGGCTTTGCCAAGACACTTCAGCACCATGGAGGAAGCCTGGGAGAGATCAGAAATGATGAGGCAGCAAAAGTATAAGTATGAAAAAATTAGACCAGGCTGCTGATAAAGAAACAAATTTAATTTTTCCCAAGTAAAGGACATTTTTATTAGGAGTTTACTACTTTGATAGAGTGCAGATATACAGCATATATGCTCTTTCCCAGAATTTCACCCCCAGTTCAGATGAGAATTTGCCCATAAAGCTCCAGTAATGTTTTTCTTTTAGTAGTGACAGTTAACAAAATAATTAGGCAATTAATTGGCTAACTCCACAAGGAGCAGCAATTATTTCTTTTACTTAAAACATATAAAAAGCTGTGTCATTTATTGATAGAGAGTCGCATAATATTCCATGGCAGAACAGCCCTCTGGAGACATTACTCTATATGCTGCAAATGCATTTTGAGATAATAAACAAAACTCAGCTAAATCTTAAATAGGCTCGTTCCTGTGTTTAAGAAATACTACCATTCATTACAATATTTATTGTTTATCAGTGCACAGATGACCACAGCCCAGCAAGAAAGACTCAGTCTGTACCCCCAGGAATTTACAGCTACAAACTCTGTTCTCATACCAATACCTGCACAGCTGAACTCACACGAGCTCTGATTCAGCAAAGGGCATGAGCACGTACCTGGCTTTAGGGAGGGCAGCACGCTCCCAGAAGCCCAAGCACATATTTCAAGAAGCTCTTTCTGTCCAAGCCTTCAGTACTTCTTCCCCGATACAGATGAGAAAATATGTGGAGACCAGGCCTCCCAGCCAGCAAAAGTGGTCACAGGTGCCTAACTACTTTTAATGCAGAGCTTTAATTACAGTTTTAATGCTCATTTTCAGGCCAAGAGTTTAGCAAAGGTGACAGTGAAGGTGGTGCCAGTGCTGTTGGTTTGCTTATTTTCAAGTACTACCTCTGACTGCTGAGGAGAGTCAGGTGTGAGGTTTTCATGTATGCATTATACAGCAGGTGCTATCCTGGTTTTGTTGTTGCAAGGAGATGGACATAAATTCCTTGTAAACTAATACCAATTGGAAGCCCCTGTAAGATTTAGTGTTTTATTTCATGGGTAGAATTCTCTGGGTTTTGCTGCTTAATTCAGTCTGTGTGGTCTCTAACCTAGCAGCAACCAAGGATCAAATCTTTTGGGTTAAGGTACTGCTGTTATCAATATCTTCAAGATACTGACTGTATTGATGTGCAAACTCATCCAAGATGAAGTGAAAACAATCTACCTTCTGAAAACACTTGGACTTACCACTTCCCAGAAAGGGAGAAATGCCATCACTGTGGGCCTGCCTGTGTTCCTGCAGTGCCAGTGCACATGTAAGAGAGTCATAAAACCCCAAACACCCAGCTAGTGGCAAATCTGAACGTTGGGGCTGGGTGGAAGAGGCACTGGGTGGAAGTGTTTCTGCTGAGCCATGTGGCTAGCAGGCTTGGAAGCAATTTAATAATGGGCTGCTTTTTGCTTTGCAGGAAACCCACGAGAAAGCCCAGTGTTGTCATAACATGCTGGTGCAATGCTCTTTGCATGCTTCATTTTAACATTTCATTTTGAAATTAAACTCTTAGGTTGGGGGGGGTTTATCCTATTTCAACACGCTTTACAATAAGACACTGAGCTTTTAAAATGCAAGTTGGAATGTCACTTGGCAAGTTGATCGAAATGTTAGTTTGTCAGAAATGAAACATTTTGATTAGATCATCCTTAAAATCATTATTCTGGAGCTTTATTTTGCAAAGAATTTGGCAGCATTTCCTTCTCTGTGAAGCTAAACCAAATATTGAAACCGCAGAGCCTTTGCAGAGTGTACATCTATCTCCATACAACTCCGACAGATACACAGCTATTCTTTTTCCTTTCTTCCCAGATAAAGAGGAATTTTATTTTAAACATGGGGTTTTTAATGTCTGAGAAAATAGGGCAGTCACAGAACCATGGCTTTAAACAAACTTTATTTGGGCGCTTGAGTGACTGGCAATTGTGGGCAATCATTTTAGCTGTCACAAGGCCCAGAGAAATGTGGGAGAGCTCTTCCATGAAATGTTTATATTTCATAAACAAAATGATGTGCTTAACAGTCAGAGTGATGGGAGGGTTCCGGCTAATGCATTTTCCAATGTGTGAGGCAGATTATTAATGCGCTCCAGTAGCTGTTAATTTCAGTTTGCCGGAATGATTTATGGGGAGGTAAAGGAGAGAGACATAATCTAATTGAGATCAGAATCACTGTTCTAGTAGAGGAGCAGCAGCATGGACCCCAGCCACAGCAGAATGATTAATATCTAATAAGCAAATAATCCGTTAAATTATTATAAACATTACTTTTGACAACTCTTTTGTTGCCGGGGGAGAAAGCAAAACAAGCAAGGAACACTAACAAAACCCTGGGTAAATTTTTCAGCTGTTTCTCTTCTGCTGCATAAAGATATAGGTTTGATGCTGAGGGTGAGAAAACGTGGGGTTAGGAGGGAGTGTGCTCCCTGATCAACTGTAAATCAACAGGGGAAACATTGATGCTCTAATATGAACAGCAATTGAATGATCAGAAGAAAATCTATCTTGCAAAGGAAGGGAGAGGCAGGGGAAACTCTCACATTGTCGGCACGATCCACAGCTCAGCTCGCAGCCAGCAGCTCCCTGGTCATTACTGCCCTCGTTAATACGTCCTGCCTGTGGCCCTGCCTGCGCTGCCCTTTGTCTGAGCGAGGACGACTCAGCATCTCTTTATGGCAAGCTCCCAAAAGGAGCTGATGGCCATGCTGATCTCCCTCCTCTCCAATGCCCTGCCCTCATTTTTGCATTTGTCAGTGGTTTTGCATATAGTTTTCCTTACCCAGCAGGTGATTTGGATTTAGTCCTTTACCAGAGGCGCACAGGGAGCCAGCATAAATAATTTTGTCTGTGTGGAGGGTGTTGGTAGTTTTTCTGTGGGTAAGTGTGGGCGTCAAAATCATGTTAAAAAATAATTCAAGGAAGCACAAAGAATATGATACAGAGCAACACAAAGCTTTGGGCAAAACACTTTGCTCCTCAGTTTTTCTTCCACAAGGAGTGTTTGCAGGAGTAAATATGGCAGGTAAACTATGCACCAGGTCTTCCTTCAATGTCCCTGCCCGGTATTTTGAAAAAAAGGTGTATTTTGAATTAGTCAAAACCAAAGGGACTTTGTTTTTCATCAGATGATAAATGATCCATCAAAAGTCTTGTGCGGTTGAACAGAATATTTTTCTTGACCAAAAATTAAGTATTTCATTCATTATTAGGGGTCTTTTTTTAACAAATGAAATACGTTTTAAAGAAATAAATGCTTCCAATGAAAAATAATGTGAGCACATTGAAAATATTAACCAAACATTAACCATTTTTTTTCTGTGAGTGTGAGGATGTACGTTGATTTCAGTAAGATTTGGCTTTACTTGGATATCTTTGCCTTTTCTTCTTCATCGCACCCCACTCTCCCATGGCCTGGTCAGGAGAGTTTAGGTCTGGAGAGCAACTGAATGAAGCTGCAAACCTGCCGCCAGAGCTGTGGACTCTGCTCTCCAAAACCCAAGGCAAGCCCTGGGAGGAGCAGAGGACGACGCAGCATGTGGGTAATTGAAATTTGTGAAGTGTTTCCCTCTTCTTCATATTATGAGATGGTTTTGGCAAATCAGGTATCCCAACATTGTGCACCTGGGAGGCTGGCAGCAAACACCCTTGTGCTGCCATGAATTGTCATTGCCACTCCACAGAAAAATGGCAGTTTCATCACTGCAAGGCTTATCCAAAAGAGCCACACTCCCTACCCGGGGCTGGGCTTCCAAGAGGAAGAAGCCTTACATCACTTGTTTGTTTGTTTAAATACTGCAAAATCCCCAAAATAAGGTCTGGAGTAAGAACAGTAAAGAACCTAAAACTGTGAAAGAGCAAGTAGCATGATTCCAGTAACAGAAAAAAGACATAGTCATCAAATAAAGGGTAACAACATAAACACCAAAACACTGGCTTTCGGTTCATACTTTTCTGAATAAAAATATGCTTTACATTAATGAGATGAATAAGAGCCGCAGACTTTGAACTGGAATACCAGAATTCTTGATTTGAGTCATTGCTACTAATCTCATTTGCAAGGAACTTCCTTTCTTTTGTTACTCACCCCATTCTCACTGTTAAAGTTTATAAAATAATCATTATTATAATGATTAATGATTGATTATCATAAAATCATCATTATTATTATTATTATTATTATTATAAATAAGTCTTTCAGCTGTCTGGGGGAGACAAAACCACAACTTCCCTCATTTTCTTGCTCAAAGGGAAGCCTTTCTGAGATGAACTCAAGCAGAGAAGCTGGTTCAGGATCCATTGGACCCAGCAAGAAATCTCCTGTTGGTGCAGCACCTCTGCTGTCTGCTGTGCCCCAAACCAAGCACCTCTGAAGAGGGTTACAGAAGGGTTTAGAAGGGTCTTTCTAGACTTTGTTTCTCTGTTCAGCTTCTGCTTCTTGATAGAAACCTTTCATGGCAGTGAAAGATAGTTTCTAGTCATGTTCTTACACTCTGGCAAGCAGAAGCGGGGCTGATTTTTACAGAGCTGTAGGCCAAAGCAGAAGGATGTGAGCCCAGCTGTGTCCCTTCCCAATCTCCAGGCAGGCCCTGCAGCCTAACAGGTTGTCCTATAATGGTGCTTTTACCCAGAGGCTGACACCGTAAGCATGAGACTACTGAGCAAGCAGCACCTTTTGTCATCAAATCAGGCTGACACAAAGACCACAAAAGTCAGAGGAGAGACTGGCTGTCCCCATTGCCTCAAGTTTTAAACTCTTTAATGAGCAACACTGGTGAAAATGCAAAAATAAAAGCATAAATGGCAAGAACATGCATATTCTCCCCAAAACAGCAGCGGCATTGAGCTGTAGCCAGGCACTGGAAAAGTTACTAAAAATCCTACCCCATTCTCTCTGAGTTAATTCAGCCTGTGACCCAGTGTGCTGCTCATCCTAATATTAACTCTGAGAATCTTTCCTTTTAGTCATGTGGACTCTCTGTTTGTTATTGTGACTGTTGCACTTGGTTCTGCTGTCCCACAGCTTCGCTGGATCCATGCACACACCCAGCCACCCCTCCCCAGGGCCAAGGGGATCTGCGGGGCTCCTCCTGCTTCTGTTTTAGGCTCCTGCCTGAGCTGAACTGAAGGTAGCCTGCCTGCAGACAAGCCAGACAATGTCCTCTGGGTCCAAACCTCACTGGGGTGAGATATGAAGCAGACATTGATCCGAACACCCTGCAAGACTTCCAGCACTTTTGAGTCTACCACATAAGGCTAAAAACCTCCAGGTGCTCCTCAGTCCTCCTTGGGAGGACTTCAGCTTCTTCCCAGCCCACCCTCAGGAATAGCCACATGAAGAAGTTGTTTAAACAACTGCCTGCTTCAAGGAATACCAAAGCCTGGCCTCAATGCACTGCTGTGCATGACAGGTCCTTCATGAAGGTGCAGTCATCTTATCTTTCACATCAAAAATCCTGGAAGGCCGAGTTGCATAGGAATAGGCTTGTATGTTAGGTCACTTGAGATCATTAGGTTTACTTCGCCGACCCCTGAGACTCTGCCAGATTTCATTTCCTAGGTGTCAGGTGTTGGCATTCTGTCCTGCAAAATGTGCATTCTTCTCTTATCTTCTTTCCAATATTCCCCACGGTGTATTTGACACCAGGAAAAAGAATGTGTGAAGTAATGGTCACCCTTTAGGTTATCAGGCCTGGGAACAGAGGCCGCTTTATTTGCAGTGCAGCACATTTAACTTCCTAGTGCTTCATAGAGGCTGAGAAAAGCGTGTCCAAATCATACAGAAAGTATTAGTTCATGGCCCTCTAGGATGAATTCCTGATATGATGACATATGGAAATGTTTCAGCTTCAAGGGCATCAGCAAATTAAATGCTGTTTAATATCTGACCCAATATATTGAGGAAGGCTCTGTCAGTAAATTAATCCATTGGTTGTGGAGCCAAGTTGTGTTGCATGGATTTATTTCATGGCACTTAGACACAAATAACATTTAAACATAAGAAGTAGAAAGTTTTAGTTTAGTAACCTAGAAATTTTGAAAGAAAACTTTGTTGGATTGGACTTATTTCAGGAGCAAAGCTGGAAAGAGATGTACAGACTTAACAGTACCATTTCTGATTCGGCCTGGGGAAAATACCTGTGACTGTGCTAAGGATCATGTGTCCCATAAAAGTCATTCTTTCAGCAAGACATGAAACCCATGGCTGTATGCATCAGCACATAGCATCGCTTTCAGATCATTTGAGTCTCCACAAACTTTAGTGGAAGCTGGATTTGACCTTTAAAACCCAGAAATACAGTTTCTAGAAGTATAATTCTTCTCATTCTGAAACGGTTCCCATTGTAAATTATGGGGCTAACAGCTGGCTTCCAATGAAGTCAACTATTAATTAATTGTATGTTCACTACCCTGCCTTGTGTAAATCAATATGAGAAATAAGCAGTCTCCTACTATACAGCACAGACACTCTACACAGGGAAATAATTTAGGGTGGATGTCAGCTTGCTCGGACAAACTTTACTGCAAACAAGACAGTGAAAAACCCTTACTCTAGGGAAAGCTTCCCCTAGTCCCTGTTGGTGCTGACAGAAAAATCCTGTGGTGAAACACAACCAGAGCCGTCACTCTTGCACAGATATCAGTGTCAGGATAAATTATTGTCCTAACAAGCTGATTTTGCCAGCAGTGACACTACAGATGATGTACCACATGACCAGATTATACTCTTGAATCAAGGGTGTATGTTTTCAAGGATTTTGTATTCCGGGGGTTTTAGTCTTCATTCAGAGTCACTTCACTGTTCACATTATGCTGGTAAAGTTAGTGGATTATTTGAGTTTTCACCCCACGTGCCTCAAATTGGGTCCTCACTTTGTGCTAGAAAATGGAGGGAATTGCCTTGGTTGTCTAGTAGGGCTTGTGAGTCAAAATCACTGGCCCTGCTGAGAGCTGTCTAGTGAAGTGCTGAGCATCCATTCCTGGGTGTGTTGCAGTTGCTTCTCACCTGCACTAGCAGGGAGACAACTATCCCTTAACTGAGTAGGAAAACCTGTATTTCAGGCTTTTTTCCTGAATGAGGAAAACCAAGAAGTCCCGATTCTGGTTATGTTTGTTTGGCTCTTTTCTGGGAATGTTGCCTGGAGTGAGTGTTTGGAAAACTAAGGGTAATGTGGGTCCATTACTAAATGGAGGGGGGACCCTGGTAAGAGAGGACACAGAGAGAGCAAGGTTACTGAACATTTTTCTTTGCATCAACCTTCACTGACAAGGCCAGCAATCTCTGACCCAGGAGACCAGGGTAAGGGGAATGTTGGAAGGAAGACTTTCCCTTGGCCAGGAAGGACTGGGTTAAAGAACACCTAGGTAAATTTGGCATCCGCATGGATAGGTCCTGATGGGATACATCCAAAAGTGCTGTGAGACCTGGTGGACACCACAGTGAGGCTGCTCACAGTCATCTCTGGTGATCAGGAGAGGTGTCTGAGGACTGGAAGAAAGCAAATATCACTCCAGTCTTCAAAAGGGGCACGAAGCAGGACCCAGGGAACTACTGGCCAGCCAGCCTTACCTCAATCCCTGAGAAAGTGAGGGAACAGTTCATTCTGGAGGCAGTCTCTATCCACATGAATGCAAAGAAGGGGATCAGGGGTTGTCAGCATTGGTTCCCTGAAGGTAAATCATGTTTGACCAACCTGATCGCCTTCTGTGATAAAACAACTGCCTGGACGGACAAGGGGACAGCAGTGGACATTGTCTAACTTGACTTCAGCAAGGCTTTTGACACCATCTCTCACAACATTCTCACACGCAAACTCGGGAAGTGTGGACTGGATGAGTGGACAGTCAGATGGACTGAGCTGAATGACAGATCTCAGAGGGTCGTAATCAGTGGCACAGGGTCTAGCTGCAGGCCTGTCCATAGTGGTGTCCCCAGACGTTCAATACTGGGCCCAGTATTGTTTAACCTGGTCACCAATGATTTGGATGAAGGGGCAGAGGCCTCCTCAGCAGGTTCACTGACACAAAGCTGGGAGGAGTGACTGATACCTCAGAGTGCTGCTCAGCCCTTCAGATGGACCTTGGCAGTTTGGAGAGATGGCCAGAGAAGAACCATCTGAAATTCAACAAAGGCAAGTACAGGGTCCTGCTTCTGGGCAAGAACAACCCCAGGCACCAGCACAGGCTGGAAGTGACCTGCTGGGAAGCACCTTGGTGGAGAAGAAGCTGTCCACCTGTCCTGGTGGACAACAAGCTGGCCATGAGCCAGCAGTGAGTCCTTGTGCCCAAGAAGGTTACTGGTGTCCTGGGGTCCATTAGGAGAAACATTGCCAGCAGGTCAAGGGAAGTGCATCTGGAGTGCTGTGTCCAGATCTGGGCTCCTCAGCACAGGAGGGACATGGAGCTCCTGGAGCTGGTCCAGAAGGTGACAAGAAAGATGATTAAAGGACTGGAGAATCTCTCTTATGAGGAAAGGCTGAAGGAGCTGGACCTGCTCAGCCTGCAAAGGAGGTAAATGAGGGGCCCTCATCAGTGTCTGTCAGTGTCTGCAGAGAGGTGTCAGAAGAGGTTTCCAGGCTCTGCTCGGTGGTGCTGAGCAACAGGACAAGAGGCAATGGCAGAAACTGATGCCCAGGAAGTTCCACCTGAACACGAGAAAGAACATCCTTACTGTGCAGTGACCACACACTGGAACAGATTGGCCAGAGAGGGTGTGGAGATATCTCCTCCCTGGAGATATTCCAGAACTGTCTGGACACATTCCTGTGCCACGTGCTCTGGGATGACCCTGCTTGAGCAGGGAGGTTGGACCACTGTGTTCCCTTCCAAACCTAACCATTCCGTGATTCTGTGATTCTGAGTGGACCTTGGAGGTCAGATCACTTTTCCATTCCTGTTCCACTCTGGGGCCCAGCAGTGGGGCTGGCTGCCCTGCCCTGCCCTGTCCTGCTCTGCCCTCAGGGACATGTGGTGATCCCACAAACTGACCCCCTGTTTTCCCTAAATTGAACTCACAGCCCCAGTGTAAAACCTGGGAGAGCTAATGCTCAGGAATCAACAGTTATTTCCGTCAGCTAGAACCTGCCCAATCCACTTTGTCAGCTCAAGGAGAAAGAAAATATGAGAAAACTATCAAGTTTTAAGTGAAGCACTGTGAAGTAGTGGAGCATAACTGCACAAACCTTGTTTTCAGCAGTAGATTGGATTATCTGTATATTGTACCATAAATGGGTTAGGAGTACAAGCAGAAGATGCCCTGATGTTTTTCGTATCATTCTTCTGCCGTTTTCTTTTTTTTTTTTTCCCCTGTAAATCATGTGTCAGGAAATCTTTGACAAACACTATTTCCATACTTAAATTGAGCAATGAATTGAAACTAGCAAAAGAAAGGGGAAGAGAATATATTCTATAGCTGTGCCTTTTAAATTGCTTTATCTATTGATAGTTTTGTCCCATGCAAAATGCAATTTCAACAATATAGAAAGCACAGACTGAAAACTGAGCTCTAATTAAATCAGTAATGTTTCATTATTTCATGTGAACAATGCGAATCTAAAGTGATCTTTCCACAGAAAAATTAAATCAAGTTCCATGTGAAAGTCTGCCATTTCAAATATATTTCACATCCTGTGTTCCTAAGAGGTTTGGTTGCACAGAGGAGGACTGTGAGCTGTGAGAAACCCCACAAAAGGAGCATTCCCATCTCCCCATCTCGTCAGTGCCCACCGTGGGGCTGGGGAGCTCCTCTGGTTTTCCAAATGCAGTACCAGAGTAATGTCCCATGGATACAGGAGTGATTTCCCTGTAAGAGATGCAATAATTGCAGCCCATGCTAAGTTAACAAATAGGTGTCTTTGGATGTGTAGTTAAAGTGGAACATATTTAAGAGCTGCTGGTTTATTGTGAAATTCAGCTGCATGCGCTCAGGGAGTGGGTACTGCCCCCACTGAGCTGTAATGACAGTGCTGGCAGGAGGCAGGGGCTGGGCTGTCATCTGCAAACACGTTCCCTGCTCTAAAGCCACAGGGTTTATCTTACAGCATCCAAACCTACTGCCCAGCTGCAGGGAGAACCCTCCCTCAAACTCTGCTGCAGTTTGTGAACGCAAACCGTCCCATCAGCTGGGACCTGCAGGTGTCACCCGTAAATACCAGAGGCCTTGCTGGTGGGTCAGAGAAGACCTTTCTGGAGTATGTCCCAGCAATCCTGGAGGGAAGTGGAATATTGTTGTCTATTGCTTCAGGTAATTTGAATTTCGGGTGACAACCCCTGCATAGCATCCTACCACCAGCGACAGAGACCTATGCCTGTCAAGGCTATGAAGTGACTCTTCTTCAGTACCGTTCATCTGAAAATTGCAACTGCCTGTGCCTGTTGCATTTAATCCCTTTTGCCGGTGATGTGGTTATTCCTGCTGCTGGTGAGGAAACAGAACTGTGCTAGTGCAGCAGGTTGGCAGAGCTAGAAGCCCCACAGCTGCCCTGCTTCCTGCTCCTCTGCTAGCAGAGCACTTCCACACCAACACCAGGCAAGGGGAGCAGTGAGACCCAGAGATGTGCATTAACAAACTTCAGCAGCCGAGTCCCAAAGTCACCCAAGCACACTTGCCTTGCTAATCCACAACTTGTGATTCTGAAGAAAAAGATGATGATGATGACGGCAAAGAAGGGGGAGTTCACAATTCACAAACCAATTTGTGTTGTTTCTGCAACACTGCAAAAGTGCGGCTCATGAATATGCTAATTAAATTGCAATGAGATTTTGGCACAGTTTCATCACCTCAACTAGATTAGGGAGCAATCACATGGTGGGTTTACATGTCTTTGGAAACTGCTGGGGATGGGGGGAAATAGATCTGCAATATTTATAATTCAACATAAATTGCACTGCCTCTACCATAAAATAACAATAATGACTGTGAATTGCTAAGAAATGGCTTTTGGGTAAGCCAAGGGCTTGTTGATGAGACCACTTCCCAAGCTGCTACAGTGGTACAAAAGTCTCCTCTCCCAGAGGAGCATGGTGCTGTACTACAGTTGCCCTCAGTAGGAGCAAGAGGAATCTCAGAAGGAAGCACAGGTATAGAAACAAGCCCACCAGTCAGATTGCTTGCTCCTGTGAATAATCCCACTGTGATGAAATCTTTCCTTGTGCCATTTCAGGTGAAGTGGGAAATGCAAAAGGTGCATTTCCTGCATGCATTTCCTGCAGCAAACTTCTGGAGTTTTATGCCAGCCTCTGCTCAGCCCCCCTTCTCATTTTTCTATGGGCAGTCATAAACTCTCAGTGGAGCTGATCCCATAATTAGCTTAACTCTTTTATTTCTGAGGCATGCATGAGACAGGTAAGAAAGATTTGGACTTTGGGCCACCTTTTTAGATCTTAGTGCCTGCAGCTGTCGTCGTGATTAGAGAATGTGCAGAATGGGATGGTGCTGATTTGTACCAAATGAGAATTTTTTCCCAAGAGTCTTCTGCAGTGACATTTCCAGAATTGATGGCTAGTTCAAAAGAAACTTCGGAAATGGGGAGGCACCGAACCCATGGCCACTGATGGAAATTTGCATGGAGTTTTTAAGGATCCCTGTGCACTGATTTGTTCAGGGTTTTACACGTGCAGCCTGGGGCTATAAAAACAAAATGGCATTGTTGTCATATGGGAAGAGGGAAAGAAATTCCTCAAACCTGATGCAAAAGAATGCATCAACACATGAAAAGGGGTGTGAGGCACCATAACCCTCCCTGAGAGTCATTTACCTGTTCCATACCTGGTAGGTATCTGGGATGTCTAGTACTATCACCCTTGCTGGTTTATTTACTAACCATCATAGTTATTCTTTTCATTACCTCCACAGTGTAATGGTTATTTTATGAAGGCTCATTAAATTTAATGAGACACCACCAGATTTTATTGCCTTCTAATAAAATGGGTAGGGGGAGCTGTTTTCTTTCTGATTCATGCAGCTCCAGAGTACCTTAAAATAGTCAGGTATTCAGCTGGGTTATGAGCAGGGCCCCTGACATTCTTTCTGCAGGCCTCCTTGGGGAACATCAGTGATTAACAGCTATTCAAATAAAGATGTGTGCAGGGATATGCCCAGATAGGTAAAGGTTTATTTTACATACACACCTATTTTATATATTTTTATGTATATATTAGACCTGGGCACCTTTTTGTCCAATGGAAGATGTTTCTACCAAAATAGAAAGTATTGTTGGAGTATCTGGTCAGGAGCCTGTCAGCGCCCAGAAAAAAGACACTTGCCAAGGTCCTCATCAGGTGGCCTGACGAAGCAAGGATAGTTTCTCCTAGCAGAGAATCAGATTCATGACTGCTTGGCTTATTCGTTTATTTATTGCACAGTTCTCCATTGCAAGTATTAATTTTATCTTTTTTTTAAGTGTGGGAGATAGATCTTGGAAAACTTTGTGGAAAAAATGCTTAAACCCAAGAAAGAAACCAAGCAACTGTCTTTTATAAATATGTCCTTGTGACATGAGCGAGAAGATGGACCATAGAGCTCCCCTGCCAGTGGGATATTGACAGGGAGCATCATATCTCTTTAATAAGAGAAAAAACAAACTGATAAAAAACTGAAGTGAGCTTCTTTATAAGCCTCTTGATAAGCTAAAATGACTGGGAAGAGAAAGTCTGGTGAGGGTGCAATCCATGGCTTGTGTCTGAATCACCTGCACTACAGGGAAAACAGAAGGTGGGAAACGTGCTCGTTTGGATTAGCACTGATGGAAGTATTGGGGAAGAACTTGGCTGGCCTGCAAAGGGTCTCAGGATGAGGGGGGAGTCTCAGGGTGGTTGTGGGGTAGAGCACAAGGAAACAGTGATGTGGCATGCAGGGATAGCAGGACACCAGCAGCATGTACCAAGAATAATACTGTTTTAATAAAGCAACACATTTAAAAATACAGGGCAAACCCCAAAAGTGCTACAAGAGCAATTCTCTCTCCTACTGATGTTTTATACTGTAGTTGAAAGCTGTGAGTGTCAGAAGTCACTGTATCAAGACAGAAAAATATGTACATAAAATGGCTTTGAATTTGGTGATTGTGTTGTAACTTAAGTAACAGAACAACCAGATTTAGGAATTGAAGGCTCTCTGAAAAATGTGTAGTGATGCAGCCTTGCTGCCTCCCAAGTGAGCAGCCCAAGGAAATGAAACTCTTCCATATAAAACTGGTTGAATTATTCATTATAAATAAATTATCCAATAAATGTAGCCCTTTCAGTGATCATAAATAACTAACAATCTGATCCTGATATCAGTAGATGGTTTTGGTACCCAGAAGTATGTGAAGAGGGGGCTGTTTCTAGGCTGTTTCTTTTGAGGGTGCCTCACTAGGTATTGTTGTGCCATTCACACTCTCTGCTTTTAAGATGAAAATAACGTTAGTGACCACGTGCTGCGAACTGATAATTCAGGTTTTTCGTTGTTTTGTCTGGCACATAAGCTCCCCAGCTTGCTTTTCTTCACTTCTTTCCCTCTGGTGACTTGTCTGCTGCTCCAACACCTTTCTGTGTCTCTGTATCTCTCAGCCCTCAGATGGCTTGCCTTTCCTGGTGATTCCAGTCATGCTTCCATGGCAAGTCAAAGTGAGAGATTTCGACTGTGTCCAGCCCTAGTGGTCTTGGGCAATTGTTCTGGTGGAATGGTCATATTGGGACCATAAGTCAGACCTCTATCCTTGAGTCAGTGGTTCATCCAATACCTGTAGTTTAATAATCAATACAAACCCTATTTTCTAGCCTGATGTTCTGGCTTGATTTTATATGTTGAACTGATTAGGAATTTTCATTACAATGCAGGTTTTTGCTTGGAAAAAGTATCTGCAAAGCCACATCTTTTCCCTAGAAACCATAATTTAGGTTAAGTTCTCCCATAGAAAGTTTCTCTAAAGGACATTGGAATTATACACCCAGTCTGGGAAGACATGAGGGAAAAGAGTCTTGTTTAGCTAGATGCCCAGCAGTGAGGCTATTTCCCTAAAAAGAAAGGATGTCTGGCCTCTTTGCTCACCTCTGATGTAGCTGCTGACTGAAATCTGACCAGCTCCATCCAGAGAGAAGTCCACACCAGAATATCCTGCAGCCCAGCAGGGGATTGCATGGGAGAACAGAGACACAGGTAGAGGTGCTTTCCCTCAGAAGGGATAATGAGGTTTGAACCAAGGTCTCTCATTTCCATGGTCTCTTCTATCTGGATTTTTTTTGTAAAATAAACTTTTCCCCAAAAAATACTGGATTTTCAAGTGCGGAGTGCAAAGTATTATGATAGCTCAGAAATACTTGCCAGATCAGGAACTGCCTTCCCATTTGGTTCAGCACTTGTAAGCACAGTATTATGAAGTTTTCCAAACGAGACTTGCTGTCGCTGTGAGTTTGACAATATAATTTCCAGGAAAGCACCACACCGTCCGTGACTTCTGCTGGCTTCAACGATCACACCTCCAGCATGCACATTTGGACATTGAGGCTGACGTTCCTCAGAGCAGAGCAAAGCAACCCTGGATTCTCTGTGAGGGGACAGGGGAAAGAGCAGCGGGAAACCCAGGTGCCCAATCTTGTGAACAAAAAAAGAATTCAAACAAACCAAGAGCTGTATTTATGCCTTGCCAGTGTAAAGCCAGAGGAGCTCCTGTAACTTGATTTGTGGAACTGACAGCAAGATTTCTTCTGTGATACCTACCCTATATCCTTATCATAAAGGGAGCAGTTAAGAGGTATATAAAAAAATCTGTCTGTCCTCATTAAAGTTGAGTATAGTCTATTTTTGCTTTAATGCGGTGATCTAATTAACCTTTAGCCAGAATTAAAATGACCTTGAATTGGCTTTGTGACCCCCAATGCTTAATGTTGTTAACTTTAAACAAGTTTTTGGGGTGGTCAGGAGCAGCATCTGTTAAAATGGCCAAAAGGTCGAATCCCTTTACTTAAATACACCTCCTGCACTCATTGCTGGTGGGTGTGCTGCCTGCGTTTATAAAGGGGATCGAAGATGCAGCTTTGAGGATAAAGGGCAGTTTATCTGTGAGAAACTGTGTGAGGAGGATGAAAAACGGCTCTGAAGATGTGTTCTCACCATCTCGTTTTATTTTCTCAAGCCGTAAGCCTCTTCGGGATTCGATTTTAAGTTCTGCTATGAGCAAATCATTACAGCGTGGAAAATGCTGCTGCTCGGTGGGCTCTGCAGCTGAGGTTACTGTTTGCCGAGGAATGTGTGAGGCCGGTGGCTGCTTATCTGGGGCAGGAGGTGCCAGGTGTACCGGCAGTGTCACGTTTTGGGCTGAGGTTTATGGTCCGCTGGGAACATGCTTGTGTTTAAAAAGAAGGAGATGCCCAGTGTTTAAGAAGAAGTAGATGCCCAGCTGACTTCCTGGACGACAAGGTCGCTGGTGGAAATTACTTTAAAAAGCCAAAAACGAACCACTCTGTCAGGGCGAAGATTTTCAAAGGCAGCATGTAAAGATTTAGATGAGAACAATCTGTTCAGGCGCCTCCTCTGATGGATATTAAGGCTCTGGGATGTTCTGTACAGAAGTCATTTTGGCTCTTGACGCCGTGCACGGCTCCGCGTGTGGCGATGCCGCGGCCCGGCGGGGGTCCCGGCTGGGCGTGGGGGCCCCGCCGCGCCCGTGGTGCCCCGCGTGGGGCATCGCTGTCGCCACCGCGGCAGCGACATTACTGTCGGTACCGCTGTAGGAATTGCTGCGGCCGTCCCGGTTCCAGGAGCATTTCCCGAGGCTGCTCCTTCCTTCCCCTGCGCAGCGCCGGCCCTCGAACGCCGGCTGTTTGCAGTACATTACCATAGTACATTAACATTTGTAATGCGGCGATTATTTTACATAATCGATACCATCAAGTTCCTTTTCTTGGGGACCCTCGTGTTTATTTACACTTATTCCACACATGTCAGTTTCCATCAGGAGCAAAACCGATTTTCTTGTCCTACATCTGCTCTCGGGATAACCTTAACACACCGTAAATCTATCGGCGCTCTCGCCGCCGTGAGCCCGGTGTGATGGGGGGGCGTGGGGAGCGCCCCGGCTCCTCCGGCCCGAAACCGGCCCGGAGCGCAGCCGGACGGGAAGGAACTGCGGTATTAGTTGTTGTTATTATTGTTTATTATTATTTGTATTGCGGCAGTTTCTGTTTATGGCGTGATGCATTTGAGCCCAAACACATTAGGTGCATTATTCATTGGGTACATTTGTCAGAACATGCATGTGTATAAAGAACTAATGATCCATATTAAATTAATGACGCTATAAAAAAGAAAAATACCCCATACATGCAGTTTATGACGGCAACTCCCGACTTTGATAAACCATAGAAAAGACTTAATCAGATGAAGCATTGGACTGTTCCGTCTCCAAAATTACATTTCTCGAAATGTGCTTGTACACAATGTTGGTTTTATTAAAACAAATTAATTCAGTCATTAAGGAATCATACGGCAAGTGTCTCATAAGTCAGGACCTCCAGTGTAACAAATTGATTAAATGACTGTGTAATAGTCTCTTTAAACAAATCTAGTGTAACGAGTTAATAGATCTGCTCAATTACCATGCTGGGGTGATGAGGATGTGGGCAACTCTCTCATTAAATCCGGGATAGCTTTGGGGGGGTGCGGAGGGCGGCGGCGCGGAGGTGCGTATCGGTGGGGCAGGGCTGCGCTCCCGCAGTCTCGGCCAGGAAGGGACCGGGGAAGGGGCTGGAGCCGGGGCCGGGCGGGGATGGCCGCGGGCTCTGGGCAGGGCCGCCCCACGATCGCACCGGCGGGCTCCTCCTGACACCCCAGAGCCGGGGGCGCGGGAGGAAAATCTATTACCCCGCTGCCATTTTGTTAAGTGTTTGCTCCCCGTTGTGACCCTGCCACTTTATCTGTTGATTTTTATTTTCTGAGTGCATGTTGCCCATATGTTACTCTAATAGTTGCTATAATTCTTGAGCAATAGGGCTCGTATTTTACTGAGCTGAATTAAAAAGAATGCACTTTAATAAAAAACCCGAGCAATACACTAATGGCTTGACATTGATGTATTTGCATAAAGATGAATTATATGGGCTCGCTTGACACGACTTTTAATAAATGATCGAGGACGTTATTACAGGGATGCACTTGGGTGTGCGGAAGCAGGTTATTGCCGCGGGGCCGCCGCGGGGCCGCCGCCAGGCGCTCCCCGCAGGCCGCCGGCCTCGGAGGGCAGCGCGGGCACCGACCGGCCCCGCCGAGCGCCTCCCGCAAGCCCCGGGCTCCGGGCAGGGCTCGAACCCCCGGGGCATGCGGAGAGGCGCGGTGCCGCCTGCTCGTGCCCTTGTATCCATAACTTTATTCTTATCAGCCACGTTCGCTGGGCGCGGCGCCGCTGCCGGGCCCGCGGCGGGCGCGGTGCGGACGCGGTGCGGGTGCGGTGCGGACGCGGTGCGGGTGCGGTGCGGGCGCGGTGCGGGGTTCCTGCTGCTCCCTGTGGCAGCGCCGCCGCCGCCTCCTCCCCGGCAGATGTTTGCATCCCTCACGGAGACTTGTAACCGCTGTTGGCGACAGCTGGCAAACGCCGCCAGAAACGTGTATCTGGGAAATACCTATCGGTGCAGAAGGTAAAGGCAGAGCTGCAATTAGGAGGGAGCAGTTCATCTTACTTTTTAATTTGCGGCTGGCAACGCCGGCTCTGAGCGGTGGATCCCGCAGCAAGCGCCGGCGCCTCTCCCCGCGGCCCCGATACCGGGAAGGACTCGGAGGGTTCGGGCCGGGGATGAAAGCCCATCACCCTCATTTTAAACCCCGGGTTCTCTGGCCTGCGGGACGACTCGGGTCCCGGGGGGGGTGCCCAAAGCAAAGTCTCGGGGCGGCTGGCAGGAGTACAACGAAAGTCTTGCACGAAACAACGTCACAGCGGCAAACGGAGGGAGACCGGAGGGAAGACGGCGAGTGTGTAACATGGGAAGCGTTAAAAATTAATAGCGCTGAGAAGTGATAAGCGATAACGGGATTTCAGGAGCTCGTAACAGGAGACCACACTTGAGGGAGAGGGCGGGGGAAGTCATCGCTCGCTGAAATGGTCACGCTGTCCCCGCTTTGCTGTCGGTCTGGGCATCCCTCTGGCAGGGTGTAGGCATTGCCTTGCCTGCTGCCTACGCCGGGGGCTCTGGGTCGGAGTTGCTGTCGGAATGAGAGAGCCCGAAGGCCTCGGGGCTGTGACAGCGCTGGTGTAGGGCCTTGTCAGGGGCCGGGTGACAGTGGCCTAGGGGACTGGGTTTTCCCCCAGGGCACACGCCCCGAGTAGAGCGACCCCTTCATTACCCCGCGGGCGGAGAGCTCTTCCTTCCCCCGCTCCCTGCTGCCGCTCCCGCCCGCCCGCCGGCCGCGGGCTTCCCCTTGTAACCTGCATCCCCCGTGTGGCACGGCGGTGCGGATCCTGCCCCGTCCGTATGTCCCGCATCCATATGCATGTGTCCCACAGGCAGCAGCTGCCGGCCGGGAGCGGGGTATGGCGGCGGGGTGACCCCCGGCCGCTCTTTTGCTTCCCGTACCTCTCCTGTCTCCCTCCTTCCACCCCCCCCACCCCGCCCCCCCGCAGTCCCCCGGTGTCCACGGCTATTGCAGGGCGCAATGGTCCTGCACCTGGGGCGCTTCTGCGGAGAAGAAAAAGTTTTTCCTCTGCCCACGGTGATGCTCGCTGGGGCTGGAGAGGGACCGCAGCGGGTTCCCTTTGCAAAGTACCTCCACAAAGCAGAGGCGTTGGAAAAGTAGAGAGGATGCTTTGGGCACCCTGGGATTGCACAGCCAGGAGCTTCTCCCGCGGTATCTTCTGCACCCCAGAGAAGGCACATGGCAGGGACGGAGGCAGAGCAAACCCAGAAACAGCCGCCTCTATTTCCCCTGAGCCGGGAAATCCCGCACACGCACGCAGAAGGGAGCGGGGTTTAAAACCGAGGGCTCTGTGAAAGCAAGAAGGGAAAGCCAAAAGCTGTGTGCGAAGGGAGCTGTCGGGACCGGCCTGCGGTGGTCTCTTACCACTTAGGCAGGGGCCGCCCGCCCAGCTCCCGGCCGCGCAGCCGGCGCCCGCCGCTTCCCACGCGTGGTGCGCAGCCGATCGCTCCCCCGCGGGGGGTTCGGCCCGGGCCCGAGAGCGGGACGGCTGCTCCGCCGGCCCCTTCCCTATGGACGTGGTTGTGCAGCACTTTCTTAATGTCGTTATCCCGGAGTTACACAGTTCCGCCACAATCCCTGCCTGCATGAAGGACTGAGCCGAAACTGCGGCTGATCTCTCTCGGCCGGGCCCCCGCGCACCCGGGGGAACCTCACGCCCCGTGAAGCCCGCTGACATTTGTCTTCTAATTGTTCACCGCGCTGTCCGTGGCAGCTATCCCGAGGTTAGCTATTGAATCTCTTCCTCAAAAAGTCCTTTCCTGGAAGAGAGGGAGCCCAGCCGGCTTTGGCTTCCAAAACATGTCTCGAAAAGGGGGGCCGTGAGCTCGTGTGAATCCCCTGCTCTTTCTTCCAGCGCCCCAGACAAAACCAGCCTAACCAAGCGGGCAGCGTTCGGCTCTTTTCCCTGCGATTCCACTTTGACGGTGCCAACTGCAACTGGTGGCCAGCTGGGTCTCTGTGCAGAAGAAATTAACTGGAAAACCTCAGTCGGCGCTGCAGTGAACTGGAAAAGGGGCCGGGGACCGCCGGGGCGGGCGGCACTCGCGGCAGCCCGGGGCACCACGGGAGGGCGCGGGCCGGGGCCAGGCTGCGGTGGAGCGGGGCCGGCGGAGTGGCCACCGGGTGAAGGGGCTGCGGGCGTGCGGGACGGCCCCATCCCGGCGGAGACCCCCAGCCGGGCTCCGGCGGGGGTCCCCACCCCGGTGATCCGGACCCCGCGGTACTTTGATTTCTCTCCCGCCGCCCCGCAAAACCCGCGGGGAAATCGTGACGACGAGAGCCGGCAGGGCCGAGTCAGCACTCTGGAAAACGACCTGCCTTTCCCTTCCTGCCTTTACAACGACTCGGGAAAGATGGGGGTGGGGGTGGGAGTGTCGGTGGACGATGGGCAGTGCCCGGCACCCCGGCCCGGGAGAGCCGGGGCAGCCGTGCTGAGGCAGCCGCGGAGCGCCGGGCTCGCTCCCTCCTCCCGGCCCCGGCATTGTCTAAGCCGAAAGAGGAATAAAACCCTGCTGTACTTTTTTTCTTTCTTTCTTTATTTCTTTCTTTTTCTCTCTTTTTTTTTTCTGTTTAGAAAATTATTCACAAATAGAATAATTTATTTATGTATTTCCTCCAGAATAACTGGCCCTTTTTCGCTCTCATGTCAGCGATTCTGTTTGCTCTGCTGGTCCTTGGGAAGGAAAAAAAAAAAAGCGATTGTTTCTGGATTGTTTAGATATGGAAATGATCACGTCAGATAATGAGTTTCAATTTAAACCAGTTGTTCTGGTGTTGGGTCTATTTGTTCTAGACGCTTAGCCGGGCTCTTATTTTATTCACTGTTTTCTTCTTGGAAAGCGGTTTCTTTCCCATAATAATGGTAACACTCTGCCGTTAATAAAACCCTGCGTCTCCCGCCTCTGAAAAAGTTGAAACAGCCTAATTTAGGCTGAGCCGAACCGCTCCAGTGCTCGGGTGGAAACTGCCTGCCCGCTCACGTCCCCAAACAACCAGCGGCTTATTTTATTTGTATCGTTCTTGAACTCCCACAGCAAAGTGGACAACTTCCATTCTTTTTTTTAAAAAAAAAAAAAAAAAAGCAAGTGCCCAAACAGCAAAAATCTTCCAGCAAACCAAACAACAACAAAAAAACCCCTACTACTAAGGATCAACAAAAGACCATGAAAATTATCTCTTCTTTTTTTCCCTCCCCCTTTACCGTGATTTCATTATTTAATCTCTGATGAGATGAGATTATCTGTACCCTTTAGTGAAGGCAGCAGACGTCTTTAAACTGGTTTAATTGATTTATCGTTTTGTTGTTTTGTTTGTTTCTTTTTTTTAACAGAAAGTGCATTACATTTAACTGGTCTTGCAAAGGGCTTTTCTTCTCTTTACAAACCGAATTATTTATAATATAAATTAATAAATGTTAAGATGCTATATCACGATATATCATCGTTATTAGCTTAAAAAAAAAGAAAACAATTTACATTCTCTAGTATTCCGTATGATACAAAAGAAAACACACTTTAAATTCAAATACAGCAACTAAATGAATTTTATATTTTGACTGACAGTGGTTGTGACAATTCCCACCAGCTACTTTTTCAACACGCGGTTGATTGGAAACGGTGTAAATGAAAGCAAAATCTGTCCCTCCGCCCTCCCCCCCCCCCCTCCCCCGCACGACGACCGCAAACAGAAAGTGTTTCAAAAATACTAATAAATAGCACGCGGGGCCGCTGCAGTTTCGGCCCGAGGGAGGGACCGGTGGCGGCCACGGCGGCTTTTTCCTCGGCGGCCCCCCTGCCGCCGTCTCGGGGGCTCCTGCGGTGCCCCCGGTGCCGGGGAGCGCGGGGCGGGCGGGGCGGCTGCGCCCCCGGCCCCCGCTGTACAAAAAAAAAGAAGGTATTTTACATTTTAAATATTCACAGTAAGGAACGCCTATGGTCGCGGTGACTCACGGTTATTTACAAAGAGCCGGCAAGACGCGGCCGCCGCACGGCCGGGAGCGGGGCCGGGGGTCGGGGCAGCCCCCGCTGCTCCCCTCCGCCCGCCACCCTACAACAACACGCGGCGCCGGGGACCGGGCGCGCCCGCTGGGGCCCGCTGCCCGCAGTCCTCTCTGCTCCCCCTCCGGCGTCTCCTCCTCCTCCCGGGCGCGTAGAGTCTAGAAAAATAGATCTGTACATCTCCGAAAGCGGGGGCGGGCGAAGCGGGCTAGACGGAGGCCTCCCCTTCCGGGGGGTGCAGCAGCAGCCCGCCGCCCCCCGGCTTATGTTTCTTCAGGAGCTGCGTTATCTTCTCGTCGTCCGAATTGGGGTCCAGGGGCTTGTTGTAGTCGTCGTCCTCTTCCTCGTTCTCCGAGGCGCCCTTCAGCCGCTCCGTCTCCGAATCCTGCTTCTTCTTTGCCGTCGCCATCTCCGCCGCGTGCTTCTTCCGCCACTTGGTCCGTCGGTTCTGGAACCAGACCTGCCCCCGCCGCCACCGTCACTGTCACCATCACCGGCACGGCCACCCGCGGCGGCTGGACCGGGCCGCTGCCACCCCGCTCCCCGCCAGTCCCCGTCCCCGGCTTGCGGCAGCGGCTCCCGCTTCGCCGTCCTTCAGGCGATTTCCCCGCAACGAAAGCGGCCGAGCCCCGCGGAACCGCGCTCCCCGGCAGCCGCAGACACCCGGCCCGGCGCGGGGCCACCCGGCGTGGGCCAACAGCCGTCCCCAGCTCCCCCGAGGCCCGCGTCGGGCCCGGGCCGCTCCCTGACATCCTGTCTGGGGCGGGGAAACACACATTTGGGGCTGATCCCTTTCCCAGCCCCCCTGCCCCGCCAGATGTATTTACTCTCCGGCAGGGCGCTGCCAGAGGAGGGGGGCATTTTTATTGTAGAAGCTGCAATAATTTATTCGCAGCCATCGGGACGTATTTGCAGTGACAGAAGAGGCTCTGCGGATCAGGCTGAAAGCGTGAGCACCGCCGAGGGGCCCCTCTGGCCCAGTCCGCCGAGCAAACGCCTCTGCGTGTTCTCGGGGTGCTCAGCCCGCTCTCCCAACCCCTCACACCTCCGCTTTGCCCAAAGCCTAGAGTTTTTAACCAAAACGTAAGAGTGCGGGTGCGACAGTGCGACACTCCAACATCACCCTTTCCCCGGCTTTCCCAGTACGCTGGCCACCCCCACAGTGGTCAGGCTGAACGCACCGAGCTTCTCAGTCGTGCTTGGGTTTGTTTGGTTCAATTTGCTTGGTTTTTAATACGCTTTAAAATAACCTTCTCGGCCCCGCGGTAAGGCAATAAGGGGAGAAGTGCCGGTGGCTGCCGGGGAAGCTCTCGCCGTGTGCCCGTGGGCTCGGCCACGCCAGCCCGCAGCATCTCCGGGCGGTTCGAACGGGCCCCGTTTCCGCCGTGGGGCCCTTTTGTTCCCCGCTCCTCCAGCCCCGCACCACTCGGTGCGTGAGCCGCTGCTCTCACCTTGACTTGACTCTCCGTCATCCCCAGGGAATAGGCCAGCCGGGCTCGCTCCGGGCCCGCCAGGTATTTCGTCTGTTCGAAAGTCTTTTCCAGAGCGAAAATCTGCTGGCCAGAAAAAGTGGGTCTGGTATGTTTTCTCTTTCCGTCCTTATCCAGCAAAATTGAGCCTTGATCTGGCGAAGGGAGGGGGGAGAGAAAGGGAAGGCAGGGACAGACAAGTTAATCTACGGATTTGGGAAAGCGCTTCACTTTCAAGCGGCCCCAGGGGACGGAGGGGTCTCTACGCGGGGGGTGCATGTGTAGAGAAAACTACGCCTGGGCAAGGCGACGGCTCTGGCCCTTCGGCTCCCCCTGATTATTTTTCCTTTAAGGATCAAAAATCTGAGTGGGCAAATGATATTTTTTCTAAAAAAGCCGCAGCCGGTGCAAGCGGGCAGTTACGGAAAGTCCTGCTCGGGGAAAGTTTGTGCGCACCCCTAAAGCCAACCCCAGCCCCGAGAGTCCCCAGCAGCCACGGCGGCAGCGCGGCCACCTTCCCCTCGGAGGGCTCCGCTTTTCGCCGGTGATAACCGGCGACGTATTACAGAGTTTCGCGCCGACCGAGGGGACAGAGAAATCAAAGTGAACTTAAGAAACGAAAACAAAAGAAATCGAAGCAAAGTCAACCCCCCTCAGCTACGGCCGGGCCCTGAGTGGAGGGGCAAGAGAGTCTCGCAGCGATGCCGGGGCACGGGGACTCCCCAGCACCGGGAGCGGACTCCCCAGCACTGGCAGCGGACTCCCGCCGGCGCTCCCCGGGCCCTCTCCTCCCGCTGCCCCGCGACGCTGGGTACTCACGGGGGGCGCAGGCGAGGCGGGCATCCCTCCAGGGCGGACTCTGCATCACTCCCGGCCAGAAGATGGGCGTCCGGCCAGGCAGCTCGGCCAACGGCTTGGGGTAGCGCCCGGCGGCCACGGCGGCGGCGGCGGCGGCGGCCCCAGGGCTGAAGTAGAGGGCGGGCGGCGGCGGCGGCGGGGGGCTGAGGCTGCCGAAGCGGGGCAGCCCGGCCAGCAGCCCGGCGGGCGCCGCCGAGGAAGCGGAGGGCGAGGCGGAGGCGAGCGCGGCGCCCGGCAGGGGCATGGAGGGCCGGCTGAGGATGTCGTTGATGCCGTGCGGGGTGGCGGCCGAGAGCTGCGGCGGGGCCGTGCCCAGCGCCGAGAGCCCACCCGCGGCGGCGGCGGAGGCGGCGGGCGCCTTGAGGCCGGGGGAACCGAGCGGCGGCGAGGGCGAGGCGGAGGCGGGCGAGGCGGAGGCGGAGGAGGAGGAGGCGGGCCCGGCGGGCAGTGGGTACGCGGGGTACAGCGGCGCCTTCATCTCGGCCATGCTGTGCAGGGCGGCCAGCGGCGGGCTGCCCAGCAGGAAGGCGCCCTGCCGGGGCGCGCCGTCCATCTGCCCCAGCGCCAGCATCCCCGCGCCGCCGCCGCCGGCCCGGGGCGGGGGGCCCGGACGGCCCCTAGCGCCGCGGGGCCCCGGCGGCCGGCCCGGGGGTGCCGCCCGCACGGGCGACGCGCATCCAGCCCGCGGGGGCCGCCGCCTCTAGCGGGGAGCTACGCGCCCGAGCGGCGGCCCTGCCGTCCCCCCGGGCATCGGGGCTGCGCCTCGGCGGACGCTCCCGGGACGGAAAGCGGCGCTGCTGTCGGACGGCGGCTATATGTGTATGTCTGCGCAGCGGCCGTGCGCCGGCACGGATATAGCTCCGCTCCCGCTGCCCGCCGGTGGCCGAGGGCTCACAGCGGCGCGGGGGCCGCGCTCGCCGCCCCTGCCTCTTCCCCGGCGCCCCGCATCCCTCCCGGCGCGGTTCCTGCTGGCTGCTGTCGGGGCTGCGGGCGCGGCTCGGGGCGCACTGCCGCGCCGCCCCGCTCCCTGCCTCCTTTAGCGGGGGCACGGCCGGCAGCGGGCGCGGCGGCGGCGGCGGCGGCGGGGCGGGGGCGGGGCGGCTGCCGGCCCTGCCCACCCGCGCCGCGCCCGCCCTGCCGCCAACTTCGGGCTCGCCTGGCTCCCCTCTCCTCTCCTGGCTTTTCTTTTATTTTCCCCTCTTCTCTGTTCTCCTTTTTCCCTCTCCCTTTTCTCTTTTTCCTTTCCATTTTTCTTTTCCCTCTTCCTTTCTCTTTTCCCTCTTCGCTCTTCATCTTTTCCCTTTTCCTCTCCTTTTTCCTCTTTTCTTTCCCTTTTCCTTTCTTTTTTCTTTTCCCTTTACTTTACCCTTTTTCCTCTCCCCTTTCTTCTCCCTGTTCTTCTTCCTTTTGCTTTCCTTTTTTTCCTCTCCTTTTTCCTCTCCCCTTTCTTCTCCCTGTTCTTCTTCCTTTTGCTTTCCTTTTTTTCCTCTCCTTTTTCCTCTTCTTTTTTCATTTTCTTTCTTGCTTTCCTTTTTCCTTTGATTTTTCCTTTCCCTTTTCCTTTCCGTTTTTTTTAAATTTATTTTTCTACATTTTATTTCTTTTTCCTTTACTCTCTCGTTTCCCTTTTCTTTTTCCGTTTCTCTCTCCTACTCTTTTTCCTTCCCCTGTCTCATTTAATTTTTCGTTCTGTGTTACTCTGTCTTTTCCCCATCTTTTTATCTATTCATATCACCTACTCCCTCTGTATCTCTTTATTTCTTTCTTTCTTTCTTTCTCTCTTTCTTTCTTTCTCTCTTTCTTTCTTTCTTTCTTTCTTTCTTTCTTTCTTTCTTTCTTTCTTTCTTTCTTTCTTTCTTTCTTTCTTTCTTTCTTTCTTTCTTTCTTTCTTTCTTTCTTTCTTTCTTTCTTTCTTTCTTTCTTTCTTTCTCTCTCCTCCTCTCCCTCCCTTCCTTCCTTCCTTCCTTCCTTCCTTCCTTCCTTCCTTCCTTCCTTCCTTCCTTCCTTCCTTCCTTCCTTCCTTCCTTCCTTCCTTCCTTCCTTCCTTCCTTCCTTCCTTCCTTCCTTCCTTCCTTCCTTCCTTCCTTCCTTCCTTCCTTCCTTCCTTCCTTCCTTCCTTCCTTCCTTCCTTCCTTCCTTCCCTTTTTTCCCCGTTTTTCCTTTCTCTGTCCCTCTGTCTCCACCCTGGGAGCGACTCCGGGGAGCGGAGCCGCTCGAGTCCCGGCCGGGCCGAGCCTGCCCAGCGCTTCCTTAGGATGCGGGTGGTGTGAACGAACTCGGCCCTTCCCGCACGCCTCTGGGTCGTGTGGATGCTCTCTGTACCCGCTGGAACCCGGTGTTGGTGCCCCGGGCACTGCCCGGTGTTGTACACCCGAGGCCCTCGGTAACAGCGAGCCCCCTGGACACTTGTGCCCAGCGCCCCCGGCTGCTCACGGCTCTTCCCGTAGCCCATGGCTGGAAGGGAAAAAAATCCCATGTGTCCCCTAAAGAGCACTCCATGGAAGAGTGATGCAAAATCACCCTGAACAATTCTTACCCTGCGCTGTCTGTGCCCGAGAGCTTGGGTCTGTGGGGAAGTGTATTTTCCTGGAGCGTGGAAAAGCGGGATGGTGTGAAAATTAATTCTATTTTAATTACGAATCTTAGCTAAAGGGGAGGTATGTTGGTCCTCTACCTGCATCGCACGATGTTTCCTTCTATTTCTAAATAATCCCTTGTTGCTCTGAATTGTTTTAGTTTAAATTATAAAGCTGTGGAATACACTTGGAGAAAGGGCGCGTAGGATCTTGCCTCGCCTTAACTTTGGCACAGCTACACGAAGGGCACCTCCGGGAAGCTCGAGTTAAATCTCCGAGTTTGAATTCTTTTTTGTCCGACCTCGGGTCACTTCGCAAATATTCTAAAAGTAAAACCAAAAAAAAAAGTGCTCTCCTGCTGCTTGCAGTGGAGCGAGAGAGCGCTCGGCCGCGGCAGCCCCGCACGGCCGGCGCCGCAGCCCCGGGCCCAGGCTCGGCTCCGGCAGCGGGTATGGAGAGGGGGGAGCGAGCGATTTGCATTTGAATTAGGGGGGGAGAAATGCTAAACCGCTTTTGGAAGTCCTGAGGTAGGCGCGGGGCGGCCCCACTGCGTGTCCAGCACCCAGGGGAGCCTTTTTTCCTCCCTCCTGCTGAGGAGACGGTGCGGGGGCAGGGCTCCCCCCCGGCCTGGACCCGCTCCTCCCTCCTCGCAGCGCCCCGAGGAAGCTCTGCCAGGGCCGGGCACCGGCAGCGGCAGCAGCTTCGACCGCGGGTCCGCGCTGGAGCGGAGGGAAGCGGGGCCTGAGCCCGCAGCGCGGTCCTGCCTGCCGGGCCCGAGCTGCGGGACCGCCCGGGACTGTGCGGGCAGCGGGCGCTGCCAGCCCCACGCTCGGCCCGGCGGTACCGGCAGTACCGGGCCCTTTCCCCTCGCTCCGCATCTCCTTCCCGGCCCGGCTGGGAGTTCGCCGCCCGGCACCTCCAGGCTTGTTTTCTAGAGGAAAAAAAACCAAAACAAAACAATCCCTCCAGCACAAATTCTTTTCCTCCCTTCCCACTGTAAGGAACTGAGGGCATATTGAAAAAACGAGTGTTTATTTGCAACTTCTCCCCTAAAGATAGCATCGCAGGTGGGATGGCACCCATAGGGCTGCCCCTGCATGAGAAACGGATTCAAAAGCAGACGTCAGTATTACCTCCACTCTGTCTTTAATAACCGAAATATCCGAAAATATTAATATTTATTTCCTTTTCCCTAAGCAAAAGTAGTCAGGCAAAGTAGCTCAGAAGGCAGCCGGGGCTGTGCGGTGCCGCTCAGCAGCTGAGCAGCGGGTGGGGGACACCGTGAGAACCCCAGGCAGCGGTGCGGGTGAAATCCACCCCAGCAACAAACTTCACTAACGGGGTGATCAAACCGCAGCCTGGAAACACCGCAGCCTGGAAACGCCGCAGCCGAAGGACTTCTTGAGCAGATGGGGTTACTAACCGGACCCGCTGCAGCCGGAGCTGCTCACCGATACCCGGCTGCGTTTCACCAGTTTCACGGGGTCTCATGGTAAGCGCTTCACCGCTTCAGATAAAACAACTACCAAGTCCAGTAATGAGCAAGAGAACAGCCGCCAGGGCGAGCGGGGGGTGCGGGCGGAGAGGAAGAGAGAGCGGGCGGCCCGCGGCCGGGGCAGCGGAGAGCAGGGGCCAGCAGCATCCCGGAGGATGCAAAGCCGAGAGAGGAGGGCAGCTCCCGCAGAATCCCCGCGGGGCCTTGGGGAAGCAGCCCGCAGAGCCCCCGGGGACGGCAGGGTAGCGGGGACAGTGGGGTCCCGGGCTGTGAGGGGCGGGGGCCGGGGTCAGGGAGGGGCTGAGGTGCGATGAGGAGCCCAGTCTCTCCCGGTGGAAGTGGAGGTGTGAATGAATTCACAGAAGAAGTGTCGTCAAAAAAAAAAAAAGAAAAAAAAAAAAAGAAAAAAAAAAGCTGTAGTTACTTGTTTGTTCGTTCGAGGCATAGGAAGTACGAGTGCTGGAGCAGCTGTGCCTCCAAAATTCACTTCGACCGGAATGGTCTCAGCATATCTGAAAGGGGAAAAAAAAAAAAACCAACCAAACCATGAGGACGCCTAAAATTAAAAGGTCGAACGTCCCGTGGCATTGCAGGGTCAGATGTTCTTCAAGCCGACGAGACAGAAGCCGCACTGCAGCACCGTGCCGCCCGCGGGGTCCGGCTGTGCGCGGGGTGTTGCCCCCGAGGGAGGCCTGGCTCTGCCCCACGGAGCTCTTCCAGCCCCCCAGCAGGGGGGACAGCGAACCCCACCTTGCCCAGCTTTTTCCTCGATAAGTCATCGTGACGGGGAGAGGAGCCTGTCTAAACTAAATCAAGTAGTCGCTTTATTTAGCAAATAAACTATTTTGCCACTGCCATACGTTCCTCACTGCAGGCAAGCAGCCGGTTACTCTCCTAAAGTGGTGGCTAGGTATATAGACACCTTTTTGTTGTAGCAGCACTGTAAAGCCACTGAATCATTTCTTGCCTGCCCTACGTCGTGGGAAGGAACTGAGCCAGGAAAGCATAATGTTCTTCTGGGTGCTAATTCGAACTCTTAATCAAGATCTGATTACCAAAAAGGAAGACAGAGCATAAAAACGCTATAAAGATTTAAATTTTTTTCTATCTTGGCCATAACTCACCCCACAAATGTGTCCATTATGGCATTCACTCTAGCCGGAAAATTGTGATGTTGTTGCAAGATTCCCTACAGTAGAGCTGCTGCCAATGATGATGAATAATCTCGGTCCATATGCTAGCTCTATACATCTCTACAGCACCAGCCTGCTCTCAGCCTCTTTCCGCTTCCTCAAAAACACGGAATATTTGAAGAACAGTAAAAGCTAATTAAAAATAGTTAATAGGTTAATCAGACTTGGTCTTATATTTATCTAATGCAGAGCACTGATTCTTTAGTGATGTAGTTTGAGGCATTACCACGAGCCAAGAAAATGAATCAGACATTTAATGGAGATGTGGAAACGGAAATTTCTTGTAAGACTACAAAATCGCACGCCAGTAATACACTAAAATGTAATAACTTTATCATTAAAATTCCACGCATGAAATGCCATCTTCTGTGTCCTCTTGCTAGGCGATAAACTGAGACAAAGCTGGCCAGAAAATTTTTCAGGAGCCGGGCCTTTGGGTACATCTCACCTGCTTTTTAGCATTCTTGTCCCAGAGTGTCTGCCCGCAGACCTCTAGTGACAGCTAAAGTCAGAGGCGTCACTTCGCTGGCGACCCCACTGCGGACTCCCTGGGTTGCTCTTCAGAGTGCCAAGGACCACGAAACTCTGCCAGCTCTCGCTAGGGGTGTGCTGGAGACGTCGAGCTAGGACTGGCACCGCTCTGCGTTAACTTACTTGTTCTGAGCGCGCAGGAATGGTTTGTACGGGGAGCAGCTTTCCCTCTCCAGCCGCTGGCGGATGCTGCGAGCTCTGCCTTCCCCGGGGGCTTCCAGGCACCTCTGAGGACACGCTCCCGTCACTTTGCCGCGCTAACGTTGTCGTCCGCGCATCCTGCCCGAATTTCTCTTTGCATTTACACTGAAGCGTATCCAGAGTAACTGGGAACGGAGGCTGAGACTGACTGGGAACAGGACACGGTCATTGCCTTTTTAAAACGGCTGCAAAGAGGAGGGTGTTGCAGGCTGCTGCCTGCACTCACCTCTGTTACCACTTCAGTATTTTTTTTGCTTTTCTTAAGTGAAATGTTCAAGCGTTTTCCATATCCTCAGCAAGGCAAAATATTTTTCTCGTTTCTGGAACATTGAGAATATTTGCTGCTGAAGCACAGCAGTTACTTTTACTTTTGATTTGTGATCGTTGGTTCAGCCTGACCCCTGCTGGGGAAAAGCCAGGAGGAAAGGATTACAAGCGCAGAGTGTCTATCTACAGGTTCGCCGGACACCATTCCTGGTGTACTGCTCCGAGCCCCATTCCGACCCCAGGCCCGTGTCCTGCTCAGACTCTGCCCACACTGCAAGCTCCCCTCTCAGCAGTACAACTCTTACCTGGAGTTTGACCAGCTTACACCTCCAGAATCTGTCACCATCTGCGCTATTACACTGTGCATAATGATTTAATATGGCCACAGGGGTCTGCTGCAGGTGCACCCACCCACCTCTCTGCTGGCATCCCGGCTCCAAAGGCCTGCTAACAACAGCCCTGTGGCATTACTGATTACCAGCCCTCGGTGTATTCTCACTAATTAATGCTCAACAGATTTCTCAACGTTGCCACGTTTGTGCGGTGCTACCAAGCACTGCAGCCAGCACAGATGTGCCTGTGATGTGACCTGGCACTCAGACAAGGCACTTCCCTCTAACTTGCTAAGGGCTGAAGTCCTTGTGCTAGGGATGGCCCTCGTCTCCACTGGAAACAGGAGCAGCAGCAACGGGACTGCTGCTGCTTCTGCACACCTCAGTCTGAGATGTAATTGCTGGTGAGAGGCCTGCTCCATTTCCGGGTGGGGACCTCGTGGGGACTGGATGCATGTAGCTGATCAGCCCCAGGCAAGGAAACTATTTTAGAAACCCGCTGTTAACAGCGAGTCCAAAGTGTATGTGCTGTAGGCCAGGTGTGCAACAGCAGGGACAAGAAACTCTGGTGCTCCATCTCCCTCACTCATCTTTGCCGAAGGGCTGTGAAGGTGCCACTCTTCCAAAGTTACCTTCCTTTTCTCTTCCATTGTGCATTGCTGCACAGAAACTTCCCTCTGTGCAGTGTGTGTGCACATGAGATGTGGATAAAGACGGCAGTTTAGATCCAGCAGAAGTTCACCCATTGTCCCCCAGCCCTGGCTGGCCAGCTGAGCCTCCCAAGCACCTGCAGGGCAGTAAGTGCCCCTCACAACTGCTGGATATGGGTCCAGGCACTGCCCTGGCATCCACGTGGGTGATTTCTTGATGTGGATAACCATGTATCCTCTATGGCTAAACTAATGTCTGGCTTTACTTCTGTTCCACATTAGCAGCAGAATTGTATGGAAATTTAACTGGCAGACCTGGAGCTTTTATACAGTTTCTTTCACTCTGTGACACAAATATGTGTACACTAGGCCATCGCTGCTATTGATCTTTAAGCAGCCCCACCACGGAAATCAGCAGTGAGAGCTTTGCTTAGAAATGGTTGGCACAGGGTGGTCCAGTGTCAGGGAACTGATAATCATTAAATTGACGATCTAAATGGGGGAGGGAGGGTGAAAGCAGTGGCGGTGGCTATCATTATGTGCATAATTTTCAGAAAATCATATTTCAGCGTTGTCCATCCCATCAAAGGCTGACAGCCCTGCATTGATTAGCAGATTCAGCCCAAATGACGGAGAAAACCACTGACAGCGGTATACTTCGTACTACGACTTTGTTTAAGGAGAGATCATGCTTTCTCCGTTTCAGTTTCGGTGTAACCGAAGCAAGCCGAGCGACATTGGCGGGGTCGGGAGGACGGGGAGCTCGGGGAGCAGGGCTGGGGGCGCGGCACGGTTCGGGGAGCGCCCGGCGATCCCGGGGCTGGTTCCTGGCGCTGCCGTGCTCGCTCCGGCAGCTCCACCTAGCGAGGAGCCCTCGCCAGCCGCTGGAAACCACGGGAAGGTACAAACCTGTTTGTACAGTCAGGAAGGACAGGATGCATCTGCCTGTCCCATGCCGGTGGAGGCGGCTGTGCAGTAATGGAGGGGCAAGAGCATCTCCCTGGATGGGCCAGGGCTGGAGCCTCCACCATTGCTTTTGGTGTGCACAATTCCTGCCTTTGGCACTCCTGGAGCAGAGCAGCCTGGCAGTACGCTGAGCAGCAGCAAAGAGTCACTTCCCTCCCTCCCTCCGAGGTGTGGTGCCATCCAGGCTCGCAAACTCCACCCCTATGGCCCCAACAACAGCATAGGGGTTTGTTAAGGGGAATTGTGAGTGCTGCTCCATAGACTGAGGGGATGTGGTGGCTTCTGCCAGGCTCAACCCCATTCTCCGGAGGAGAGGATGAAGTGCCACGCACAACAGAGGGAGCAGGCTCACAGCTGGGGACAGCCCTGGGCAGGGAAGCACAGGAGGTTGGACCTGCTCTCCAGAGGTGTGAGGGAGCTGCTGAGGAAGCCGGAAGACCATTTGTCAGATTTTTCTGTAAGGCGCTGAATCCCTAGGAGAAGAGAACTGTTCAGTGGTTTGGTTTTTTCCCCCATGCTTTTCCCTCTCTAGTGAAGGATAGGAGATGTAGACCACTAAAATGCCTGCATCCAGAAGGGGCAATTTCCTACTGTGAAAGTCTGAATCCCAGCTCTCACCTCAGTTTGCAGTGGCAATGCCAAGAACTCCTGGGATAAAGCATACTGACTTTTCTCACTCCACAGAGGAAACTGACATTTTTCTACAGGTTTCTCAGTCATCTCTATCAGCTCCTGCTCTGATCACATTCACGCTTTCCTTTTCATCTCTCATAACCCGTGATGTCAAGTCACGTTCTGCAGCTTGCATGAACTTCTAGTGGCACTGGGGACGGGGCAGCAGGGAATTCTTGGCTGTAAGATACCCAGGTAATTTCTTCCAGTACTATCTTTGGTTAGGTGTCAGGAGGGCATGAAGGATGCTGTTCAGAAAGCACTGTGCTGGTACAGCAGCTGGCTGAAAGTGAGTCTTCTTGTGCTGGCAAACAGGGAATTTCTTTAGTTTGCAATTACATGAAAAAAAAAATATACCTGGATCAAAGAGTGAGTGAGCCTGAAGATACAGTTCTGGACTTCTTTCTCTTGTTTTGGCTTTGCACTGCAGGTTTTAGGTAAGCAGACATTTGTCTGGCACAATAATAGAAGCAGTAGAAAGCCACTTGCTGTGGTTGTTTTCCATTCCCAATTTGAGTCCCGTGCTTCTGGCAGTACCTGACTGAGGACCAGCCAGTTTGGTCAGAGCGCTGAAAAGAGCTAAAAATGCTAAAAAGCAGAATTGGTGCCTCTTTTGGGCAACTAGTACCCATTCCTCCTGGTTTTGCCAACCCCTCCTTCACTGTGATCAAGGCAGGCAGGCAGCAGAGAGGCTTGAGGGACAGGGACTGATGGAGCCCAGATACCTTTGCCCATTTAGCACACAGAGCAAGTCTCTAGAAAAAGCTGTCCAGAATCAAGCACTTTCCCAATAAATCTGACACCTTCACATAAAAAAAAGAGGCATAACAAGAACTTCCTGGGAGCTGCCTCTGCATGTGCTGGTGACTTAGGGAGGAGAAAAGTGAGATCAGGAACAGGAGTGTTGTGGCATATGTCCAAAAGTCACCAGTCAAGATTTACTGAGAGGCTTTCAACTACAAACCTGGAAACACAAAGAAAAAAAGAGAAGAGGCCATGAGTCTCTGTCTTTTGAAGCTCACTTTGTCTTGGCTCTTCAAATAGGGGGGAAGATGCTTCTCTCAACATGTATCAAGGTTTGGAGAAAGATGGAAAAGATGCCAAATGTATAACCAGCTGGTAATTTCTAGTGTATTTTTATGGCTTTACCACTGGAAGACAACTTTCAGAGAATTCACCTAAGTGAATCTGTAGGAACACCTTTGTAAAGTACAAGATGTACTTTGGTCTGAAGACTACCACAACAAAATGGCAGCAAACCAAGACTTTACAGGGCAACCTTTCCAGATTGTGACTGTAATACTTGGCTTAATTGCATCCTGTCGGCTGCTCACCACTTACAAAATATACTCCAAGTGTGCCATAATGCTCCTCCTGTCCCTCGAGATAAGATAGTTAGATGGTATTGCTGGCAAAACAGAGTGATATTTCATAAACTGCTAAAAATCAATGGTGATATGCCTGATCATACCTTAGATGAACTTTTCTCATGAACTGAAATGTAATAGAGTGGGTAATACTAGAGCTCAATTAAATGAAATGATATAAAACTTACTGAAAGTGACATAAAGAGGAGGGGAGCAAATCCAGTGACAGAGAGCAGAGACAAGTGCAGGCTGTGCTCCCTGCACCACAAATCAAGTAAACAGTAAATACTTCTTGTGGAAGCATTACTCTGACCTGAGAGTGGGAGATATTGCTGAAACCATCAAACAGCTTTTGCCTCGGCCTAAGATGGCAAAATTTCCACTGATGGGACCAGGGCTCAGCCTCATATCTGGCATGTGGGGGAACACACGACTATTTCCAGAGGATAAAATGGGGATTGCTGATAGTGTGGTAGGAAAGCCCATTCCCTGAGAGTCCATCCATCAGAGAGCATTGTGGTCTGCTCAGTTACACAGGAAGAACCAGAACAACCTGGGATTGAAGAGGGCAGTGATGTTTGGGCACAAACGCAGTTCCCTGGACATCATATAGAAGGAATTATCTCTTGCAGCTGGCTGTAAATTGCAGGCAGTTGTGGTGTTAAGGCTGGTGCCAACCGATATATATGTTAACATAGATGGTCTCCACTTCCAGGGAAACCTCTGGCAAGAGGCACCGGGCACAACCAGTTTGCTTGGCCAAGTTTTTCCTGTCAAGGAGGTGTTGCCAGACAGAGTGATGGGAGCTGTGAGGAGGCAATCAGTCTCCTCTTCCTTCCTCCTGCCCTTTCTGCTGCAGGCTGTGGGTTAGGGGGGCCTGACCTTGTCCTGTGAGGGATCAGGCGTCCCAGCACCCCCTGAGTCCCCACCAGGCTGGTACCACTCTGAAGGTGTTGGGAAGCTACCGTGCATGGGGTCGCCTGAAGGAGCTATTGTGTATCTAGTGAGGCCTTTTTAAAAGCCTCATATGAAACTTTATGAAGAATGGTTTGCCCTTCAGTCCTGCCCAAAACACACAGAGGGTAAGCTAGTGTCTCCAAATCCTTTAGACTGAATTTGTTGGGGGACAGCTGATTCTGCCAGTGCTATATTTTGTGGCACTTGTCTAGAACGGAGCCAGCTCTTCTTTTCTCTCTGGCAGCCACTTGTGTTTTGACAGAGTGGTGCCATTTGTCTCTTTAAACAATCCAGTGCTTACCCCTTTAGCCTTTCCCAGTTGGAGCTGTAAATGTACAGTCCTTACCCCTGGCATCAGCAAGTCTGTTTCTTCATCAGGCTTGTCTCCATCTTTTTCTGTGCCCACAGCTCCTTGCAAAAAGAAGAATTGCAAGTTATGGTATTCCAAAGAGAGGCTTGTATGAAAAGAAAGGATCTGCATGGATAATACAACATATAGTGCACATGCAATTGCACAGGAAGGGTGTGTTGCAAATTCATGGCATGTTCAGACAGCCTCAACAAGTTCAAGAATTATTTTCATGTCTAATGTGAAAACAGCAGCCAAGCACCCACCACATAGGAACCCTGTTTTGGTTTTGGATTTTTTTTGGAAAAAGTAAGACCATCCCTGGGATTATGGTAGGAATAAAGGATCAAGAATAACTCAGTAGCTGTGCAATACTCAGTCAGTTGGACCGAACAGAAGGTGACAGCTGCCTAGGGCAAAGGTTTCTGCTGCCAGAGCTTTCACAGCAGTCACTAGACTATGTTCCTCAGACTTCGGTGCATAACTTGGAAATAATGAGGTCAGTTTGTTTTGCTGCTTTGTTTTTTCTGGCATACAAGTGGCCTGTTTTATAAAGTTCAAATGTACAACTAATAAGCAAATAGTCGACCACAAATGCCACAGACTACAATGTTTTTATGCCAGACTAGCAAATGTAAACAGATTACACGACATATTAACTAAACACAAAAGAACAATTCAGTGCTGTCAGTGGATATAAATTACTAAAATATAGATATGTATGCTCTCTTCAGGATGCCTTGGCAAAGTATCACTGGCTTTTGACCCCTGTTAAACCCAGTGAGGCAGTATTAGAGCTCATGCTGTATTCATTTAAAGGGGGGGAAAGCAGCCTCTTTCATACGAGTCCCTATCTCAGTGCAGCTTTCCCTCTCTCCAGCACCTGAGTCTAGCACCTAGAGCTGGAGGAGAATTCATCCCAGAGTGTACAGGTTGTGTAATAACAACCTTCTGACCTGGAATTACAGCTTTAAGCATATCCTGAACACCTGGGCTCCTGTGCACTGTTTCAAGGCAGCACCAGGCCGTGTTTTGCAGCTCGGTTTTGTCAGGGAAACACAGGGTATTAATAGCTAGCCTTGTGCTTTGGAGAACAGTCATACAGCCTGATTGAGGCTGTTGTATCGCTGTTTCCTCTGCTTCTTTCTGACTGGGGGTTATCCTCTTTAATATTATTTAGGGATGCAAAAAGATTATAAATTGATTGAATGCAGCACATTCCAATATTGTTCATAATTGATATTATTTAAGGGGATACTGAACTGTTGCTGACAAGGCCTGACATTACTACCTGTGCTGACCAGTAGGTATTGACATTTTCCACTTGTCTCACTTCTGTGCATTAGTAGGAATCCATTAAAAAGAAACCCCAAACCCTGCAAACCACTTCTGTTTCCGAGACTGCCGGCAGTAGCGATCCTCAGTGTTACAACTGCAGATATGCCATTCTTTCCAACATACATTTTGAGCCAGATACTTTCTGTTCCCCAGGCTCTGAGCGGACAGGGAACCAGTTCCTTCCATTTCCTTCTGCTGCTGCAGCCATGAAGCAGCTCCACTCTGCCTCTCCGCCATGCAAGGGCCTTTCTGCTGCTCAGTGGAGACAGCAGCAGCTCCATGCCGGCTGCCTTTCTGTCAGGAGGCTGGATGCAGCTTGTGTAAGGGCTTATATAACTCTTTTAATGTCAGGGCTCCAGTTTCACGTCTCCCTGCAGAAAACTCCTCCTTTTGTACGTAGGTCGAGACACAGAGCAGAGGCAGCTCCAGGCTCAGCCGGCAGCAGGCGAGGGAGATCTGCCTGCTCTGAGTAACCGGAGTGCAGGGCAGGGGGCAGCACAGCCGGGGCAGGTGATGTGTCCTAACTTTGGGCAGCTGGGGGAAGTGCAGGGTTTTCTTGCTAGCGGCTTCCCTGTGCTGCAGATAATGTTGGGTAGGTAGATGAGGTTTGGGTTGTTTACTGGCAGCTTTGAGCCACTAAATTCACGTGGGAATAAAAGGCAAGACAGAGCAGCAGAAACCTCTGAGGTCTCCACACATCAAGACACAGAAATCCATCCAGAAGAGGTGATAATATCTGAACATCAGGAGAGTCGTCGGCTGACATGCTAATCCCTCTGTCCCGGGAGCACATAGAAGTTTCTGCCACACATTGTGAAACCATGCATGGTCACAGCATTTGGAGAAGTGATGTTACATTCCAGCCAGTGTAGTTACTTGCCTCACAGGAACCTGAGTAACAGGGTGTTGACTTGGAAAATTCCCATCTGACCAGTCTAACCAGGTACTTGGGCTCCCATGGCTGCAAGGTGCTGCAGCTGAGAAGCAGGACAACCACACTCCCACAATCTGCTTCATCCCTAAGCCCCCTGCTCCACAGCTCTTCTGGGAGCCCCTTGCCTCTTTCCTCTGAGCTGGAGAGGTTTGAAATGCTTTGCTGTGATACATCTGGTTTTGCTGTCCTTCCTCGCATTTCTGAGCACTCCATGGGTGAAAAGGCACGTCACAGGAGCAGGAACACCTGGGTGGGAGAGAGGAGTGAAGCTAGGGCTGGATTCCTGCCTGATCCTGCCGGGGCCTAGTCCTTGTTTTTAATTTTCTCTCTCTCAGTGGCACTGCCCAGAGGGTTGTTCACTCCCTCACCCCACTGTCACCAGTTGTTCATTGCTTGCTGTCTTTATTACTCCCAAAATGCACTGACTCATCTTGAACGTGCCTTGCTTCTGCTTATTAATATGCATCGAGTACTTCACCTTTTCCTTCTTTGACATTATTGCTACTTTATTCCAACATGCCATTTGCTAAACAAGTATTTTTTTCCTCTCAACTTTTCTAGATGACTTCTTTTCCCCTTCACTGTTTAGGTTAAGGATGGAGCACAGATGTAGAAGAAATGGAGGTTCCTACTCTTCTCCTGGATGGGATATAAAAATACGCCTAATGATCTTTATGCAGGTATTGAAGCATGATCTCTGTCTCATCAACCACAGAAGGGTTTTTTTCTGTGGCAAAAGAAATCTAGTCATTCTCAGCCCTATGTTCTTCAGGCCAGGTGCACCAGGAAAGGCTGTAACAAGGCATGTACTTCTTCAGCTAGACCCAGCTGCTCCACGGTGGAAAGTTGGTGTCCACCCCAATCCAGGCTACTGACCCATGTGTGGGACCTGCATGCTGGGGGAAACAGCCTGGATGTCTGCTCCACATGCTGCAGCAACCACGGTTGGCAAAGCTGTGGAGACCAGAAAAACCACTTCTTATTCTCTCTGTACAGAGAAAATAAATGTTTATGCTTTCCCCCAGACAGCTCCTCCCATGTGCAGGGCCAACAGGTTAAATGCACATCCTGCACTTGAAGTAAGGGAAACTGGTTTCTTCTGACAGCTTTGCTGGAGGGACACCCACAAGGGAAAACTCAGTAGGAGAAACATACTGAAAGAGGAGAGAGTGAAAAGAACACCTCATTATTCATTGGGGTCCCCTCTGCTCACCCTGTATGGTTTAGGTTTCCCACCCTCTCTTTTTCTGAGTAGAGATAAATTTTTCCAACTCAATTTACCCCATCATACCTCACTTATGGAGAAATTATACTTAGCAAGAGTGAATTGTTAGAGAGTTCAGGTCATATGGTCAAATCACTGACCTGCAGTGGGCTGCTGCTGTCACCTTTGTCCATAATGTCAAAAACTTCTGTGGCCTGTCTGGCCTGGTGTTGGGTCTCTGCTTTGCCTTGTGCTGCAGCAGCCCTTCTCTTAGCACACCAGGTTTTGCTGGTTTTTTGGGAATGCTGCAGACCTGCTACCTCCTGACACTGCCAGCAGTGCATGGGTGAAATCTTTCACAGAAATGGCTGATCTTCTGTCCACACTTGCTAGCAGCAGGACTGAAGTTGTTTTACTAATGTCATAATCCATGTCCACCCACAGCATCAGTTCTTGAACCATGGCGTTTACATTAAAAACATGCCAAGCATACCTTTGGAGGGACATAATAATAGTCTTATTTATATAATAAAACTAAAACAAACTAAATAAAACCAATCAAGCTTGGTGAAGCCAGTCACCATATGGATAATGTAAATGACAGCAGGAGTGGCTCGACACTGCCTTGCAAGAGGTGCTGGCACTGTGTTTGCAGGCACAGTAAGCCAGTGTGTGGACATCGAAGTGACATTTAGACTGAGTGTCTTTATGGGAACGCTCTTGGGCAGCCAGCTGCTGCCATGGCCAGGCTGAGAACAGCCATGTAAATATGGTGGAGTGGCACCGTAACAGGGCGCTGCAGAAACTCAGGACATGTGGCTGGCCTTGCAGAGCGTTTTTCTCGACTGCGAGCTCCTAGGCAGGTGTGTTTCGTTTCTGTGCAGGCTGGTGGCACCAAGCTCGGTAGGGAGCATGACATGGTGGGGCAGGGACGAGCCAAGCACCGCACCTGCCTTTATAAATGTGCATAGAGCAAGCGGGCATGAGGATCCCAGAAGGAAACAAAGCACTCAACAGATACCCAGCGATGCCCGCGCGGGCTGCAGCACGGGCGCCCGCGGGCGCTGACACGGACCTGACACTGGGGCTGCCCGGAGATGCCTGTCCCAGTCTCCCTGGGGATTCCACCAGCGGGCTGCAGGCACGCAGCGCGCCGCGGCTATTCCGGGCACCCAGGAGAGAACAACCTGGAGCTCCACGCCTCGGACTGACGGGGTACAGCGGGCCGGGAGCCCCGCGGCCCCGGCCGGTCACTGCCCGCCCCCCGGGGGCGGTGCCGGCGGCGGGGGCGGAGCGCCGGCTGCACCTGGGCGACACCGCCCGTCCGCTCCGCCCCAGCCACGGCCGCGGGGACGCGGGCGCTTCTCCGCTCCCGGGGCGCTGGGTCCGGCCGCGCCCCCGAGCTGCGGCGGCGTCCGCAGCCGGAGCGCCGCCTCCCCGGTGGTGGGGACAGCACCGGGCTCCGAGGGGAGGAGGAGGAAGGAGAGGCGGTGGGCGGGCTCCGCGGCGCGGCCTCCGCGCCCTCCCCGTCCCGATCGCGGCCCCGCTTGCGCCCGCTCCCCGCCGGGTGGGCGCTGCGCTCCCTCAGCGCGATGTCGGCGCGGCGGCGGCGGAGGGCGGCTGCCGAGCAGGAGGAAGAGGAGGAGGAGGAGGAGGAGAAGGCGGCGGAGGCGGGTAGCGACAAGGTGAGGACGCGCGGGGGCGGCGGCGGCTTTTGGGGCAGGGGAGCAGCGCCGCCTCCCCCCTCGGGCCCGGGAGCGCGCCGCGCGTGGGGCTCCGCACTGTGCCCCCGGCCCCGGCATCAGCGACCCTCCCGGGCTGTAACGCGGCCGCTCTCTCGGGTGGCGGGAGTGGGGAGAAGGCCAGGTGCCAAGTTAGGGGTTTCACGCGTGTGGGCCCACGCGTGCTTTACCCCACTGCCATTCCCCCGTGGCGAGACCGAAATGGGAGCGGCCGGGCTCTCTCCGGGCCGGCAGCGAAAGCTCAGCGCCGTAGCTGTGTGTCGTAGCTCACCTCTTGACGAGGGATCTGATGGCGTGCTGTAACCCCAGCCGGCTGCTGAGCACCACCCTGCCACTCCCTCACACCCCTCACTCTCCCCCGCCCGGTGGGGTGGGGAGGAGAGTCAGAAAAAAAAGTAAAACCCGTTGGTTAAGAACAGCTTAATAATTGAAATAAAATAGTAATATTAATAAAAAGGGAGATGACAAAAAGGCGTATAAAACCCAAGGAAGTTCAAGTGGTGCGAAATACAATTGCTTCACCACCACCACCTGCCCAACAACGAGCAGCAGTCAGGCTTTGTCAGCCAATACCCCCCAGCAGAGCCTTTGGCCAGTTCAGATCAGCTGCTCTGGCCACGCTCCTTCCTGGCTTATTGTGTACCTCCTCGCTGGGCAGAGCACGGGAAGCAGAAAAGTCCTTGACTTGGGCTAAGCGCTGCTCAGCAAAGCCAACACATCGGTGTGTTATCAACATTATTCTCCTGCTAAATCCAAAACACAGCACTGTAGCAGCTACTAGGAAGAAAATTAACTCTGTCCCAGACGAAACTGGGAGACCGGACCAGGCAAAGAGCATGCTTCAGTGTGGTTGGGCCAGTCCAGTAGCATGAAAACTAACTCGGAACAGTGATCTGCTCCATTTAAAGGCTGTGTCAGCATTTCCGCAGCAACTCTTTCTGCTTTATGGCCTGTTAAGTGATAGGCATTCACCTCTGGCCTGGAAAGGACTTACAGTATGACATTTCTGCAAAGGCAAGAGGTTTTCAACATACTAAGTCTATGCATCAAGTTCATTACAGTGGCAAAACAGCCACAGTGCTGTTCTTTTGTTTGCTGTGGCGTTAAGGCTTATCTCTACAAAAGCTAAGCACATCACAGTTGCTAATTGTCTGAATAAAATGAAAGAGAATGTCCCATTTGGGTAACTGGAATTAAAGTTTTTTAAAAAAGCTTTCTGTTTGCTAAATTGAGGTAGCAATACGTGTGTGTTTACTTGAATCAGTAACTGCTTAAACTTGCATGGATGTCGATGTTGCAGAGTGTGTAGTCTGCCTTAGGCATTGTGGCAAGTAACTGGAAAGTGAAACTCAATACATTTTGTTCTGTGCTTTGGTTGCTTTAACTCAAAGCCAATGAACTTGCAAATTTGTAGTGCTGTACTGCATTGAGGGCTGTGATCACATAAGGTAGTGTTTAGACTATAGCTGTGCAGAGTATTTGTCTGTAGATGAGAATTAACTTTTAAACGTAATTTCTTGTTACCGTGTGGTCCAAAAGCTGTTTTTCTGTGGAGATACTCCGGTTTGCTTTATTTTGCAGGGGAAGTTTATTTCTGAGGTGTGCAGTGAGCTGCCTTCAAAGAATTGTCACCGTTCAAAGCCTCTGCTTCCCAGACCTCCAAAGGGTGCCCCTAAAACTTGCTAATGTTACTCTTGGTTTACCTGTGTGATTTTTCGGAGAGGAAAATGCTGTTCTTACCTATAGGCCTCCTGTGGTTTTACTCTAGCTGCTCCACAGCCTAGTGTTTGATCCCGTTTTGGATGGTGTTGAGCAGACAGGAGGCTGGTGCTGTGTATGCAGCCAGGATGCTGGTTACAGGAGATGGATTTCAGTGTGCATACAGTTGTGTTCACTTGAACAACAGATAAGGAAAGCCTTTTCCACTGCACCAGATACTTTCTCACAGATTATTTGTGGGATCCTCTGTGTTCCCACTTGAGTTGTTCAACCTATCTGCAGTGTGCCTAGCACCGTTGACCCTGTCACTGGTGGCTTGCAAGTGACAGTAATGATAATTTTACATATTAAACTGCCTTTAGTGCCATTGGTAACTGTAGAGGTAGACCGGTATTTTGTACTGAGGTTTCAATCAGTAGGTCACAGTTTGGGACTCTGTTCTGAATATGAGCACACAGGTAATGTCTGCTGTAGGTGATTTGATGAGCAGCATCTGCTCATCAAGATTCACAGGTGTCACGTTATACAGCTTCCTAGATGGTTATCACTCTGCTCTATCTCTTGCCTGGCCTTTACAACAAGTGGATACTTGTATTGTCCTCTGGCTATTTAGAAATGACCTATTTGGTGTGGTAATCCTGTATTTGGACTCAAAACTGGTTCTTTGGTTGATAACTACTCAGGATAGCCATGATTAAGTGGGTTTGCACTGCTTTCTACTATGCAGCTCAGAAACATCACCCTCTTCCTCACTTGTAATGAAGGAGAAATCTTGTTTCTTTGGATGGTATGTGCTTCTGCTCTTGTTCGCCCAAACCAAGCCTTCCAGATATACAAAGGCAATATGAACCTTTTTTTTTCCCAAGAATCCCTCTCTGTTTGTTGAAGAACTCCAGAAACACTAAATATGTCTGAAGGTTTTTCTGTATTCTACTTCGAGCCCTGTTTTCAGTGTGCTATCTGGTACTTTTCATGTTACACTTACTGTGTCCATAGATGCTCATTTCCTACTGAATTTAAGTGAAGCTGTTGGGTTTTTTTTCCTCGTTTGCGTGCCTTTTTATCACTAATTGGGAACAACTGGTAGCTGTTTCTACACTGATATAATTTCAAAGGAAAGTAAAATTCCTTGGTTTTGTATGAAGGAATATGATATACCTTTTGTGAAGCTTCTTGAAGTTCCTAAGCTCTGCAAGTCTTTGTGTTCCCAATTGTTCACTTGCTTGTTGAGCTGGTGACATTTTGCAAAATTGCTGTGAATATGCCTTTGCCCTACAGGGCCCTGCAATTTCACAAGTTTGTTTTTTCTTTGTGTCGTCCTGTAGCATCCAGGAGTGATTTTTTGGTTGTCACTTTCTTTCTTCCTGCTGCTTGCCCTGGGTGCTCTTTTCCTAAGAATTTCTGGTCAGAGTGCCATCGTAAATACTCTGTGAGCATTGGGAGAAAGAGGAATGACTTGGCATTCAGATACTTAATATGTATAAATCAATTAAAGATTTACAGGCTGATCTGCATGTGTTCATGCTCCTTTTAAATTTTCAATTGTTTCCATTCTTTACTAAAAAGCAAGAGACAGTGCTTTCAAATGCTTCCAAAAAATTAGTGTATTCTGGGAGTAATCACAGAGTTATTCCTCTTCGTACTGTACAGAGTTGCCAGAGTAGGACAGGGGGGAGTAAGTGTGATCATACTGCATTTCTGGCTGTTAATTATTTGTAACTACAACAGGCTTGGAATCACTGAATGCTGTTTCTCTTGCTGTATTGAAAAAGCTGTTTCTGTTCCATGGGACAGCCCTTCCAGGGAATCAATTGCCAGATAAGTTGCTCAGACCTGTGAAGCTCAGTTTGGCACTTGGATCTTTGATGTCCAAAACCTCACAAACCTGCTGGGAGACAAATGAAATTCCAAATTGCGGTATAGCCTATGGTGGATCTGTTTGTCTGTCATGGATCACTTAGTTACTTCACTGGGCTTACTTCTCCTGGAGTACCCTGAAAAGGGATCAGTTTAATTTTCACAGAGAAGTCTGACCTCTATCCTTTCTGTTACAAGCAGGGTAATAATAACAAGGGAAGACTATCTCCAAAACCCCATTTTCTTGGAAATGGTGGTGAATTAGTACTAATGCAGAGAGCAAAGGGTCTGTAGGTTCCAGTTTTTGATTCTGTATGTACAGGTCTCTTGCCTGTGTTTCTACATGTGTCAGGCTTTAATAGTTTGGAAAAAAAAGGTTTCATTATTCAGGATCTTTTGATACTTTGATATCTTGGCTTCAGAGGAAGGTATCAAGGTACACCTAATTAAATGCTCTACAATGTGTTCTAACTGAACTGTTGACTTCACTATGGAACTTGTGAGAGAGACTGCAGAAAGATCAAAGATGGAGGAGAAAACTTACTTTGAGTATCACTTAGACTTATAAAATGACAATAACGAAATTCTTTTGCTTGTTAACTTTTTCACATAAATTGTTGGACAGTGTCTTCATTTTCTCAGTTGCTCTTCATGGAGATACTACATTCTCAAAGAAGAACATATTTGCTGTCCACTCAGGAGTTCCTTATGGTGTCCTGGAAAAATGCCGTACAAGAGGAACATTGCAAGTGGCTTTGTAACCAGAATAATTCTGGTGCGTGGTTCACTTGGCACGTATTAATTGTAGTGGAGGGTGTGTGGTACAAAACAGCAATTCAGAAGTGTGTGGCCTTTTAGATGATGAAAGATGGAGATGTCTATTTTTTCCTCCATGACATATGGCTGTATTCTGTGAGCTGTTGCAAAATAGCCAGCGAGCAGAAATCCACATGGAAGCTTAATTTATGGCAAGATGTCACATGTTCTGAATTCTTGGTATGGAGGCTCAGGCTCTTGAGTTTCCCCCTTTGTATGGCCAAGTATTTGTGGTCTCGTACAGAAGATTTAGCATAGGGGTGAAAGTCTTGTCTTTTGAGAATACCAAACTTAAACTGTCTACCTGTTACAGACACTTTGGGTGTGAATCAAGCAGGCAGGAGTGGCACACTTTGTGTATAAAAGATTCCGTCACCTGCAGTTTGAAAACTCTAGGAAAAAAGTCCAAACACCTTGGATAAAACACTTCTTTTGAAGTTGGATTTGAAAGGTTCCCTAGGCACTTAGTACAACCTGTGCTGGTTTCAATTAACCTTTGAAAACCTGGTAAATACCTGCTCACATTATGAAACCCATGGCATTTCCCATGGACCTTCACAGGTCCTTGATGTTACTGTGTACTAAGCTTGGCCATATCTCAAATCTGAAGAGCAGGAGAAGGAAGGACTGCTTGGGTTTGTGCTGAACTCCAAAACTGCTTCTACAAGGTCAAGCTGCAGTAGCAAGGCTCTTGAATTTTTTTTTTTTTGAGTGCTTTTATAGTGATTAACTTAGTGTTTCCTTCCGTAATGATTATTGTTATTTGTGGCTATAAACTGGAATGTTTGTAATCAATCACGTAAAATAATTTAGAAAATGATTAGCAAGAAAGTCTTGTCCCCCAGTGATGGGGTTCTAAGCACTTAATGTTGCAGAAGACAATTAACTAGCTTTTAGTGAGCAATGTCCTCTTTCACTCCTGACTTTACAAATTAAATGCCTTATTCAGGAAATTGTTGTGGCTGTGATAGCGGTTAGCTGGAAAATAAAGTATTCATGGTAATTTTTGAGGTATGTTACACAGGGAAGTTGAAGATAGTTGAGGTGTTGATTCCCACTTTTTATTGTGGCAATGTAAGGTGAAAAAATTGCACCAGGTTCTATGCAACTTGCAGGTTGCACCAGCCAAACTTCCATGAGCTACTGAAAATCACATCAGATAAACACAGATGCCTTCTTCTGAAAAAAGATGTGCTCTTGTGAATTCAGATGTTAGAAGTAGCAAATTTAAAATATTGCTTATAATGAGGTACTTATAAGCGATAGTGTTGTGTTAAAGATCAGAAGGACAAAACTAAGTATGATTTTTTTTTTTTAATTGTTTAAACACAATTGTTTTCTGCAATATCAAAATGGAATTTAAAAGTTTGGGGATATTCTTAGTTCTGTGTGCTCAAAAGAGAGAACATCGCCGCCGTTTGCAAGCAGGGATTAATATTAAAGGCGCTAAGTCATGGTCTTAGGGCCAGGATTACTGCCTGTCATCTGCACAGTGAGTAGTGTCTCCTAGGGCTGTACAGACAGCTTGCTGCACTCCAGAGCAGGTCACAGGAGTTGGAATATAGCTTTGAGAGAGAGCTGTGATCCCCCCAGTTGCATCTATAGTTAATTTCCTAGGCTATGGTACAACACTGTGAGAAACACCTCTGAATAGCAGGGTTGCGAGCGTGGTAATTTTCTATTTTGTTTATGTGCTTTTTCAGGCATTCTGCAGATTTTCTGAAGTCTGGACCATAGCTTATTTGCTCTTTTTACTTGTATTAATTATAGGCAAAGTCTGCCTCATAATTATTCAGTTGTGGGGTTTCAAGGACTGGGGAAGCATTGATAACCTTTTTGAACGAAGTAAATGGTGTAAAATCGAGAATTGAATCTTGGGCATGTGTGTGGTACATCAAGTGAATGAGAAAAACCCAGGCCCAACGTAAAAAAAAGGGAGGATGTACCCGCTTGCCTTGTGCATGTGTATAGTGCCAGCTCACTGTCCCAGGTTCTAAAAGGTTAAAAGCACTTTCTAAGAGGAAAGGATGGTGTTTTCCCTCGGATTGGTGTCGCTGGAGAGCTTGGGGAGGGTCCGAGGTTGGAGGCTGCCTGCAGCACCCTGGTCAGCTCCTGACCCCTGGCCCCTCCACAGCCACCTCTGTCCAACCCCGAGCTGTGGGCTTGGCCCTTGGTTTTGGGCGACCAGCTTTGGAAAACCTTATATTCTGCCTTGTGTTGTTTGCAGAGGCCAGGCACTGGGACAGAGGTTACACCGCAGTGCTGCTGCAGGGAAAAGGCCGTGGATTATAAACAGAGTAACCACCCTGGGCTTGGGTGGGATGGCTGGGGGCATAGGCACCTAAATTCTGTGGTGTCTTGTAGTGGGGCAAAAGAGAGGATATACCTCTGCTGGCTTAGAAAATGTGACAAAAATCCTCGGAACAAGGGGAGAAAATAATATTGTTAAGGAAAAGTAGGAAAGGAAAGCAGAAGTTTCTAACTGATGGAAATAGATAAAGGAGAAAGAACTGAGATGAGGAAGCTGGAAAGGGAGAGAGATGGAGAAATAGCATATAGCAGTGGAGAAGAAAGTTTTAAAACACAGTTACTTAACAGTCCCCAGAATTGTTAAGAACTGATGAACTTGAGGCAGCAGGGCAGGCTGGAAGCTGTTTGAGATTGTAAGAAGGTGAGGCGAGTCAGAGAGGTCAGGAGGAAGTTCAGGTCTCAAGAGAGCCAGATGCTGAGCTAGAGATTGCTCTCTGCATTACTGCTGTGCCAGGGCTGAGTGCAGCTTTCCAGCTCCCTGGAGCTGTGATGTTTGCAACATACAGAACTAGTGAAATCACCCTTTGTGTTGGCTTTAACTGAGGGGAAAAAACAGTCCTGACAGCGTGCTCTGAGCATTGGTGACAATTTGTACATTGTCACCAAAATATGTAGTGCCTGTTTTGCATTTGGGTGAGACACAGTCTGTCTGGATGATGTCTTCCCTATCAGTCCTCAGCGAATACTGAAGAAAGAACCGTAGTGTTGCAGTCATACAGAAAATTATTTTGAGTAATACTGTGTCCATGAGACACTTGGTCACTTCACAGCTTGGTTTTGGATTGCTCCTTTCAAGCCTGAGGGTTCAAGCCCCACCATATATAAAGCTTTCCCAGCAACCTCTTCTCATTGTATAAAGGGACTGTTTGTTCATGCATTACATTTTCCATTTTTTCTTCTTAATGTGACATTAAACCTTCCCCTTGTTCCACAGAAGGGTAGTTTGAGATGTAGATGAGGGAATGTGTTAGGGGCTTGGGGATTTCTGGAAAACTCCAGTATTCTGTGTCAGCTGTAGCATGTCTGAAAACGTATATCCTTGAAAAAGTGATGTGAAGTTTCTTGAGTACAGCAGGTAATGTCACAACATCCAAGTACAGGCCTTTTTATAAACACAGCCATATACTTACCTCCTACATCACCTACAGTTTCACTAGTACACCGTTGATGTCTTTTAGAAGGTAATGCAGGTATTATCAGTTCCTAAAGTAATGTTTGGCTCTGAATACTGTTTTCTGACACAATAGCTAATAATCTTTCATGTTGTATTGAGTTTTCTGATAGTTTTATTTTTCTTGTTGTGATAGGAAGTGGATTTGGAAGAAAGACTTCGTGAGTTGGACCTTAGAAGTGATTCAGATATTCCTGATGTTCCTCCACCAACAGACAGCACTCCAGAAATCCTCAAGAGGGCTTTGTCAGGCTTGTCTGCCAGGTACAGTGAAACAAAGAGCTCTCAAATTTAACAGCTGGTGGCTGAAATTCATACAGATTATGCTGCAGTTTTAAGTCTTTCAAACTGTACTGCAGTTTTAAATTTCATACGGTAAATGTGAAAATTTCAAGGATAAAATTGTTGCTGGATGTTATTGATTTGTTTATGCTTTGATAGTCCCTTCAGTGGAATATTTTTTGCATACACCTGTAAATTACCCATTACATGCTTTTCTAAGTAAACATAGTTTACATAAACATTTACTGAGTCTGAACATTGCAATAACATGGGCTAAAAAATTTGAATTACAGAATGATTATTTCTGGAGGTTGTAATGAACTGATTTCCTACCTCCAAGATTGAGAGGGGAGTGGTTTATGAATGAAAAGATGTGTAAATTCTCAAGATGAGGTTTGCTAGATTTTTGACGTTTCCACTTCTAAATAATTTGCTGTACAGTTAAATACACCATAGATGATATGGTCGTATTTTTTAAAGCATTGTTTATTTTTTTTTCCTGATGTTCCTTTTAAAACGTAGGTTTCTACCTCCAGCCTCCCAGGAGCTTGATGGCCAGCAGATGTGGAGGATGTGTATGTGTATAGATAGACAGATAATTGTGTGGACCTGCACAGGCATGAAGGCTGTCAGATAAAGTTCTTTGTATAATTTTTTATGCAGTCCCTTTACAACACCTGATCAGTCAAACCCCTTTGGGGCGAGCAAGTTGCATTACGTTTTTTTCATTATTGCAATGAAAGAGCTTTTAGGTGATAGATACCAAAAAACTATCTACTAAAGTGAATATGAGTGTCATATATGCCTTATGCTCAGTGTAACAAACCAAGCAATATACTGATGCCCTGTGCAATACAACGTGTGTTTCACATGCAGCTTAGGTCTCACAAAGTCAAAGGAAGGATCTCTAATCTGAACTATAATTAAAACCTTCCAAATCCTTGTAAAAGAACTGGTCTCCAGGAGATATCTCCAATAGCAGTGTGAAATGAGTTTTTTGCCTTGCTCATTTTGTAATCTGTTGTCCATTTCTGTTACAAACAGATGTAATGTTTCAGGTTTTAAAAAGCCTGTTTCTAAACTGCACCAGCTGTGAGCAGAATATGATATTCTCTATTGCCATCACACTGTAAGGAGTGTCTAGTTTCAGAGTTTTCTCATTGGGTTAAATGTGGAAGTCTTAGGTCTCCAAATCAGACTTGTTCCAAAGGGCATGGTGATACCTCAAAGCCTGCAACTAAGAGGTGCAGGTGAAACCTTTCCTGTTTCACATGCTTTAAATTCTTTATTGGAGTGTTTGCACAAAGGTGTACAAAGGGTGCTTTGAGTGAAAAATTAAATTCCTGGTGCTTTATGAATGCTAGAGTTGAAATTACCTGCCAGTTCAGTAGCCAGCAGTCCCAGCAGAGCTGTTGTCATCATGTGCAACATGAGTGGGTTGCACTGTAACTCTCAGAAATATGGATACTCTTTGTATTTGACCTCTGAAAGAAACAGTATCTATAACTTTCTAGCGGAGAGTTAGGATACAATAAACTTGGCAGGTGGCTTCCTAAATTCTGGAGCTTCTTGTCCTACTGAAGCTGTCTTTCCGGTGCTGTGCTTGCCAACACCCCCAAGATACCGTGTGGTATTTTAACATTACTCATAAAGGAAACTGAGTTCTTCTGAAGGAGGCTTGCTCACTATGGATTTGCCACTAGGGCCAAGCTGCTCTGTGTGTACCCACATCACAGAGGAACATAAAACATGTTGTGATAAAGCCTCTTCTGCCTCTGTTCTGATACTTAAGGCAAATCCAATTAGCGGCTGTAGCTGCCATTAACCTGTCAATGAGTCAAATCCTTGAAAATCAAATTACTACAGTTGAAATTTATATTAGAACTGGAGTCTGATTCAAAACTAACACTGAATCAGGTGTATCTCCTGATGAAGCAATGAAACACAAGACTGATGGAAAGCAAAACATTAGAAAGAATGTCTTGAGGCTTATAGTAGGGAGCTTTGTGTTTAGCAGTGACTTGTGATTAGTTGCTTCAGTGGACATTGAGAGGAAACGACCTCAAATTGTGCCAAAGGACATTTAGGTTGGATGTTACGAAAACTTAATTTAGGAAAAAGGTTTGGAATTAAACCTCTGGAGAGGTTTAACTTAGGAAAAAGGTCAAGCATTGGAACAAACTGCCTGGGGAACTGGTGCAGTCACCATCCACGGAGGTATTTAAAAGATGTGTAGATGTGGCAGTCAGGGCCATGATTTAGTGGTGGACTTGGCAGTGCTGGGTTAATGGTTGGACTCGATGATCTTAGATCAACTTAAATGATTCTATGATTCTGTGGTAACAGAAATTTTTATTCCGTTTTCCTTAGGTAGCCAATAGCAGCTGCAAAGGTCTACAAGGACAAAAGAGTACAGCTAGTTTGACCCACCAATCCCCATTGTTACATCTCCTGTCCTGATTCCAGTGCTCACAAGAGCACAGGACTGCTTTCAATAGATAACCCTCTACTGGGCAAAGAGCTACTTTACTGCTGTAGAGAATTGGTGATCACTTGTTTGGAGGTTTTGTTGTGTGGCCATTACTCCTCAAAGAATAATTTGCTTTTTACCTGGCAGCCTTTCTTTCATATGCCAGCCTTTTCATGGCTGGGCCCCCATCAGTCTTGCAGCTTATGTGATGCTTTTTGAGGGTCGTGGTGTATCTTCACAGCAGCTTCAATGTGGGGGTTGTACCAATTCATTGCAAATGACACTTGGCAGGGTTGAGGCAGCACAGGGGAAGAAGAAAGGTGTCTAACTTCCATTTTATTTTACTATGCATCTTGTTTAGTTGGACAGTTGCTTGAGTCTGTGTTTCTTGCTATGCATTTGATTAAACACAAAAAATTCTGCTATTCCCACTGTTTCTAATATGGTTTAGTCTCTAGTTAGCAGAGGAAGTGGAATTTATTTTCATTTATAACTGCTTGCTTTTTATTATTTTTTTTTAATAGATGGAAAAATTGGTGGATTCGTGGAATTCTCTCCCTCGCTATGATTTCTGGGTTTTTTCTGATTATATATCTGGGATCATTTATGCTGATGCTTCTGGTAAGTTTATTTAAATGCGTTCTTCTGTGCAAGAGTTACTTGATCTCTTCATTCATCATGCCAAGCTGGAAGGAAACTGCACAGACAATTCAGAGCAATTGTCTTTTATTTCTGTAAATGTAAATACTTTTGAAAAACGCTTGACAGATTCACAACTGGACCTTGTAGATGAAGAACTTTTTATATACTGTAATTACTTTTTTTTTTTTTTAGGAGTTAAAGTAACCCCAAGAAGTTGAATCACTGTTGCCTTACTTAACTACTATCATCCATTTCATTGACTAGTTTGTATGACCTACTGTTGCACATTGAGGTTTGTTTTAAAAAGCAAACAAACAGAAATCAGACTAAAACCAACCCAAGAAAAACTCCAGACAGCAAAAATCTAAAATAAAAAAATAAGAGACAGGTGCAATTTTGACGCTAAGGAAAGCAGGCAGCCCTGGTCGGTCTGCAACCGGCACTGAAAGGCTTTCCTCAGACATGCTCCTTTAATTCCGTATTTCTCTATGGGGCTTCGTTGTGGCCTTGCATTTATCTGTAGGTTGGAGCTAGATCCCTTTCTAAGGTACAGGCAAAGTGCATTTTTAGGTCATGAAGTGCAATACTGATGAGGAAAACAATAGTTATAATATTCTTCATACATGCTGCATAGCATGTCAGCCTTTACTGCTTCTTTGCATCATTTTAATTGCTGGTATTTTTATGGAATGGTGGTTTAACTATCCTTCCCAGTCATGGCAAGGAACAGGCAGGAATGTAGCCTTTAATGGGCTGAAATTGGTCCGTCTAGGTAACTGTTTCAATTTTTGACTCTAAGTTTGTTTAACTGCCAAAATGTGAATTTACTTCCTTCTTGGCCTCCTGTGAGACAATTTTTGGATTGATATTCCTGGAAATATTTAGGTTGGGAAAGACTTTTAAAATCATTGAGTTGAACTGTTAACCCAGCATTGCCAAGTCCACCACTAAACCATGTCCCCCAGTCCCACGTCTACACGTCCTTTAAATATCTGCAGGGATGGTGACTCAACCACTGCCCTGGACAGCATCTTCCAAAGCTTGACAGCCCTTTTGGTGAAGAAATTTTTCTTAATATCCAATCTAAACCTCCCCTCCCATCTAAATTGAGGCCATTTTCTTTTACTTGTTACTTAGGAAAAGAGACCAACCCCTGTCCCTGTCTCCCAGCTCAACAACTGGTCTTACCATTAAAGACTGAGGCAAAGAAAGCATTAAGTACCTCAGCCTTCTCCTCATTCTTTGTCACTGTGTTTCCCCCTGCATCCAACGAAGGATGGAGCTTCTCCTTAGCCCTTCTTTTGCCTCTGATGTATTTATAGTGGTGGTTTTTATTGTCTTTTATGGCAGTAGCTGGATTAAGTTCTCATTGGGCTTTGGCCCTTCTCTTCCTGCATAACCTCACAACATCCTTGTAGTCATTCTGAGTCACCTGCCCCTTCTTCTGAAGGTCATAAAACCTCGTGTCTTGAGAGACTGGAATGCTATTTCACCAGCATTATAGTCTGCATTGCAGTTTCTACAGCTGATTTAGTCTGGTTTATATTTCCTGCTTTCAGATGAATGACATAACAAACTACTAATTCATTGTCTTATTCATGGAGGATTTTCTTTTTTGTGTGTGAAGAAACAACAAAAAAAGCCCTTTTAAAGTGCAGGTTGCTGTAAAGAGATTTTTTTTCCCCCCCGCAATCCTTCCTTTAGTAGTCTCTTACATTTGAGAATGATGATTATGAACAAAAAGGAACTCATCAATTTTCAGGGTGATTTTGTGTATCCATGGTATACAGTCGGATTGCAATCATGGGCAAAGCTGTTAAGACATGAACCAAAAAGTAATTAGTTACTATAGAATTGTAATAGAGTTCTTCTTTTGTGCCATAAAGCAAAAAGTCCGTCTTCTAATATGATGAGCTGTTAATGAAATTGATATTTGAGACTATGTAAAAAGGAGAATGGAGGGAAAAAATGGTCTGGTTCATGAATTATTTCATTTCGCTGGAATAAAATAGCTTATATTTAAATAACAGTTGTGATGATAAAACTGAATCTCAGTACTGGGACTGAAAATGCCCAGAGACTTGTAGGAAGAGTAATCCAGTGAGGTTTGGAGGACAAGACCTGAGACTGCCCTAAAGAGTTGGAAAGTATGTTCTAAATTTGCTGGCTACTCAGGTAACAGGCTTCCATGGCTTGGACCCCGGTGCCCTTTCCCACTGCAGGGTGCAATCCTGCAATGTTGCTCTTCCTTGTAGCATTTAAGTTTTATAGGATAGGCCAAGCAGAAGAAAGAGCACAAGGTAGGGAAGCTTCAAAATTAACTCGTTGGGGTGGTGTAAGACTGTTTAATCTGTGTTCACACATTGAACAAGATGAAATGTATTGATGAATGCAGGTGGTAAGAGGATGCTGCAAAGCCTTGTGTGCTGATGTGCACCAGGAGCGTGGGCAGGTTCTTGCTCCTGCATGGGATTACCCATGGCCTGGGTTTGGCAATTCCATATGTCTGGGTAGGGTGATCTGCTTGGAGACTCAGATTGGACAGAAGTGGCAGAGTCTTCTGAAGCCCAAAGGCATGAGGACATACTGCCAGACTTGGGCCAGCAATGCAGGGAAGCAGTGAGGTCAGCAAAACAAAATGAAGGCCTGGGAGGATGCGGCATTCAGACCTGGGTTAGACGAGCTTTGCCTCTAATCATAAATGCTAATTGCCTTTAATGAGATGCTTGCAAGTGGAAGACCTGGGTGTCTAAGCTGTGTTGCACAGCTAGTTTTTTGCATTGGGCCTGGAAAATATTTCTTGAATTAAATGTAAAGATAAAACTTAGCCAAAAGAAATAGGAGAGCTTTTTTTACAGGAAGCACTTCTGACCTGCTGCTGTCAAACTGTTTTAATGCAGAAAGGTCAGGAGCTTTCCCTTGTTTCATGAGTATATTTTTGAAGCCAGCCCAGTGTGGGGTTTTTTTTCTTTATGTACAGTGGTTTGGAGATTTTTTTTAAGTTTTAAACAGAGCTTAGTTTTCCTTGGATTTGCTTTGAAGCTGTTTTCTGAGTGGAATTTGACTTCAGAATAATATCGCCCCCTTAATGCAGGCTGCAGTGCTCCTTACTGCCTGTAAGAAACAACTGCAGCATATTTACAAAGTTCTTTATTTCTCTTACTTTAGGTCTTAAGCATCCAAGTGAAGTGTTACCATGAAATCATTACTATTGGTTACAGAGTCTACCACTCGTATGATTTACCATGGTTTCGATCCCTCAGCTGGTGAGTAGCAAGCCAGAACATCAAGAAGCTGGGATGTGAAACTTAAATCATCTTCTTCCTCTCCTGTTGTGGTGTAATGACAGCTTTGTGGGTCATGTGCAGACATAAAACTTCACACCTGTCTCAAATACAGAATTCTGTGGTTGTGTTCCACCTGTGAACTTGGACAAGTCAGTTGGCCTTTCATTACTTGGTTTTTTTCCTTGTTTTAAATAAATCCTTGTTTGTTTTGTTTTTAAGACTTGCATTTAGTATATATTGTCTTATTAAAATAACTGTTAGCTGTTGCATATTGCAGGTACTTTTTGCTGTGTGTGAACTACTTCTTTTATGGAGAGACTGTAGCTGATTACTTCGCTACATTTGTGCAAAGAAGAGAACAGCTGCAATTCCTCATTCGTTACCACAGGTTTATATCTTTTGCACTCTATTTAACAGGTAAGTGCAGGAAGTCACAAAAATGGAAGAACTTTGTGCTGCATTTGCTTATTTAATTAAAAAGATATATATAATTGCTCCTCATCTTTATGCACTTTCAGTTTCTTTTTCCTCTTAATGCTTGAGGAAATGAGGTGTTTGCAGTTACATTTTTCCCGTGAAAAGATGAGTACAAATTTTGCATTCACTGAGAAGAAGAAAGCAGCCTAAACAAGTAGATGATCTTGAGACAGTTAAGATAATAGTGCTCAAAAGAGGTTGGCAAGCATTAATTTTGATTGCTGAAGATCTGGTGCTATTTTGGCAGGCTGTAGTAATGACTTCTATGTGTAATTGCTGTGCTGGATTGATTCTTTATTGTGCAAGTGTTCTCCTAGGGCTCCAGTAATAGGATTTACTAATATATTTTTAAACTGATTAGTCAAAGTGCCTGAGTCTTAATTTTGTCTGCAAGATATTCAGATACTTGCCTCATGGGTAGATTTCCTCCCTGTCCAAAGAAAAAAATTCTAAAAGCCTCTTCTCTAGGAAGAAGAAACACAAGCTGGCTCTCTTGTGGGGTATTGCTTTGTGAACATGTAAATATGTTTTTTCAGCAATGCAGTTTAGCATAAAAGTAAATCAGCTGAATACTCAGATTGGCTTAAGGGACAGGGGTCTGCTATGCTACAAATACTTGTAAAGTGTACTGAGAAACCTGATCTTTGTGATGAACTGTCAGTTTGTCTATTGTTGGGGTTTTTTTCTTAAACCAAAGAAAAATTCTGCTCAGTGCTTAGATCACAAACTTGAAACCAGCTTTGCGGAACTTGACCTTTTTCAGCGGCTTTGGCTTGAGGAAACTAACTTAAATAATGCCTTGTGACCTGGTGAGGGGAGAGATGAGACAAGCCAGGCATGAGCAAAAGGAGGAGGCAGAGCATAGCAGAGCCCCTTGACATTGGGATTATGGGGTCACTTAGGGGCTATCACGAGAATTCAGGGTCTTTTGAGGGCCTCTGACCTCCACTGGCTCAGGAAGTTGTCCTGGGAGAGAAGGCGCTGTATTAATCCCCCCGAAAGTTCTTTTTGGTCAGCTGAATTCTCCAACACCTGTGCTTCCCACTTGCATTGCATGCAGCCATATGCCTGCCTGGGGGAAAGGGGCAAGCTGGTCTTTTCCTTTCATTTATTTCTGTTAGTAATTCAAGACCAGTTTGTTCACCTGGCTTTTGAGTGGTTTTTAAAAGTCATGATCTCCTTTACTAAAAATAGATGTCCACAATGGGACCCTGTATGTGAGATGGATGTTCTTTACTGATGTTAGCTAAACCTGTGTTAACTAAATCATAATCTTGTATGAGAATAATTCTATATGTACACTTAACTGCATATAATTCAATGCTTCTGGCAGCAAAGGGATTAAAACTGCTTCAATGGAAGAGAATTACTGGTATATCACAGTGTCATTGAATATAAGATGGTACAAACTGCACTTGCTTTGTTTTACAGGATTCTGCATGTTTGTTTTGAGTTTAGTGAAGAAACATTATCGTCTGCAGTTTTACATGGTGTGTATTACCCACTTTGCTGTGGCCATTCACATTATGAATGTCACTAGAAACAGTCATGTCCATATGTTCATAAAATAGTTCAGAAGAGGGGTGTGAAAAATGTGCTTAAATTGAGAGTAACATGAAATCAAGTGGTGTTGGACTGTATCTGTTCACCTTGCAGATTATTATTATTATTATTCTATCCCAGGATGTGGCCTTTCAGTCAGTACAAGGTGTCCTTGGTGAGGCCTTGCACACGTCCAACATGATATGTTTCCCTTAGTGATAGGCTGATCTGAAAGAGCTTGCTAGAGGAGGGGGATGCATCTCCCTGCCAGGTCTGAAGCTGAACAGTTCAGCATTGTGTGGAAAGTGGTTGTTGTGACTCAAGTGTTGTTTTCTAGAGGCCCCACTGAAGTACCTACCATGAAGGGAACTTGATCTTAACCCCTGTGTGGAATATTTATTCTGTGACACTTCACAGCTGTTCTGGTCTTCTGCTCTGCAGTGTCTCAATAGATCATTGATGTGTTAAAAGAAGCAGCATTCTCATCTCTCATATTTGTCCCCCTAATAATCAGCATAGTAGCTAAGCAACAACACGAACCTTTTTCTTATGTGTATCTTATACATTGAAAACTAATTTTGTAACATTACAGGTTCAAACCAAAGCAAACAAAACACCCAAAACAGACCCAAAACACCCCACTGACAGTGCCCCACCTCCCACTCCTATATAGGAATGATCAGAAATCACAGTGAAACAGCAATGCAGTACAGCTCCTGTCTTGAGAGAACTTGAGCAATCAGGGCATTGCACAACTTTAAAGATTTCCTAAAGCTCTGGGAATGCAGTTAACCCCTCTGTTTCTCCACTACTTTAGGTAACACTTTACCATTGAGGATCCCCAGTTCTAGAGTAGGACTTAACTGAGCCTTGTATAAGCATGTAAAAAAAATCTTTTACTCAAAATAATGCACCCTGTTTGTAGGAGAACTTGCCTGACAGTGAGATGCAGCTTTTCTAGAGGGATAATCTTTTATCTTCTAATCTGTAAAAACACCTCCTCATCTTCAGATTGGCACAATGTAAATGTATTAACTTGCCATGTTCTTTTTACCTTTTTCCTATTCTGGAAAGAAGGTGAAAATGTGTAGTGTCAGTCACGTGACTTGGTGTCTGCCCAGAAAACATTAAAATGTGACTACCCAGGAATTGCAACAAAACAGAGGGAAGCCATATATCTACTGTGTGGCAACACAGTGTTTAGGAAGAAAAGGACAGTCTATCCCATCCCTGGAAGTGTCCAAAGCCAGGCTGGATAGGGCCCTGATCAATCTGGTATAGTGGAAGGTGTCCCTGCCTGTGGTGAGGGACCTTTCCAACCAAACTGTTCTGTGATTCTAATAGAGTAGGCATTTGGTTTTAGGGGGTGTTCCAATGTCAGTATACAAATACTAAAAATTTTGCTGCAGAGCTGCTTTAATTAACCAGCAATTAATATTTTCAGAAATAGTCATTTCTTGTACCCCTCCCCCCCTCAGCCTTCTCAAGTTGTCTGAGTCTGGCTGCAATAGGAAAACACATGTGGTAAGAGAATTAAGAAGTAGGACATTTTGGGTGTTAAATGGCCCAGAAATTTAGAGTGCCTAAATTTGTTGTATCATGAGAAAACTACCAGTTCTTGATTTAAAGGTGTTTGGAAAATAAAATCTACTGCAGAATCTTTACTGGTAACCTGTTTGGAAACCACTTTATTGTACACTGGCTCTACAGATTAAACATCAAGTACATACAGTAGTACTGAACTAAATGGTTGTTTAAATGACCATGCCCTTAAAAACAAACACTTTAATTTTGCTAATCCTCAGAATTTTCATGTTTCATAAGAGTATTCTGTTATGAGAGAGATCCACATCTGTGTAACATGACTCTTTCATGAGTAGTTCATTGCCATTTTATTGTTACAGTTCTAACATGTCTGTTGTATGTATATACAGAATATCACATTGCTTAAACTTCTTTGCTGCTTTCATGCTGGAGGTGTATGTCTTACTAAATCAGGTGTTAAACTGTTAAAAAATTCTGGGTGGAGGTAAGTGATGGAGAAACCTGCTGAAGTTTCGGAACTTGCTTCAGAAAGCCAGCTCACCTGTGATATACTGCATGCACACATCTCTTGCATTATCACTAGAACTGATCTTCCCAGGGAGCTCCTCAGCAGCTCTTCAGCAGCTCATGTAGCAGCAGCTCCTGTAGCCAGGATTTATGGAGGTGTACGGGTCGGTGTTTTCACTAACTGTTGTGTTGTTGCATTGTTAACAGTTCGCATGGACTCATGTCACTTTGCTGATCACTGTAACTCAATCTCATCTTGTCATCCAAAATCTCTTTGAAGGCATGATCTGGTAAGGGGACAGTAACAAACTGATTTGTACCTCTATTGCATTGAAAGGTTGGTTCTTTTGCAAAAATCTAGTTAGGGAATAATCGTGACAACAGTTAAAGCAGTACAAATTAAAGGAGTGTTAATGTCTAGTTGGAAGGGGAATTGGAGGAATTGGGAGTGATGAGGTAAAGCATATAGGAGAGGAAGCAGAAACCTCTATCTAGATTGACAGACACAAGTTTGACAGTTTTGAACAACCACTTCATTTACTTGCAAGGAATAGAATTGATTGCTTGCTAAGGTCAAATAGTTTCCACAGCATTTTGCTGAATGGATGAATATCCAGCGATTCTTTTGCAATTACTTGGGAGCTTTGGGTTGCTCAGAGCTATAGAAGTTGGACCATTTAATTTGAAATCCCCAATCTGGCCACATTCCCTGCACCCTTCCCTGTTCAAATAAATTCAGAGTGCTTAAAATATTTTAAGAGTTTTAATCTTGATTATTGTTGGGCAATCTTTGTGCCCCATTTCCAGTGATACATTAAATTTTGGCAGTGCAGTTAAATTTGATTACTTAAAGCCTCTCCTCAGAGAGTGGGTGTGTTTTCCTACCCCTCACTTCTTCAGGGACAGGGTAAATTTCAAGTCAGGAAAGAAGGAAGAAGCACATGGAAGATGGTTTGTGTTCTTCCAAGGACATAGTGCTGTATGTTCTCCTCTTCCTGATATATGTACATCTGGGGAGATGATTGCAGACAAGGCATGCTTAGAAAGAAAGCCCAAAGCCTTTGACAAAGTTTCTGTATACAAATTCTTTTTGTAGTGATTATATTCATGTGTCAAAAACTGAACCTAGTTGCTTTGCTAGCCTATTATTTCTTATTGCTACTCTTGCTAGACAATTTGGCAGATGATCAAAAAATCTGACTTTTAGCTTATTAATACATCTGTACTTTGAAATGGAGAGAAAAAAAAAAAAAGAGAGCTTAACAGGCTTGAATAACAACTTCAGATGGGGTCTGCATGCAAAGAACACTTAAAAAGCTGCTCCGAACTGACAAGAGGGGGAAAAAAATAAAAGGAAAACTCCTTTTTTAGATTTAGCTGTCATTTAAACTTTTCAAGTAATTTGCTTGTTTTGATACTACCAAAAACATTAACATGTTTATATCTGTTGATTTCTTCTTACCTGTGGTACCAGTCTTTAAGCCTTATAGGAAAAAGCCAGCCTGTTCATATTTTAAGCTCATGCACCAAAATAACACTTTAACTTGAACTAACATGAATCTGTAATGATCTTGTTTGGCTGAAGACTAAAACCAGTGTAGCTAAATGTGGTGCTCATGGGGGAACGAGGTGAACACATTATGAAACATAATTCCTTCCAAATACTGCAGAAAAATTTCCCAGAAAGAAATTCTGCTCTTTCAATTTTTGTCCTGTGTTTAGGTTCAGGCAGTTTTTCTCTGTGAAACTTTTAATGTCTTTCTCTAGGTTTCTGGTTCCAATTTCAAGTGTTATCTGCAATGACATTGCCGCTTATATTTTTGGATTCTTCTTTGGCAGAACTCCATTAATTAAGGTAGGTGCTTAGGCACTTCCTCACTAACAAGCTTTTACAATTTATAGCAATTTTGTTACTTGTTCAAAAACATGTTAATGGAAAAAAATACCCTGTACTGCATGATTCACATCTTTGCTAAAAAAGCTTAAGCTGACTATCCTGTTCCTGAAAACTTGTATATGGGAAACTGGGATTAATGTGAATGTGATACTGGCATTACAGGATAATACAGTTTGAGCCTATTGCATCATCATTTATAACTGCATTCTTTTGGGATTTCAGGTGCAGGTTTAGCTGCATGCTTACTGCACAGAAACTTTAATTTGAAATAAGCCACTGGGTCATATATACCTGCTCCTCATTCAGTCTTGTTGACTGAGAAGGTCTCAAGCTTTTATCTTCCTATTCTGGTAGGATATGCAAGACCCCACACAAAGCTGTGAATTATTTCATGATGTTGCCATGTTAACTTTTGGAGATTTAGTTGGTTCTGATATTAAACTGCCCTTAAATTGAAAATCTGATAGAATTTGGTGAAGAAAACAGCTTGGCACACCGGTCTCTCTAGCTATCTAGTTATGTATTGGTTATCCAGCCTGTCTGCAGGAAGCTGGTGTCTCCTGAGGAGCATCCCCAGCAGTGGTTGTGTCACACCCAGGTTTCTGGCACTATCTAAATGAGCACTTGCTTGCAGAGCTCTGCAACAGAGCTGAGGTGTGCTCATGCAGATTTCCCAGTCTTCTGCTTGAAAGGAGTTCAGCTGCTTAATCTGGGTCAGATCCGGCCAGCAGCAGGCTCCAATCAGCAGAAGCAGATGGGATGGGAGCTCTCCTTTCCCTCAAACTGCCCAGTGGCACCGACAAAAATGTGGCTTTTTGCTACCTTGCCTGGGACAGGTCCTTCTATTTATCATGTTCAGTAGCTGCAGCTGCTGACATTCAGTATTTCACACAAACCTTTAAAAAACCAAGTAGGAGCTTAATTTGCACAAACAAGATCAAGAAATAGAGTAAAAGAGGTGCAGTGATGTAACTAATGGACTAACACTATCTCTTTTGTGCCCAGCTGTCTCCAAAGAAGACCTGGGAAGGGTTCATTGGAGGCTTCTTTTCCACTGTTGTATTTGGATTTATTGTAAGTAACCACAGTACACTCATAGAACCATAGAATGGTTGTGTTTGGAAGGGACCTTAAAGATCACCTCATTACAGTCCCCCTGCCATGGACAGGAACACCTCCCACTACCCCAGGTTGCTCAGAGCCCATCTAACCTGGTCTTGAACACTTCCTGGGATGGGAATTTCCTTGTATAGATTCAGTCTTCGTATTTTTACTTGAAATAAAATTGCTGATAACTTTGGTTATCTCAAACTGCTGAAAGCCTAAGAGTTAGGGTGGTTTTTGGCTAGGGAATTCTGCCAATTCGTAACTAGCTGGAAAGGATAGGCAAGGTTTTAACCTCTCCTGAATAGATAATATTGCCCATTTTTTGCCATTGCTGTTACAGTATCTGGAATAGTTTTATCTGTTAGTTGCATCCCTATTTTGAAACTGAAGTTTATCAATAGCATTATTTATGCTTTGTGAAGTAGTACTTTCATGTTACATGGTTTGTAATGACATTTCTCCTGGAAAGCAATTTATTCTAATGATATGCACAGGTGATAATACCAGCATAAGTAGCTGTTGTGACAAGTAATTTGTCACCAAGGTCAGCAGAACTCATAAGAGCCAAACTTAGTAGAAGAGATATTCAAGTTTTAATGGACAAGTGAACTGCAAAAAATTATGAGTGGATGACATTTTTGGGTTTTATAAGGCAGAAACGTCCAGTAGATACAATTCTGAGAGATAGGAAAAGGAAAACAATTTGGGAGATCATCACTAAGCTCATTGAACATCTGCCTTGTTGAGGCATCCTCTAGTTTAAACAGGTCAATTTTTCTCCATTCTGTGTCTCTTACTAGAAAGATTTTTATTACCCTGAGTTTGTGGTGATAAAGCCATTTATTAAGCCATGATTTTTGAGTGAAACAACAAATGTCTAATTCAGGAGTTCTTGTTTTGCTTTTCAGTTTTCCTATTTTTTGGCTCAACATCAGTACTTTGTCTGCCCTGTGGAATACAACAGTGAAACCAACAGATTTGTGACAGAATGTGAACCTTCTGAGCTCTTTCAAATGAAGAAGTACTCTGTGCCACCATTGCTTCAGGCTGTGTTGGGATGGGTAAGGAAAAAACCCAGGCTTTGGTTAAAATTGAAATCATGCTTCCCAGCTTAAATGGGTTTCCAAACCATTTTAGAAGGGTATCTGAATGCTGGTAAGGCTGGAAGAGTAAGAACTGGATCAATGCCATGAGCCTCTCCATAACTCGTATGGGGGATGTGGTCACCGAAGCAGGATGGAAATGCACGGTTGGAGTGACCCGAGGGAACATGCCTGTGTTCTCGTGGCCTGTGTTCTCTTTGTGCTGGAAATGGATGCCACTTAGGCATTTTGCAGACCTATTTTTGAAGAAAAACCTTTGAAATATTTTTGTGGGAAGTGGACAAAGGCTTGTTATGGCCCGAATTAGTGGCAAGCTGAAGTAAGCCTGTAGAATTTCATTCTCTTTTCAGCTAGCATGTAACTGCTGTTAGGATTGGAGTTTTACTGTCTTCATCACATAGCATCCTGTATGTTAGTGCCACTACTTCCACACCGAGTGAAAAAGAACTACCAGCAGCAGTTCCATGAAATGTAATCTCTGACCCTTTAAAATATGTAAGCTTAAAATGCCTACCATTAAACATTTTTAAACACAGTGTTAATTATTTTTCTTGTAGGAAACAGTGAATATGTACCCATTTCAGATGCACAGCTTTGCACTGTCAACATTTGCCTCATTAATTGGGCCATTTGGAGGATTCTTTGCCAGTGGATTTAAGAGAGCTTTCAAAATCAAGGTGTGTAATGAGTCCTGTAAGGTGGTTTCATTTTGGTTTTCTCTTTGGATTAGATAAATTGGTGGGGCAGGGTTTAGGGTTTTTCTAAATCATTCATTGTAGTAGCTGGAGTTTCTACTAAGTTGTGATGATGTTTGAGCTGGTATTTAGCATCAGAAGCAGGACTTTGTTTTATCAGATGTGTGTGTGTGTGTGTGTGTTATTCTTCAAACTTGCACAGTCAGCATGTGACGTCAGTGCTGGAAACTTAAGAATAATGTGTAGTTTGGTCAATAATTACTCTTCCAAGTCATATTGCAGAAGTGGTTTAGACAAGCAAAATGTGAGATATTATAGTTGACATGAAAGGCAATCTGTAGAAGCGCTGACAGTGATTTACCCTTCAGATTGTGGCTGACTGGTTTTTACCAGTGGTATTTGTGTCACCAGCAGAGCCAGGTGTGTCAGGCTCACCAATGCATGAGATGTTTGGCTTTGCCAGTACAGTGCTGCCTTGTAACAGCAGTGTGTATTGGCAAATTATGTGATCTGCTACCCTCTGTTTATTGCAAGGTGAGCACTGTCGCTCGTGTCAGTGTTGTCCCTGGCTGGTATTAAATGGCAGCAGGAATGTGGCAAGAGGGCAGCCCCAAATTTTCTCCCAACCTTCTTTATGTCTTGGTAGGACTGCTGTAATTCTTATCCTGTTGCTTGTTGTTGTTCATGTTGTTATTATGTTGTTATTCCGTATGTCCACCGAGCTGCATGTGCTTTGCACAGAAATGTGTAAACCTCTCTGTTTGTGCTGAATTCCTGTACATGTGCTTGTACTGACCCCTCTTTCTCATGCTGGTCCCAGCAGCTTGCCCAGCAGCTTGCTGGCCACAGCACTCTTGTACCTGTATGGCCAGGTAGCAAGAGACTGTGTGAAGAAGGAATGTGGGATGAAAAAAATGCTGCTGAAAAGCAGCACTTATTCTTAGATTAGAATATTAAAAAGTAGATTCTTTTTAAAACTTCTGGGCCCCAAAGTGATGACCAAAGGACTGTCGGGAAGTCAAGGATATTGTGGAGGTGCTGCTGAAGGCAGTGTGTTGGTTAGGTTAAACACTCCATGCCTGCCCAGCACTGGGCAGGACTAGTTTAACTTGCTGGCAGTCACCCCACGTCACTGACTAAGGTCAGGGTTTTCACTCACAGAGGACACAAGTGAGTGTGGCTGACAGAAAGGATGTCTGAAGGTATTTTGATTGATAAAGCTGTTCTATAGACAAGATAGGTAACACAAAGGTAGTGTATGGAGCTTTGTTTGCATCAGAAATACATATTTTTAAAGTAGTGATCATTTTCACAATGTGTTTTTTGATTCTGTTAGATATATTTATATAATATGCACATATTACGGTTTTTAACTGTGGTAGAGGATAAAGCAAAAAAGATATTAAAGATGAGAATTAGATTCTGCAGAGGCAAAGAAGGACAGCCAGTATCTTAAGAGGTTTGCTTCAAAATGAAGTGTGTATAGGCACACCAGTGTTCTCAGTACTGGCAGACCTGCACCTGACCTACTGCTGTCCTCTTGTGCAATACTGTGGACAAGTTGCCTCTTCTCTTCTTTTTCTTCTCACCCGTTGACTCAGCTTTGCAGTTAAGAACTCCTTTAGCAAAGGAGCCTCTTGCTACCTTTTGGCTCACTGCAGTGAAACTGTGGCTTACTGGCAGCCCTGATGTGCTGCTGCCAAGTGATACATCCTTGGCATGTTCTGTGGGAACCACTGACCATCTTTTTTTTTTCTCTTCTTTCCCCTCCCTGTCCTTCACACCCAAAAGGATTTTGCAGACACGATCCCTGGGCATGGTGGGATAATGGATCGCTTTGATTGTCAGTACTTGATGGCCACTTTTGTTCATGTCTATATCACCAGTTTCATAAGGTATGGGCTTTTTACAATATTACCTACTGAAGCATGTATAGGAGCTGTACCATAATGAATGCATGGGAGTTATGTTAGCATAGCAGAGATTGCAGGTTGTTAAATAGGATTTATGCAATCATTTCAAATACAGGACTATTAAGAAAACAATGTCCCTGAATAGGATTTTTGTCAGGTTCAAGCTATGCCTTAATGTTTCTGTGACTGCTGCTGAAGGTAGCCTGTGTACCCGAAATACCAGGAAGTTTTGTGTAGCAGCCTATTAGAAGTTTTACTAGAATTTACTGATTACGGAAGGGTGTAGGATGGGGTTTTGGGCAGAAGGGTTGTGCAGCATCTGCTTTCCCTGTGTGGTTCCTGAAGAGCCAGTAGGTTGTGAGACTGCAGTTCTTCCCGTGAGTTTCAGTATTTCTCAGTTGCTTGGCTTGGGATTTTCTGTTTAAGATGAAAATGCTGTGGTTAAAGAAAGGAGCCAACTTCCTAAAAATACTGCTCATCTTCCCTGAACCACACCAGCTTTCAAGAGAAATCATAGGAATCACAATTCTCTTACAACAGACAGTTTCTGAGGCAGGGGTGGGTCAAGGAGCCAAACCAAGACATGCCCTTAGTTTTGTAAATGCATATGGCTAAATAATTATTGGATACCTAATCAGCAACAGATTCTTTGCCTAGTATTTGGTTCATCTAAGAACTAAGCCTGTAAGTAAGTGGCCAGCTAAAAATGAGGCTGATATTTAGAAAAGCTTGGTTGAATTTGCAGTTTTCTTTACTGAGTTGGCCAATTTCCCATTTAGTTCAGTAGTACGTAATTTATCTGGCAGGCAACAGATACTAAATGAAGATCTGCTAATAAAAAACATCGATTACAGTGATAAAGGATGAATCAGGGAATCTTATTTGTCATAAACCTTCTTAATATCCCCATTTGACAGCAAATAGAAATGCCTTTTATTTCCTGTTTATATTGAGCTAAGAGTATGCTTTGCTAGTAATGCTGGCCTGTGCATCCTGAGGAGATAGACTGGGAGAAATCCATAACTTGTTGTCCTCAAAAAAGGGAATGCATTGTTTGGGCAGCAAGAAGAAATCTAAAAGACTCCTTAGAGCTGTTGTCACAAAAAAAAATTAATTTTTTTCATTGACAGGGGTCCAAATCCCAGCAAATTATTGAAACAGCTGTTGATACTTCAGCCTGAACAACAATTAAGTGTGTATAAAACCCTGAAATCTCACCTTGTTGAAAAGGGGATCCTGCAGCCATCTCTAAGAGGGTAGTTTGTCAAAACAGAGGACTAGAAGAAGACTCCATTTACAAGAAGCCTGTGGAAAAACATTGCAAAAGTGTGCATAAATAATGGCTAAAGGAAGAGTAGTTTGTGGTCTGGATGTTTCCTGAAATGAATGTGAATGCTATGACTTCCTACTAGGACACTAAAGACCTCTTACTCCTAAAATAATTCAAATGCTTACAAAGTAATGGTACACATGCTGTGTATTTTAGTTCCTGAGGTGGATGGCAGCAGTCTTTCTTCAGCACCCAGCCTGACAGTCTTTGTATTTAAGAAAAAATAATGAAATTCACTGTACGTTTTTAATGAGTTATTTAAAACTGTGTATCTTAGCAAATACCTTTTTGGTCTCCAATGGTTACTGAAGTGTAAACACATCAGGCAGGCAGTAACTTCTATATGGGCTGGTGCTGAAATTACTATTGGCCAGAAAACACTGGCCTGGTCAAAGAAGTACTTCAAGCCTGCTGTATCAGACTACCCATATTTACTTAATTGTTCTGAAGAGTAAACCTAGCTCTGTTTTTAATTTAACAGCTTTCTTATGAAACCATTTCATGCTTTCAAGAGAAAAGTACATTTATGGAAATACAGCTGGGCATTGAAATACAGTTGGGCAGTTCGGGCTGTGGAGCTGCCCCTTTTTTTTTTTTTTTTTTGTTAACATTACAGATTGTAAACAAGTGTGTACCTCCAGCAGTAGAGATTACCTGAGAAAACAGAATTCTTCAGCCCAATAAACAGATCAGGGCGAATCTGAAGCTTAAGTTCCTGGTTTCCATGGCCAGGTCAGTGTCTGAAGACAGTAATTCAAGCCTTATTCCTTGTGCCTCTTAACTGCTGTGTAGAATTGGCGTATTTCCTTCTTTTTAAAAGCACTTTGAGGTCCCAAGTAAAAAGTGAGGTTTAAGTGGTGTGTATCAGTGTGTTACTCAGTGAAGGCAGAAACGTCTATCTCATAAATGTGCACAGTGCAAGACAGGATGCATGGTTCTTTTGCTGTGTGTTATTATTTATAAAGAAGATCCTCAAGCAAGCCTGGGTGACCACAGAGGGATTCGAATGGAGAATTTTTATAGAAAGCAGCTATTCTGTAGACTTAGTGGGGTATATGAGGAGAATTGATGCTCTATGATTCTCAATCCTAGTTGTTTTACAACTTTTTTCATCATGTGACATGTCTTGATGCAAATAAAAATATGAACTTTTTTTGAAATGACAAAAATTACTCCTGTACAAACAGAAAGCACAAATGCCAATTTTATTTTTATGAACTGTAATTTGATAAATTTCATTTTTCCAACTAACTGTAAATAAGTTTCTCCACGTACTGATGCCACATCTATGTGTGTGTATATAAATTATTAAAAGATGTGTATATATATATTAAAGATTAAAATTTAAATGGTTGGTGCTACTTGAGGATACAATCATGGAGAAAATAACTTGGGTGGGTGATAAGATGTATCTGTAAAATTCACACTGCTTTTTGTTGAACATCATGTAGCCAAGACCACCGTGCACTCTGTTTTGCACTGGGGCTTTTACAGCTTGTGTATGGAAAGGCACCCCTTTGTACATTCAACAAAATCCAGGTCTAAAGTAATTCCTGTTGATGTCAGGTATTGACAGAATTAAATTATATGTGACCTGGAGATTGTACTACTGTATTGAAGGAACACTCCAAGAGGTGAAAAACGTCACCTGCTGCTTGTCCATCAGTGGCTCTGCGACTTGGCTGGGTTGGAGGGGGCTGAAGTTCAGCCTTTACTCCAGATAGGGCATAACCTGAAGTTAAAAGGTAGCACAGCTACCTTTGGAAAGGTGATTTAAAAAGAAGGAAAGAGAAAATGAAAGGGAAACCAAAATAGAATGTCTGCAAAACTAGCTTTTAGATGAGGCTTTGGTTATGTATGGGACTCTGGTAGATGTTATGCTAAAATGCAGCCATACTGGAGCTAGTATATTGTTATCCTGGGTATTAAAAAAAAAAAATCTAAATATTTAAAAATTATACAGAGAATGTATATGTAAAAGGGTAATTGTTACTTCAGAAACTTGAAATTTTTAGTGTAATTTTATAGCATGTACAATAAGGAAGTTAAAATATATTTTAGTATTTAATACAACAGAGCATTTGAAATTAATTGCTATCTATGTGCACAATAGAAAATTCAACACTGCAGTTCTCATTTTCAATGTTAAAATGAAGATGGGATCGCCTGTGAACTCACTCATCAATTTTCTCGATAGAGTAATAGCTTCCTTCTGGTTTAGGCTTGGTGTAAATATGGCTGAGCAGGATCTGTCACTATGAAGTGGCATCTATGCTTGGTTACTATAAAGAGAATTTACCCCACTGGCTACTTCTGTTAGTTCAAGCATTGCAACATGATCAACAGGAAAGTTTAACTTTTTACACCATGATTCTTTTCACTTGCACTTTTGTCCCAAGTGGCTATAATTACCTGCTGAGCAAAAAAGAGAAATGTATATTCTGTAAATATTGTAAATGGTATGAGCATATAATGTCTGTTTTAGTTTGACTGTTTCAATCTTTCATTGAAGCAGGTGTTGTAAAAAAAATAAAATTGGGACAGAAGTCCTCCTGTCTTTTATTTCCTATAGCATGTACACTGGGTGGAGTTTTCTTAACAAGAATTTATATTCCTTTGTATTCCTTACATTTGTGTTCTTAATAGAGAAGTCTGCTACTAATTTCCATCCTTGTCTGTTGCTGAAACTTGTACAATGTGCCTCATGTCTGAAGATATGCAAGCTTGTCATCTTTTCCTAAAGGTGCTCACTTCGACAGTACTGACACAGGCCTGTCAGTATTCACCATTTGGGGTGATGATGGGGTGGCAGCTGGCAGCTACCTCTCCCTGCTTTCCTGTTTCTTCCCTTTTAAGTCTTGGATCTGAAGCCCTTCGCCTCCTGCAGCCTCAAACAAGCCAGGTAGGAAATGCATCTTATTTCTAAATTACATAGACTGTAACATCTGTTAAACACTCACCATCAGCCAGTTGTGGGCGTGCTGTGCACCTCCTTGCATTTTAGAAAACTTGTGGAGAAGCACAGAGCTTTCCTGTCGTCTGCCTCTATTTCCTAATGGTCTTCTGAGGAAAGGAAGGTGAAAGTTAGCAGTGAGTTTTCTCCTGCTAAACAGATAATGTTTGGGACTGTTACTTTCACAGTCCTTTTGCCCAGCTGGTACTATTTACCTGCATGTAGCTAAGTTGCAATTGCCCTTTCTCTTGCAAGTAGTTTCCCAATTATAAAATGGATATCCAGTTCCTTGTTTAGCAATTTCAAATTGCATTAACTTAGGCATGAGTCCTATATCTGACAGGATGCCAGAAACAGGTGGGAATGTGTCGCCCATAAACACACACCACATTTAGGTTGGAAAATACCCTTGAGAAGATCGAATCCAGCCATTAGCCCAGCACTCCAAGTCCTCCATTAATGTACAGCTGAGTACTACAGACAGTGTGATTTGTTCATTCGGTATGTACTGCACCCTGACTTCCCAATATTGATGCTTGTTCCTTGATGAATTACAGGACACCTTTTGATCCGTAAAGGAACAGGTGAGAAAGACTGGCATTATAAGGATTTCGTTAGCATGAACATACCCTTTGTAAGTGAGTGTGTAAAGGCAACATATTCTCACAGGGAAGTCAAGGTGTAAAGTTTCAGCCCCATTTAATTGCCACCAGGTGACTTGCACCTGTCTGTGTCGAGCTGCAGTAGCAGTAGTTTGCTTCCTCACGTGGTTGCTGCTCCCATGTGAAGTGACTGGGCCAGTTGTCCCCAGCACAGCAGGAACTTGAGTTTTGAGCTAGTCCCACGCAGAGTTTTCGGAGCAAGAGGCTGGATTTTCACTCTGCTGTTGGGACCCTGCTCTTTGATTGCAGGAAGTGAAATACTTGTGCTATCTGGCAGATATCATGCACACCTCTAAAGAAAACATACCAAGAGCTCTAATTGCCCAATCGTGGCTTATATTACCTACCTAACTGGGGCTTATCATTGGGGGTTGTATGTACTTGGAGGGTGTGTGTAGCTCTGCATACTTTGACCTTGTTTCTGATGTGACAAACTATGATACAAGCATAGGCTATCCTGGGACTGGGAGAAAAGCAAGCTCCGCCAGACTCCATGCTGTGTCATGTCCAGCTGCCCCAAAACAAGTTTCTGACTTCAAATTCAGATGGAAGCAAACTTACAGAGCATGTCTCCTGGACCAGCTGGTCCCATGGACACTAAGGATGAGACAGCCACACTCCTGAGTCAAGTGTTGCCCCAGCAAGGGCAGGCCGGCCCAGCTGTCATGGGGAGCAGCACACAGGCCAGGCCAGCACCACCACACCCACAAGCACTGCCCATGCACCATCCACTCCTTCCTGGGAAGAGCCCTCAGTGCCAGGAGTGCAGGCAGGAGCTTGTGTGATGTCCATGCAGCCCCTTGGAGGCAGATCTCCTCCCCTGTCCCCGGCATGATGGCAACAACAATCTCTGTTCAGGAGGATGCTCAGGGCTGTGTGCAGGGTGTTCCTTGGCACCCACAGCCCATGGGAGCAGGAGCAGCAGTGCCCTGCTCCCAGCGCCAGGCAGGTGCCTGGAGACGGCTGCTCCGAGCCTCAGCAGGGTCTTCTGAGAGAGTGACACAGGGAGGCACAGCAGGGATGGATGCAGGGACAGTGCCTCAGGTATCTGGCTGCCCCCAGGCCATCCCGCTGCCAGGCTATTCCTGGCCATGGCTTTGTGAGACCAACCTATGGTTCCCCTTCAGACACACTATGATTAGATCTCATTCGTTTTTATCACACATATTCTGCAAATAGATTGTGTTTTGTATGTATTTGTATATAATGTTATACTTTTTCTTCAATAAAACTGTCAGTTCAGCCCAATTAACTGAGTTGTGTGCATAAAAAATATTGATTCAAATACAAAAAGCTGAGAAAAAGTACAGTTTTACATTTCAGAGGGTATTTTTATTACCTCTAAGGAGGTGACAGCTCCTGCAGGCATCAGAACTGTCTTATAGTTCTTGTATCTGCTTAAGAAAGAGCTGCTGCAGCAGGAGGGCAAGGAGCAGCTCTTGCCTCCCTGACATGGTCTTGGTGGCTCCATGGGAGACCCAGGCAAGTGAGTGCCATGGACAGGATAGGATGGCATGGGACAGGATGGGACAGGCAGATGAGCCTCCCTCCGCCCAGGGCCAGCCACTGTGCCGCACCACCACAGCCCCGCGAGTATAAAGCATGTTTGCACTACACTGAGACATCCTCAATAGACAATGCCAGTATGTGGCCTAGCATAAGCTGAAAATTATGAAGTCAGAAGAGTATTTGGAGTGTCCTAAGGAAGGCTCTGGCCTTATGCTTTTGGTGCCAACTGCTTAGTGTCAGTGTTGGACACAGGACACTAAGGTGAGGCTTGGTTGGATTGAGTACACCCCGTTTTTAATGGATCCTCCTTTTCTTCTCTAACAGTTCATCTCCCTTCTTAAGCTCAGTTTGTAAGACTTAAACAGTGTTTGGCTAAATAATAAGTGTGTGTCACCTGCAAACAGCCACACTTTGTGGACCCGGTTTTGTGGCAATTACTCACACTGAACTAGTTTTTCCCCTCTTTTGAACAGAGTGGTCCAAAGAAACAGACTTTACTTTTTCCACAAGCATTTCACCAGGTACCTGCGTGAGGCACAGGACCTAAAACCTCTCCCGGGCTGGACCACGGTGCCACTAGGGGTCCCCGCCGCCCGCGCATCCCGCCGCATTCTTCCTCATCCCGCCTCATCCCACTCCCTCCCGGCGCGGCGGGAGGCGCAGCGGCAGGACGCGCCTGGCTGCCGGGAAGAGGGATCGGGAGATTAGGGAGATCTTATCACTCTCTACAGCTACCTGAAAGAAAAGTGTAGCGAGGTGGGGGTGAATGTCTTCTCCCAAGTAGCAAGCAATAGGATGACTTACACCAGGGGAGATACAGCTTGGGTATTAGGAAACTTTCTTCACCGAAAGAATAGCAGGGAACAGCTAGCCATGGTAGAGGTCACAGGAGTAAAGGACTGCTTCTACTGGGCAAAGCTGTGTCTCAGCAGACTTCCAGTTGCACCAGGGATACACTATTTTGAGGCTAGAAAACTGGATGTCCTGATGTGTTTGGGGACTTCAGGATAATCTTGGTAACAGGTAATTTTTAAAATGTTTATAATAATTGGATGCTTCAGAATGGGGAGCTGGTAGAGTCAGCTGCAGAAAACTTCCTGTACCTCCTAGAGCACCTTAAATTTCTGGTCAGAATACAGTGTCTTTTGGTACTGTGATTTATAGTGAGGTACCTCCTGCTGCTGAACAGAGAACAAATTCTCTCTTGAGAGCCAAGCAAGGATTATCATTCCCTCCACAACCAGCACTGGGGCAGGGATACAGCCATCACCCCTCCTTGTCTACTCCAGAGTACAACAGTGGCCAGCTCAGGTTCCAGTCTCCTTGTTGTCTCTAGAGAGCACCTCTGTACTGTCAGGAATGAGACCCTGTCTCCCACAGTGGCTGTTTGTAGCAGAATTCTGTGATGTGGAGGTTGTCCAAGAAGGAAACTCCATGTTTAGTTATCCTAAAGGGCAAGGCATTTACCTCCCAACTCCCGGTGCTCTCTCTGTCTTGGGAAGCAAACATGTCTTTCTGGTCTCTTCTGGAAAAAGCTGTCATTGGCAGATGCTGCATGCCAAGCACCTTAGAGGGGAGGATGTGGAAGGCCGTGATCCTGGTTTGGTGTGTTCAGGATAAGCACGGATCTTGCAGGCTTACCTCAGGCTGAAAGAGACCATGTTTTGAGTGGTCCCAGAAGCAGAAATTGGTGAACCTGGGGAGCTTTAATCTGAAAGCTTGTAGGCATTTGTGTTGTCAAAAACCTTCAGGATTAGCTAGCTAGGAATCCTGCAGAACACATATCTGGATTTGGGTATTTAAATACCCCCTAACCTTTCTGTTTGTCTGAGCAAAAGTGCCTTCAAATGTATTTTGAGATTATGGCTTCCAAAACATGCAGCAAAGGCTAAATTAAACTCTAGATTTCGCATTAACTGGAGCAGGCTAAATCAAAACATACCATGTTGATCTGAAAGACTTTTTTTTTATCTAGATGGATTTTCTCCTAAGGGCTTTTATACCCAGGCACTTCAGCAAAGTGGCCAAATTGCCACCACCCCATGCAATCAGTAGTACTTCAAGGCTAAGCATAGCTAGCAAATAGAAAGAAAAAATTTAGGTTTTCAACTTGGGCTCAAAGCTATCTGACACCTTGTTACTAAACAGTTTTTCCCACACTTGAACAGCCCTCCTCTCTTCAGGAAAAATGAATTTCCAAACCTGTCCCAAGCTAGCTAATTTCAGCTTCAAACAAAAACTAGGAAGGCCACTTGGTAAAGTGAATGGAGGTGAGGGGAAGCTTTTTTTCTTCAGTTTGCAGCATCCTTGGCTCTTCTAATGCCAGATGTACTTTCAAAAGCAGTATGTAAATTTGACCTTAGCCTGCTCAGTTGTAAACTGGCAAATTATAGTCATTATGCAACGAAAGTAATTTCACATTGCAGAAATACGTGTTTACAAACTCTTCCTATCCAAAGGGAAAAGTAAGGCATAGCTATAAAAGAAGTTGATTAAAATCTTAGTGGGCGACATGGACAGTGGGATTGGGAGCACCCTCAGCAAGTTTGCCAGTGACACCAAGTTGTGTGGTGTGGTGGACACACTGGAGGGAAAGGATGATGTCCAAATGGACCTGGACAGACTTGAGAGGTTGGGCCCATGTGGACCTTATGAAGTTTAACAAGGCCAAGTGCGAGATCCTGCACCTGGGTCAGGGCAATCCCAAGCACAAGTACAGGCTGGGCAGCAGAGTGATTGAGAGCAGCCCTGAGAAGAAGAACTGGGGTATTGGTGGATGAGAAACTTGACGTGACCCAGCAATGTGCACTTGCAGCCCAGAAAGCCAAATGTGTCCTGGGCTGCATGAAAAGCAACACAGGAAGCAGGTATAGAGAGGTGATTCTGTTCCTCTTCTCTGTTCTCCTAAGACCCCACATTGAGTACTGTGTCCCCAACATGAGAAGGACATGGAATTGTTGGAGGGAGTCTAGAGGATGTCACAAAGATCATCAGAGGGCTGGAGCACCTCTCCTATGAAAACAGGCTGAGAGAGTTGGGGTTGCTCAGTCTGGAGAAGAGAAGGCTCTGAGGAGGCCTTCTAGCAGCCTTCCAGTATCTAAAAGGGCTACAGGAGAGATGAAGAAGGACATTTTACAATGGCATGTAGCGATCGAAAAAGGAGGAATGGCTTTAAATATCCCATGCCTGGAAGCATTCAAGGCCAGGTTGGATGGGACTTAGAGCCCCCTGCTAGGATGGCATGGAAAAGAGTGCTAGTCTGTAGGCGTTGGTGTATTTGACCTCATTTTAAACCAAGGACAAAGTCCTCTAAAACTTTGGCTAGAAGACAACGTAGTATTTGCCTTCTGCCTTCTCTTAAACAATTTGTTAGCACTGGGGTTATCATGTTTATTCATCTGGTATGCAGCAAATGTAATGCCACCCTTTTTGAACAGAGGCTGTAAGACAGAAAAAATCAGCTTGTAGATTTCTGCTACTTTTAAGCTTTTTTCTCTGAAAACCCATGTACAGTAGAACAAAAGAATGGCCTGTCTGCTGCAGGTGGCATTGTCCCCAGCCACCAGATCACAAAGTGTAAATCTCTAGGAGAAAGCCTTAAGTAATTTTTTATTTATTTACAGTCTAGAAACTCACCACAAAAGGTCAGAAGAAAGCATATGTCAGCATCAGACAAGGTCCCTTTGTGTACTTCATGGCTGGTTTTTAATTTGTGCAGAGATCTGGCATGACTTCAGCACAAGGATGATGTATTCAAGCCACTGATAACACTAACTACAAACCAATTCTTCTGGTTCATGGTTGTTTGGTTTGGTTTTGTGGCCAGAGCATCTCTATACTCACAGTATGTGAAAAAGGTCCCAATTGTCTGATAATCTTGACGTCCCTGGGCTAAAAACTTTGAAAACTTGTAAAACAGATTTAATTGAGAGCAATTTTGTCCAGTCTCTTTCATTCCTGCCCCTTCCCTGTTTAAGGGCTCATTTAAAAACAATCAAAAAGGAATGCTGCCCAAGAAACACCGGGTTTTTCTTAACTGCCTCACCTGGAAGTTATCTCTTAGCTGTGCTGTAAGATAGAAACAGCTTCCAATTTACACACTCCCATGCTTGAAAACTTCCACAGGTGAGCATTTATGCTCAGTGATGTTTGTTTTCATGCCATTGCCAGCCAAAGATATTTGGAAAGGGAGAACTTTGAAAGCCTCCCTGGAAGAATCTTAAGAGGCAAGAAGCTAAGAAGTGTAACTGAGCAATGATTTTTACATGATGTAGCCCTCCAGCGCTAAAATTCAAAGCAAGCAAACCACCACGAGGGTGCAGTGGTAAGGCAGCCTTTGCTGGCAGCGGCAGAAAGCTTTAATTCGCTGCTCCTGTTCTAAGGGATCAGATGAGGATCTTTACATCGGCTCAATTAAGGAAATAATTTAAACATAATTAACTTGAGCTAACACTGAAACACTTGGGAACATGATGGTGTTCAATGCAAGGGGAGGTTTAAGTTGCTCTTTATCAGAGATGTGATATTACTGTTTGAATTAAGACAAGATTTAATTAAACTTGACCTAAGTGAGACTACAGTTGGGTGAATAACATTACATTTGCTCAGACTGTACTTTGGTGCACTCCTAGAGAGGAGAAGGACTTAACTACTGTTTTACTGAGGATTAATATAGTGACTTTAAAAAAAATTATTATTAAATGATGTGCAACTTCTCTATTGCTTAAGCCTGGTTCTCACATTCTTCTTTCAGTGATTGTTCTTTGGGAAAATGCATTATAAACCAACCTTCTCACCCTTCAGCTTTGTTCTCTAGCCATCATTAAACAGGTTATTTTATATTTGCCTTTTTAGATATGCTGTAAAGATGGATTTTTTTTTTTGGGGGGGGTGTTAATTGTTTTTATTTAAAAAAACACACACAAAACCCTAAAGCAGAAATCTCTACAGCAAGACTTTTGAGGAGAAACCTGGAAATCAATGCATTCACATTGAGAGAGACTGATAGCTGAATGCAGTATTTTGAAAAAGAGTACTTGTGTCCTGACTAAAAAACTAGAATATATTATAGAATATATTTTGGTAGCTCAAATGAAACCTTTCTCCTTTAGACAAAAGGACCGAGCTTGATGCTTTACCTGCTCCCAATGTCTGTAGAGAACAGCCCTTGCTTCCACAAAACCAGACTAGCTGTTTTGAACACTGATTTGACAAGTACAGTAAGAGAGGGGAGGAGGAAGTTTGTTTGTGTGCCTGTCCCCAGAAGAAGCTACTTGCAGCTTCAGACAAGATACTGATTCCCTCTCCTCTTGCACTGCCTGCAACCTACACCCCTCCTGCAGGATCCACCTGCTTAGCTGTGAAACACAGATTGTGCCAGGCATCTCCTCTGCCAGGTATTGTAAAAAAAACCTCAAAGTAGAGCCAGAAGCTTGAGAATGGGGTTTTTTTGGGTGTTAGGTGCTGAACGTCCTCATGTTCCAACCACCCTGAAGGCAAGCCTGCAGCCCCTGGCACTGAGGATGGCCACCCACCTGGTGGTCCCACAGAGCCACGAGCACCCGATCCAACACCCACCCAAGTCAAGAGAATGCAGTATAATGCCTAAATTAGCTGTATTCACAGACCAAACTCCCCAAACCTGAGGGAAAGATGACACTTTGCCAGAACTAGCTATTTAAAACACCAAGTGAGTTTCTACCTTATGACTCCATCTAGGTGCAACAACTTGAAAATCAAGTAATCTACTGAGGTGCCACATCTTTTTCATAAGAGCTTGCAAATATCTGCTGCAATTTTGAGGCAGACCATCTTTCTTAATTGGCCACTTCTGCTCCCCACCTGCTCATTGAGCCAAAAAAAAAGCAGAAAAAAAAAAGGCTTTTCTGTGTTTTGGAAATGTGATAGATTAAGCAGATGAAGGTTTTTCTATATGGATTGAGATAAACTGAAGTGAAAGCAGTTAAGCAAAACAGCCAACTCTGAGATCTGTCTCCATGATCAGGAAGGAGCACACAGCATTTCCCAACTGAAGCTGGCCAGCCTGGTTGGACCTGCCCAAGCACACAAATTATATCTTCAGGCCATCTCCATTATTTTCCCTCAACTTAGAAAATGCTCCCATCCCTCAAATGCTCTGTCCCCTTCCTGGCACCTGTCTCTTGCAAGCAGCTCTCACCCCCTGCAATCCACCTTCAAAAAAACCCCTCTGCATCTTGTTGGACACAATCCCTCTTGCTCTGAATCACTTTGTGCAATTAAGACAAGGAGAATCTGGCCTGAGTTTAGCCTTCTGGCTGGTGGTGAGAAGGTGCTGGGATGCTCTGTAGGCTGGAGATGGTGTTTGGTGAGCTGGGGCTACTGTGTGGCCATGTTGCATTGTCCTGGAAACAGCGAGAAAGCCCTGCACTGGAGGCTGCTTCACAAATGGCTGCTGGTGGCAATAGGACATCTGGAAACCACGTGGAAGCTGCAGATGGTGGAAATGTGGTACGTGGGAAGCATGCGAATTGCTCAGTAAGCCTCTAGGAACAGTGATGGAAACTCCTACATGGTAGAGATCTTCTCTGGGTGTCTCAGGAAGGATTTTATCATCACACTGCAAGCTAGAGCTTATGCAAAAAATATCAACGTTATTTCTGGATAGGGAGATTGAGTCACCTTTCAATTTTAGGAATTCTGCTGGGCAGTTTGTGCGACAGAGCAGTAGGAATAGAATGGCAATCATAGGCCATGTAATACAATCCCTGACAGCAGGTACAACTATACCACCAAGTCCTGATGACTAAGCAACCTTGAATTTAGAAGCTTTTTTACTGCTGGAAAGTTGTCACAGAAATGTGATTCTCAGAGTATTAGGAGTCAGTCATGTGAGCCAATATAAGTTGAGTTTTTTGGTTTTCCTTGTCTTTAGACAGTCCTGGAGGAAAAGACAAATCATGTAACATAACATTATATTAATTTTTTTCCCCCCAAGTAATATGTCCTGTTTAAGATTGCATATAAAGGTTAAAGTCCCTTAAATCAATCCAGTACTATGAGTCTACCACAAATTCTGTTCTTAGCATGAATTCTGCTGACGACACGAGATGTTGTTCTCAGCTTTAGTCCTAGCAGTTGTTTAAATTTGCTTCATTTTTCCCTTTCAGTCATTGTGGTAGTAGAGTCTAGGCTGAAGACCACTTCATAGGGGTCTTATCCGCAAACCTGCAATAGATATGCTTGAGAACCGGTGTGATTCCCAGGTGAGGAGAATGAGAAGACTCTGAGGGTGATCCCCTGGTGAGAGGAAATGAGAAGAATCTGGTGAGTCTATATCACAGAGGCTGAAGGCCAGCAGCTTTTTTCCTGCAGCTCTTATCTCTGATCAAAGGTGAGTAATTTTGGTAATAATTCAATATTGTGTCACAAATCATAGAAAAAACTAGATCAAAGACTTCCTTATGAGGGATAATTGAGGTTTTGGTGACCAAAAGATTGGCACCTCTTGAAGATGCTGGAGAGTGGAATTACTGCAACTGTCTCTGCAAGCATAACCTTCTACCTCTTTGGCTTTTGCAAGAGCAGCTAAGCAGGGCAGTCCTCTTCTCCTAAAAATGTGGTTTGTGCCTTTCCCTCAAAAGAGACAGAAAAATCTCCTTGCATGATTTCTCATTAGGTGATAGGGAGAAGGGACAGCTGAAGTGTTTTCTGCACAGGTCCATCTCCGTAATAATTAGAAGCAATTGAATTGATGTTCATTATTTTCCTCATAGATATCACTCCTTTACCTTGATTTCCTTCCTGTAGCCTCTGCTGGAAAATGTAATGTTTCAGATGTACTAGTGGATACTCCCACTAACCAGCTAGGAGAGGTTATTCAAGCTCGGTTGGCTACTTCCCAGAACACAGATTTTGCAGGAATTGCCATCTCTTTGCTCAGTTGTGTCAGTCAGCATTTTATGCTGATGACTCAACAAGAGAATATCCCCGTGCCTTTCTGGTCAGTGCCTGAATGAGAAAATAAAAGCCAGTTGCAGGGTTTGCAGGTTATCTCTTCAGAGGGCATAGGAGGAAGTGATGAGGAGAGAGAGAGAGTGAGCAAATCTGTTGAGAGGAAAGATTTGTGCTCCTAATGAAGGAATACTCTCAGGAAGAGTTTATGGGAAGAGACTGTTTTCCAGGAGCCTTCATTGGATGTTTCGAGAGAGCAGGGTGGCTCATGAAGAGCCAGCAAGTGTGCAATAACACTCAAGACAGTCTTGTGTCAAAGGCCCATGAAATTCTGGAGGGCCCTGCACTTGTTTTCCTATTGCTGACAATGTACAAAGCTGTCGGGTGTTTTGAGGAAGAAAGGATCACATGATGGAGGAGAATAGATGAGAGGAATAAAATGAATATGCAAGCTAGTTTGTGGACTTTTTGATCAGCTGATTTAGTGGGGAAAAAAAAAAGCAAGCTTAAAATCATGCAGGGAAACTGCTGCCTTTCAAACTGAAGTCTTATTTTCAGACATGTTATCCATCAGCAATCAAATTTAAGTGCATGTGTTAGCCACAAACATTGTTGGCATGAATGTGCATCTGGCAAAGCAGTGTTCAAACCCCATCCTGTGTGATCAACCATGTGGCTGACTTGAACTTCAGAAGGGGATTACATCAAGCTGCAACCACTTCTGCTTCAAGAGGTAGCTGTGGGGTCTGGTTCATTTTCAGAAGCTGACATTCTACATCTGACAGTGGCAATTGGGTGCTGAGAGAAGAAACTATTATTTTAGGTAGCATTTATGTATGAAAAATTTAAATAAAAAGTGTAAGGAAGATGATGCCCACATACTGAGCTGATGGCAGTTTTACTATGGGATATTTGCACACATCTTCTTCCAGAACTGGTTAAGCATCCTTTTTGCCTATCAAAAAAACTTCTTTGCAAAAGCTGGTTGGCTAAAGTGATGACATAAAAAAGCCATGAGTTACTGCTTTCCTCTTGGGACTGAAGGCAAAGTGCCATTTTTACATGTTTAAAGGAGCATATGTTACTGCACAGATGGACAATGGTGCTGACAGATAATTATCTGCACCCATCTGCATAAATCAAGGAAAAGCTAAGACATGCTACATCTCTCTCTTAGCCCTGCAATGGAGGTTTTGCAACACATGAGTGCACTGAGCAATGATTGTAGACCAATGGCTAAATTATTCTGGGTTTGTAAGGAAATCTCATGGTATCGTGGCAACCTGGTCCCAGAGGTTAACACATCTAGTCATTTGGAAAGCATTGGGCAAGTCATTTTAGAGAGCAGGAGCTGTGTTTTGTTATCCTCAAGACCCCACATATACACCAAGGCTGTAGCTTATCTCTACTATAATTCCACTTCTCTGGAATATCTGGATATACCACGGATATCTGGACCCCTGCTTATTTTAGCCTGGTGTTTCCCCACTCTTCTCAAAAGGCAAGCACCTAAAGAATGACCCAGTGGAGATGTGGACCCTGTACACCAGGTAAATATAAGCAAGGCACGGGCTCTTTCCAGCCATGTTTTCCATGGCTTGCTTAGAAATAGCCCTTAGTCACCTATAAATCTACTACAGAAAACTCTCATCATCTCCTTTGCGAATAGGCAAAAGTTGGGCTACTAAGAAATATCTTTCGATCACCTTGCTGATGTGATTCAGTTACTCTACCTTGGAGATGGAAGTTGTGCAAAACCACTTTTATGTATGAGATGAAATGCCCTTCGCAGACTGTAACTTGAAGGGAGACTGACAATCGAAGTTGCTGTTAACAAAGCTGCCACAGGCACTGACAAAACTTTTTTGTTATTTCTTAAACCTAGCTTTATATGACATGGCTAATAATATTAGAAGGGCTTCAAGTCGCCTGATTTGTTCATGGGCAAGGGACAAAGAAATTACTCCTCTACCGTAAGCTACGTACACATTTAAAAAATTCAGATACCCTCCATGTACCCACAAGCAATTCCAATGCTGTTGGAGAGGAAGAAACTTCAAGTGCTTCCAATGAAACACGAGTGATATAAGGATCTAGCTCTGTTTTGAATTAAAATGTAGGGATTTTTTAGGAAAAACATGTATAAAGTGGCTGTAGATACATTAAGGCTAGGAACTAAATGGAACATGTTCCTTCTTTTCGCTCAGCAGAAATAAATCCTTCGGAAGACTCTGTGGTCCTTGGGTTGCTCTGTGAGTTTAAAGCTGTTCCTGGATTAGAGTATCTTCCTAGGAAATCAATGGTGTTGTGAGAGTTAGTTTATCTGCAAGAGTGAATTTAATTCCTGAGGTTTTGTGACCACTTTGTTACAAAAATGCTGTGTCTAAAAATAAATAAGGTATATGAACCACTTTACTCAGTTTACTTGCACTGGAAGCTGACCTGTGGCCCTCAGATTTTCCCTTAGTCAAGGGATAAACAAATTTAAGTTCCCAGAAAGAGCTATCTTTATCACATCTAAAATAGAGCAATGTATGGGTTTTAATTTAATCAGTAATTTCAGTCTCTCCAAGCTACCATTATGGCTTTCTGTGAAAGCTTGTAAAAATAAAAATATCTTAGACAAAAATAACATTGCCTCCTTCTAACACTGTGGAGTGTCTCAATACATATTTGGCACATTCTCTGAGGCTCTATCAACAACAATCCGAAACAGGCTGATGTAAAAGGCGAATTATAAAAGTAAGTGGTGTTTAGTGTCTGGTCCTGTCTCCTCTGAGGCTTCTGACATGCACTCAGTATAATCTACAATGCTCATAGGAAAAAATAGTGGGCATTAGAGGTTGGGCAGTGATGGGCAAGGTCAAAGTCAGTTCTGCAAAAGAAATGCATTGAATTCCTGTTCTGTTAAACTTTTTCACTCAACCTGATACCAAAGAGCAGCTTCTTCATTCTTTTTCAGATGTACTCTACAGACTACAAATTTCTTCTGCTACACAATAGTAAAATACATACATACAGGATTTATGATAGGAGACCATTTTGCAATCTCTTGGTGTGAATATGTGTAACTTCATCAAAATAAATAATGTCTATGTTATTCTCAGACATAAGTGACTTTGTTTGAAACCATCTTTCCTAAAATTGCCTTAAAGACTACATTAATACTTAAAAATATTCCTCTTCTGGGCAAACCACTGTAAAATGCACTTTTTCAGTCTGTTTGTTTAAAGTAAGACTTGCATAATGGTAACACCTCCTAACAACAAAAAGACAACTGGGGGTCTGCAGGACTGAACCAGCAGCACTGACACCACTGCGGGTGAAGCACACCATCAACATAATCCTTTTTTTTATTTTTCTTTTTTTTTTTCCTCCATCGGCACCAGATGGCAGCATTTTTCCCTCATTGAGTGTGATCTCATCCTCTCGGATTCACTCCTGGGATCATCAGGCTTTGAGGCTTTGTAAGCCACAATGACCTCAGCTGAACTGGACCTTCCCTCTCGCCACCTGCTCCTTTTTCCTACTTTTATTGAACGTGCAGAGTCACATTTAGGTGGTCTGAACACAATGCAGGCCCTCGAAGTTGTGGGTGCCTTTTGCCTGTGCACGTCTGAGAGTCCATAAAGAACCATTAGCATGCAGGCACATAAAAATGTAGACCTAGAGAATACAGCTCTGACCTCTAAATTTTCCATATCCTCTAAATATTAAGTATCATGAAGTTTATTTGATATTGTTTCTAACTACATGGTCTTCTCCATACACACACATGCACAATGTAATACTTGTTTACAAGCAAGTTTGGCATGTGTCCTTTTCTATCAATGCTTTATTCCTTGAATAATATTTCATTGTACACAAGTTATATGCTATTAGACTTGTAACCTCTGTAGCAAGAACTCTGTTCTGCACAAATAATCTGAGGCAGGGCAGGGATTTTGAGAACTAAACTGCAAGCTCTGGGTTTTTTTACAGTTACAGATGTGGCCTAAAGCTTTGTGGGCTGGGAATTCTGTTATCTCACTGTCCTCTGTTCTGCTTCTTCCCTTCATTGTCATGTTTTTGCTTTCAATGCTGCTTTGTCAGTGGTTTTGTCCTAGAAGAAAAAAAACCTCACATACTATGTCCAGCTGTAACAAACTATTCTTAAATCATCCACCTTTAAACTTGGATTCTGCAGCACTGGGATGCAAATGTTTATTTATTTGAACTATGTGACTAACATTGACAGACAGCAGAAGAAAGGCTCTTTATCCAAAGTGGGGCTGGATTGCTGGGCCCCAGTGGGTAAAGGAGGAGTAACCCTGGCTGCTGCTTGCTTTGATTGTTACTCTATCAGGTTGCTGGTGTTTCTGCTGTGGTGACTGTGTTAATGGTTTACAAATGCTATGAGCTCAGCAGTAGACTATTTGGGGATTGTATCATTTCTTAACTTCTGACAAGCAGGCCATTATTTTTCTGAAGAACATGTGACAAGGGAATTTACTTTTTTTTTTATTTTTCAAATTTCAGCCAAATTCAACATGAGTGTCACAGGACAGAGGCACTATACCCTCCACAGCCCCACCCTTCCTCTTATTTAATACCAAAAACTATCAGTAAACAAGCAAGACGAAGGGAGGGAAATGTACTTCTCAAAGGAAGTAGTAAGAATCCTGTATGATGAAAACATTAGGCTGTGTAAATTTGGGAAGCGGTGCTATTTTCTTCTGTTAAAAAAATTCTAATAACAAAGAAGGCTAAAATTCCTTCAATTTTATTTCACTTTCTTGTAGCAATTTCTTTCCCGTTCTGTATTTGGCTGTACTTTGGCATACAGTAGTATATGCAAAGAGGACAGATGTTGCTTTATGCCCAAGATTTGTGAAATAAATGCAATGGAAGTGTATGAGCATCTCACCTGAAAGCTGAGTGGCATTACACCACTGGAAGTCAAATGTGTTGGTTTTACCTTACCCTCTAATAAAGGAAGCAAAGAAATTTAAATATATCTCCACGTTTTTTAACGATTGATGCAATCCCTTGTGCACAGTTGCTTTGCAAAGTGAAAGACAGATTAACTGTAAATACTCTCTTTTGTCTAACTATAGCACTGTAATTACTATCTCACACCTTCTCTGAGAAAGAAAGACAAGCAGGTACCTGTGATGAGCTTTACGAGAGGAGAGATGCTGAGAAGGTAAAAAGGGTGTCTGGTGTCACTCAGAAAGGAACGTTACAGCTTGCCATTATTTACTTTGGAACTGTGACAACTGACCGAAAGATGGGAACCATAAATAGGAATGCAGTGAGCATTAGCTGCGCAAGAAGAAAAAAGCAGCATAACTTGGCACGCAGCAAAACGTGTATCTGGCATAGCATACAGCTGTCCCTGCAACTCCCACTGCCATCCTGGGGGATTTTGCTGATTTCCCACTACTTATAAAGAATTAGGAACAGCACCATCTCTGTTAGCTTTGATTCTCCCTCAGTAGAGCTGGCTAAGATAGGTCCTGCTAAACCTTTACCTAAGAAAGATGCAGTCTCCTCCTACACATAAATTACAGGGAGAAGATTGTTTGTTTTGTGAAGTGTAACTGCTATGTACCATTCACAGGCTGCATCTTGCACAGTAAGTGAAATAACTGTCGGAACAAGCTGATGGAACCAGTGCTTCCCTTTGCTGCCATTCAGAATGAAAACACCAAACGGGGCCAAATTCTGCCTAGTAGAGTTCATTGTGGTTTTGCTTCTAGACTGGAATGGCTGGAGGATGCACCTGTAAAAATTCAGTGCATGTTAGCTTTGAATGGACTGAGATAGAGACCTTGGTGGTTTTGTAGCAGAAACATATTTTCCACTGACTGTTACGATGCTCTGTGTCTAAAAAGTAGGCAAGAGTAAGCATTTCATTAGGAGGGGCAGAACAAGATACACATGGAATAAAATTTAAGTTTTTCTCAAGAGACACAAGAATACTAACTGTCTTACGAGCTTCTGCCACTGATCATATTACAGTTGCTGTGACAGGACTATGGCTGATATACTGTGCACGATTTCTCTCTCGGTGCCTGTTCACTGATTGTCCTGAACAGAAAAAAATACAGGTATTGCAAAGGAACAGTTGGTCCCATTCTGACCCAAACTACAGCCTGGACTGCTCTCCTGAGTTGGCTAGATGTTGCTCCTGTCCATACAGTGGATTTAGATGTCTGAAGACACCTTTAACAAGTAAAGGCAGCACTGTATTGTTAGGCAAGGATGTTACACACTTGTCCTTGCTTAGCTTGTTTTTCAGTTGGGAGAAGTAGGCTTTCTTTGTTTGAGTTATACTTTTGTCTTCAGTGAGTGCTTCTTTGGAGCTGAAGTAGAGCTAGTCTCACTCAAGACATCCACAAGTTTTTAGCAGAGTTTTTTTCCACCTGAATGGGACCAGATAATTTCCACTGCCAGCTGAACAGCAAAACATCAGCCAGAAAAAACATTAAGTGGATTTACATGTTTGATGCTAGCGGCCAGAGAAGGAAGAATGGATAAATGGTGTTTACTCCATTTGTCCTCAAGCACAACAGAGTACACAGCTTCCTTTACTAAACCCCTGTAGCACAGGCAAGAAGCGATGGTCCTGGTTCCTGGTGCTTGTGATAACTTGCCAATGAAACATAGAGGTCTCGGATGGTTTGTGCATTGTTTATTGCAGCTTTTACCCCCGCAGCCAGATTCTCCAAACTGCTATTTTGTTTTTTTCAATGAAGACTTCAGAAAGGATTTTGTAAATAAAAAAATACCCCAAGCAAAACTGCTAGAGAGCAAACGGCTGCTAGCAGCTGATTTCTTAGAGGAGGTAAGTTTATAAGTGACTGGAAAAAGGCAGAAGGTTATCTGGTCACACACGTGTGGACACACCTTTGCACTGCTCCTCAGGAGTATCCAAGTGGATGAAGCTTGCCTCGGGGCTGCAGTGACTCCCTGCACTATATGCCCAGCACATGGCTAAACCGATGTTTTGTCCTGCAGACAAGAAGGAGTCCTTCGACTGCTGGGAATTTAATTTTTGAATTTTTGAACCTTTGAATTAAGTAGGAAAAGGGTAACTATTTCTGTTTAAACACCTGGATCGTACAGACGAGATTGGTCGGCCAGCACAAGCACACAATCCTGTTTGTGGTCGCCACTAGGGATACCCAGTGGACTTTGCCTAGATGTACACTTGACAAAGAGCGAAAGGGAAAGCACCTCAAGCTCAGCTCAAGAGTGGCTTATTTGCTCCGGCATCGACCTGCATTCCCTTCCTCATCCCACATCCAGGCTCCTGCCCGGGCTTCTCCTCGCGTGTCAGCTGCTCGGGCCTGTGGCGGCGGGGATGGCGGCGGGGCAGAGGGAGAGGACGCGGGCGGTCAGCGCTAGAGGAGCGGGATTTCTGTCAGAGAACGAGGAGAAGCCAAATCCACCGCTCTAAAAAAGTAAGATAATTGCAAAAAGCCCCAGAACTAAGAAGGGGGCCCGCGGCCTGCCACGACAACCGGCTTTCCTCAGGCGGCCTCGCCGGGCCGCGGGACCGACCGCAGCCAGCCGGGAGCAGTGGGAGGAGGAGGAGGAGGAGCGGAGGGAGGAGGCAGCGCTGGCAGCCGGGCGGGGAGGGGGCACTCGGCGCCGAGGAGGAGGAGGAGGACTAAGATGGCCACCAGCCGCCGCGGGGAGCGGCCCCGCTCCCTCCGCGGCCCCCTCGGCGCGGCCCGGCCTTGATGGGGCCGGGACGACCCCGGCGCCCGGACGGTGCAGCAGCGGCGGCGGCGGCGCCTCCCGCCGGAGCCGCCCGGGGGAGCCGCCCTCCGGCCCGGCCCGCACCGCCCGGCGCGGCGCCGCGCCGCGTAAGCCCCGAGCCGAGCCCTGCTCGCGGAGAGAGCACAGCGGAGAGAGGAGAGCGAGGAGGGACGGACCGCCCGCCGGCCCTTCGCGGGCCGGCACAGCGGCACCGCCGGGACCCAGCCGCACCCCGGTGAGTGCCCGGCGGCGCTGCCCGCCGCCCCCGGGCCCCGCCGCTTTGTTGCGCGCCGGCGGGCCCGGGGACCCGGCGCCCCTCGGCCCTGCTCGGCCCGGCCGCAGGCCCCGCTCCCGGGGATGCCGGGCGGCCGGGCCGGGCTGGAGGAGGGGGCGGCGGCAGGTGCCGGGGGCGGCCGATCATTGTCACTGAGCGGGCACCCCCCTCCGGCTCTAATGCAGGGGCTGTGCCGGGGCCGCGCCGAGGAGGCCCGGGGGAAGCCCGGGGGTCGCAGCGGAACCCCGCGGGCTCTGGGCCGCTCTGGCCGCCTTTGTTGTGGCTGGGGCGGGAGGTTTTCCCGCGGGAGCCCCGGCGGGGTGCGGGAGGGGCCCGCCGGCCCCAGCCCTGGGAAGCTTGCAAGGAGTGTGAGGGTTCGTCCTGGGCCGCCGCGGGCACTGCTCACAGGCGGTGGGTCGGGTCGGCTTTTCCCCCCCGCGTTTTATTTTGATTTTTGATGCGGGTACTGATTTTGGCGGCAGCCTCGAGCTGTCGACCCCGCGGTGCGGCAGGGACGTTGAAGTTTTAGTACCCGACAGGTTTGTCCCCGGGGACAGGGGGGTTGTGGCTCCCGGAGGGTTCGGAACATGTTTTCGGGGGGATTTGTGGGGGTGCTGAGGTACCTGCTCCTTGTCTTCAGCGTGGTTTTCGCCCTGCAGTTCTGAAAGGTGATCCACGCAAATGGAGAGATTTGCATAGAGACCAGGCAGTAGTGCTGGGTGCTGAAACCCTGTGTGATGTTCACCTTGAAAGATTAGGACTGTAATTTCTAGCTGTGCCTACGTGTGCCTGCATAGGGAAACACTTAAGGAAGAAGTGCAGAGGAACTAGATGTATTTATTTTGACCTATAGTTTCATAAATGGTTTAACTGAATTTTTTTGGCTAACTAGAGTAACTTGCAAGATTCCAGTATAGACCTGTGAGTCCTAGCTTTATTTTAATGACTGAATTTTGGGTTCTTGGTAGTGTAGGTTTGTGACAAGGTCCATGTGTGTCCACATATTGGACCATGAAATTTTACTATGAAAAACAAGTGGTGGGTTTCCTGTTAAGAAAAGTAAATTTTTCTAGCGAACAGAAGTTATTTTTCTCCACTGAAGCTGTGTTGCTCCCTGATGCCTGTGCATGCTTCTGTGCCCAGTTATGGCTGTACAGATGTAGGATGTTCCTGAGCTCACAGACTCCTATGGATCCATTCAGGCTCTGCAGAGAGCCAGCTTGATTGCATCCTTGGCACATTTTGGTGACAAGCTAGCAGTATCTTGAAGTAGGCTATGTGAACAAACTGTACAGTCTGCATGAACAGACATTTCTACAGTATCTCGCTCATCCTGTGCAATCTTGGTAGACTTAACAGCATTTGAATATATGAACTTACCTGCTGTGGGAACTGGTCTGTGGCAGTAAGCCAGCCAAATCCCTTTCTTTGCTTTTAGGTTGCGGGCAGGCAGGCACTGTGTCCTGGAAATGTGTGTCCATGTTAATGTGGCTTTGTTCCTTTGCTCCATTGCCCTGGCCAAGAAATGCTGACAATCTAACTTTGGCTGCACGTTGGGACTCTGAATGGGAGTCTCCTCACTATGTGGTGTGGGTCTTTTGAGCTCAATTGGAGCCAGCTCTGGAATACTCAACACTATTGATAACAAGATGTTTTGGGTAGAAGAACCCCTCAAATATCAGTGGTGGTAGATTAGAGGGTGGTAAATGGTATCCTTCCATTTGGTATGTGTTTGCTAGGAACTGGACAAATTTCCTTGTCCAGTTTGTTGGGCAATTTTAGGCTGCTAGACTCGGAATAAAAATGCAGTGTTTTGGGTTTTGTGGTCATACTGCGTCTCTTAGCCAGCTGATTATCTCATTGAAGCAAGTTAAGCACAGTGCCGGTGTGACTTAATATCTTCAGCACCCACTTAAAAATGTATTACAACATTTCTATACCAAAGTTTAAGTAAGGGTTGGTGTGTTCAGTCAGTTGTTTGTTCCCAGTTCAGTACCTCAGGATCAGCTACTTGATAGTCCTGATACCATACAGTACTGTGGGAAAAGAATGCTTATCTTTCTGCTTCAAAATGGTAACAGAAAGATGCTAAGTAAAAAAATAATTATGGTTCTTGGTATTTTCAACCTTGAAATAACAAGGCTACATTAGCTTGTTGCATTGTGGTACAGCAGTGACAGCCGCTATGTGGCTCTGAAAACCTTGGTATTTAACTCTGGTTTAGTGGAGCTAAACTGCCAGAAGTGTTCAAGGCGAGCAGGTCTTCAGGATGTATTGATGTGTGCTGCTGTTAGAGGAATTCAGCAGTGTGTTTCACATCCACCAACCTTGCATTAACTAATTCTTAGTTTTCTGCAAGCGTTCCGTGGGATTTTTAGCATTTAGGAAACTTCTGTGGTGCTTTATGTGAAGGGAATGGGAGTGAGTGTGGGCAGATGTTCTGCTTGCCCTTTGAAATGCTCAGGACTGTCATGAGATTGTTTGGAAACTTTGGGGTTGGAACATGGTGTTTCACTTCCCAAATGTTGATATTAACTGTTTCGTGACTGGGTTCTGGGCATTCACTTGAGTTTCTGAAGATGTGCTAAACTGAAAAATGTAAAGAGAAGCCAGTGGTTCCCTCTCGGGTGGTTAAATTGCCAAAGGACAAATCTGTTCATGTTAATTAGCAGTTTCGTTCATGTTTGTAAGTGATTTTAAGCCCCTATTGCAAAATAGTGGAAATACTGTTTCAGCAGTGGCCTTTGACTTGCAGGACTTCCTGCCATGAGGAAGTCTTGTGTCATTTGTCCAAAATAAACAGATTTTGAAGAGTGCAGATAAAGTATGCTTTGAGAAACTGTATATCTAAATCACAATTTACTCCCTGTTGCTTGCTTGCCTTTCTGATAATTAGTACCATGGAAATCTATTCTTATGACGTGTTCCTAGAATGTAACTTGCATTTGTAATGGGAAATAGAATTTTCTGTTGGTCCACAGTACAATTTCTGATATGTGTGTAGGTGGAAAACAAATTATTTCTTCATGGCTTTAATACAGAATCTTTTAACTTCACTGGTTTCCTTCTCGATTCTTTTTTGATGCTGGTGGTGTTGCTGATTGCAATAGTGCACTACTCAAAGTACCTAAATTGTGACAAATACTTAACAGTATGAGTTTCTTTGAGGTATTTGCAATGCTGATTGTTTTAAAAAGTACTTTTTTTGTTACTTATCTGTCCTAAGTGATCAACAGCTTGAATCTTTAAACCTTCATGCACCCTTCAGTGTAGAAGGACCGAGGTGCATGGATGTAAGATTGTCACATCTCCTAGAACAGCTCTCTTTAACTTTGTAATTTGGTTTACGCTTTTCATTTTGTAATAACAGGAGCTATACAAGAGTGAAACTGTTTATCTTCTGTTGGAGACTTTGCATCCTGCTGCTGGGCTGTTCATACCTTGTTCAGGCTGGGTAGGAGAAAACAGGACATAATTATAAGGTCCCTGTGCACGTTTTGTTTTAAGCTGCTGTCCCACAGACAGTATAGAAAGTGTTGCCATATCCTTTTGTTGGGTACAAAATCCTGCTGGCAGGATGTAACATTTTAACTGAAGTCATTGGTAGGGAGGTGAGAGCAGCTTCTTGGCTCAGGTGAGAGCACTGCAAGCAGGACTGAGTATGTGTTAGTGGTGATCCAGCCTTGAGAGCATCTGTTTGGCAAGCAACCCATGATTCTTGAGGCAGTAGTGCAGGCTTTGGCTTTTTGGTCACATCCCCTGTTCTTCTTGATATTACAGGTAAGTGTGTACAGCACCTTGCTGGTACAGACAGGGATTTGGTGACTGCTCTGAGGACTGGATGGCAACATCTGGCTGAAGAGGCCATGGCATGGTCTCTGGTGTCACTGTTGGAGGAACTTCCTTACACCTGCTAAGAGCTCTTGGCTGGTATAGAGGCTTTCAAAACAAGTGTGAAGTGCAGCTTTGTCCAGTCCAAAGAAGGAAGAATAGGTCTTGTTCTTTTTCTATTTGCTTTGCTCTAAGTATGTAGGAGGTTTTTTTTTTTTTCCTTTCCTTTAGGGCTTTTGTGAGTGTAGATGACCTACATCTTTTGTTTTTTTCCCATGAACAGCTTTGGGGTAAAATTTTCTGATTTTTGTTCTGTGTGGAAATGTGTAATTGACATGGTTTTTGACAGTTGTGCTGATGTTTTTGAAATTTTGAATGACAGCAGGGAATATTTTTGGCTTTTTTTTATGGTGTAATTTGTTATTTTTCTTTTTTCTCTCTCTACCTGTTGAGCAAAGCTGTGATAGTGGAAGTAAACTGTCTGTACTGGGGTTTGGGGGAAAAAAAGTTTGGTGTTTCTTTGGCATTACTTTAGTGAAAGCTACATGCCATCTTTTGGGACCTTTCATTTGAGGGAAGAGGGTTTTGACTGCCTGGCTGGTTTTGGTGTTTCATCACTACCCTGTGATGGATTTCTGCCTGTCTTAAGCATGTGACTTGTAAGGCTTCTCACATATCGCAGAATAGGAACAGATTTGCAGAACTTGCACATGTAAAAAAATACCTTCTGAAATTTCAAATGCAGTAGAGCAGTGTTGTGCTAGGAAAGAGGGAATTGTGTGGGAGCAATAACAATAATGAATGTTGAATGGTATGAAGGCAGGTGGCTTCTCATTTCTGGGCAAATTTTAAGAAATGTTGGTGAAAGGTAAGATGGATGCATCTAAATTATAACAATCAGATATGCATTAATAGAATGTTTAGTTCTTACACCTTCACAAATACTATTATTTCCATGTCATGCATTTTTATTATAATATTACATGGAAAAAGCTTTTATCAGGTTGGCTAACTTAATGTACAGACAATAATAAATTTGAAAACACATGGAATAAGTGGATTTTCCAGGTGGCTTATTTCATCCCTTTTTCTCTTGCTCTACAGAAATTTTTTGTTGCACTGGAAGCATGTAAGAGATAAATTCCTGCTTTTTCAGGCTGGGTGGGTATTTATCGGTTACATGGGTAACTTAAGCTTCTTTTTCCAGTTCTAAGACATCTACCTTAGAGAATTCAGACCCTTTTAACTATAAAGCTGGTCCCTCTGTTGAATCATCTATTTTCTTACTAATGGTGTGACGGTTTTGGTTTTGAATGTGCATTTGAGGATTTGTAGTGAAGGATTTCAGAGCTAAGGGGGAGTTACCAAAATTGATCCTTATCTTAAACAAGCTATATCAAATAAGCAAATGGGAAAAAAACCCCAGACCTTCAGAGCTGACAATTTGGTAGTGCTAAGATAGACACATGGCTAGAAAGAGAAGATACTCCTACATGTTCTTAGGTGTTTTGGGCTTTTTTAGGGTCTTTCAATTTTGGAACGTGATGACTTCAGTGAGAATGTGGATCAGTAGCTCTTGAGAAAAATGTACATCTGGCTTTCTATTTCACTGCAGCTTTTGTCAGAATTATCACCATGCATTGGGTAGGAGAGAGTAGCTCTACCTAGTGCTACTTTTCTCAGTATCATTCTGCCAGGTGGAACGTGGGTGCAAGTGTACCACGTTTTATATTCTTATATTACCAGATGATTTATTATTTTCAAATGAAGACATGGTAAAAATCTCAGTGTTGTCCAAAGCAGGATGGTTTCATATGTGTGAAGTAATAGATGATGGGATGTTGCTTCAGAAAGTGGAATGTATTTGAATGCCATGGTAATAAATAGTGTTGCTTCTTATCCCTGGTTCTTGCTGAGAACCAAAATCTGAGCTCACAGACGGACTGTAACAGGAAGAGGGGGTTTATACAGCAGGAACTTCCTACAGTTTGTGTTTGGTTATTTGGCACTGTAAGCATATCCTTTTTTTGTATAATTTGAGATAAGGTAATAGAAGGAGAAATTGCAGGGCTAGGCAAATGCTTAGGGTATCCAAGAAGGTATGCTGTTTAAAGGATACACAGGGATAAAACATGCCAAAATATCAACTTGGCTTGGTAATAAAACTTTCTAAAGACTTTCCAAGTGCTTGGATGATGGACAATCCTAAAAGGGAGAAAGACTATTCAGAATGCCTTAGGTAAAGATCCCTGGGAAGGTTAATCAGATGTAAGTGCACTTGGCATAATAAGCCTCAGCTTTTGTCTGAGGTTTATTAGACCGGTGGGGAGTATGGGCCTGTGGGTTGTTCATAGTAGGAGAGCTGTTCCTAGCGACAGCTTGTTTTTATGATACAGAGGGATCAGTGGCAGTACCAGTTCACATGATTCCTGCAGCCAAAGTGTGCAGAGCAGGGGGCAAACAATGCATGGAAGTGAGCTCAGAAATTATACTTAAATTTGGGGGGGAAAAACCCAAAAAACAAACAGAAAAACACCTCCAAAAAGCCCCAACAAAAAACCCTAAACCAACAAAAAAATCGAACTGAGCAGTTGCCTGAAGACAACCAAAGGAGTAATGGGAACCAAGAGACCGGAATTCACCATGTTCGTAGCTTCAGAGTGCCCTTGATGGTCTTAGGATTTGGTTCTGCATTTGTGTGCTTGCCAAGGCCTATTTACTTCTAATGGGGTTTTATGGAGGTCCTTGGGTCTTCAAGTGAGAGCCAGGGACGAGATTGAGGCCTTGGTTTGTATTTGCATGAGTGCACAGAGTACAGAATGTATCACATGGCAGAATGACAGACAAAACAGGTAAAGAGTGCAGTTCGTAATGTAAAAAATGCCTTTTGATGTTCTCAGAGTTGAAATGTCATGGTGTAGGCCCTCAGTTGTGAGATTGGCTTGAGTTATGGCTTTTAAAGCAGTGAAAGCACAAACTAAGTTGATTTCTTTTTTGATTTTGAGCCTTGATCATGCAGTTGTCATTTTCTTCCCACAACTGTGAGGGTTACATCATCTTTGGAATCTTCACATGGCAGAATGCTCTGGGCTGGAGTGCCACAGGTATGATGAGATTGAGAAAGCTGGGATCAGAGCTGGTAATATTCTTGTCATCACTGGTTTCCTGTCTGATAAAGTGACTGAAGAGGAGTGAAATTTATTTTATTTGGGAGTTTCTTTATACTTGCAGAAGAAAGGATGCCTCTCTGAACAGGCAGAAGTAAACATTCTTTATAATTTTATTAGCAGTCATGTGGAATAGGCACAGAAACGGTTTTGGTATTGCATCACAAGTTAAATACTAATACTCGAGTCAGCAGTTGAGCAGTGAGCCACAGTACAAATGTAAAAACAAAGTCTGTGTGGATATGATCTAAGAGAATGCTAATTTGCTTGTTAATTAGGTTTGCAAAAGTTTCTTTTTAACAGTTCTGATCAGTGAGCCTAAGCTAGTGATGAATACGTAATTTAGGTTTTGAGTGGGTCATGAAGTAACCAAGGGAGTATCTTTTCAAGCTTTTCATTATTAGAGTGTGTAAAGGCACCGTAGCAACATGTCTTAGTTCGACTGTAGCAATTTCTGGAGACAGAAATATTTTGCTTTCATTTCTTTCCCGCAACATAGCCATGTTCCCAGCAGTGTTGGATCAGGATAGGAGAGACCATGGCTTCCTTGCTGTCTGTTGAAAGCCCTTGCAGTTTGACTGGTGATGTTTTTGTACAGACAGGACTCTGGATGTGCTGTATAAGTAGCAGGATTTTTTTTTTTTTCTTAATTACTTGTACAGTCTTGGGGTTTATCCCAAGGCAGCAACCCAGCCCCGTGTAGCGACTCACTCATTCCCCCTGCACCAGGAATGGGGAGGGAATCAGAAGAGTAAAAGCTGGAAAATCCATGGGCTGAGATAAAAGACAGTTTTACAGGGAAAGCAAAGCCACGCACACAAGCAAAGTGAAACAAAGAATGAATTCCCTGCTTCCCACGGGCAGGCAGGTGCTCAGCCTTCTCCAGGAGAGCAGGGCCCTATCATGGATAATGGTTTCTTGGGAAGACAAACACCATCACTCCAAATGTCTCCCCCTTCCTCCTTCTTCCCCTCTGCTTTATATCCTGAGCATGATGTCACATGGTCTGGAATATCCCTTTGGTCAGCTGGGGTCACCTGTCAGTGCTGTGTCTCCTCCCACCCTCCCAGGCACCCTCAGCTTCCTTGCTGTCATGGCCAGTACAAAAAAGCAGAAAAGGCCTTGGCTCTGTGTGAGCCCTGCTCAGCAATAACAAAAACATCTCTGTATTATCAACCCTGAGTTCAGCACAAATCCAAAACACAGCCCCATACCAGTCACTGTGAATAAAATTAACTCTACCCCAGCCGAAATCAGCACATACAGTTTCCTGGTGTGAATCAGGATAGCCTACTGATCAGTTAAACCCTTAAAGTTATAACCTGTTTTTATTTCAGTAAAGCACATATGTATATATTATGTGCTTCAAATACAGATGATGATATGAATGTTTAGGTTTTTGTTGGTTTGTGTTAGTTTGTGGGGTTTTTTTTTTTTTTTCCTTTTTAATAAAAGGAAGCAGAGAAGGTGTGTGTAGTGGAAATAATGTACTCGGAAACATCTTTTTAGTCTAGCTATGTGTCTTTCCATTGTGATCTTTCTTTATAGAAGGAGATCAATATAGTTGGTGTTTTTCTGAAGTAGCTCAGATTGAGCAGAGAATATACAAAGGTGAGGATTTAGGTTCCTCTTGCACAGACAGAATAAATTTAAAAGATGAAAACTCTCCTCCTCTTTCCTGTCTGTTCCTCTTTTCCATCATCCTTTGCAGAATGAAGCTGAACTTGCCACCTGAGTATGGATGAACATTTCAAATGAAAACATAATAGCACAAAGTATGAGAATAAGCTTATTTAAATAGTTTAGGAAAAGAAAAGGATACCGTAATTAGTAGATGTTCATATTGTGTGGAATTCAGCTTGGAATTGTCTTGTTGCATTACGCTGAGGGTTGTGGTGCTGAGGTGGAAATCCCTAGACCTGCTTGTTGTTTGCCTTTGTAATACTCCTCACAATGAGTAGGAAAGTGGAACACCTCAAGCACTGCAGGGTCATAGTAAATTGAAATAAATTTTCTTGACTTGGGTTCAACAGACTGACTGCTGTGTCTCAGAAGGACTCATCTTAAAGTTTAAGTTCACAGTTTGAACAGTTTGAACACACCAGACAAATTTTGGTTGGAAGGGACATGTGTAATTGTGCTTGAAGTTTGACATTTGCAGAGGTTGGGAACATGGTGTTTAGAGGCTGAACTTTTTACGGAAAGAGGTAAGGGTATGGACAAGCTTTTTGTATGCTTTAAACAGCTAATGAAAACATGTTAATCTTTCATGTCCACTGTGGAGCCCAGTGGCAGATAGGCAGAGAGTGATTTCTTTTTCTCTTTTTTTCATGTGATAGTGAAGGTAGTAAGATAATTTTTAATGTGGTAAGCTATGAAAGTACTGGATATTTTACTGTAACTGGTTTTTTTCACTGTTGGGCTTATAACTTCTCTGTTGCTTAGACTTCTGTGTTTGCTCTTGGAGTGGTAGGCAGCAGTGATGTGCCAGCAGCTGTGAGGTCCTGGCAGTGGCTGAGGTAAACCTTGTTGGAAAGTTAGCACAGCTTGCAGAGGGCTCTTACCTCTACCCAGGAGAAAACAAGCTGCTTTTGTGAATTTAAATAAATTAATCATAAACAAGTGCCCTTCAACCCTTTTACTTGGCTTAGGGTGGATGTTCAAGGAAATGAGCCTGCACCACACAGGTGGAGAAGGACAGGAGCTTAATCAGGAGCACCCTGACTTGTCTGAAAGTTTACTATTAACTTGGAACATGGAAAGAGCATTGGTCAGAAGTCACACTTTCTTGTTAAAGTATTAAATAATTTTGGATTAAAAGTCTCTGAACAACCCATGTTTTTAAAAGAATTGCATTGTTTGGGGTTAATGAATGATCTTGATATTTAAAGAAGAAAAGTAGGTGCACAGTGTTGTATTTTCTTACTAAAGTGGGAAGACTCTCCTTGGGTAGTTTTCTGTATAAATGTTTCAGGAAGATAGCTTTGTCTATGTGAATGGAAAATGGAGGCCTCATGAAGACTTCTATTTTTTTCTATGTTATTTTCTCTTTCATTTAAGTATTGCTGTTATTTTTCAGTCTGGACAAGAGGTATTTGTCTGCAGGTATCTCGAATTTTGTAGAATTCTTTTCACCTTCTTTTTAATTACTGCTTATATGGCAATGTTCAGTTTGCCAGTTAACACGCAAAAATCTACCAATAAAAAGTAAAACCAGCAAAATAGGTCCCTTTCCCTCTTCCCCCAGTTTCTTCATTAACAACATAAAAGTAGGAGAAGAAAAAACCTGGTCAGGCAAACACAACATGAGGATTTTGTTTTGACCAGTTTACTGTGACTCTTTGGGTTAAAAATGAGTTTTGTGTTGCCTTCCAGCTCTCTCCTCGGGTACTGTTAGAATATTGCTTAGGCTGAGCTGTTTGGAGTGTATGTGCTTACAGATACTGCATTAATACTGTTCCTTATTCCTCTCTTGGAGAAAGATCATGGCGTTCTCACCCTCCCTTTCTTTTTCTCATTGCTATTCTTAAGTATTTTGATGTTAGTTTATACCATTTGTAACGAGTACCCCTGAGATGGGATTCCTCTAAGGCCTCACAGAGAATGGTGAACAGGTCTGGAAGGAGGACGGCAAAACTTCATCATGAGCTGAAGGCTTGTACTAAGTATGTAGGCTTGTACTACTGTCTCCAAATTTCTACCTCTTACTAGGTTACTCTTATTTTCTACTGTTTGTTTTGAAGTGTCATGTTGATTCATCTTGAAGAATAGCCAGCCCAGAAATTTTATTTCAATAAAAAGGCATGGAAGAAGAGGAGGAGAGGAAGAGAAAAGGATGGAGAATATGGGTGTTCCAGAGCAATAGCTGAAAAACGTGTGTACTGAAGCAGTATAATTACAGTGCTTGACATCTTTTCACTCTATGTGGTGTCCTTTCTTAGTTAAAAACAACTGCCTTTTGAAGAATCTGTTGCTTCAGTGGTGATGATCGACTTTGGATGACTGTAATGTTTTTTGCAGTAAGAAATGATTGTCCATCTAAGCAGTGCTGCATTGGTTGAAACGTCTTTTATTTCAATGGGCGTGTCTCTTTTAAAAAGATGTTCTGTGTAATTAATGGCTGTGAGTTAAGGGGGAGTCTTACGTGGTTAATAATCTGTTCTCCTGGTCAGTTACCACTCCTAGGAGGTTTTGTTTTCATACTGAAAGTGAGTTTTCTCACCTTCCAGTACATGTTGTAATGCCTTTATCTGCTTGGTCCAAGAACTCTGAGCTGTGTAAGTACGATCTGCATGCAGAAATGACAACGCAGGCTCTTTTTAACTTTATCTTGACCTTCAATAATAAATTTAGCTTTCAGTAATAAAATATATTTAAGTGTTGGTAGTCATTATTTGTATTCTGGTTGCTCTCTTGAGCTATAAGAGGACTGACCTTTAGATGTCTCAGAGTAGTCTGTTGGTGTGCTGGTTTATGGAGTAATATTTCTTGCCTGCTTTGAAAACCTTCCCTCCTCCCCCAATTCAGAGATGCCTCCTGCTGCATCCTAGGGTCATGTAACTCATGTTGCCATGGGCTTGCTGGTTGTTCTTTTGGGATTTGTGTTCTGTGTGCACGGATCCCTTCTTCCCACTCTGGTTTCTAGGCACATAGCCATGCATTTCGAGGTACTAAAATGGGTGTCATTGGAAGGTGCCCTATCTGCAAAGAGATCCAAATAATTGTATCCAAATAATTGGTTAGTAATTACCACCTACTCCCCCTGTGTGCTCATCCAGGTGCATGAATTACTGACTTCTATTTCTTGCATTAGGTGGTGTACCTTTAATGTGATTAAAGGGAGGTTGCTGAGCTGAAGGTATCAGTTTAATGATGCTGAGCAGCACGTGCCAGCTCTGGTAGTGAATGAGTATCTTCATGTGAAGATACCATGTTTATCTCAAAATGATCAGTTTAATAATGCCGGTGAGATAGCAAATATAAATGTCTTTGAGAAAGATGTCTGGCAAATCTGAACTGATATAGCTTGTCTAAATAACATTACCGTAGTCACAATTCAGTTTCAAAATGGTAGAAATTTCATTACTCAACCCAGCAGGTGAGGGCTTGGAGGGAGTTGGGTTTTTGTGTCTGTTTGTTTGGTTTGTGGGGTTTTGGTGTTGTTTTGATGTTTCTTGTGGTGGTGTGTTTTGTTTTGTTGTTATCAGTGTGTGTTTATTTGTTTTAATTTCCCCCCAATAGTTTAAGCACATCAGATGATTTCAAAATATGAGGTCCTCCCAGTACTAAACCAGGGAGTGCTTTGTTTCTTTCTGGCTTCCAGCATGCTGGTTATGTTGTCAACTGGGCAGGGAGATGGAAGTGGAGACAAAGCAGTGCCATTTGTGCCACAGTAGTTCTTGGAAGACAGTTTCTCTTCTGAACTATCTTTATAGATCTGCAAGCTTAAGAAAACTGTGTTGCAGTTGTTATGCAAGACTCTTTTTCTCTTCATCTTTCAGTTTAGGAAATAGTACCAGTCAGTCTCACTTGGACATAGGCAGAGATTTGTCCCTGCTTTTTAATAGGATGAGAAAGTTTGGTAAATTTAAGAGGGAATATTGTTTACTCTTCAGTCATCCTGGGTGTTTATTTGTACTCTTTGTTGCCTTCCTCCTTCCTGTCGCTGGTTAGTGACCCTTTGTCACCAGTCCCTGTTGGGCACCTCTTGCTGGATGGTGGGATTCTCCCTTTGGGCTGATAGGGGAAGAGGTGCTCTCTGAGTGTACACTTTACATTATCCACGTGGCTATAGGTTTTTCAGCCACTTCCAAGCAGAATGCTGACAAGTCCGGGCAGGCAGACGGAAGGAATGCGTCAGCTTGCCACAAGTAAGAGAACCCAGCTCAGTGACCCATCTCTGTTTCACAGTTAGTGTTTCTCTTGCAGTGTTTGTTCTTGTAAGTCTGGCGTGTAAGTGCTACTGTTGCTCCTGGGAGTGCTTAAATGAAACAAATGCATTAATTCCCTTTCCTGACTTGGTGGGTTTTTTTGTTTGTTTGCTTGTTTGTTTTATATTTTGCTCTTGCAAAAAACGCTGCTTATGAGAGCAAGCAAAGGAAGATTGTGTGTGTGTGTGTCTGTGCTGGTTTGTCAGAGCATTCATTTATCCATTCTGCTGGTTTGAAGGATTTTTTTTTTTTGAGTCTTTTTTGTGCAGCATAATCTCAATTGTGTGCCGTTCCTGAGCTGCCCTTGAAAGAAAATTATGCTTTATGGACTTTCTGCAGGTGTGTTGCTGATCCAGTCTGCTGGGCTTCTGTTTTAAAACAAATGCTTTGGATTCATGCCGAAATATTGCTCAGAAAAAGATTGCTACAGAGAATTCCTCCGGTGTCCTCCTGGAAATGCATCAGAGCACGGGAGAGAAACCACAGATAGCAGTATGGGCCTGATGCACTCGGACCCACCTCAGAATTTGCTGCTCCTCCCTTTATATTTTTTTTTTAAATATGGAGATCTTATTAATTATTATTAAAAATCAAAAGGAGAATACACTGAAGACTAAATAGATTTTTCTGCTCCTAATTGCTTCTAGTAATTTCAGTTCAATAATTTTTATTTCAGCATATACATACACAAGTAATTTGGGATCAGCATAATTGTTTCTGCTTAATAGAATCTGGAATGGCTCCCTTTTGTCCATAGGATTGGTGATCAGTGAGTTAACTTCAGTTTTATGCAAGATATGTAAATCCTAATTTAGTTTCTTTGTGTTCATTTCTTGTTGACTGGGATGATGTAAGGATGAACGTTTTGTGGTTTTTTCTTTTGCTGGGCAGGAGGGTAGTTGTTGAGACATGACGGGTTTAGGAAGTGGTATGTTTATTTTTTGTTTTGTTTTGTTAGGCTTTGGGATTTCCTAGATTATGCTACTGACAAAGCAGGCAAGAACCTTTTAGTGATTTAAAGAGAAAAACAAATGACAATTATTTTCATTATTTTATTGTTGCCTTCATTTTTTGACCTCTTCCCAAACTAAGCTTTAGGGTTATAAAGCGGGAATAATCAGATTTGAACATCTGTGTTTGAGCTTCTTGTGGTTTAAGTAAGAAGGTTTTCAGGACCTGTGTGTCCATGGAATTGTAGTCTGTCTTCCATTTTGCATCTCCTTCATGTCTTCTGGATGCTTCTCCTTTTTTCCTCCTGCATCCAGAACTTGCCTGCTCAATTTTGTCAATTTTTTCAAAGTCACTGATAATTGCCTTTTGGGGTTTTTTTTTTCCTCTTTCTTTCTAGTTTGCTCTTTTCTCTCTTCCCTCTTTGAAGAAAGAGATAGATTTAATGTAATGGGGAAGATATTTCAGGACTCAGAATGAACCTCAATTATATTTGCGAAGCCTGAAGACAAATTACCTGGAAGTAAAGAGCGTGGTGTCTTAGGAAGGGTTCTGCAGTGAGTCTGAGTTAGTTGTCTGTCCACTCTTCATTGGAAAAGAGATGATTACAGATTTGAAGTATCTGATGGTGGATAGTGAGTGATTAAGTTAAGAGAAACTGCTCATCAGCTGAGCTGCACAGAGGGTGGAATTCACCTCTCACAAGTGTGCGGACTCAGCTGTCCAAAATCAAGATGGAGTGTGTGGAATGCCCTTATAGCCTTGGGAGGAAACAATTGCCTTTTGCAGGTACTTAATTCCCATTACCTGAGGAAGATCATACTTTCAGAGAGCCGTTCAATCAGCAATTATCAACTGTAGAGTGACCCCAGCCACCTGAGAAGTGAGTCTTTTGAGTCAATTGTCTTTTTGATGTGTGAGTTTACTAATAAGACACATTTTTGTGTAAACCATTTCTAATGAATGTGGGTAACAGAGTGAGGAGCTTTGGAAGCTTAGCTGTGAGCTTTACTACTTGCTGAGTTTTTAGCATTTAGGTATCTGTCTTATATGTAAATTTTTTACAGTGCCAGGTTTTTCTTGTTGGAGTCCTGGAACACTTTGTGGTTTTTCTCCTTCTGCTCCTTCCTTAGCACCAAGTCCAAAAAGAATGGGAGGGTGGGTGGGATTTTCAGATCTGCCTTTCTTTTCCACAAGGAAGGGCATCACACTCTTTATCCACAATTGCTGTTCCAGTTGCACTTGAATTAGTGTACAGTAGTGTCTTGAGAGTTACCTGGTGTTGCTTTACTCTTTGAACAGGTAAAATGGCTCCCCTGAGTCCTGAACATGAGAGTTGTTCAAAGCATTTGCCAGAGAGCTGTGAGGGGAGTGAGGGGACTGCTGATGAAGTTGGTGTAAGGGCGCTTGTTGCAGAGCAGGTCATTCATCAAAATTCTGAGTTGTTGCAGAAGCATTAGGAGAGGTAAGTGGCTTACTTAATTCAGAACTGAGACATTATGGATAAAGCTATGCTGCTTTGTAGCATATTCACAGTAAGGGGCTTTAAGGATTGGATTATTGCCATCTGCAGCAATCCCTGATATGAAGAAGAAAAAAAAAAAAAGAAGGATAAGAAAAATGGAGTTGGAATGTGCTGCTCTCTTGTTGTGGTGGTTGCTAATGAAATGCTGCTGTGACCTGGCCACTCCTGCTTCTGGAGTTGTAACTGGTCAAGACAGTCTGCTGAGGCTGGTGAGGCAGAACAGCAGCTGCATCATTTTCCTGAGGCAAGTTCAGCGCTGGTGAGTTAAGCAGAGAGGAGTGGGCCTTTCTCTAATTGCTAGTCCCTCAATATCCTGTGTATACAGAATCAGCACATGGCCACCTATTCCTTTGTGCAGGCTTTCAGGTTAGCAGCTTCTCTCTTTCCCTTCACTAGGGATGGTGCCATTCTCATTCTGTCTGCTTATCCAGGAGCTGGCAGGCTGGAGTGGAAGCAAGGGGAGTATGGGTTAGGTGTCTCCCTTCCTTCTGAAATTGGTCTGTGCTTCCACTGCAATACAGATCCTGGTATTTCCACTTCTTGGCTAATTCCTACAGTTGTTTCTGGAAGTGGTGTTGCTGAGCACAGGAGGTAATGCTTGGAGTTGTAGGGGTGAGTAGCAGAGTGAATGTTTGTTCTGTCTTTGCACAGTCAGTGAATTTTGCAGTGTTCTGGATGCTAGCTAGAAAATAACAACAGGACATTAAGTGTCAAGATGGCCATGTTAGTGTCATCATTGTGGGTTCTTAAAATTTTTTTCTGAAATGCTGTGGACTTCTGTATTTTATCTGGATGGCTTTCAGAGATTGGCAGCAATGACATGTACTTCCACATCCAAAGAAATTCAGGAATATTGCTGCATCACGTCTTTGCTGATTCTGCAATGCAGTAGCATTGGGCTGTGAGCCCAAATCATGGTGAAAAGATATAAAACTTCTGACCCAGAGGTAAGAAGAACCAAATGGACAAGACTTAGAGAAGAAGAGAGGTAATCACAGGGAAATGCAAATTTTAGATGAGGAGACAGAGCTTTTGTTCTTTTGGCCCAAGTCCTTAACGAGAGAGCTATAATTAGGCTAGAATTATCTTTATGGATTCAGTGCTGGCAAACTCAAATTCAACTGCTGTTACAGTGGGGATACTGTAACACGCATTTATCAAACCAGGAGGCCCGTGGAAAAGAAATATATATGGACAGACAGATTCTTGCTAGATGTTTCAGAGATGTTTATTTCTCCAGCCGCATGGCCGGGGCTCTGCCGAGGAACTGTTCCAGTCACGGGACCAAGGGTCCTTCTGCCCGCGCAGGGAACACAAACCAACCCATGGGAACGAGGCTGAGCAGGGGCAGGGAAGCCCCGTGTCTGTGCCCTCAGGGCCCCTCTCCCAGGGCTACACGGCAGGGGAGGGACCCCAACAAACTGCCTCTTGATTAGCATGCAGCATCTTTGCAGTCTTTCACTCTTCAATCAAACCTCCCTTTCACTCTTTGTGCGATGCCACAGTTTCAGGTCTGCACAGTACATGACCACTCAGGAAAACCTCTTTCCTGCTCATTCTTCAGTGATGTCATTCCTCATAGGTTGATTGGTCTTCATTTCTCTTGCAAATACTATGCTGGTTCTCCTGTAAGTATCTGCACAATATCCAATGAGACAATTAGAGTCAGGTTAGTGCTTGGGATATTTTTGTAGTTTATGACTTTGGTTCAAATGTCATGATAGCCACAGAATTCATAAAGTTTTACATCAGCAAGAGAGGTCACATGTCATGTAACTTGGCCTTAGGGACAGCTTTCTCCCATGCAAACATGTCTTCTGAGAGCAGGGCTGGAAAAGCCAGGTAGTAAATTCTTGTGGCTTGGCACTGGCTTTAGGACATGTTGCTTTTAGGGGAAATAGGTGTTTTTAGCAAGGGTCAACATAGAATTTGATGCTTAATGTTTCAGTAAGCTAAAAATGTTTGCAACTACAGAGCTCCTTCTCTTTAGTAGGACTTGACGTGTGGTATTTCATTTATTAGCTTCTGTGCCCTGAGAAGACTTTGGTTGCTTATTTGTTTTCTTAATGACGAGAAGGGCAAACATTGTATAACTTCTCAGGCAGCAGCAATTATGCAACTGATCCTGTTATCATGGAGCCAAAGTCCTTCCTAGTCCCTGAGCACCAGCTGCTTGTGTTCTGGTTGCTGCTTTTTCCTTTTCTTTCTTTCTCCCTGCCCCCCCGATTTGTTTGTGAACAAGTTCTTTTTTTTCCCATGTTGCTGTTTCCTTCTCTTTCCAATGCAGTTGAGACAGTGGTTTGTTTGGGTTCAATCTTCAATTTGCTATGCTGCAAAATCAAACTGCCCTTGTACATCATGGGAAGTGTGAAATGTATAGACAAATAAAATAGTTTGATACTTTATGGGTATATAAGAAAAGGCATTTGCTTGGATCTGAATGAAATATTGCAGGTGGCCTTTGTTGGAGTTAAGGTCAAAAGTTGCAAGTTCATGTTCTCATGATTTTAGAAACATGTAAATAACTGGTGTTCGTTTAGTTTGTTGGTTTTTTTCCCTTCCTTCAAAGGGTGGGCCTGAGAGAAATATTAATTCTCTCCCCTGGCCCTGCCCTGGGATCACCACATAAAATATAGTACTCCTGTGTATAAGATGAGGTAGTTGTAAATCTCGTGCTTTTACAGCTAAGTGATCTCACTGCAGTATAATAAAGGCAGTTAATATACTGTAAAAATGCTTGCCATATTCACACTTCATTTTCAGTTCCCAGTTTTATGTCATGTCATTTCCATTTCATGTTACATGGCTTCCTGTGAGTGTAAGTGACCAAGGCAGGCTGTTTTGATCCTTGATAAAACATTTGGAGATGGGAGAAGAGATGGTAGGCTTGTAATCTGCAGTGCTGTTCTCTGCTTACAGATGAACTGACTATACCGTCTACAAGTCCCAGCAGAGGATAAATAATAGTTGATCTGTGATACCACACTGTTTGCTGCACTGCTTGTTGCTGTGTCAAATGTGATCTGCATCAGTCATAAATAGGTTCTAGTGCTTAGTGTCCTATATTGGGAAATAAATTAGGGTTAATGGTTTAAGGTCCTTATTTAGTTTGTAAGTCTTATGCTAAAGAAGTTATATGGAGTGCAAAGGTTGTATTTTCTTGCTCACAGTGTCTGTACTGTAGATTGGGTATTTGGAGAGGTGGCAAGGTGCTGTCATTTGTAGGAAATTGGGGTCCTTTCTTCTGGGCTATTTTTGTTGGAATTTCTTTTCCTTCAGTGGCAGTCTGCCCCATCTGCTTTTGGCAGACCAGGCGCACAGAAGATATTGTATTTTGCAACCAAAAGACTGGATGTATAGCATGTGTACTTCAGTCTTGTCTACTCATACCTTGCCCCTCCAATTTCTCTTGACAGAGACATTGAGTTCTGACTTGGAAGAGACTGTATGCTTTAGCCACACTTATCATAGGGTTACTTGATTATTTCCATTGTTAGTGAAGGTTCTGCTAGAATTCTTACCTCAGCCCTGCAGTTCTGTAAATTCCAGAATGTTGTACTTTATCAGAACACCTGGTACTGGAGAAACCTAGAAAGTAATGATGAGAAGGGAAGGATTGTAAAGATTTTTCTGGAAAAATACATAAAACCAAGAAAACCCAACTTGATATCATGGCTAATTCTTTGTCAGCATGGTGGTGGGAATGCCCTGGTCTAATGCAGAGTTCACAAAAACAGTGCTTTTGTAAGGTAGAAAACTTGATTGGGAATTTTGAAATTGCTTTTCACATCTTATTGAAATATTCTGTGGTCCTAATAGCAGTGTGTTCTTGGAGTATTTGTTGTTTGCCTCCATGTCTCTGCTTTATATATGTAGTTTTTCCAATTGTTTCATCAAGGTTTTAAGTGATAGGATCCTTGAGAAGCATTTAACCACTGTTCAACTGTATCAATGAATATGTGCATAAATTAGTGTGTGATTGGATGACAAGGTCTGGTGTAGACTGGTAACTTAAAAGACTTTTTTTCTTACTATTGTTTTCAAAAATAGTCAGCAGTTGAGTTAGAAATCTTAGGAGGAAGATGTTTCTTTGCTACTTGGGAGAAGAGATTTTTTTGTTTGTTCTTGTTTTTAAATCTGGTGGTTTCTTTTCCAAGTTGCCATTGCCTAAATCTCCCCTTAGTGCAGTGTTGAGTTTGGTTACTGGAGAGTTTATATTATGTTGAAGGCAATGGGAAATGATAATTCTACACATGCTTCTAGTGGAATGCAGGTGAGGGTTGGTACCAATTTACAACAGTGTTAGGAGCACACTGGAAATGAACGGCAGCTCAAGTTCAGTAATATTCTTGAAGACTTTCTTTTTCAGTCTCTACTGTCTTTCCTATTAAGTGCTGTTTGGATTTTTAATTAACTACTTAAGGATGTATTCATGAAATGTTAATTCTGTTAAAAGAGATTTCTGACTAATCAGTCCATTGTACCTTTACTCTTACAAGAGGTAAATCTCAATTGTGTTACCTGGTAAGGAGAGATATGAGAGGAATTTTCATCAAGAGTAGTACTTGATCACACTATTTAAAGACTGTTTGCACTTCGAATCTATATCCAGAAGAGAACTGAGGTGGTAGCTTTTCACTGCAAATACAGCAATATATTATTGCCCGAATTGGTCTCTCTAAAGAAACTAACTCCAAGTTGCCATCTCCTGAAAGACTTTGGTTGCAATATGAAAATCGGTCTTATTTGGACATTGAAAAGCATGAAAATCTAGTATCTTACCATGGTTAAGCTTTTTTTTTTCTAAAGAAGAGGTGATGCCCTTATAAACTAGGAAGGTCATGACATCAATAAACGTAATGATTTGTCTTATACTAGGGAAGTATATATGGCGTTTCCTGGTTCTGTGATACCCTTTTTCATCTCTATTTCACCAAATCTCGGTTTTTAAATGTGTTTATTTTGGCACCTTGCAGTGTTCAGCAGTGCTCCTCATTTTGTCAGAGCAAACCTAAATATTTCTGATTATGTAATGAAAAACTCAATTCCTTCAAGATAACACCATGTGAACTTTGGTTTGTTTTTCAGTGATGTGGACAGCAAGCCAAACGTGACGTGTTTTTACAGAATGGCTAGGAATCTACAGTCATCAAATTATGGTTACCTGGTGTCACTAATGGTATTTTTCAGAGTAACTGTAAAGGCACTTCCTCTCCCCTGGAAAAATATATCCAAACACAAATAAACAACAGTTTAAATAGTGTTAACAGGTAGCTTTTATACCTCATCAGTTCTTAGCTTTTTTTTTACTTCATGTTCACTTATTTCTCATGTAGCAGATTGGTAATGAAATTTTATTATTGGCTTGGGGGGTTTGTTTCTCTTTTTCTCCATTATGCACTTTTTTTTTACAGTTCGCTATGGCATACACAGTTTTAGCCAGAATCATGCTTTTCTGGTTAACTTTGATAATTCTAGTGCAGAATTTTCAAATAGTTTTAACTTTCCAATAGGAAAAATAATTATGACCGACTTAGATTGTGTTTAGTATAAGTAGTAGGATTTCTTCATTTGGGAAATACTCCAGGCAGGCAGTAGAGGAAAAAAATTGTAGAAGAATGATATTGTTGGTAGTTCACAGGCAAAGGAAGAATAAGTTCTTCAAGTTATATTTGCGGCAGGTTGAGTTAGAATGTGTTAAGAGCAAGGAAGGATCAAGATGGATCATCAAGTAGCAGTTAGATTCCTCTTCCTAAATGTTGTCCACTTTCCCTTCTTCAGCAAAAAGCCCAAAATCAAGCCAAACCACCTGCCCCCAAAAATGAGTAAGACAAAGATCCAGATGGAAACAAAAACTTCATGCATACACAAACTCAGTAACTGCAAATCTGTTAGAAGTATTTACTTATGAAGATATGATTCTGTGCCTGTGTAACAGGGAGAGCTGGATAACTGTGGAAAACGAGTTAAATTTCTGATCTGTTGATCTTTTCTCTTAAGAGGTTTCTTCATGATTGGTCATGCAGATCACGCAAATATTGAGGTTACTGGATGACTGAAGAGACATTGTAATTTCATATTGGCAAGTGACACTTCCTTTAGTCATTCAGTGTCTTTAACTTTTTTTTTCCCCCTGTGTGTATTAAGACTTAGTCATTGAAAATGGTCTGGATATGAAATTTGCATCCATGTGTTTTTACAGATTTTGCTCTGAACATTCACCCATGTTTTTTTATGTAAAGACCTCATGTCTTGGCAGGAAGCTTTTTGTGTGGAATACATGCTTGGACAGAAAGAAAACATGGAAAACTAAATCTGTTATCTGCATTCTTACACTTTCAGCTTCTTAAGATTGCTAGGTGATATATCAAGTTATACTGTTAATTGGAGGATAAAAATGGGTATTACTTACCCATCTAATCTAAGTTAATAATGATCAGGAGTGGTATTATGAGATCTTTATTGGCCTGTGATCTCCCTCAGATCCAACATCTCAGAAGAAAAGGAAAAAGAAATGGATGAGTTGAGGAATGAAAGGATGGTCTAGAGAGACACTTTTGAAAAACAGACTGGCTTGTTTCAAGTAGTGAGTCCTGCTTTCTGAAGGAACAGAAAGAAGTACATGGTCATAATTTTTGCAGATGGTTTTAAGAGTGACTTAATTTAGACACTTCTTTTTTCTTGCAGGACTTGTTCTGCAGTACCTTAGTTTCCCTTTGGTTCAAGAAAAAGAAAAGTCAGTTAGCTTAGCTTTTTAAGTACCAGTGATGAGCTGCATGGGGAGGTCTGACCCCCATTTGTGGGGAGGTGTCTGTTCAACTTGGGGGTCACTAAATGAAAAGGTGACTTTTTACTTTGGGCACTCTTTGATTTCACATTGCAGACTGAAACAGTTATTGGGATATTCAGTATCATTTTAGTCTGCTGATGTTTGTTGGGATTTTTAGAAATTTTATTTCTAACACTGTGTTAGCTGGGCAAGACAGGAAATGTTTGATTCAAAATGAGATCCCTGGCAGCTGCCAAGAAGGCAGAATCCAAAGATGTGAGGACTTTGCAGGCAGTCTGCAGAACAAGCTCTCCCAGGAACACAGTAAATGATCTTGGATGATATTCAGAATATCTGTCTTCTCTCAGGATGGTGTCCATAGTTCAGTGGATTTCTCTGTTTCCATGCAGTTACTAGAATAAGGTGTCATCTCATTTGCTATCACATGCTGGTAAACTGTGCAGTAATGTTGGCATTTGTGGAAATTGTTGTCCTAATGTTCCTTTTCTAACATGCCTTGTTACTTCATTTAAGTTAGAAATTAGACCTGGAGAGAGCTGTCCAAATATATACCAGCCTTGCAAACTTGCAGAGTACGAAGAACTGGTTATGGGTGGCAGTTCAAGGAGCTGACTAAAAAGACTCTTCAGTGAGATGAGAACCAGAGTTCTGCAGCACTCTGCTGAGACATGAAGGCTGGCAAATTGTGGTGACATGACTAGCACCACAATAGCTACAAAACATTTTATAGCTGGACATGGGCCTTGGAAACAGAATCTGGGAGCTTAAGATTCATGGTGTAGTGTGTGATAGAATAAATAAATCTTTATTATTAGGATTTATGTATATCATCAACTTTGACTTGTTCAGTTGCAATGTTGAACATAATCTTTAGGCGATTCATAAACATTTAAATACATACTGATTTGTTCTTTTGGTGGACAGGCTACTTACAGCCTTAACTCTATCTGAGCTGGCCAAATTCTCTGTCAAAGAGACATGACCGACAGACCTTCTCAGAACGGTAACATTTAATTTACAGCAAGGAAACAATTTATTGAAATACATGCCCTTCAAGGCTTGGAGTTGAAGGTCACTGACCCGAAAAGAGTTCTTGTAGAACAGAAATAGCTACCTGGAAACCCAGAAATGGAAGCTCTGCTGCAAATCTGTTTCTTCTGATCCCTGGATATACCTGGACACCAGCTGTGCAGCGCACAGCCTGGGAACTGTGTGCTGAGCCCAGGGCAGTCCACTGGTGGGAAGTGTGTGCAGCCTGGCTGGCCAATTAACTGGAAGTCGGCTTCCTCTCTGCCAGCTGCCCTAATTTTCCTTTCTCTCAACACACACTGAGCAAGTGGCCCAGTGCTGTGCATGCTGTGAGTGGCTCAGTGCTGTGTTTGAAGGTGAGGGCACTGTTGAGGTGCATGTAGGCTAAAGCTGCTCTCCAGGAAGCACAGCTACATCTCCTTTACTCTGGGACAATTTCTCCATGTTGCAGAGGAGAAAAGTAGAGATTCACAGATGCAAGAATTAACTTGATGCAAGACAGCTCTTGCGTTTATGAAAATGTTACCTGGAGTACAGCACCACGCAAATGGTTGTGCTCCTGTCAAAGGCAGCTCACCAGGACAGCTGCTTTTGGGTAGTACCCTAGTGTCGACAAAATGTTGCCATGCCAAGATTCTCTGTGATCCTTGTTAAGGAAGGGCTGTTAGCACAGGCCAAAATGTTGCCCCTCTCCAGCACTGCAGGTGCTGGAGAAAAACTTGTCGCAGGACTCGTGTGCTGGACTGGCTGACTGGTGGATCTCTGGAGGAACCTGCTTGGAACTTGTAGGGCTGGATGTGAGTCAAATACAAAAGATGCTGCTAGTCAGGAGATCTGTATGCTTGGGGAGGGCCTGTCCTCTGCCCAGCATTTTCTATAGTCTGTCTGCTTTCTGTTCTTTTCCTCCTGTTTTTCATGTGCTGCAGACTTAATGACTGGTTTTCTGGCGTCCAAGTAGATGCCTGGAGAAAAAGTTATGTCCACTGGTGAAAGGTTACCTTCCCTTTTGTAAAGTGTCAGGATAGGTAGGAGGCTGAAGGCTGCAGAGTGAAAAGAATCCATGCAGTTGGGAGGTTTGGGAAAGCAGGGCAGCAAGTCAGCTGACTTTGCATGTTAAATGTTGGAATTGAACTCTGGGATTAAGACGAGCTCTGTACATGACAGTGGGGAAGAGAACCTCTCAAGGTCTCTCAGGCTGGGAGAAACCTTGGCAGGCCTGTAGTCCAACCTCTTGCTCACAGCTGGACCGGCTCTGAGATGGGACCAAGTTGTACTGGGCTTGATTTTGTTGTGTCTTGCAAATCTCCAAGTCTGGAGACAGCACAGCTTCTCTGGGCCCTACTCTGGTGCCTCTGTCATCAGTGGGGGAATGAAGCTTCTCTTTATGTGCAGTCTGAACCTCTCTTGTGTCAATTTATGTCTGTTGTCCCTTGTCCTCCCACCATGCAGTGCTGTGAAAAGCCTGGCTTCGTCTTTGGTTTGCCAATAGCCTGTGGCACCTTTTAATATAGGTCAGCCTTCAGTCCTTGTTAGGAAATTGTAACTTTGTGATTAATTAAAGTAAATAAAAATGAATATGAGCTTGGAAGTAATGGCAGGGATAACATAGTGGTATATTGATTACATTATGCAATATAACATCAGTGAGTGTAGCTATATTGAGCAAGCTAGCATGTAGACACTAATTGAGAGGGGAAAAAAAATCTTTATTTACTTTTGAGTGTAGTGTTTGCAACAACTTACACACTTCTCTTTGTAAAAGATACAAACAAATAGCCATGCCCCATCAGTGAGGGAATTGAACATAGTATTTAAAATAGTATTGCAAGCCTTCAAATACCAAGGTAGCTGGTTTGTTCTTAGGAATGCCAGAGCATCTGTCCTCCAGGCAGGTATTTGACTTCTGGATTTCAGAATTGTAGATACCAGTGATTTACATAATCAGGGTTTGTCTCTGTATCCAGAGGGTTTTATTCATCCTGTGGAAAACTAAAGAGCTAGCCAGGCATTAGCTTCCTGAAATAAAGAGAGAACCCCTCTCTATTCTGGTCTTTGTTTCCCATTGATGAAGCAAAATGTTGTGTGCGTTCATGTAGGTTTTATTCTTTCATAAATAAAAAAATAGCTTGTATAAAACATACTCCCACTATTTCAGTGTGTACTTGACTGATCTGATTAAGGGCCCTGTCCTCTGATATCTGATCAGCTTAAAAAGTATTTCTGTGGTCACTAATCTGTATTTCAGAAGAGATGACCGCTGCAGAAATTTTGACTATCTTTATCTTCTTGGAGATGCACAGGGATAAGATGAGAGGCACTGGACACAAGCAGCACAAGGCCAGTTACAAGGAGGGTAGAAATTTGTACCATGAAGGTTAAAGGCACAGTTGGTTTCTCAAAGGGACAATGAGATTTCTACCCTCAGAGATGCTCAGAGCTCACCTGAGCAACTGATTTAAGCTGCCCCTGGCCTGAGCAGAGGTTGGGCCACACTGAGTTTCACAGCAATCTTCCATCCTGTATCATTCTGTACTTATGTGCAAACAACATCCAGTATTTCATTGACAGAAATCGTAGTGCTGTACCAGTAAGACCCAGTTACTTAATTTGAAAACCTCTATGTAAAAAAGACGGTGCTTCTTATCAAGCAATATAATTAATGAAATTTTGTGTCACAGGTGACCTGCAAATCAGTTCAGCATGTCTATGTAGGGAGCATCTGGAGTTTAGCACTGAAACATTGTGATTTATTTCTACAAGAAGCGCTTTTCTTTGCTGTTAAGAGCAGAAGACTGTTTATGGGTGACCAAATTAATGCATCCTTGGCAAAGATTTTTGTAAATTGTGGATTGGGTAGGGTAGGTGAGAGCATTCTAAAGACAACTTGAAATAAATTTTACTAATCTATTTAAATGTACATGGTTTTGATGGTTCATTTAGAGAGGGAATTAGCATTTATTTCCATTTGGAGCATCAGCTTATAGTAGTAGATATTATCAAAGCATGCAAATTTAATTAGGGAGTAATTAAAAGGTGAAGTAACATGAAGCGTGTATGACAATTTTCTTATTCCTTTTTCAGACTAATTTTGGCTTTGACTTAACACAAATGCAGTTTATGGAGCATTTCTTCTTTCCAGTGGCCTAGAAATCAGGTGTTGCATTAAGTCTTCCTGACTTCCAAATGACTGCAGTTACACTGAAGCAAGATTTGGGCTGTCCAACAGAGCTTGCCTGCAGTGAATGAGATTGGATTCATTTCCTTGACTTTCATTGTGTTGCTTTAAAAAAGCTTAAGTTGTTGGTGTTAAACTTTCCTTGTTTTTAAATTGTACCCAGTGTGAGATTGTTGAAGTTCTTGTTTTGCGTTCTGCCTCTCTGTGTAGAGGATGCTTCTGGAGGAGAGGTGAATGCAGCTGCAGTTCAAGCAGGTTGATGTCTCCTTGTATTATACCTGGTTGGCCATTCACATCTACATCATGAGGCTTTGCAGTATTGAGAAGAGCCTGGCTGAAAGGCAAGACTAGAATTCTTTAGGGTAAGGAGGAGCTGTTTGAAAGACATAGAGTGCATGGTGCCCAAGAGATCCAGCAAGGGTTTCTGTTGTTTGTGTTTAGCTCTTGGACGACTTCAGTGAAGAGGAGCAACATTTAAGAGTTGTGTGTAGTAGGGTGGCTGTAGCAGTCTGTCATTAAGACTCCTTTTGTGAGGATTCTTCCCTTTGCTCTTGAGTGTGAAGGTGTTTTGAGGGTTGGCATGGAACATAGCATGGTGTTGCACAGAGTGGGGTATCTTCATTTTTTTTTCTCCCCAATTTATTTTTATCTGTCTAAACATGATTAGTTGTTGGGATTATATATTCCCCCTCCACCTCCAGAAAGTTGTATTTAAGCTGTGGTGGTGTTTCCTTCGTGCCTGCCACTAGTATCATCTTTCTAGTGTTTCCAAGCTGTGTTACACTGAGTCTTTGGGACAGCAAGAACACCTTGTTACGGTGTTCAACCATGTTCTAAGTTGAAGATGGATGGAATAATAGTCGGTGAAAATTTTTAAGCAGTCTGTGGTGACAAATGACTGTAGGCTTAGGTGTGTCATTTTTGCTGTTTTCTATTGTGAACCTCGGGGGTTGATCTCTGAGAAGGTGAAGTGCATGCCTTACTGCCTTTCCTTCATCCTTCTTGAGCAGGAGGAGGTTAATGGAGATTTCTCTAGGAAGTATGTACTCATTTGGAAGTATGATGAGAATGCTGAGAGTTCGGTTTAGAAATAAAAAGCAAAAGAATCCAGGAATACTGGTGAGGAGAAGAAAGTGTCTAGGTGCTGGAGTTGTGAACTCTACTGGAAACAGATGTGGTACCTTTCTTTACTTCTTCCTGCATGCAGTTCTACAACTCTAGAGTTTGTTTTAGCAGAAGTAGTGAATAAGAAACAGTAATGGAGAAGAGGTTTTTGGAGGGAGCCAGAATCAGAAGGTTTTTACTGGTTTGAAGTTTTTGTTTGTTTGTTTTTTACAAATGGGGCTGACCCTTATGTTGGCTTTTAAGGTCTTGTCTTTGTCAGAGGGAAACATCTGGCTCTTTCATCCTGATCCTACTGTTAAAACAGCTGGAAGTACTTAGACAACATGTTGCCCACATTTGTATTCCTTCTCTCAGATTTTATGTACAGCAAAAATATTTTGTTGCCAAAGTTATTTCTCATCCGAGTAGGCAGTGTGGATTGAGATCCAGGCTCCTGCTGGCCTATGGTCCTGACCTCTCACCTCATCTGGCTAAAGACAGGCTTTGACATCACATCCCTTGCAGTGTGTCTGAAAGTGAACCAGGGAGGTAGAGAATGCATGCTAAGCACACATCTCCGCTAGAAAAGGCAGAAAATGTGCTTGGATCACATAATGTTTATGATCTCTTTGGTTTGTTTCCGGCACAGGCAGGATTTTATCTCTGTTGAATGTGGAGTAAGTGCTAGCGCTCAGCTACTGTAATTCCTTTCAACAACAGTTTATATGTAATGTCTTCCTTGACTTCTCTTTGATGTAACATGCAAGTGAGTTTTTTAACATGGCAAAACATGGAAGCAGGGAGGAAAATGGCTGGTTAGGTCTGAATAGGTTTCTGTTGAATACCTGTGCTGTATGTAGGCACAGAAGAAACCTTGTGCTCTTGTAGGGCTTTCATTTTTTAATATTCTGATGACACTAGTGTGGTATGCATGAAGTTGATAAACATAGTTTATCCACAGGGGAATACTTGGAAAATAAATAAGGGGAAAGGAGCTAAGATGGAAGTCTGCATAACGTTTGTATTTCTTTTTCAGAAATAAGATGTACATAAAAGCAAATTTTTATGGTGTTACTTGATCAGTTTTCTTCTTTGCAGGAACCAAGTGGTTTGTGATTGCTGAGATTTTGTTATTCAGCACTTTTTGTGTGATGTCTGGTGAGGGTAGCAGTCAAATTCTATTTGATTTTTTAAGCTCTAGAAAACAGTGAGTACTGAGATATTCAGGCAAAATAAAAAGACACCTAAAACACCTGGTTGAATACCTAGTGGGATGCAGGTCTGGAAATGTTTGTTACAGCAAGCAAATTATTTAAATGACAAGGACAAAGGATTAATGGCAGCTAAGAGAAGTTATTCAAGTCATAAATTGTATTGTTAGAACTTGATTTAAACTTTTTAGTTTCGGTTCTGAAGAAGTATATTTGGATAAGAAACAGTTCAAGTTCGGTTGACACTGAAACAAAAACATGTTTTTACAAAAAAACCAACTTACAATGCAAGAGTGCGTTTCTTATAAAATACGTGTTGACTCAATGGACTTTGCATTTTAAAAAAACAAAAAGCTTTTATTCATGTGACGGAGAAAATATTTTTAATTATCTTATGTAATTATACAGATTACCTAAATAAACTCTTCAAGAAATGCCTGTAGATTGGGACTTGAGCGAAAAAGAAAATATCTGTTAAAATTGATGGTAACTGCTGTGAAGTGTCACGTAGGTTTTTATTGGTCATGCTCAAGCTGGCTGCCCTAATATTACATTTTGAGAAAATAGTTGCAAATGGCATGTTCCAACTCTTTGAGCCAAAGGAAAGCCCTTCAGTGCAGCAGGGAGCTTTATGTAAGCCATGGGTGGGGGTGTTTATGGTGGCTGAAAATTGTTGTCTGAATGACACTTGGATTCTGGAAAATAATAGACGTGGCTGCTGCCAGGGTTCAGTGGTGGGTCATGAAAACGAGGTGACGCAGAGCTCAGCTGTGCCGGCGTCGGCTGAATCAGACGCCGCCTGTGCGTGCAGCGTTCTGGGGAGGAGAAATCACCACCGTGTTTGTTTTGCACTGCAAGTGGAACCACCGTAACTCCTTGTTGCATTTGTTACTTATGGTGTACTTTTTCATGAGGTAATTGCTACTTGAGGCACTTTTGAAGTGGTCAGGAGCAGACACTGGATACAGAATGGGCAGTTTGGTTCTTCGCTGTGCTGCTTTTCCATTGTGGCTTTGAGCAGCCTCTGCACAGTGTGTGATCTGCAAGTGGGAAAGCCATTAGCCAGAGAGCAAGGTGCTGCCTGTCTGGAGAGGTTCAGGGTGAACTTAGATTGGTTTCAGTGGACAGAGATGGGCAAGGAAGCCTGTAGGCAGCACAGCCACAGAGTACCATATTGCCTGCATGCCACCAGGAGATCCATTGTCCCTGTGGAAAGTCAGGAACCTAGTTCAGATGGAGAGGTGGTGAATGCCCTAAGAAATCATCCTGGAAAGCTAAATCTGAATCTTGTTCATAAAACATAGATCCTTTCCTCCAGGAAAGGTTTAGTTTAACATGCCAGTCAGTATATTTCTCCTTTACTCTGGAGACTTGATTAAGGAGAAAGGTGAGTAAGCTATGCCACCCCCTTGGTACTGACCAGAACAGGTTCTCCTTTCTCAGAACTTGGAACAGGGTTTTTGTCAGAGTAGCTGCAATTTCTGCTTGAGGGCTTGTGTGCCTTCACTAGGCTGGGGGACGTGAACAGACCGGAGTTGTTTGAGCTGTCTTAGGTGCTTCCAGAGTTTTGCTCTTTGTGACTGGTGGATTCAAAACTAACCTATTTTGTTACTTAGTTTAGTTACATTTCTTTGGAGGATGATGTTTTAGGATATTCAAGGTTGAAAACATCTTCCTTTTTCTCGTTGCTGAAGTACAGATGGTGTGTGCTATTGGTTTTGCAGTCACTTTTGTTAACTGATGACCACAGGGAGAATTAAAGCTTGGGCGATACTGAAGATTGGTTGATGGAAGTAAAGTAGGAGTGCTTTATTTTTTTGGCACCACAGAAGGCGTTTAGTTCTTGTTAACTATGTTTAAACAGGACCTCCTGCTCCCCTCTGTTTATTGGTTTTGAGACTGCAAGTCAAAACAATTCCCTTTGTGCAGATGCTTTTGATAAAGTCTTTCTCAAGCTATTGTGACCCTGGCAAAATATGGAAGTATGATAAATGCGAGGGAATCAGGACTTAGAGACAAGGCATTCCAAATGTACTGTGGGAATATAGATAAACTATAAACTTTTGGTTCAGGATCAAGTAAATGACACGTATGAAGGAGGGTTGCAAGCTGTCTTCAGGGTTGTACTTCCTCATGGCCTTTTTTTACAGTTTTAACTGGAAAAGATGCTGATATTTCCCTTTAATTTCTGCTGAAGGAAGCTTGTGGGTTTTGAGTACTTGTAGTGTAACTTGTAGTGGTCATTTGAGCTTTGAAAATATAGTAAGTGTTAATTAAATTTAGTGCAATCACGGTCTGATCTGATTTGGAGCCTGAGACCTCCATTGTCTGTATTTAAAGATAAAAATCTATCATTTTGAACCTGAGAGGTGGTTGGCTATATAATGAATTTCTTAATAGAGTGAAATGCAGTTGAAGATAGCTGAAACTGTAGTTCCCTATTTGTTTTAAAGTTTGTCCAGTAACTGTTACTATGACAAAATGACCATTTGTTTATTGTCTTAGTTTAAATATTTACTTGCTTCTGTAGAGATAAAATCAAAGTGCTCCCCTTAATTCTTGTGTTTCTGAGTTCCATGGTCCAATTTCTACAGTTTTATGTGTTGTGCACACAGGTAGTATTTGGTTCTGGCTGGTGGCTCCTTATTTTTCCCTGTGAACAGATGAAAGTGGAAGGAGAAGGTTTCATGGTCATGGAGGATGGAATTAGGACAGAAATTCTCTTTTAGTTGATAATGCTGAACTCTTGCACTTGCCAGCAAGTTATTTAAGTTTTTAGAGCATAGAACAACATTGTAGCAAAATGTCTTATTGTTTTAAGCTCTGCAACACCTCTGTGAGCAAGATTTTCACATTAATGCCATCTCCCTTACAAAGCCTTTCAAAGGAACCTGATGCTGTACTGCTTTTTTTACCCAGGTTAATTTCCCCCCACTGAAATATTTTCTGCTCCTTTTAATGTACAAAATAATAAAACAATGAATGATATAAATTGTATTATAAAGTTTTTCCAGTTGCTCTAGGTATGCCTGTACTGTGTAGTGCTGTGGAGTATAGGAACACCTGTACTAATAGTGCCAAATGGGGCTGACTGGGAATCAGAGGTAAAATAATCAGAGGTCTGCCATCTCATGGCTAATTAACCAAGGTGCAGCATTTCACCTAGTTATTTGCCAGGTCCTACAGTGGCTGCTGCTGGGTTTACTGCCTCTACCACCTGCCTTGGGTTAGCTGGAGAACCTTGTTGTGATGGACTCATGGAGTCGTGCTGAAGTGAGCTCAGACTTGAGCACAAGCCTTGTTGGCTTGTGTGTGTGTCCGCTTGCAAATTCTAAGATGAATATTTTATAACTCTGAAAACAAGAGGCAGACAAACTGGGGGAGAGGCCAGGGAAAACTGAACGTTCAGTAGCTTCACAGTTGCTCAGCTGGGTTAGTGTCAATGTAGCTTAGTTCTTATTCCCTGCTGTAATGATGAGAAATCACTTGGTTCCTCAGAGGGATGCTCTGCTGATCACGGGCTGTCAGTGCATTAATTACTGGGCTTGCACTTTGTATTAACTCTTTAGCAGTTCATGTGCTCTCAGTGAGTATAATTTAATCAGAGAAATACTGCTGTGTGTCAGTTTGCTACAGTTCCTTTCCCCAGAGCTATTTAAAAGATTTCTTAGTTTGTGAAAGTCCAGTTGTCATAGGAATGACTCTTCTTTCATTTCAGAACAGCAGAGCTCTGTGACTTTATTGTCACATTTATATTCTAACCTTTTTCTCTTTTACCTAGTGAGAGAGCAACTTTGGTGTTGAAGAGAAATCTCGGAAAGGAATGGGCCCTGTTCTCTTGAAGCTGTTTGCCCTGATCCCAGGAATGCTGTAGAGGTTAGTGACGTGAATGCTGAAGAGCTTTTGTGGAAATTGCCTTTTGATTTGTAATTGGCACACTCTTCAATAAATTCTGTGTGAAGCAGTTCATTTGCCTGTCACAGAAAGGGAGTGAATTCAGGCACTGTCAGAACACAGCTTAAAATTGCTCTACCCAAACAAAATTTAGGATTCTGTTTATCTGTGTGGATGCTGTGGAAATACATTGCTGGGTGGTCACAGAAAGTTGTGTGGGTATGATGCATGTTTAGAGACAAGCTGTGTTAAACTTGGAGGTTTTAATCAATAGGTTAAAAAAAAGGGTAAGAATGATCATAATGCATGAGACTGTAGTGCCTGATTCTTCTTTGAGTTTCTCAAGTCCCTCATTTTTGCTTTGAGAGAATACTCCTGATCTTCAGTAGAATTGACAGGCTAGGAAGGGTCCATTCTGTATCCACACAGAGGTAATGTCATCTCTACTTCTGCCTCAAGTGACTTGTATTTCGGTGTTATATCCTAGTTTATTTGGGTTTGTACAAGCTGTATAGACTGCTTGCTGTGAATGTTTTTCCCCAGAGCCCTGTAGTCCTGCTACAAATATTATGGCCTGCAAGAGGCTTCCTTTTGCAACTAGAACGTTCAGTCTAGTTTACTTCCATGTTTTTTGGAAAGATTAACAAGGATTATGTAGATTTATCACCTAGTGGATTGCTTTTTAATTAATGACGTAAAAGAAGTTTGTATAACTATTAAATTCAGTAAGGCTTGGTTTTGCTGATGAAAAACAAATGTAGCAAGTAAAGTTTGATGAAGCAGTGGGAGGGGGAGAGGGAAGAAGTAGGCCTATTGAAGTGCTCCTAAAGCAAAGAGGTGAATTTCCATAGGAGCAGTTGAGTTAAACTCTATTAAATCTGTCTGGTTTACTGTAAAGGATTCTAATCTTTGTTAGCTTACTTCATTAGCATAGGTGTGTGTGGTGTGGCTACTGAGGAGTAATGTCCAAGCTTTGCTAGGACACCCTTTAACATACACGCCCTTTTGGAGCAAAAAGAAAAACAACCTAATAGAAAAAAGGCTGCAGCATGTCACAGACACAGAAAGTGAAGAGGTGACCCAGTGGGAAAAGACTTCATAGTACAGGGAAATGTTAGTTGGCATCACTCTTTGAGGCATGGAGATCTCAAAAACTGCAAGTGTTGCCACTTGTTATCAAGAGCTTTAGTCACTGATGTATTCTCATCATCTTTATCTTGATTCATATAAAACTGAGAAGTGTAAAGTGTTCAAGGGGAGGTATCACTTCTAATTTAATAAAAGCATAGGGAAGACAAAAACCCCAAAGCACATCCTTTCATGTGAAATCCTGCACTCTAACATCAATGCTTTCATTCTAGCTCTGTGCTGCTGCTTTTGTTTCCAATGTTTTATTCATTAACAAAAACCACAAACTTGTCCACAGGGGGGTCTGACAGAAATATACCTTTTTTTACCTTAATAGAAAATATCTAGCTCCCTTCAGCCTAGTGTGTTAAGATGGTTTTGAGACATACATATATATATATATATATATACATACACACACACACACTACTTTATGGAGAATAAAAGAAGATGAAAGGTTCACCTCCTCTCATGTTAGTCTCCCTCTTGACACTTAGTAAAAGCAGTTGGTTTCAAGCAGCCTGTTGAATGCAGTGTATTTTGTGAATCTTTGAAGACTGTCTTGTAAGAATCGTGATCTGCTATTCAGATACTTACGTAGAAAATAGTTCCTTGGCACTTCATGCATCCTGTTCTTCCAGTTCTGAGGACATGCAAGAACTGGCAGAGCTTAGCAGCTTGGTTTTAGGGTTGTGGTTATATTCCTTTCAGACCTGAGCCTGCTATATTTGATTTGATTGAGCTCTCCATGGGGCCATGTTGAGTTTCTCTCCAGCTGTGGCATGACTTACCTGCAGCTACATGGATAATAGTAAAAATTGTGATGCAGTTTATGAGCACATAGGAGATAATGAGATAAGGGAAGACAGCCAACCAACATGAATTTGCCAGGGAGAAAATTGTGTCAAACTGATTAGTTTGCTTCCTTGACAGATGAATTAGATTAGTGCATAAGGGAGGCAAGGGATAGAAGTGATACAAATAGAAATGTATAAGGTTTTGAAGGATGATGTTCTTTTGAGTGTAATATGTGCAGTATTTTGGTTTTTTTAAATGGGATCTTCCTTTAAATTACTATATTGCAGGACCAAAATTTATTAAAAATGGTTCTGTGGAGCACTTAATAGGGATTCAGGATCACTTGGAAAGGCATTTGAAGTAGGCTTCTATACTAGCTTGTCATGGCTGGATTTGTCAATGACCACCATGATTTAGATTTTAGCACATGGAGTAGAGTTTACTTACGAGATGTGCAGGTGATGTCAGTTTGGGAGCAGACAGAATGGGCAGCTGAGTGTGTTGATATGAAGCTGTTTGTCACTGGGGTAAGCTAAGTGTGTGTGTTGGCTTGACCTGACTCACCCTGTGTTTATTTGTTATATCACAGGAGCTCTGTCAGTGTATATAACCTAATTATGCTGAGTTTACTGGGTTGGATGGCCTCGTCCAATGCGCACAGCACAGTTTGTGGTACTTTTCTATCCTTTAGAAAACTGCAGCATTGAAACCTAGAACTTGAGAGGAAGCATTTGTTTATTTGTAGCACTTTCTTTATTCTGCCACAGGGAGAAAATGTATGAGTAGGGAGGAGTGACCATATTTTTTAAGAGCTTTTATAGAATAAGATATAAAATATAGAAATAGTTGTTGTCTTGAGATGGTGTTGGGAGAAGTCTGACGTACTGCTTTGTTTTAAATTCCCTGTGATAGAAAGGGGTATTTGTTTGCCATGCTTTTGCACACTCAGTGCTCTTCTCATAGTTGTCAGGTTATCATGAAAGATTCATTTTGTGGCTCCCTTAGAGCTAAACACCAATTTTTCACACTGGGTCAGTAATTTTTTGCTAGCAATAGATTAATGCCTGAAACTCCCTTTGACATGTTCCCATCTGTTGGTGATGCCATAGTTTCTTACGGATGTGAAGCATAGTGAGGCAAAAAAAAGTCTCTATTTAGGTTATCTCTGTGGGGATGCTGCTCTCTGTTTCTGTGATCCCTGCTGCTGTTTTCCTGACTTGTTGGGGTATGGCTTTCTCCTTGGTATCCTAGGAAATGTTTTTCTAGCAAAACTACAAATTAAGAAGGTGCACCTTAGCAGCCGAGAGTGGTGCACCAGTGCTGTAATTGGAATAACAAGAAGCTGTGAAAGTTTCATGCCCGATCTTCTATCCCAGGGAGAGGGGGGATATTGGAAGAGCCACTGCTGATAAGTGATAGCCTGTGAAAGGCAAGCCTTAGGCAGTCCCTTGGAAAGAGTTTTAAGTCCCATGAATTGAAACAAACTGGAGGCACAGTAAACCTAGTTTTAGAGCTTTCCCTTGTTTAATTTTTATTTCAAGAAGCTGCCTGGGAGAAATCTCAAAGGCACATTCCTGTAGATGCAGGAATAACTGCTCAAAGTGCTGGGAGATGAAACTGATGTGCAGCAATTTTTATAAGTGAGGAAATAGTAGTGCAGACAGGGGCTACCACCTGCCTGTGTTGCAGTGAGAGTATATTAAAAGTACTGTTTGCTCTTCTTCTTTAGTGTTGCTAAAAGGTCACCTTAGGAGAAGACAGAGAAGTAAAATCAAATTAAAAAAAGAAATGAATGATAAAATTGTGAAGGAATATATGGATGTATAAGAGAAGAAGCCTTTGCTGTGATAGTATTGTTGCAATTAAATCCTAGTATTGAGCATTTATTTACCTAATTCTTTCATGTGCCTTTGCTTGTCAACATATTGCGGGGTTTCACTCTGTTTATTGCATTGTGTTTGTCTTAAAAATAAACAAGAGTAATTATCCTCATTCTGTGCGCTGCTTACTGTCAAAGCTGAAAAGGGACACAAAACCAGAGAAAAGGAGTAGCACTGAAAAAAACCTTGTTTTCTCTCCTTGGGGAGCAAGTTCTGTCCCCAGGTTCTTTGCATCCAGAAACAGCCAAACACAGTGCAGATTATCTAGATGAGCCCATACACTTTCACAGATGCACTGCAGAAGCCAGGACTTGCATTAAATAACTGCCCAGTGATTTCTGTAGCTGTAAATGACATTACAGTGCATTTGATAGACAATTACTGTCTTTTTTTTTGTTTTCTTCTTGATGTTTTTTCCTCCAGTAAGGAAGTCCATTTTCCTTAGTGTATTGTGTGTATGTGTAGGTGAATCCAAGGGAAAAACGTGAATAAACTCCATGTCAGTAGTTGTGCTTTTACTATGTGGTTGTTCAAGCTCTTTTCAGGGATAAATTTAGTTAAAAAGCAGTGTCCACTGTGGTCATTTGAGCATCATTCTGGGAGAATTCTTTTTAGAGAACTGCAGCTTCAATCCTAATTTGTTTTCTGTACTCTTGGTTTTTACTAGGAAAAGAGGCAAGTATAGTGGTGAGACATAACATGCAAGTTTGGATAACATAATGGATTTCTTTGGAAAATACTACCACTTCTGAATAGTTGTTATTATTGAAACAAAACACCTGGCAGTTCTAGACTGTATAGTGCTGTGCATGAAAGTAGCATTGCAAGCTAGAATAGTAAGCAGTGTTAAAAAAACCACAACAAAACAACAAACCCTGAAAAGCAAAAAAGTTAAGGAAGAAAATCCACATTGCATCTGATCTAGGTTCTAGTAAGGAGTGTCTCTTGTCCTTTATTTTTTTCCGGAGAATAATTAGTTCTATTGTAACCAGAATTGAAACATACTTACTTTCCTGTGAGATAAGAGAAGCAGGAAAATGTCATCTTGCAAATTAATTTGTAAGCCATGATACATCATTCTCCTTTGCAGTGATTGTGCTGCCGACCAGATGTCTTTTTGCTCGAGCACACACTTTTTCATCTTGATCTGGCACTAGTGTGATTTTGATTTATTCTTTGTGAAGCAGCTGTATCAGTTACTGCGGCCTGTGGATGCAAGGAGGGATCCCTTCCCTTGGTGTCCCAGCCCACCGGGAGGGAGCAGCTGCTCCTCGCTCACAGCCACACCCACCTGGGCGCTGGTACAGTCGGGGCTGTCCGCGCAAAGCTCGGGAGAGCCGCCTGACTGCCGCAGGGATGTTTACTAACCAAGGGCTAGCAGTGCCTTGGAGGCACAGGAGCTTGTCTCTTACCTCTAGTATCTTACAAGGGGAGGACTTGGAAACTAAGGTGATTGCACTGAACTTCAAGAATTCAAGGTGGGATGAGACCTAAATGAATCCCAGCTACTCTTACTTTTTTGCGTGACACTTTCCCCCCCTAGACTAACATTTAATTCCACGACTAGCGCATGTGATATTGTACCGCTTGTCGTCAGACTTGCTGTTATAGGAAAAACTGTACCAAAGCTGAGATTGAGCAGAGATTTAGTCAAAATCTAGTAATATTTTTGAATAATGTGAATAATGTACCTGTGCATAATTTCCTGTGTTTAGGATGCTGGCTCTAGAGAAATAAGTCAAAAGTAGGTAGTTTACATTTATCATTCTGGCTAAGGAAGAAAATAATTGATTTTAGTTTGTCACATGGGTAGTTTTCAAAATACAGCTAATATGAGCCTTGAGTGCAGTGGTTGTGCTGTGAATCAACCTTGTTACCAAGTTATATTACACATGTTCTAAGAAATCTAACAAAGTTGGAGAAAATAGCATTAAGGTAGTATTTTCCCTGTCTCTTGAGTGCTATAGGCTTCATTTTTTTCCCTTTGAATAAGAGAAACTCACTTTTGGGGGCATTTCCAGCTGTCCTATTTAATCTTGTAGTACACTGCAAACTGGTGTCGAGAAATCATTTATTCACTGTGAAATATAGCTTTTATGTTGGTACTATTGCCAAGCAGGGCTAGAACATGAGTAATGAAGAGACAAACAAAAATAGTTTTGAAAGTAGTTACAGTAAATAGTAAATATACCAACCCCTTCATTGGCAATCAAAAATAAGCAAAATAAATATGCATTTTCTAAAATGTTGCCTCTTCGCCCCTTTATGAAAGATACCAACTTTAATATATAAGAGTATCTACACCCACTTCGGTCATTTAATAAGTGTGCCATTGAAGAAAATTTTCACTGGAGAACTGCAAGAATGCATTCACTTGAGTAATTAATATTGCTTTAAAAGTCTGCATTTCTAGTCTGCTTTGTAGGTTTGTGTTTTTTCTTGTTAAGTGTTTATTTTATGGGGAGTGTTTTGTCTTTTCTTTCCCCTCTTTTATTTTTTCCTATTAAATCCTTTATCTGACACATTCACTGCTGGGGATGGAAACCTTGCAGCTCTGATGGGCTACTTCTAAACCCAAACAGCTCTGTCCTGCCTTGGATCTGTCCCAGGTTTTCTCTGCAGGATAGACTATACCCAGTGTTCTGGGAGCAGCAGTCTTTTGTGTTACCGGGGAGCTAGAGCTGTTTTCTGTAAGGAAAGATTCACAATCTGCTATTTTGTCTTTATTCTTTGCTCCATCTGAGGCTCCTGGGAGGTGTTTCCATGTGCAGTCTGGTGGAGCTGTATCCAAAACCAGGCTGGGAGCCCAAGATGTAATCTAGCTCTGCCTGCAATTCTCAGGTGTTTGAAGCCTGAAGATGAGACTGAGAGGGGTTGAGTTGCTTTTATCTGAAATTTGTTACTGTCATCCCCAGAGGATCTTCTGCCACCCAACAGAGAGGGGTTAGGGGAAGGAGAAGCAGAAGAGAGGGAAGGTGGGGAGAAAAGACAGTACTTTTCTCTCATTGTTACAATACTTGCTTAGTTACACAAAACATAGGAATCTTTACTGATTTTCCCAGTGGTGTTGCCTCTTAAGAGGAGCAACTGCGGGAAGTGGGGTTGCTTAGCCTTGGGAAAAAGAGGCTTGGGGAGGACCTTATTGCTCTCTGCAACTACCTGAAAGGAGGTGCTAGTGAGGTACAGGTCAGTCTCTTGTCCCAGGTAAGAAGTAACAGGATGAGAGGAAATCACAGAATTGCTGGGCTTGAAAGGCACCTCTGGAGATCATCCAATCCAACCCCCCTGCCAAGGCAGGGTGGCCAAGAGCAAGTGGCACAGGAACATGTCCAGGTGGGGTTGGAATGTCTCCAGAGAGGAGAGTCCACAACCTCCCTGGGCAGCCTGTTCCAGGGCTCTGCCACCCTCAGTGTAAAGTTCTTCCTCTTGTTGAGGTGGAACTTCTTGTGTTTTAGCTTATGGCCATTGCTCCTCATCCTGTCACTGAGCACTGCCAAAGAGAGTCTGGCACCATCCTCTGGGCACCCACGTTTGTGATATTTATGTGCATTAATGAGATTCCCTTCAGTCTTCTCTTCTCCAGACGGAACAGGCCCAGCTTTTGCAGACCCTCCTCATGAGAGAGGTGATCCAGACCCCTCATCATTTTTGTGTCCCTCCACTGGACCCTCTCCAGTAGCTTCTTGTCTTTCTTGTCCTAAGGAGCGCAGAGCTGAACACAGCACTCCGGATGTGGCCTCACTAGGGCTGAGTAGAGGGGCAGGATCACCTCCCCCAAGCTGCTGGATGCACCCCAGGATCCCATTGGCCCCAGCCATCAAATGGCCTCAAGTTGTGTCAGGGAAGGTTTCGACTGGGTATTAGGAAAAAGTTCTTCGCAGGAGTGGAAGAGGCTGCCCAGAGAGGAGGCTGCTCCAGTCACCGTCCCTGGAGGTATTTAAAAGATGTGTAGATTGGGAACATGGTTCAGTGGAGGACTTGGCAGTGCTGGGTTAGAGGTTGGACTTGATGATCTTAAGGGTCTTTTCAAGCCTCAGTGGTCCTTTGGTTCTGTGCCTGTATGATGTACAGAACTTGATTCTGGTGGAGCTCAGTGGATGTCTTTGGACCATCCTAGTTTCAGGCAGTAGAGACATGTATGCAAGAATTTCTGCTGCTTTTCCACTCATCTCTGGACTGAATTGCTAATTATAAGGTCTTGGGCTGTTTTATTTTGTTTTGCACTTAGGAATACTTTGAACATGCAGGTTAAAACATTGGGATTATTCACCCTCATTTACTTTCTATTGCTTTGGGAATAAACAAGCATTTGTGCCGAGGGTTTAATGCTGATTTAAATGCAGATATGCTGCTGTTTTTGTTGCAATCTTTCTGCCTCAATGGTGGCAGAGAGAGGAATTTTATTACATCAGACAAACGTGCTGGTAGGATAATTTTGTTGTTTTTCTTATCTGTGTTGTTAGAAACAAGGGCGGCTCTATGGAGACAAGTTTCACAGGTAATGGGCTTCTACTTACTGTCCCTTCATATGCAAATTTCCTAAAGGCAGAAGAAATGTTTTCTTTTGGGTGCATAAATGGCTGGTTTACATGGCTGGAGGAAGTTCAGGCTTTAGATTGCTGTTGGGAAGAAAACCCACTACCACCAGCACCACAAATGGGGGCCTGCTTTGCGTAATACTGTGTTCCTGTTAAAAAAATACGGTGGCTTTTTTAGCTAAATATGATCACTATTGTTGTTACCAAGCATGTCCTGTTTGGGGCTCCTTTGCTTCCTGCATGGCCTTACTATGAGGATGTACAGGCTCTCTCCTGTTCCAGTTTCGCTGGTTTTCTTCCCCATCTTCTCCACCACACCCTCCCACTCTCCATTACTTGGAAAGGTGAGTAGACCAAAGCACTCTTCCCCATTCATGGTGGTGGCTCATTGTTTCATTATTGATTCGGATGCAATAACTTTCCTCAGAAGGCTTTTTTGCTTTGCTTGTTTACTTCGAATGCAAGAGCCACTCTCCAGAACAGTGTTTTTATTCCTATGTATTTGTTGATGTCTGCATGCCAACCAAGCACATGCTTGTCTCTTCAGATCCCAGATTATTTTGCCTTTTTGTTTGTTTTTCTGTGTGTGTGTCTTTCTCTCCTGAATTGCATGTTTTAGTCATTGCCATGCAGTTCAGGTCGTCAAGCAAAATTTCAGTTCTGCTCTATTCCCTATGTGCTGTAACTAGTATTCTGCTTGTCCAGTTAATGCAAATCAGTTGATTTAGGCCTTTTGAAAACAAAACAAAAACTAAACAAGAAAACCAGCATTCAAAGATGCTCAAGATATTTTACCACAGAACACATCAAGAATTCAATTAGAATTTGCTCTCCAAGAATATTGAGAAAGCAAATAGTCTGCTCTGTTTTGGTTTGAGTTTTTTAACCAGTTGTTACCTATCTTCATGGTATTCTGCATATTTTTCCTGATGCTGCATAGGTTGGTTGGTTTATAAGCTTCCGGTAAGATGTTCTGACTGATTCCTCTATTTCAGATGATTTTGCTGAGGTGCAAATGTTTCTGAGATGTTTCAACTCTTCCAGCATATGTTCAAAACCAGAACGATGTTTCAGTGCTTACTTTTCTTCCATGTGTTTTTCAGTGTTTATAGCAGTATTGAGGTTTGCAGGATAATAGGAGTTTGCTTATCTGCTGTCTTGCCAACCAGCAGGTGTGAGTGGGGATCATTCCCACCTCAAATGTTCAGTTACAAAGTTCCAGATTAACACTAATCTGACAAATTTTAGGTTCCAAAAGTAATCTGCTGTGCTTATAACGTATTCATACTGGTTACACTGAAGAACAGAATTTCTGTTCCCTCAGTCCAAAACCTGTTAACTTACAAGGCATCATTTTCTATAAATAAGTGTTCCAAAAATACATGTTGGTGGAGAAATGTCTCTATTTTTGTCGTGTTTTGTGTCTGCTTCAGCCAAGTTGGACTTTGCTTCTGCCTGTTGGGATTTTTGTGTTACACATATTTTTGTCTCTTCAGTTAGCATATTTCTCTGGTAAAAAAGGTCCTTTGCATTCCTTGAGTTGAGGAGGAATTGTATGTCCAGACTTTGTGGCAGTCAGAGCTGGATTGGTGGCTTTGAGACCACTCTGGAACAGGTCAGAGGAGTGGAAAAAATGCCTTAGTGTTATGATTGCACAAGCTTGGGCCAAATGGTTTCTTGGAGCCTGGATGTCTATGAATGAACCACCTGAAGGTGCTAATGCAGGTGTCTCCTTTCTAGCATAATACCTATATAGAGCCCAGTACTTTGATCTTCACTGTAACCAATGATTAGGGGTAATGAAATATGGCAAGATTGATTTATTTTCTGGAATGGCTATTCCTCATCTTGTAAAGCAGAAAGGTTTCTTTTACACATAAAGTGTTTTGTTTGGTCCTCAGCCCTGAAATGGCAATATATTTCTGCCTTCTACAAATTATTGAAAACCTTTTTCTGATATAAATGTTGCCTTTTTTCTCCAACCTAAGCAGGTACCATGGAGCAAGAACAGTTTGAGGTATGGAATTTCCAGCTTCTTTGATGGCTAGCAAACCCAAACTTGTTTTTGGAGATGAGATCTGTATTTATATGCAGATGGGGTGGTTTAAGACTTTGCATTGAAATTCAGAGGTGAAGGTGTATAGAGCCCAGCAGTCAAATACAGATTTCAGGTAGCCTTAGGGTTGGATGGTATTTCTTGATCTTTTTTTGCGAAGAGATGTCACAGATACCTCAAAGATGAGGTTTTCTGCTCCTCCTAATTGGATGTTGATGCAGTATTTGCTACATGCCATTTGGCTTCTGAAAAGTCAGAATTACTCATTCAGTTCCCCAATCTTTTTCAAAAGCTGCTTTTAAACAAGTGGTGGATGTACCTATTCAAATGCTTACAACAGCAGGTTTACCTTTTGGTTCTCAGGATTGTGTGTGATAGTTTAAGACAAAATAAGAATTCATCTTTTCATTTTAGTTGAAAAAGACATGGAGTAAAGTGTAGAGAGGCAGACACCTTACATGAATGTGTGTGGCCAGTCTAAATAGCCTGTATTTGAGCTTTTTTGGCATTTGCAATTCCTTAGCTCGTTTATTAGTTTATTACTGAGCTGAGAAAATGGAAGTCCTTAAATCTTGTTAAAGGCTTCCTTAAAGAAAAACAGTACTGAGAATTGGGTTCATGGTGGTGACACATCATAATGAGTGCTAAATAAAGATGTAGGAAGTGAAATTATCATCATCCAGCCAAAAATCACATTCTAGATGCAGTGTGGACAGTTTTGTTCCTCGTAGGAAAAGGAGGCACACATTTGCTTCCTTGTGCACTGTCTCATCTTTACTCTCTGTAAAAGTAACTTGTAGCTCCTTTCTGTTTCATCAAGGTGTGAGTTTTGTACACCATCCCCACATGTCTGTGAGCAATGATTGCAGTCACATCCTTTGCCTCCATGTGTGCATGGGTAGTCCGTCATGCCAGGTATCCTGTGTTCTGTGCTATTGTTCCAAACAATGATGTTGAAGCAGGCTCTCCAGTCCCAAGGGTAGTCTGGATGGTGGGACTGCACTTGAGGTATTGAAGTTGTCTGTGCTTTTCTTGCGCGGAAATAGAAACGAAGAAAAGTGATGCAACTTGAGCCGTGGTGTGGAGAAGTACTACACACTATTTTCAGCTGGGGTAGGATTTAATACTTTGGTTTACTTTATTTTTTGGAGGTGGCAGAAAGAGTATTCGTAGCCTGGGAATATTTTGGTATAATACTGTAAGTAATTTTGGGAAATGTGGTTAATAATTAAAGCATTAGAAAATGCCATGACAGAGTTATCTTCTAGATAACAAGTTCTACATAGTAAGTCAGGAGAAGAATAGCTATTTGCAGAAGTCAAAAGCAGTACTTTATTTTCTTATTTGAATGAAATGAAGTGCAAAAGGTTGATATAACTAAAGGTCATTTTCATTTAAGTTATTATTAAGTAAGAATATGTGCATTGTTAAGTCTTTAGCAAGACAACTCTCCTCCATCCCTGCATCATAGGTCAAAAGTATCACTGTTACTTAATTGTTGTCCTTTTACACGGAACATAAAACATTAACCTTCAGGAGGGTACAAACCACAGGAAATCTACTCTATCAGCACTTGCTATTATGTATCATTATCATGAATAATTTGTGGGAAATGGAAGAAGACTGATAGTCCATGTTTTATATCTTTATCTTTCTCAATAAGCAGTTACTAAAGTTCTTCATATTTGTTGAAGCATTAGGAATTTGTGTTTGCAGAGATTTCAAGGCATTAAGGTCAGATTGAGTCTAAGAATAGCATTTCTAATATTGCAAATGATGAGGAATTGTATCTTTAATTGTCATCTGACAGGAGTTCAGAGAACAGGAAAAACATGTCCTGAATCAGGATAGCAAAGCTTTTTTTTTCTTCTTCTTAGAAGGTGTTAAAGCAAAAAATAGCTGCATTGAATTCTCAGGTTTGGATCCTACCCTGTGAACTGAGACATCTCTGTAAGCAGCTCTTCAACCTGTAGAAAGAGACCTGTATTAGGTAGGCCTCTGCACTCTCCTAAAAAAGTCAAGATTAAGTTTTTAGGTGGTAACATAAGATTCCTCGAGATAAGTTTTGAATTGTTTCAGCGCAAAGGAGAAAAAAACCCAACCATACACACAAAAGTCATGTCCTTGAAATAATAGTTTGACCTTGCAAATCCTTGCCTGCACACCTTCCTTAGCTTCCTTAATGATACTTAGCAATACAAAGGCGGGGTGGGAGTTGATGGTGTTTTCTTGTTGGGGGGATTTCTCAACGAAATAGTTCCTGTCTCAGCCAGATTACTGGCTGTTTAACAAGAGGAAATCATGGTATGGGAATAGGCACTGTTATTACTGGGGCAGAACATGGAATTTGCTTCAGGCCCTGTCTTACAGGGACCGGGCAACATTCCCCAAAGGCGTGTGTGCCAGTTGAATCTGTCAGGGAGAGCTCATGCCATCCTTTTCAGCCACACAGCTTGCTTGTGCATCATTTTCTTTGTGTGTGAGTAGTTGTTTTGTGTTTGGTGGCAGGACTGGTGGGGGGGAAGGGAATGGGAGGAAGTAGTTGTGTTTCTCGCTTCCCCTCCTGCTGATGTTTTTGTCTACAAAGAGAATTTTTTATTCCTGCTCAGTTCTAAGCACAAATGGATGTGTATCTAGCCAGTAACAGCTCTTTATTGTTTCCTTTGAAGGCCAGACAATGTCCTTTTGAATAGTGCATATTGGTGATCATCTTCAGAATGTTAGTATTAACTACATGGGTAGGGCATCTGAAATGAAGGAAGGAAATAACAGACCTAGTAGGGAGGGAATTGGCAGGTATGGAATTTACTGATCCTAATGGACTTCTGTGATTCATTATAGCAAGAAGACTTAAATTTCATTTTCCTGAGGTAGTTGGGGTGAAGGTGTGTATTGGTGTCCCATTATAATCTGCAAAGAAAGAAGTTGATTCCTGTTTCACTGCTAAGCTGCTGATGTAATACCAGTATAGTGCCTGGAGAAACACTTGTGACTGTAATTACTAAGTAGATAATTACCTAGCTGCTTATTTAAATAACATCCTTTTGGAACTAGATGCACAGCTCGGACCTGTAATAGCTATTGTGAAAATGAGTGTGTCTCATGCAGCTTCTGTCTGTCTAGTTTTTTTTCTTCACAAATGTTTTGATAGCTCCAGTAGTATTACCCATACATTATCATACCATGTTAATGATTGTGTGTGTGTGTGTTTTGTTTTTCTTGCAGTGTCTGTCTTTGAGCTTTGTAAGTTGTTGGTATTTTCTCTTACGTAATTTATGATCATTTTTCTGACATCTTCCACTAACAGTAAAAATCACTTGAAAATGTTTTGAAGGATAGAAGTTACCTCTTACACTAACTCCTGTGAAACTTCTGGGGAATCTCATAGGTTCATCTTGTGGGATTCCCATATAAATTTAACAGAAAATTGAAGAACTTCAGTGAATGGCTTTATATCAGAGCTGCTCAAATGGGTCAGCCTGGCCTATGCTCACAGGGAAATGGGCAGCCATTTGACAGCCTGTGGAAAAAAACAAAGGACTGTTTTTAAAGTGAGGATGCTTATACTGTGCTTTCACTGCTTGCTTCATTTCTCCTCACAGGGAGATTCTTCTGCTTCTACCACTAAGAGAAAACCATAATGTTTGTTACAAGAGCAATGGTTTTATTGTGCACGTTTGTAATCCGCTAATCAAGTGTCTTGTTTTAGTTTTGGTCCATACAGAGCATGATGCTCTGCAACTGCCATTAATTCACATTTTTAGCTCTAGTAGCAGAAGGTGGGTACAATAGGTTGAACTGCTTCAACCCTCCTGGTAAACCACATGCCTGTCACAGTGGGGCTGCATCACAGAAATTCCAATTGCTTAGTTTGCTTTTTCAGAATAACTTCTAACTTCTTCCTCGGCTTAAAGAAGCCAAACACCCAGCAGCTGAAATGTGCAACTCACAGGTTCCCTATGAAGAGTGTGCCTGCTTGGACCTGCTGGGGAAGAAACTCATCAGGGCTGTGTAGTAAAGAATGTGGGGCAGCAGCGGGATGTACATGCCAGAAGAGGGAATGCGAGGCAGGGAGGAGCCTCCTGTGCTGAGCATAGGTTTCTGTCCTTGCCTTCCACAAAACTCCTCTTTTGAGGTTTTTGGAGCTGCCCTCTAATTGCATCCTTTGTGTACTGGGTGCTTAGCTCTCAGATCACAAGCAGAGAGGAGAAGGACATCAGCTGGTCTCTAAGGGACACAATGCAAGCGAGCAGAAAGATTCAAGCATTACAAGATGGTAGGATTAGCTGCTCTGCAAAGTATCCTCAAATAGATACCACATTATTAGACATCGTCAATTTTAGCTTAAGGGAGGGTGTGTGTGTGTTCATTGTGTGTATAGTGAGGCTGTTGCCGTGCCTGTGCTGTGGGGCAGATCTGTGAAAGGAAGTTGGTTTATTAGGTGTGATGCATTCTGATCTGGCAGGGCTGAGTGGGACAGAAGAATCCCTGAGGAAATGCGCTGCTGGGTGTGCAGAGCAGCCTTTCAGTTGAGGTTGCAGAACCAAGGTGTAGCATCATGCTCAGAGGGATGAAGTAACAAAATACTGCCCAGCTGCTCATGAAGCATCTGCTGAGAGAGTCAGGAGGCTCTTTGGGGACTGTAGGAAGTGAGTGTGCAATTTAAGACTCTACTGCAATGCATGTGCAGAGCCAGGCCAAATTCAAGCTCTACAACCAGTTACAAGACAGGTGTTCCCTAACTTTTGGGTTTGCTTCTCTTAATTGCTGAGCAGGGTGCTTGATTGTCATGTGCTATAAACAAGCAGTTGTGAACAGGTGAAGTGACTGTTACTGAAAATACTGGAATCTTTTCATTTTTAGCATTAAGGAGTCTGCCAGGTTTTAACAATGAATTCAAGTCACATGTGATGGTTGCAACTGACTGAGGATTGTGCAGATGCTTTCACTTATTAGAATAGGAAGACCCTTTCTTCTAGATGCTTTGTTGTTTATGGTAGAAGGTTTAGGTATACTACTTTCTCTTTTGCAGGCCTAAGCCTAAACAAAGAAAACCTCAGTCAAACTATTTATACAGGACAAAGTAGGAATATAACACTGTTCTTTCACTGTTCACTTTCACATATCTAAGATTTGGGCCTAATGCTGGAGGTCCCAGAGCCCACAGCTCTCTTCCTATAGATAATCTGTGCTGTGATAATCAGAGAAAATATCACTGGATTTGGACAAGCAAAAATAAATCACAGAAATTCTTTCAGCTTTCATGTACAATATATTTCAGATGGCATTGCATGGAACCCACACTAGCATTTTTTCTAATAGGAGAGAAACACAGTCGGAGACAAGTCTGGAATAATTCCAGAAGTAGTATCTGCTCTGGAATTTGGTTACTTCTGAAAAAAAAAAAGAAAAAAAGAAGTAATTAATTGGGATGTTATTTATAGTATGTTGCATCCTTTCTCCTCTCCTCTCTGCCCAGTCTTTTACATCGAGGTTGAATACATGCTTGTAGTGGGGAGTAGACAGGAGGGACCATGACTGTTAGGGAAGTGAGGACTATTTTAATTGTTCTCTGCTTTTGGCATCCCTTTGGGTTAACTGCCGCAGTGGAGGTAAATAAATCACAGCTGTGAAAGGGCATCCTAGTAGGCTCCTGTACACTAGGAAGATAGTGTGTAACATTTATTTGGACTTCTCTGACTATTCAAAAATTGTCAGATCTATAACTACAAGTGTGTGGCTGAACCAGTGTAAATTTCTGTTTTAGGTGTATGCTTAGGATGAATAAAACAATAGGATTTAAAAGAAAAATTTGCCACACTAGCGAAAGTCCACAGCAGTTGTGGATTTGATGACAGTATGCATTGTGGGTGGGAATATAAAGTTCTCAGCATCTTGTGAATCATAAAACGAAATTTAAAATATTGTCTTTAAAAGATTTTATGAAAAAGAAGATACAGACTTTTTTCCTGCTGCTTAGGCAGTGAAGGTTTGGGTCTTTGATCTCAGATTTGATATTTTGTTAGTTTACCTGTTACAGCAAGAAAAGCATTCCCAAACTGAGGAGTTTGGGAAAAGCTACAGGTTTTTGGAGGAAACTGTGTTGTTTTATTTTTAGCTGCATGATTAATGCTGATTCTAAGTCTTACCTGTGTTATTTCTTAGGGTTGATATGCTAAAAGACAACATCCAATTCTATCTAATTTTTCTTTAGTTGTGAAAAGCCAGTACACATTTCCAGCATGTACTGACAGATGCTGGTTTGTAACTTAGCTTTCTTGATGACTTCTCATTTCATGAATTATTTTTTGCATGGTACCAAAATGCTCATTGGCATTAGTTCCAAATGTTTTACTGTGTGTTAGTAAAATACTTTATGGTGAACATGTTCCAGAAAGGTATCTCTTTCTTGGGTTAGAGAGAGAATATTTCTTTATTGATGTTTCTTATTAGTAGTTAATTGCCTTCACTTTTACAAGTATAGCTCCAGTTTGTTATTGATGTTATTTTCCTGGCTTTAGCATCCAGCTGGTGTCTTTCATCACAACTTAATCTTTGGGTTGGAGTTCTTCAGTAATGTCTACTTTCCCTTCGTTACTCTAATTACAGCACCTTTGGAATCATCACTTCTCCTTTTATTAATTGACCCTTCATGGTAACCTCTCCTTTTGATAATTTAAACCAGTTCTTTAAGTTTCTTGCTACAAGGCATTTTCTACTCTTGAATGATTTTTATAGCTATTACTGACCTTTGATTTTTCAACTGCATTTAAGCAGTGAGATGTAGGCATTACAATTCTGTGGTGCATTTAATTATTAGTGGTCTTTACTTTGTATCACAGCTGAAACTGTTTCCCCTGTATTCCCCTTTACTCCTTCCCTAACTTGAATATGGTTGTGAGAATAGTCCCTTTTGCTGCAGTGTCCAGTTGGCTACATCTGTTTTACAGATTTATCTGCTCTGACCCTCACACCTCTTGTGCAAGGTCCTGCCTCTTAGACTTCAGTCTCACTGCTGGAAGACTGAGGTGTTATTCTGCAGAGCCAATAGCTGAGGTGTGAGATGAACGATAGCTCCATTGAATAGCTTTGTGTCTTTGCCATAGAGAAGTCAGGAGAAAATCTATGCTTGTCTCTGTATGATAAAGCCAATGTCTGAGAGAGTTTGAAGGTGTTGTGTGATTAGATTTTAAAGTACTGTTTTTATTCTGGAATTAATTTGAGAATACTTTGCGTTATGTAGATAACACTGTTGTAAATGCTGTGGGATGTGCACCAAAGGATTGTAAAACTCGTCCAAAAAAATATACCAGAGCATTTTGCAGTGTTCAAAGCAGGGCCAGCCGTGCTTTCTAAAGTTGGAAAATATCGGATGTTTTTCTCTTTCAAGTTGTTGGCTTTAAATCCTCCAGGCACGTCCTAATCAATGCCTAGCATATAAAATTAGCTAATGCTCTTAACTGCAGTGTGGTACTTATTGTGAGAGAGGGTGCTGTGTATTTAAAGGCTTTGATGGAATAATGCCTCAATCTCCTGTACTCAGCAAGTTCATTTTCCTTTCTGAGCAGGATACAAGGGAGCTTCCAGAAGTCAGCCAAGATGAATATGGTGAAGAGGATCATGGGCCGGCCCCGGCAGGAAGAGTGCAGCCCCCAGGACAACGCGCTGGGCCTGATGCATCTGCGGCGCCTCTTCACAGAGCTCTGTCATCCTCCAAGGCACATGACCCAGAAAGAGCAGGAAGAAAAACTTTACATGATGTTACCAGTATTCAACAGGGTAAGCTGGGCAATTTGCAAGAGGTGTTTTCTTTATTTGAATTGTCTGCTCATATTTTGTATTCCCAAGACTTTTTGGTTCTAGTGCAACGGATTTTCTCCCATTGCCATCCTTTCAGTTTTCCCTTTCTTCTCACACAGTGTTGTGTTAGGGGATAAACTTACCTTTGGAGATTCCCTTTTCTTACCACTTTTTCTCAAGTGCAATCCACAGATGCGTGTAGGCTGACAGCTTTTCTGCAGTGCTCACTGTTATTAGTCATCTGATTTCCAACCTAAACTTTGGTAGCAAGTTTATGCCCACTTTTTTTGTGTGACAGCGCTGTCCTCGAGTCTAAATAGCTCTTCTCCCTTCTTTGCGTTTATTGTACTGATGCATATTTAGACATAATAATCATAATGTGTCCTGTCAACTTGGTTTTGCTAGGCTACATGAGCTGAACAGTTTTAACCTCCTCATGTGATATATTTTCTATATTCTCATCACCCTTATAAGCTTTTTACTGTGTATTGAGTCTGAATCCCCCTTCGTGGACAAGGGAGATTTTGAACAAGCAATCTGTAGGGAAGATATAATAGTCACTTTTACAGTGGCATTCATATTTCACTACTCCGTTGTACTCAGGCAACAAGATTTTGTTTGGAGGCAGAACTATGGCAACTGTCACTGGAATTAATAGGAACTAAATCATAATGTCTTGTATCACTCAGTTACACTGTCAGGTTATTGTGAATAATAATTCTGATGGTAGTTTTAGGGTCTTGAAAGACCAGTAGGTACAGATCTATCTAGCTTTCATTTTTTTTCCCCTGCTGTGACCTAAACTCTTGCTCCTGAAGTTGTTCTTGGGTGATGGATTTGTGCTTGTATATGCTACCACAGAGAACTGGATTAATGCAAAAACTAAACTGATGTTTTGTTGAAAGTATGGCTTATGAAGATGTTAGACACTGAGCTGCTTGCATGCTTGTGCTGGTTTTGGCTGGGATAGAGTTAATTTTCTGTATAGTATCTAGTGTGGGCTATGTTTTGGATTTGTGCTGGAAATAATCCTGAAAAATATGGGGATTTTTTTTTTGTTGCTGAGCAGGGCTTACACAGAGCCAAAGCCTTTCTGCTCCTCACCCCACCCCACCAGTGAAGAGGCTAGGAGTGCACATGGAACTGGGAGGGGACACAGTGACCCCAGCTGACCCAGTGGATACATATGGTGTCAGGCTCAGCATATAAAACGGGGAAGAAGGAGGTGGAGGGGTGTTCAAAGTGATTTGTCTTCCCAAGTCACTGTTATTCATGATGGGGCCCTGCTCTCCTGGAGATGGCTGAGCACCTGCTTGCCCATGGAAAGCAGTGAATGAATTCCTTGTTTTGCTTTGCTGGCTTGCGTGGCTTTTGCTTTCCCAAGCATCTTTATCTCAACTCATGGGTTTTCTGCCTTTTACCCTGCTGTTTCTCTGCCCTATTCCACCTGAGAGCAATGAGCAGGTGTGGTGCTTAGCTGCCAGTTAGGGTTAAACTACAACAGTGCTGTGTAGAAAATTAATCCTAGTCAGAACATAGGATTACTAGGATTTTCGGTTGACTGGGTAGTGTGCTTTAGTGGATGGATCACTTGAATACCATTCTGTTGCCTTAGGTCTTATTTCTGCTGGTAACCTGTTGTGTGAGTTTGGGAGAAGTAAGCTCAGTTCATATACCTCCTTTTTAATTTATCTCCTTGGATTATATGCCTTTTAGTTACGGACTTTCTTGATTTGTTATTACAAATTAGCACAGTGGAATCTTAATCTTGCTTTGAGCCCATGAAGGTTATTTTGATGCAGTTATGCTTAGAAATCTCCCTCTGGTGGTTACATGAGGCTGATGCTTCTGGAAAGTAGAATGCCCCCACTTGAGCTTCTTCAGCACTTAACTCTGATCTGCAGGTGGAGAAGAATTTTTTCTTAGCCTTTGTGGTAATACTGGCAGTAACATTATATCTATAGAAATTGCAGTTGGTGATATTGCTGGGTTTAAGTAGAACTAGTGTAGCGACGCACATACAGTAGTCTAAGGAAAGACTTTGATTATACTGCTAAGATGAAAAAGACCAGTTTTAATCTCTCAGTTGTTTCTGCCTTTTCTCTTTTCCTGTTTCCTTCCTTAATACAATTCCCCCTCCCCACCCCCCTCCTTTACACCACTTGCTGGCTTTGTCCTAATTCTCAGCCCCTCCTCTGGACTCTGGTGAAGTCTAGTTGAAGTTACTTCTTGTCTTTGCACCACTTGTTCTCACTGTTCTTCATTCAGCTCATGTGTTGAAGCATTCTGAAAACTAAATCAGTAGCCCCAAATTTTGTTGTTACTTCATCAAAATCAGCTCTTGTCTAAGTAATCTTGGGTACCATTTGCATTCTTGAAGAGATGATGGTTTCTGTGATTTCTATTTGTGTGAATGCATCTCAGAAACTTTTCCTCAGTTTTCTTCTTGTTTATAGTAGCTTTTCCTTCCCCAGGTTCCCCATGTCTCTTTTCTATTCTTTACAGAATCCATCTAGTTTTGTTTATGGGCTCTTTTCTCTGAGTGCTAGAGACTCTTTTGTATCCTTCTTTACTGAAGCGAACTTGATGCTGAAAGCACATTCCTATGTGTTTGCCAGATGTTTTATTTTTCAGTCCTAGTTCTGGTTGTTTTCTTCCTCTTTCCTCTTTTTTTCACCTCCATCAGTTTCCTAGTTTAGTTTTAACATCACTGTCCTTCGAGCTCTACCTGCTCTGAGCTTGTGAGCTTCATGGAGCTGTCCTTCATGCCACAAATACAGGCTGTTGCCAGATGTTGTCACTTCAGTTTTCAATCTCTAAAATCTGGATCATAGCTTGGCATATTGAGGAAAGCAGGTGTTGTTTCTGCTCTTTCACTTCCTTTCTTGCAGACCTTGATAACTATTATCAGTCATCGATGAACTGGGATAGTGTGACCCAAAAAAACCTGATTTTTCTTGATCAGTCAGGTCTCATCCTGTCACTGTTATAGGGGGATTTTTTCCTTGCATTTCATGTAAATACATTCTGGCTTTCCTGTGTTCAAGAGGCTGAGCAGTTGTGATGCCCTCTATTGCTACTTTCACAGTTTACCTTTTTAGATTCCTGGTTAATGCCGCCTTCTTCTTTTGATGTTTACATATACAATCTGCTGTGGCTTCCTCGGCTTACCTAGTTTTATGTCTTCTGGAGTGTCAACTCTTGATGGTACAGCTTGTTTTGGAACAATCCTGCTAGCTTAGTAGCTCTTCAGGTCATAGCAAGGCAAACTCTGATTGGAATAAAAAATAGTACAAGAAAAAATCTCATTTTCTAGAGAGTCTTGGAAGAGATTTTTCAGTGGCAGATATGGTAAATCTTGGTTCACTCTAAAATTCTGACACAACTTTTCTCTGAGAAGGGGTACTTTTGCTGTCAGGACATTAATAAAACATTATTAGAAGAACCTTTCTAAAATTTTTCTTGTTTCTCAGACATAATCCTTAGCTGCAGATGTTTTAAGTGATCAGTTAATAAGCTTCATTCAAATTCAGACTCTGAATCCATCCATAGTTACTTTGTATGGTTATCTTTATTCTGTTGAAGATTAAGTGTGATTGAGTACTTTTTCTGTTACTGCCTTAAGCAAAGATTATGATGGTGTATCATAAAAGCATTATCTGTTACAAGATTGGGATGTCTGTGTTAGGAGGAGAGACTCCAAACAAATTGTGAAGCTCAGATCAAAACTTCTGTGGCATCCCTTAATGTGTACTCCAGAATGTCTCTTATATCAGAGTGGGGAGCTGCATGTGTTTGGCTGGAATCAGTGCGTGTGTGTGTACAAAATGCAGTAAGGAGTTCTGTGAGAAGCATTATTTTTGCTGAGTGCAGAGATCTAGAGTGAAGAAGGTAACTCTGCTTCCCAGAGGCATCCAAGTGGCCAGCAGCAGGCAGCCAGTTAAGTAATGAGGGTATCCAGGAGCTCTTTTGAGGCTTTCTTGCTTAGCTGTGGGGTTGAGTTTTTTCCTCTCATTAGAGGCATCTCAAGTTTTTTGTGAAATGCAGCTTCATTTCCTTTTTTTTTTTTTTTTAATTTGGAGGATTATTAATTAGTAAATTCCGCAGAGCTAAAGCATTCTTAAGTTTGGTTTATAGATAGAGCATGTCTCAAACGTGCTGTGGATAAAACCATCTTGCTAGTTCTGGTAATGAGTGGGTTTACAGACCATTTATTTTTCTTCATTGTTCAGGGAGGCGTATGAAATGATGAATCACATAGTAATGAAAAGCTAAATTGGTGCATAATTAACAAAAGATTGGCCCCTTGGAAGAGTACTCAAAAGGCTCCTTTCAGAGTTCAGTGAGTTTGTGGAAGCACTGCTCTACCAACGTGGTAGTAACACTTGTGCAGTATGTGAGAAAAGTAGATGGAATGATGAAGAGGCTGGTGTTGAATAAGTGGTACATTGTTACATTGTCTTGAAAGAGCCTGCTTTTCCTTATTAAAAAGACGATTTACTGGTAAAATGTGTAACGTCCTGGTCTTGGTTTTTACTACCACTTTTAGTCAGAGGGTATATAAATATCCAATGGAAATGCTTATTTACATAGTGCAAACTTGGTTATGGGGCAACTAATTAAAATCCACTTGACCTCAGTTGCCCTTCTGCTGTAACTTTGAGTTCTCTGCATTTCCTGGGAACTGCTGACAAATCTGAGCAAGCTCAGGACAGGTAACAGGGCCACTAGTTTTTCCTCTTCACTTGGTCTGGGTGAAAGAGCTTTAAAGAATTAGTGACAAGATGACAAGATGCTAATGTGCATTCTGGCCTAGATAATCTTGCTTACGTTGTATCAGTGAGCATGCAAGCCTCAATGCCCTCTTCCCTTCGTACTGCCTTGTGGAAGTTAGGGGCTCTTGGATGAATTGGGAGCTGATGCAAACAACTGCAAAAGGAGGTCTTGTGAAATATTTAGGGAATCTTGGATTGTCTGTACTAGGAATGTTGTGTAGTCTGTAATCCAAATGAGGGGATTTTTTTTGGTCCACAGAAAACAGTTGTCTGCCTGTAATGTCTGGTCTCCCATTTGCTTGCTTTAGTGGTAATAGTGGTTGAAATTTCCAGTATGAGAAATACTTATGCCTTTGGTGAAAACTATTTTTATTTTGAGGAAACTGAGTGTTCAATTTCAGTGCTGTATTTCTGGCTCCATTTCATCATGACTTTGCAATGCAAGTAGACAGGAAAAATATTTTTGGCTGTTTTGTGATGTGCCAGAGCAACTGATACTAAGGGAGGTAAGAAGTCAAACTTAGCAAAGGTTATTCTTTCTTCTGCCTTTTAAGTTTTCTTCAGTGACTTAGGGGTTCCAAGGTAAGTTGGCACCACAATTACTTTGCATCCCTGTTGGCTGTAATCATGGATTTCACTGGATGTCTCTGGACTTGAGAATGACCTCAGCCAAGTAGGTCAGCAGCTCAGCTGTAATAGGATAACTGGGTCACCCAGAGAAAGGAGACAGGGGCAAAACAGCTGTTGAGTCCGAATCAGTTGTACTGTTGTAGAACACATAGTCCTTCGGAGAGGCCAGTATAACCTGTTGAACTTAAGTTTTGCTAGAAAAATACTGTCATCTTTTATGCCTGTCAGGGACACTCCTGAAGGTTACATAAATACCTGTATGGGAGAAAAATCGAAACAAGCAGGGACTGTTCAGGTGTTGAGCAGGCTATTCTGTTTCTTCAGCACTAACACAAGTGATGATACCGTAATTTGGGTTGCATGCTTTGTTTGATAATGAATATCGTAGGTTTATTGTGACCATTTTAGTGCAAGTTTTACATTGGAAGTGTGGATAAAGACTCCTTTTTGTGTGCAGGCTTGAATGAAGAGTAAATTACTGCAGCAACTAGCTAATCCATTTTGAGATAATGTGTTCCACAGCTTAGTGTGATACGACAGAGTTAACACATTTCTTCCTGTTATATGTGATTTAATACATTATTTGATAACATAATCAATGCTTAATCATGAAGAATAAGTTACTAGAATTAAGTGACAATTTATTAAAAAAAAGTCTGCTGTTATGTTCAGAAGGATCTCAAAAGAGGAGAGTAAGTCCTTGGGATATCAGCAACATGGGAGGCTTCCTGGTATTGTCAGTTTATTGAGGAAGGACGTAAGAGGGCAGTTCCAATTCTTAGTCCTTTTAAAAGATTTTATGTACGTCATTCGATTTAGGTCTAGTAGATAGTAAAGGAGTTGATCTTAAAAACGGAAGTCCTGTTGGAGAATTTGGTCTGGTACCTGATCTTTACCCCAGACTGCAATCTCAGTCTTTTGGGGCTCTGTGGGGCTTTCATCTTGTGAGAAAATTTACAACTCTCTTTTCCCCTCCATTCATCAGATCTTACCTCCTGAAATGAGGTCTGAATTCCAACTCTGAACATACTGTAGAGCCTGCACTGTGCAAACCAGTGCAGTGATGAATGCTGCAGCATGAAAAACTTGTAATCTCCATAGGAATACTTCTTCACAAAGGAACATGGTAGTTTGTAGTGATCCTTGTAAACTGAATGATTTTAATGCATCCATTTTTCTCTTGGTTCAGGTGTTTGGAAATGCTCCTCCAAGTACAATGACAGAGAAATTTTCTGACCTCCTGCAGTTTACTACTCAAGTGTCACGATTGATGGTGACTGAAATTCGACGGAGAGCATCGAATAAGTCCACAGGTATTGCATGGGGCACAAGGGTGGGCTTTCCCACATCTGTGCAGCGTGATTTTCAGATCAGTCAGAATGCTATGAGCTGCCATTCACAGCAACTGTGCAGGCTCAGAAAATGAATTCTTTGCAATGAAAATGTGTTGCCTTTTGTTTCTTTGGACTAAAAGAGAGAGGAGGAGAAAGAGGTTAGAGGTTTCCTCCCTGAGTTATGGAGAAAGCTGAGTTCCACAGAATTCCAAGAGATGAGAAAGAGAGAGGAGTGAATTGAGTTGCGTGACCTCCTAGGAGAAGGGGGCCAAGAACCTGCATGTGGACAGCTGCTGTATTTCGCCTGAGGTGCCTGTTGGTGGTGTGTTGTGTCACTTGGAGATGCCAGCATTCCAAAACTGTGCATTTTAAATTAGCTGCTGGCCTGGAAACTAATAAGATGTGAAAATACAGCAAGTCCTGCATTAGGACCAACACTGCCAGCCCTAGAAAAATGTCAGTGGACTCCTCTTCTTCTCTGATTATTAAATGTCAGGGTGAGATTTGGTTCTGTTGCACCCTGGATGTGTCAGAACCTGATGTTGTATTGGCAGTTGCGTAACTGAGGACAATGCACCAACAGGGCAGTTTCATTAGCTTTCCTCTTAGACTTCCTTTTCTGAAGAGGAGTCCTTCCAAGAAGTATCAAGTCTTTGCCTACTAGATAATTTTAAGATCTGTGCTGTGTTCTCAGTTTGGATTTGGTGGTAAATGAGGACTGGAAAAGGCTGTGAAAATTATTATGCAGGAAGTCAGGAGTCACAAACTGTGCCAATTACAATATATTTCCATTTTAAGTAGAGTGACTAACAGTGAAACAGTGAAACATTCCAGATGGCTAAACAGATATCATAGACAAAACCTGTTCTCTATGGGTAAACAGGCGCAAAATGTCTTTTCTTTGAGTATTGGGGGGAAATAAATGTCCAACAGCCATGCTGGCAGAACGGTGATGTTTGCTTGACCTTTTTTCCTGGGGAACATTTGTTGTGCCTGCTAGTCTATTACTTCATCCATACCTCTGCTTGTTGCTCCAAGATAATCCAGTTCTTAAAACCTCACAAGTTGGAGGTAGATTTTTGTTGGTGGTGGTGGTTTGGGGTTTTTTCATGTTTTCCACCTCACCTAGAAACTTGACCACAATGACTAAAAAGACAGTTTGGTGCACTTCTAAGCTTTAATGTAATGAATACCAATGTTTCTGTTAAAACAGAAAGCAGTCATTTTTCCTCTGTTATCAGGATTGCTGTTATTCTGGTCAGTAAACCCTTTTTAGACCTCAAGAAAGCCTCATGGGTCCATGTTCTGCAATTGCGTCGTGACTCTTGGTGAGACCAGTGAGTTGGGGTTTCCTCTCCAGAAATGACCTATTAACAAGCTGTTAAAACTCAGTTTATAGACTTCTGTGTTAAAATTACTAGAGCTAGATACACACTTCCTGTGATGCTGATTAAAAAAACCCAGAAATTATTGGTTTCTTAGAATATGTTTTATGCTAAAGACATAATATTGTGTCTGTGGATTGTGAAGACTCTTGCATAATTTTTTTTTAAACTTTTATTCTTTTTCTGTCTCAAACAAAAAGATATAACATATCTTAGTAGTCGTTGACAGATAATTATATCTCCTAGTGTGTTTTTAAAATTATAAAACTTTGGTGACAACAACATGCAGGAAATGTCTCTGGTAATATGCAAGTGCGAATTCCTGATGGTGTGAAATGCTCCATGTAAATAAAGAAAATAGCTAAGCCTGTTTTAGAGACAAGCTTTCCATACATTCAAAAGTCAACTTTCGATAGTTAATGACAGGGAAGAAATTTTGTAAGAACTTCATTTCTATAAATGTGTTGCCAGTATTTCACAGTGGGGAATATGGTATGGTTAAATCTTGCCTGTCAGTATGTTGTGGTCGAGGTTTTTTTCCCTCTGCTTTTGTGTTTTTTCTACTCCATCTGATAATGGAACACAGGGCAATTATTTTTATCAGGCCTTTGAATATTTATGCTAATAGCTATGTGAGTAATGCCTGCTATGGTGGAGGCATATCTCAGTTATTCTTGGCAGACTGTAGTAGTTTTCTCAGAACAGTGTTTTGTGATTCAGTAGTAACTGTGCCAGCACCCTGTCTTAAGTGGTTTCTGAACATTGCCATTGTAGTTGTATGTTCAGCTGCAGTTTCAACTACCTTATTTCTCTGGTAGGGATGTAATCTTGGAGTAAGAAAAATGAAGCAGTTAAATCTGAGTTAAATTATCTTGCAGGTTTCAGTCTTTGCTGTACAACAGTGATGATTTTCAGGTGACAGCAGTAACTGTTTATGAGGATTAGTGACTAGTTTCCCTTGCCATGGAGTATCTAGTCTGTTTAGAAGATGGTGGGGTCATGGGTGAGATAGCTCTATATACTTGAGATTTTTAGCTGCCACATTTTCCACAACTAAGTCCGATTTTGTGTCTGAATTGATCAAAAATTTGTGGTAATATTATATATATAAAATATATGTTAAAATGTCTATTTCTAGTGTAGTCTCAGTTCTGAAATTAACCTTTCTTTTGGGAGCAAGTGCATCTAGCTCAGAGCTGAAAAAGACTTCTGAAAAAAGGAACAGGGACAGCTGGAATCTTGGTAGAACCACTGTGGCTACTAATTACTACTTTGGCTGGAAGGAAAGCAACACTTTCATTTAATGTATTTTTCTAAAGACATACCCTGGGTGCAGTTGGTGGTTCTGTGATTTTGCAGATATTCCAGCAGCATGTGTTTAAACTAAAGTTTCTGGGGAAGGAATCAGAGAATATCCTGAGTTGGAAGGGAGCCACAAGGATCATCAAGTCATTAAGTCAGTGGCCCATACGTGGACTGAACCCACAGCCTTGGTGTTATTAGCACCAGGCTCTGACCCACTCCTTTCTTTCACTCTAAACAGCTTCTCATATTTCGTTAGTTGAGGGTGTGCAAACCTGTGATTTGGTACCTGGTAGTGCTTATTCCATTTTTGCTAAAATGGATTTCTATCTCTGTCCTCCATTGTCTGCATCTGAGCGCACCAAATAACATCCAGTCAGGGCCCATTATTTAATGCATTAACATTTATCCTAGGGAGATTCAGAATGATTCCCTAAGTGATGGGCAGTCCTGCAACCTGGAAAGTCATACCCTAGTCAGATATGAGTAAGTGGTAGTGACGACAGATGAAACTGTGAAGAAGGGTAGAAAATTGAACAATGAGAAAGCAAAGTAGTACATCACAGAGCTGGAACTTTTTAGCCTTCTTTCAAATTCAACTTCAAAAGTTAGGTTGTTTGGATTTTTTTAGGATTTATTTAATGTACTCGTCTGTGTACATCACTGTTTTGTGTACTTTTAGAGTTCAATTTAGTTGTATCTCTGTTAATTTCAGTAAATTTTTCATTTCATATTTACAATATTTTCTGTATTTATTTGTTTCAGTATTTACTATTTAATGCTAAATTTCTTTTTACTGTGCTACTAGACTGTTCAGCTAATCCTTCCTAACTCCAGAAACAACACTTTCACTTATTGTTTATATCCACTGAATGTTGTAGTGATTTGCTCTTTTTTAAAGGTTTTTTTGAAGGGGGGCGGGGAGAGAGGAGGTGTTTTCAATTTGGGGTTTTTTCACCATTCTTTTTAGTTTTTAGGGTTTTTTTTCTTTGTTTGGTTTTTTGGTGGTTTTTTGTTGTTATTTGGTTCTTTAAGGTTTTTTTAGTTTGTGGTTTTTTTGGGGGGGAGGGGCAATATCCTCTGGTTTCTTTCTTTTCCTCTTAATTTCACAGATTTACTCAAACTGTTTCTCCACTGAAAATGCTTTGAATTTCTTTAGGCATTTATCTAGCAGATCTGCTGAAAGACTGTCGTTATCTCATCTTCAAACCATTTTGGGAGATCAAGTTGATGAACATTCATCATCATTGCAGAAAACCACATCAGTGGTTTGTATTTGGCCTCTGACAATGCCTACCTTTATTCTTCTTCAAATTCCAGTGATCTGCAAACTCTGTTTTTATTGTTCATTTTTAGTTTATCTATATCACATCAGCATAATTAATTTTATGTTTGTCCTAAATCCACAAAAGTTAGTATAATTTGTTGAAGTGCATCTTGTATTTGGGTAGATTACAGATGATAGTTGAAGGAATCTTCTTATCTTCTGCTACTAAGCTGCCTTTTGGGCTCTTCCCATGATGAAGTCTGAAGTTTTCCTGATAGTGAGGATGTTTGTCAATAAAATAAGTGCTCTTAGGGGCTGCTTTCAGACTTTTTTTGGTACATTAACTTTTCTTCTGCTGAGAAGGGACTCTGTTGGAAATGATTTCACATGATGTGATTACACATCTTGGTTTTTTCATTATATATGTATGTTTTCCCTGTTCTGTGGGTGACTTTGCTTTACAAAGTGATTCTGGTTTGTGTTTATTGAAACTGCTCTGAAAGGGAAAAAAGAAGTGTCCTATCAGCTACTATTTATCAAGAGGCAGTTCTGATCAACAACTGCTATAACTTACTGCTTTTGGTCAACTTTCTCTTTACTTTTGGTGCTTTCTACCAGATCTTATGCAAGGCAAGTGTAGTGCAATATAGAGCCTTTCCAAGAGATCCTAGAAAGCCTGTTTTTTAATCATCTGAATTAGTGAGGCTAAAAGCTGGCACAGTTGACTTGTTTTATCTTTGGATGAGGAGCCCTCCATTTCTGCACACTGCAAAGGCATCAGCCACTTCATATCTGCCACTTGAGATGACAGCCCAACACTGCTCCTGATGATGGAAGGCCGACTTTGTGCCGTCAAGTTTTTATCTGGGTTAATAATTCTCTCTTACTATCTAGGTAATTGGAGTTATTTGTACTCTGTAACTCTAGGTGCCTGACTGTGTCTTCGGGCATTTCCCACAAGCAGTAGCAGAGACTTCTGGAAGGCTCCGTTAGAGAAGGGATCCCTGCCTTCAGCTTCACTACCCCCAACACACCTATCCATACCTTTTACTCTGCCTCCCCTCCCACCCTTGGCACATGCACAGATACTTTTTTCAGTAATATTGCCCTCCAGAATAAGCTGTACAAAAGTCTGATGACACTATTGTATGCTGTTGATGGTTCTAAACCATCTAACTAAAAGCTTCTTGCACTGAATTTGCCCTTAGTGCTATTGCTATAGGCACCAACACTGCTTGTAGTGCTTGTAGCATTGATTTTTGCTACCCATCTGAATGAGTCTACTCCCATTGCTTGCTACCTGCTGGTTTTCTGAAGTTCGGGATTCAATGCACCTCTTGCACGTGAAACAAATTTTGTTGTTTGATTCTACCAAGCCTCTATCTCATATATACTGAATCCATGCTGGAAAATCAGACTCCTGTGTATTCACCATGTAACCACGTCATCATGGTTATACTCATGGGTACGTGCTTGCACAGTTGTCACAATAGGTATGTTTACATATTCTTTTATAGGTTTTTCTCTTTGCTTTTTTGCTGTTTTTACTAGTTAGCATATCCCACTCCTGTATTGGCTTTCTTCTGCAGCAAAGTTGAAGGGCTAAGGACATCTGAGTGGGGCACATAGAGGATGTTATAGTAAATGATGACTCGGGTGCTTCAAAACCAGGGGAAAGGTACAAGGAATAAATTAAGACTAGTGCTGATGATAGAAGTTAATCTTATATGATAGCGCTATCAAATTTGGTCAGAGCAGATGACAAGAGAACGTCTTCCAGCACTTAAAATGCTGTCTGTGTTTTAGGTAATGCTTAATTAAGAGTGACAGCTTTGAAACTGTTATTTATAGTGTTCAACTGCTATGCCAGAATGCCAGCAGCGTGACAACTTTTTCAGAAGCGTGGGCTTAACCCCTGAGTCTCACTTTCAAAGGTGACTAGACGAGCCCCTGTTCCACAGGTGGCTTTGGAGACTGCCCAAAGGAGGCTGTGCACACTCAGTTTGGTACCAGTCTTGCAGTCAAAGACAGATTGCCCAGCTCTGTCTGTGGTGGGATAGAAAGAGAACCGGCCTACAAAATCACACCTCATGCTGGGCTGGTGGGGCACTGTCCTTGTAGAAGCAGTGCATGCTTTAGACATGCTTGACTCTCAAAATTGAGGAAAAATGGCTTTTGTCAGGAATTCTGGCAGTTTGCCTATGCCTTTAGTGTAGGAAATGCAACTGTGTCACAGCTGTTGGGCTTTCTAAGTTGGCCTGTTCCAGCCCAACCACCTAACCAGAGCTTTCGCACTGATAGTTTTGGAAGACAGTGCCCACCAGGTACTTCAGGTCCGCATGCTGGGAAATGGGTACTTGTCCTTGTTTGTGTGTTTCATAAATTGCCTTACCTTTCACCTTGGTATCTCAGCCTTTGTTTTATCTCAGTCTAATGGAGGGAAGTGGTAGGGGCCTCTCCTTGCTTTAGCATCAGAATTGGAAAAGCCAGTGGTTTGTCCAGAAGTCTGTTATGGGAATAAGTCTGCCACACAAAAACATGAGAGAGGAGCCATTGCACAAATGAATCAAATCTGCACAGCTGACAGTGTGGTGCTTCAGAAAGCTATCTTCTCAATGTAGTCGATGCTACAAGTTTGATGAGTACTTTGCCATATGAAATGTGCTGCCTGTCGAATAAACTTCTTCCCAGGTGTTTGCTGGGGCATCTTAACAGCAAATGAAGCAAACAAGCCAATATTAAAATTGGATTTTTCTTCAGTTAGAGATTTATTCCTCCATTAGTAATTCCTTTGTAATTTCTTTTTTATGTGATACTATTCACCTTCCCTTTCTGTCCTAGCTGACACTAAAAGCACAGGAGATGATTGATACACAGTTATTAATGAAAAATGGTTTTAAATTTCTCTTAAAGGTAATGGGCAGACATCACAACTGGCATTATAGACTTCTTACATAAGTGTGTTTTCAGGCAGCAGTGAAATGGGATTGCATTTTCTCTTGATTTATTTATTGAGGCTGATAACTTGTTTACTAGGCTGAGTATTTGTCTTTGGCTCTGACTGATATGGAGTAGCATCCAGAAGTGGGTCTCAATCGTAAGAATTATCCATAAGCTGTTACTGTTTTCATTCTCAAAAAATGTAGGCTGGGGATGTGGTAATTGCTGATCTTAGCCTTAATGTTACTTTTTTTCCTGTTTTTTATTCCTTTTGTCTTTCAGCACCTCTCCTTCCCTACAATCCCTGTTACCCTCCATACTGTTGTTTCAGTGCAGTGCTTTTTTTCAGAAATTTCAGGTATTTCCACAGAGGCCACTAACTGGTGGTGACTTCATGTCTTTGGAAAAAGTATACTGTGTTTGATAAAGCAAAAATACTCAAACAAAAGTCACTGCAGGTTACTGAAATCTGTCTGCTGGTCAAAGAATGTACTTTTTGCAGCCATGCCACAGTAAAAGCCAAGTGTCTGTGTAAGACTGGAATGTGTGTCTGGAAAGTGTAGGCCTAAGCCTAGTCCTTTTTTCAAGTAGTGCTGCAAAGGTGAATTTATGCTCAGTGCTTGGGGCTGCTGAGAGGATGTGTCCCCTTCTGCAGACTTCCAGACTGAGTTCTTACTGCTTTTTTCTTTTTACTGTCCCCTACAGAGGCTGCAAGTCGTGCCATCGTCCAGTTTCTGGAGGTCAATCAAAGTGAAGAAGCAAGTAGAGGTTGGATGCTGCTCACCACAATCAATTTACTAGCTTCATCAGGACAGGTTAGTCTGAAACAGCAAAGCTGAAAATAAATTAAGGTGTGGAAGAGACAAAAGCAATAATAGAATGAGCTGCATGAACACTCACAAAAAGATATAACTATATTCTGCTTTTCTGTGTTAAGATACTCTTTCTCTGATACTGCCACAGGACTTCTGCTTTAGCTCCTTGTGGTTTCAGTTGCCTGAAAAAAACCAGTAATTTTGAGACTTGAATTTATAATGTTCTTTTGAATTATGCATGCAACTTTTATTGCTGCCCAAAGGCTTCTCTCGCATGCTGCTGCTTAGTGCCCCCTGAGATGCATGGCACATACAGGACCTAAATAGTTCAGATTTTGAACTTTGCACACGTCACTGGAGGAGGGCCACAGCAGTTGCAAAAAGCAAGGCCAGCAGCAGTGCTGAGTGGTTGGTAGTGAATCATTCCTGCCTCTGCTTCTGGTGCTGCCCTCCATCAGAGAGCTATCTCTAGCAGTGTACTGGGCAGCTGTGTGGTTTGTTATTTCTGCTCCAATCTGCCTTTGCAATTCAACACATCATCTTATCTCTGTTTTGGTACACCACCAGCCTCCACGCCAATTTGTCTTCTCTTCCCACTGATGCTTTCAGATTTTCTACTACCTTGCTTCTTAACAGCGGCTTATACCTTCTTGCCAAGTGAGAGCATAAATTGAATAATCCTTCTCCCACTCCCATTTCTACTGCTACAAAGAATTGGTAGCTGACGAGGGCTTGGCTGAAGGTCTTGTAATTAACTTGTTAACTTCTGTTGGCAGAGACTGACAGGTTTTGTTTCTGTCCTGTGCAATAAGAGCTCTGAGCTGTGGCTGTGAGATGCTGTTGTCATGTAAATAAATCATCCTATTTTTAGAATTACTGTTTGGATAGGCATTCAAGAATAGATGGTGAATCTGTACTGCTGTGTGAATACCTCACCAAAGGTGTGAGAAAGAAAAACCAGCATTTCAATCAACTGCATTATTATCGATGTTTTGAATATATAATATGCTGAACTGGTATTTTTCACTGTGTTTTCTTCTTCCTCAGAAAACTGTGGACTGCATGACTACAATGTCAGTGCCTTCCACACTTGTTAAATGTCTGTATCTGTTCTTTGACCTTCCACACGTGCCTGAGGTAGTTGGAGGAGCACAGAATGAACTACCTCTCGCAGAGCGCCGAGCGCTGCTACAGAAAGTCTTTGTACAGGTAAGAAAGGTAAAATAGGTCATAGAATTTGAAAGAGGAATGTAAATACTTCATGTGAGCAAAGTCTAGAAACTTTTCACTTGAGCCAGGTGTTACTCTTCCTTGATTCTTCAAAAACTGATGGCTAAGAGAGAGGTGGATTTTCCTGGAAGCACAATTGAGGTTAAATTTCCGCTCCTCCTGTAGATTTTGTCTTTGAAAAATACCTCCTGTACAGAAATGCATGCAGTTCTTCTGCACAGATACTTAGAAGGAACAACATGTGAACTAATTATTGTGTTTTCATCTAACTGGTCCTAGTACTTGGTATCTTTGGCTGCTACTGATTGAAATAGACATAGTAAAAAACATTCGTATTGATAATAAAGTGGTACTCTCAAATGAACTGATTGGAATGGGTGAGGTTTCAGACCTCCCCCTCCAGCTGCAGACAGCCTGCCTCCAGTTTTCTGAGAGGGAGCTTGAGTTCTTCCTGCACAAGATGCAAAACGGAGATAGGATGTCCTCAAAACATGCAGAAAAGGGACTGAGATGTAGTAGCTTCACTTCTGTGGCTGCCTTTTGACTTGGTTATGGTAATTAGGAAATTCAGATCCAGTTGCCAGTTATTCAGGTAGGTCTGCAGTTTTGCTGGAGCCTTTCCTGACAAACTTAATTTGACCAAGATGTTATGGTTGCTGCTCTGCCAACAACCCATCAATAGCATTCGTCCTGCATTAGGAAGGGATACAGCAGTTTGCCTCACAGAGCTTCTCCCCCACTGCAGAATTTAGACCTGTAAATTAGGCAACTGGCAGATTCTCCAAGAGTGGAATATCCTGGTACCTGTGCAAGTACGCTGTGTCAGCCTAAGAGATTTAAACTCTGCTTCCAGTCTTCTGGTAAGCATTTTAATCTGAAGTGGGACTTCAAATAACCATGTGTCGAATAACCTTGTCTTGTGTTCAAAGTACTGAAACATACAAAGGGAAAACAGCATGTTACCTTTTTTAATGTGTTTGCTTAAAGGAAGAATGTTTCACCTTTTACTAAGTCTAGGCAAAATTAGCAAGGATAAAGGTATTCATGCTAGTTGTTTATTGACTTCCTATTTCAGATCCTAGTAAAATTGTGCAGTTTTGTGTCCCCGGCGGAAGAATTAGCTCAGAAGGATGATCTCCAGCTTCTCTTCAGTGCAATAACCTCATGGTGCCCTCCCTATAATCTGCCTTGGAGGAAGAGTGCAGGAGAAGTACTAATGACCATATCTCGTCATGGCCTTAGTGTCAATGTAGTGAAATACATTCATGGTATGTGTCTTCCTTCAGTATTATTTATTGGGATATTTTCCTGCTCTTCTTTCATAGTTTTCTTATTTGGGAAATAGGCATGAAAATAATAGGGAAGCTTCTAGGCTTTTAGTTTGGACATATGCATATTTATGTACAGGTAACATTTCCAAGCACTTGTGTAGTGAGAGAGGTGATTTTACCTGAGTCTGTCTCATTCACATTTCAATTTAACCTGGGAGGATAGAGTTTCCTCTCATGTTTTGGTGTAGAGTTCATGACGAGAAAAAGGAAAGGCTTTTGATAACTTCAGTAACTCCCTGTATTGAAAAATACTCGCTGTGAAGATGCATTAATCCTTAACAGCCAGCTGTCTTCCTCCCCTGTGGTCCAGCCCAGCTCCCCCAACCTAAAGATGTTGTTCTTAGGGCCTGGCCCATGGAGGCTCTTTGCTTGGCTGAGAACCACACCTGTGCTCGATGGGTTTGCAGCCCCTCTGTTTTCCCTGTTCTCTCACTGACTGGATTGCTGACACTTCAGCCAGCCTACATTTCTTCTGCCAGGCCCTCATCTTCCCCACCTTTCCATACAGCTTACAGATTGCAGGTTTTGTGCGTCCTGAAGGCCAAATGAAATTATCTCGTGGGCTTAATCCAGACTGCAAGTCACCAAATGAATGAAGCATCCAGAATCATTCCAGTTTGTCTTCTGTCCATTTTTTAAGACAAGTAGATCCTGGCTGTTGCTGGCATGGAAACTGTAGTGTACAGGGACATTTCTGTAGCTGGTTACAGATTTTGGTAGCTAATAAAAGTAGCAGTTTGCTCATCATCTATCTTTGCAAGGAGCTGGTGAAGAGGCAGTTGCCAAGCTGGTTCACAACCACTTGCAGATGAAAACCAGTGTTGGAGAGGATATTAGCTGCCTGGAAGCAGCTTTGCATACAAATGATTCTTTTTGCATTAATTGAAAACTGGATGGGTGTTTAGGTATGTAGGACTTGAGATAAGGAATCTGATAAAATATGTTTCTAATATTATATTTAAGGCTTTTAGACTGTGCGACCACATAGGAAGCATTTGTAGTTTTTAAATTGGACTGACTGTTGGAATGAACTAACATCCTTATACATTTTAGCGGTGTACACCTACTGGAAAAAAAGAAACCCACAATTTTGGGTTGCTCACACCCTGAGAAGCAAGTAGTTAGTTAAAAGGGTCTGCAGAACCATTTTGATGGTTTATTAAATATATCATCCTGCTCCCACATACTTCACAGAAAATTTCAGCCTGTGTTTTTTCTTGTGCTAACAGTGTGTTTCCAATTCCAGTTAAAAAGATGTGAATATACAGTATCACTTGAAAGCACAGCACAGTCACCAACTGAGTGTTTTCAGATAGGGCTTGCAAGGTGATAGGCTTCTGGTGGGCTTTCGATGAGTGTAGAAGGTGTATGTATGTATGTATGTGTGAAAATGTTATGAAGTGCAATAAGTTTTGACTGTCATTTGGCATATTACAACTGCTACCTTTATTGCTTCTGTATGGCCTTGGTCCACAGAGGAGTGAAACTGGCATATGAAAAGATACTCTAGGTTCTTTAAAAAGAGAAATGAAGTCTTAAAAAGAAAACCAGTTGGCATTCCTTCTTGCTTTTTGATTAAAAAAGTGAACCTGACTTGAGATAGCAACGTCTGTCTCAAGGCTCATCATATATTCAGAAAAAATTTAAGATATTTCATCATAGGCAAAGGAGCATCCTTTCACCATCTCATGCTCTGATTTAATCTCTGGAAAATTTTGTTACCAGTCTAGCTAGAAAGATTTGTGCTTGTGTTGTGCATGCTGCAAAGATAAAATAGCAAATAATGGAAAGGAGCATCTTTAAAACAGAGTGCAACAAATCTCACTATAGACTTGAGAAAACTTTTTGTTGCTGACTGAATGAACTGATGGGATGTGAAAATTATGCAGGGCAAGACAAGCTGTCTCTCTTTGATGCCAGCCAATGAAATGCTAACCAGAGTAGGGATAAGATGACAGGGTATAAAGGTTTATATATAGGGTTTTAGTAACACTTCAAGTCCGTGCTTTGTATAACTTTGAAGAGGAGAATATGGTTTAGAATTACTTACAGTTGCCATATTTGTCTTTTTATTCTGTTGAGTTAACTGGTCAGACTTTTTAGGTAAAAATCAGTATTTATCTACACAGTTTTCTCCTTACAAGAGTAAAGGTTATAAAAGGGAGGAAGAGGTTGGCAAAAAGAGGTTAGGGATCTGATCGAAAGCCACTTGATAGTCCTTCTCATCCTCAAGTGGTATTAAATGTTCTGTGACAAGAGATACTTGAATAAGTTACCTTATTGCTGTGTTTCGTGTGTTAGTTACGCTTCTTGCTGTCATTAATGTCAGTAAAATCCTAAATTTCTTCACTGCAATTTTTTTCAGAAAAGGAATGTTTGTCCACGTGTGTCCAGAACATGCAGCAGTCTGATGACCTTTCTCCCCTAGAAATAGTTGAGATGTTTGCTGGACTTTCTTGTTTTCTCAAAGACTCCAGTGATGTATCCCAAACATTGTTGGATGATTTTAGGATATGGCAAGGATACAACTTCCTCTGTGACCTCCTCCTCAGGTAAGCAGAAGTGCCTGAAGAAATGCGGTCAGATCACTGAGCTTTTTTCAAAAAGGTTTTCTTAATAAAGAGTAGATTAATAGGTTTAAACAAATAAGTGATTATAGATGATTATGGAATGAAGATATTAGGACCAAAACATTGAATTTTATGCTTCTCTCCATTTATGAAACTACATTGTTTAACTTTTTGTTCTTTAGTACTGATTTATTACTAAATGCTTCTTGCTGTGTAAAGAAAACTGTTGCTTAAAAATAACTTGTACTAAATATTTAGACAGAATCCAGAACATAAAATTTTGGCTGCAACTAGAGGTTTTTGAGTTTGGTTGGAGTTTGTTTTGTCTAAGGAGATGGTTTAGTGGTGGACTTGGCAGTGTTGGGTTAACAGTTGGACTCAATGATCTTAAAGTTCTTTTCCAACTTAAATAATTCTGTGATTAAATTATTGTCTTGTTTTATCATGCTATCATAATGAAAAACCACATATGTAAACGTGGTGCATGTTACAAGGGAATCAGTGTGTGTGTATATATATATTTCTTTTTATTTTTTATTAAAGGTATTTCTAAGCTGCTAATGCATTAAAAAATACGGTAATGAAAATGCCTGCCCAAAAAAAAATTTGAGTGTATGATCTGTCCATGATTTTATTTCTTTCCAGGAAAGAAACTTCTTTAATTTTCTGACTGAGAAAGAAAAGAGTGTCTGTTGAATTATTTGTTTAAAATCAATGGGAAGTCTATGTTGCTTTGTTTGGATATGAAGTTCTGAAGAAGGATGCTTAGCTGTTGAAATACAGAGATACATTTTTCAAATCCAAGGCACATACTGGGAAACTATAATTGTACACCTTATGAAGTATATTTGGGTCAAACATTATTAATGAGAAATGTTAATGTTGTAGTCACCCTATTTTTGGTGTTATTATGCTGAGTTTTGGCACCCAAGTATTTAAACTAAATTTTCCACTACATTGTAAATTTCTGAGGGGGTTTTTTGTTTGTTTTAAATGGATACCAGACACAGACACGGCATTTGAAATTCCTAATCACACTTAAAATTACTCTTAAGTTACCTTTGGTGCCACAAAAGCTAAAGCACCTGTTAAGGAATTGTTATTTTTCTTGTTCTATAAGTGGAGTTTTGGAGTATGTTGTATTTACGAATGCATTAATTCAAAGCAGTGTAATTCAAATGCAGTTTTTCTTCAGAAACTGTCAGCCAGAGTTTCAGTGAAATATGAGGGGAACATGCTGTCATGTTTCATGTTGAGGTACAAAAGTGATTCTCTGTACATCAAGTGTTTTAAACAAATTCTCTCCTGAGCTTGCTCATCCTTTAAATCAAATGGTGGGGAATCCCTGCCAAATGCATAGGAAGATTAGGGATTTGCATGTCTCGTTGAAGAAGGAGGGGACACCTGCGATCGTCAGGTGGCATCAGTAAATTAATGGTGTAGGAATGTGTTATCCTCACTTCTTCCTGAGGTGGTTTTCCAGAAGAAAACACTTTCTTTCAAAAAACAGTGACCTTGAATAAGCCAGTGTGTTGGTCAGTGATGGACCACAGTAATCTATTCTCCCTGGACATGTTTTGGCTCAAACCGATCCACAGAGACTTGTTCAGCTCTGGGGCACTTTTGTGAAGATGACTGTCATATGAGGGTATGAAATCTGGACATTGGGCCTCAAACTGCAGAGCAAAGGCTTTGAAGCTGGAAAAACAGAAGGATGTGTGACAAAAATGGCTTACTAAGAAATTGCAGAAAATCTCTGAGGGCCAGAGGGGCACTTTGGTGATTTCACCTGGATCGTGAGAAAGGGCAGGGTATGTGGAGGATTAGTAGAGTGGCAGTAGGTGAGCTCAGTGCTTCTGTAGTGACTGTTGGCAGGAGGTTTTTGTTTGAAGGAGGTTTTTTGTTTGAAGGAGGTTTGTTCCTCAGCCACATCTGACTGAGAAGAAGATGGAGGATGCAGAATGAGTTGCTTGTAAAGGGCTCCCACAATCAGTTGTCAGGAACAAGTGAAACAGAGCTTGCACTGCTTGAGTGAGTAGAAGAACGTGATCCCCGGTTTACTTCTGAGATCTACAGAGTTAGTAAATAATTGAATATTGTTTAATTTGTGGTGAAGTAGCAGGAAAATGAGGATGGCTTTATGATTCAGAGTCAGTTTTTAGGGTTTGGTCTGATGGTGTGTTCCTGTCAGTGAACAGTGATTGGAATGGGATGTTAACATTCCTGTTCTCTTGTGTTCAAAGGTAAGAGTTTGTAGTTCTAATGAGGGTGCTTCATCCTGTGCTTCGAAGTGCTAGGCTTCTACAAAGATACCATTTCATTAACACAAAATATTCACTCTTAAAATGGCAGATGTAATCTAGCAAGTTAATTACGGATCTATTTAATTACAGACTATCCATGTACTTTCCTATGTAGCATCTTCATGTCTGTGAGAGGATTTTTAATGTAATTTTCATGTCTCTTCGTTTTTAGTAGACTATTGAGTTCAAGGAAAGATTGATGAGGTAAATTCCTATGGCAAATGACTGTTTGCTCTTGTAAGTCCAATGTTTGACTGACTAATGGTATGACATAGGAATGTGGAAAATACTGCAGGAATAAGGCAGTAAAGCTGGTCTCTAAATTAGTAAAGTAAACCAGATCTTACTAAAGTGATTTGAGTTCAAATAAATTAGTGCTGCTAACTTGATCCTTTTGTATTTTCTTCAGATTAGAACAGGCAAAAGAAGCTGAATCTAAGGATGCTTTGAAGGACTTAGTTAATTTGATAACTTCCTTGACAACATACGGTGTCAATGAATTAAAGCCAGCTGGTGTTACCACTGGAGTACCTTTCCTGCTACCTGGATTTGCAGTCCCACAGCCTGCAGGCAAAGGTGAGTCTGCTTTTTTCTCTGTTTGCTTTTTTGTTGTTTTAAATGCAAATTACAAGATACGGAGCGGCTGTGTATTGCACAAACCCTTTGCAACCAAGTCTAGGTTCTTTATCTAAGATCGTGTATCAAATACTCGGTGATTTTGGTCTCAAAGATTTTATTTCGGGGTTGGTACCCAAAGAAGAGAGCTTGGGGCTTGTGTATTTGAGGATAGGTCCAGCCTCTTCACTGCAAAGTTGACAGTTTTCTACATGGAGATTTGAAGAGATTATTTTATTGGAGAGATGCACTGATTTGATTTATGGTGTTTTAAGCTGCTCTTACTAAACTGATATGAAAGGCTGATATGCTGGCTTGATTTTTTTTCTTTTTTTAATCCTTCCCCCATGCCATTTTGCTTTCTGTTAGCTTTTGTCAGCATAGGCAAATGTAACTTGTGAGCTGAAATCTGTTATTTCATCACTATTGTGATCAGAGTGATAAAATCTGTGGTGCGCTTGAAACCCCAGTCAGTTACAATTTGGAGATAAGGTTGAGGAAGTCTTGAGGGAGAAAGGGTTTTATAAAAATAAACTTATGTTTCATGTTCTGTGCATAAACTTAAAATTCAGTTTAGTCCTCTATGTAACGAAGGAGTTTAGAATTTAAGTGACTGTGGAGCTAGTTTGTTACTTGAACTTTTTATGAGATATACCACCGGCACAAGAAAAGTTTGTTATAGGATTGCATTTATAGATTTATAGACTAATGAATATACATCCTAGGTTCCTTGGACAGTGACTTCCTTTCTCTGGTATGGAGAGAGTTCATTGTTCATAGCAATTGTTTTTCTTTTGCACTAAACAGAAAAAGAAGGTGAACACTCAGAGTTTAATTTCTTCATGTTTTGATGATAATATTCATTTTTGTTTAGGCTAATCAGCTTTTCTGGTACAATATTATGAGAGAATCATGGCCTGTTGCAATCTGCAAAAGAGTTTTTTAACTTTGTGGTATTTGTCAGGACATCTCTTTCTTTTACCTGCTTTTAATCATTTCTTTTTATGAAGACTGTATTCATTCATTTTCTCAATCACTTTCATTTAAATTCTTTTAGTTCTTGATCTCTGAAGACCTGTTATAATTTGATTTCTTCAGTAGTGCTCCTAATAATCAAAAAGAATTTATTAATCTGCTTGATTGACTGGAACAACTGTTGATACTAAGCTAGAATATAAATAGTTCTATCTGACACTACTATGTTCCTGTCACATTTAATAAGCTCTAAATCCCCTCATTTGAACATTTTCCATAATAAAGAAAGCATGTAAAGAAGTCCCTTTAGGAACAACTGAGTGTGACTTAAATGTAACTAATATTCTTCCAGATGTGAAGTTGTTCCATGTTCATTTACAAGGGAATTTTCTCTTGCCTTCTGGAGAAATACTGACATGGAAAGTGGGGAGGCTTGGCATGGAGATAATTGAACCTACTGCTCAACTGGACAACTCAGTTTACAAAAATGAATGGAGTAGTGTTCCACAGAGAATATGAAATAAAGAAGGATTTTTTTTACTTATGAAAGGGTTTTCAAATCAGGTTAACAGTTTGCATATACCTTTATTTGAAAAAGTAAAATAAGATTTTATTGTTAGAACATCCTAAATGTTTTGAGTGTCTTTAAAGTTCTCGATCCTGATTGTTTATTTTGTTAAAACTATTTTTTACCATCAGTTGTTTTCTCTATCATGGGATTTGTCCATTGTGGCTTGTACTATTCCTACAGAAGTTAAAAAAGTTGTCTTCTAGGCATCTTTTGAGTAAAATAAGAATAATATCTGCCCATAGAAAATTTTGGGGAGCACTCATAAATGATGCATTCTTTGGCTGAATGAATGAGATTTTAATCAAGTCGAAGGTACTTACAAGAAGAATTGTGACTGAGCTTTAAAGATGTGAGATCTTTGTGAGCTAATATTAGAGCTATCTTATGCTTTTCAACTCCTTCCCTATGTTTCAGTTCCTTAATTGTTAATAGTACTGGATCCTGCCAAAGCTCTTTTATTCCCAGCTGTGAGGGTTGTGTGGTGCATTATGGAATACAGGACACCTCACTGTTGCTATAATGAGTTCTCCTATGGCCTGGGTACATGAGGGGCAGGGCTTATTTTGTCTCTAGGACCGTATCCTTTGTACATTTTAACACTAAATCAGTGTGCTTATCTATTTTAAAGAAATTATCTTTGATCAGCATCTTTAGCTGCTTGCATAAACTCTTACTATCGAAGATGAAGCTGCCATCTTAAAGAATAGTAGGTTGTGGAATTTGCAGTATTTTAATGATTTTTTTCAACTAAATGTGGCATCATACACTGTTATTTTATTCCCACTTACTAAAATGTATAGATCATTATGAATAAGTTTATTCATTGTTTATGATGATTAAGAACTTTCTCTTTCCTTTTTCCTCCCATCCCGCTTTGTTTCCTGATTTAGGTCATAGTGTGAGGAATATTCAAGCATTTTCTGTCCTCCAGAATGCATTTTTGAGAGCAAAAACCAACTATCTAGCACAAATCATCCTTGATGCCATCACGAATATTTATATGGCGGACAATGCCAACTACTTCATTTTGGAATCGCAGCACACATTGTCTCAGTTTGCAGAGAAAGTTCCTAAACTTCCAGAAGTGCAGACCAAATACTTTGAGATGCTGGAATTGGTTGTCTTCAGCTTGAATTACATACCCTGTAAAGAACTGATCAGTGTGAGCATCCTTTTAAAATCCAGCACTTCTTTTCAGTGTAGCATCATTGCCATGAAGACACTCCTGAAGTTCACCCGTCATGACTACATCTTTAAGGATGTCTTCAGGGAAGTGGGACTTCTGGAGGTGATGGTAAATCTTCTTCATAAATATGCAGCCCTTTTGAAAGATCCCACTCAGGCACTGAATGATCAAGGTAGCGTGTCATTTTCCATTTTTCTAATATTTGTCTTTTTTGGCTGGAAATAGTGGAGTCTAATGTTTAGGAGAAATGAGAGAGTCTGAACATGTACCTTGCGGGCTGAATTCTGCTGAGGACTGCTCTGCCGTCTTAAAAGCTCACTGGAATTGCTTCTCTCAGTTTCTTGAGAGAAGCTCGAGGCTAACTTTAATGAATGATGCTGTATGAATGCAAAGCAGTAGGAGCTCATATTTTCCTTTTTAAATGTTTTTTTGATGTACTGATTCAATATTTGTTACTTAATGTGAAAGAAGTAAAGGAGCAATACATAGCATCAATATTCTTCCTAACAAAAGGTACTTTGTACCTTTGTGTTTAGCCCCAGCCTTGAAAAAATACAATAGAGTGCCTATCTGAGCTCTTAATAGGAGACTTTTTTATAAGCTGGGTCTAAATTTTTCTAAGCATTAAAAAAATGTAAATTAAGATCAATTATCTGCAGACTTGAACATCCCAGATAAGCTGCACAGCTGCTAGGCCTGCAGAGCAGGCTCTGCCATGTGCCATAGGAGCATACATGTACACACAGAGAATTTCTTTTTACATTCTTCATTCAAACTGCAATCGAGCTTGTGTGCATCAGTGACACTTACTTTTTAACCATAACTGCTTGATGTTTCACCTGGGTTGAATTGTATGAAGCTTCATTAGTGAGTGGTAGCTGTAGGTTAGAGTTAGAAAGCTTTGTTGCCAGTAACTCCATTGAAAAAACACATCAGTTCTCATGTCCCTGTAAATAAACGGATGAAGCTGTCATCTAATTACGGTGCTACCTGGGTGCACATGTCCTTGTGTTGGGGTTTACTTTTTATTAGGGTAATTTAAAAAAAAACCAAAACCCCACTGTTTTTTCTGGAGTGTTACTCTGTGTGTACTATGCCACTTGCAGTGTTGGTCTGTTACACCTGTTGAGTAATCAGCTGTAATTATGTGAGTGTAGTTTTGTGGGGTTTGTGTGGAATTTCTCTTTTCAAGTACTGAAAACTGAACAAGAAGAGATGCAGTTAATTCTTCAACTATGGTATAGTTTTGTGGCTTGAAGAAATAATAGCTGCAGTGTCAGGCACTTTGGAGCTCACAGTGCTCAAAAACTTCTGCTTAAATTCTTGTCTTTATAAAATTAACTTTTCAAATGATTCATAGTTAAGCTTTCCCAGGAACGCATGTGTAGTCTAAATCTCAACTTGCTTTGGAAAATGGTGGGGCTGCATGCTCTCTGGGGAAGCAAAGAAAATAATAGCGTGGTTGCAAAGTACCAAGAAGCATCTTTTAAAAGAGTGGTATTTTCTATGACTTTAGCATCTGAAAATATTTTTTTAGTAGATTCAAGAAACAGTTCATTTGAGGACCAAAAGCAGCTGGCTTTATTGGTTATGGAGACTCTGACAGTACTACTACAAGGATCAAACACAAATGCAGGTGAGTAGGGAGATTTTTGTTAAAATAGATATAAAAAAGTAACTCAGAAAATTAGGTTTTGCCTTTCTATCTTCAGCCCAGTATTCAAATAGTCTGAAATACACTTTCTCTCTTGCCAAGTTTTCCCAGCAAAGAGAATAGACAGTGTAACCTGGAGTGCATAAAATAAAGGAGAACAAGAGTGTTTAACTTGAGTTTCTTTGCTGTTGTTTACTTGAAGGCAACCACCACACTCCATGACTCTTCAGCAGTTCTATAATAATTTTTAGTAGTGCTTGTAACACTGTTTGGATGTTTTAAAATTTAAACACATAATTAGAAATGTAGTTCAGTGTTCACAGTGTCATATCTACTTAATGTAATGCCTGTATCTTTAGTTAAAGATGTCTTTTCATTTTTAAAGAGTTACTCCCAGTCAGTATGTACAAATAGGGCTCTGTTACAATTGTCCTTTTCTAAATCAAGCATCTGTATATTAGTAGAGATGGAGGTTTCATTAACCAGGACTTAGTGGTTTTGAAACCGTGGTAGTGTCCACCTGCCTTGTGACAAATCCTTGGCTGCTGTTGGATGGCGTTCCTGACCTCACCTAGGAAGCATCAATCAGCCATCAGGACCTCCTTGCTGCTTCTCAGGACTGAGTTAATCTCTGAGTATGCACTGGAGAAGCAACAGTAGGGAGTGTAAAAGACATCAGCACTTTGGGATAAAGCCACAGATGTTTTTCCTGAGGAATCTTGGAGAATTCAAGGGCCTCATTTCATCAGTAGCTCTCCCAGTTCAGGAGCAGGACAGAGCATACAGGAGGTGCTGAGAAACCATTCCTCAGAGAAGGGGTGCCTACTGTCTGTACTGGGATGTGAGCCCAGTGGCACTGTATCCAGAGGCCAGCAGGGGTTACAGGTCATCACAGAGGCATAGATAGGCATGATGCAGCCTTGCAGTGATCCATACCACATTCAGTGCTTGGTTTCTAATCTTAAACCAGCATCTGATAAGCTTTCCTGAGTATCACATAACTGCTAACTAAATCTCAGCAGGAAATTTGGGTGTCCAGACCCACACAGGTTCACTGGATAGTTGAGAACCTACACTGAGAGTGGGAGAAGTATAAAATGTTACCCCAGTCTCTATGAAAACCTGACTACAAAGGAGATAGGATTTGCCTGTGAAGGGCAAACTCACCTGTCTCAGGGTCTGAGGCCTCTGCTTTTGCACTGAATCCGTACTTCATCCAAAGGACGTCAGAGAAAGCAGGAGACAGGAAATGGATAGCGGGATTAATGTTTGTATGTATATGTTAGAGGGAATCAACTTGTTAATCCCGAACTTGGTCATTTAAACTGCTCTTTTAGTTTATAGTCACATGGAAAATGATCCCTTTTTGATGCAGTAATGCAGCATTGATCCATTTCCCCACTCAGTTTTCATTTTCAGTAATTAACACAGGGAAATGCTCTAGGTGCTGACACTGTACTAAACACACATTATATATGCCGTTTATATTCTACTTTGGATTTTGTAATGTTTTCAGAATCGATTTCCATATAATTTTTGGTTATTGCAGTAGTGAGTAAGCTTGAATAGCCATTATTTGACTTATTCTCTACAGAGATAGGTCTTGCCACACAAAATTTTCTGTAGAATCTTACAAATGATATGGATAAACTGAATCACTTCTCAATCAGTGCTTCTGTCCAGAAACAGCTCAGTTATATTTTCAGTTCATATTGCACTTAGGTCACTGCTAAATGTAAGATAAACTAAACCAGAACAGTGTATGGCCTTCACAAAACACGGAGGGTTTGGTACATTTTTTATTTCATCCCAAGACCCTTTGACCTCTAGCATGAAGAGAGTGACTGCTGTTGGAGTAACAGAATTATTGAGGAAATTCTTAGAACTGACCTCTATCCTTGTACTCAATGCCTTTAGTGAAGAATATTGTCAGAAAACATTGAAGTTCTATTTTTATTTGTGTTAGGAGAGGAAAAATAGTAGTAAATCATTAAACATCCATAGAGCTAAAACTCTGCCTTTCAATCTGTAGAAATGAAAATAAACACCTTTGGTGTTGTTCTGTCGTCATTATTTGTCACTGGTTATGTTTTGCTTACTCTTAAAGCACTTATCCTTCCCCCCTCTTTCTGAGAAGGCATTTTCAGGGAGTTTGGTGGTGCCAGGTGTGTGCACAACATCGTGAAGTATCCGCAGTGCCGCCAGCACGCCCTGATGATCATCCAGCAGCTGGTGTTGTCACCCAGCGGAGAGGACGACATGGGCACCCTGCTGGGGCTGATGCACTCGGCCCCACCTACAGAACTGCAGCTGAAAACTGACATCCTGAGGGTAGGTGAAGGGTTGTTCTTCAGCACTCTTGCTCCTAAGGTGTGCTTCCAAGAGAGGAAACACTGACAAGGGCATTGGATTGAGCTGGATTGGGTGAATGGTGTTTAGCTACTGTATATTGATTGTCTCTGGAGTTGAGATATGTACATCTGATCCATGGTTTTTATTTTCTTCCATCTATCCATTGTAGGCTTCAGAAGTAGAGATAGAGGCTAGTGAGCGAGTATGCTTTTAGCATCATCAGCTGTAATCAGTCTCAGTGGATAGAAAATGAGGTGCTGCAGTTATGATAATTTTTCCTGGTGGGGTCTTATTCAGCTAAAAAAAATGGGAATACATGTGGAAAAAAAAGCAAGCAAGCAACATACATTTGTTTTCAGTGCTGGCTTGCATTTTCCTGTGGCGTCTTATTTTACCAATTTGTATCTATGAATGCTGAAATAATTAATATAAACGCAAATTGTAATGATCACAGTAGAAGATAAAGCCAAAGAACTTGCTTGCTTAAGCAAAATAGTGGAATAGTGGAAAAGGCTGGGAGTGGAGGAAGAGCAAGAAAACTCTTGTCTGTTTCCTGTTGTATTAGGTGTTTTGTTTGCTAATCTAGACCCACAATTTCTTCTCCGAGTAGCTAATGTTATTTTTGTAAATTGACAAAGTACTGTTTTGTTTTAGGGTAGAAAAGCTGAGGCAAATAGTAGAAAGCAAATGAGTCTTACTGAGAGAACTTAGAGACATCTAGGTTCATCTCTGTTAAAAGGAGCTGTAGTGTTTCTCTGGCAGGTGAACAGCTTCATATTTTTCCAAAAGATAGAAAGGAAAACTAGTAATTATTCATTTACTGTGTTTTGTCTATCAAGGTATTCAGTAATTTTTGAGCATGTGTTATTCACAATACGGGGAGAGAAAAGATATTGCAGTTCCCCAGAGGATTTAACAGAAAATCAGGATTTCTGTCTCCCATGACCTGTTGTACTTGTCTTCCATTGGTGCTGTTTTCAGAAGTTTTGGTTATGGAACTGACAGCCCAGAACAGTGTGATGATATGTCTCTTACTGTTTGTTCAGGTTTGTCAGGAAAGGTGATACTGCCTTCAGAGGAATGACAGTCTTGCTATTTCATTGCCCATCTTCTGAGTGCTTAAAAAAGCAGCCTGATTCTGAAGAAGTAAACTTTTGGTCATGGAAAATTCCCCATATTTTTCTGTATCAATAACATTTTTCTGTTGTTTATGATGCTTTCTGTAGGGAGACTTTTTCTTCTATATTCTGTATTCACATGTGGGTCAAACTTCCCATGACAGTTGTTCTTTTTGTTTGTTTTTGGTTGTGTGGAGGGGCTTCTCCACTCCCTGATAATGAGTATTATTCTCTAGTACCTAAGTTCATGGGGTTTCTGCTGTTTATACCATGGCCTTGCATTTATTAGTTCAGCAAATAAGGTTTTTATCCACTTCGGTTTCTCTCTCAGGCTTATTTTTGAACAGAAACTCTTAAAATGAAGTCTCACTCAATTCAGAGATTTATAGAGGAAAGATAAAAATAAGTGGGGTTATTTGGCTGATTTTTTGCTGCCTGAGTTCACTAACTGAAGAGTTGTGTAGGAGTGCTGTTTAGGCTTCATACGTGCCAGGTGCTTCTGCATTGTTGATTGCTGGGAGACTGTTAAGATGCTCCAAGGTTTAGATTTCTCATTGCTGCAAGAAGTCATTTGCCTGCTCTTGTTTGAAATTGTTTGTGAAGTGTGATGGCAGAGAAGATTCCTTTCTAACAGAGATATTCTCCACCTTGTCACCTGGGAATTTTGAGTTCCATTCTGGGCTTGGTCAAGTCTTTTCTGTTGGGAGGTTTCTTTATCTCCTTAATTTCTTATTTCTAAATTAGGGGCAATGTTCTACTTTTCCCCCTTCTCTTTCTCTTTATTTGGTAAACTTTTGAGTATGGGCATTTTTGTAGTACGAAGTTCAGAGACTTCAGGCATTACCAAATTCTGACAAATGACACGAGGATTTTGCTAGCACAACAGTGTTTTGTGAACAAAAATGTTACTACCTTTTTCTAAGCTGTTTGTAATGCTGCTGCTGCTTCTTGTTCTTGTTCTCCTGTTTTGACTGTTTGTTTTGTCCACAGGCCCTACTGTTGGTGCTGAGAGAGAGTCACCGCACAAGAACTGTTTTTAGGAAGGTCGGTGGATTTGTGTACGTCACATCTTTACTCGTTGCCATGGAAAGATCTTTGTGCTCACCACCTAAGAATGGCTGGGAAAAAGTAAACCAGAACCAAGTGTTTGAACTGCTTCACACTGTGTTCTGCACATTGACTGCGGCAATGCGCTACGAGCCAGCCAACTCTCACTTCTTCAAGACAGAGATCCAGTATGAAAAACTGGCAGATGCTGTTCGATTACTTGGCTGCTTCTCAGACTTGAGGAAAATAAGTCCCTTGAATGTCTTCCCTTCAAATACACAACTGTTTCAAAGACTTTTGGATGATGACCTAATATCCCTGGATTCTGTGTCACCTACTCTAAGACACTGCAGCAAACTTTTTATTTACCTCTACAAGGTAGCAACAGATTCTTTTGACAGGTATGAACTTCACTTTTTTTTTCTTCCTTTTCTTTCATCTTCTCTGCCTGTCCCATGCCAGTGTTCCCCAAAATAGTTTTCTTCAAATACCTTCGTTGCAAGCTTTTGTATTTCCATTTTAATCTACTTTCTTTCTTCACCCCACTGAGAGGAATATGAGGTGCCAACATCTGACGAAATAACGGCTTAGCTTGCTGGTGTTCTCCAGGATATGCAGCGGTCTCTCTGATGTTGGATGTTTTTATCATGGCAGCAGTTAAGATAGAGATATCAGTTCATGGTTGTATTTGATGTGTTGAAGCAACGTGTTGGTTGATAGGCTGACAGATTGCATTATCATCATTAGAACTACTAGTTTTTTATGCTTTTATTAAGTGAAATGAAAATTTGGTTGTTGAATGTCATGTCTTAACTTCATGTTTCCTTTGATACGGAGCTTTAAAGTAAGTGATTAAATAATACCATGATTAATTTAGAATCGTAAAATCATTTAGGTTGGAAAATACTCTTAAGATCAGGTCCAGCTGTAAATCTGGCACTACCAAGTCCACCACTATACCATGTCCCTGAGTGCCACATATACATGTCTTTTAAAGACCTCAACCACCTCCCTGGACAGCCTGTTCCAATGCTTGATAATCCTTTTGGTGAAGAAATCTTTCCGAACACCAAATCCGAACCTCCCCTAGTTCAACTTAAGGCCATATCCTCGTGTCTTATCACTAGTTATTTGGGAGAAGAGGTGGACACTCTACTGCTATGACCATCTCTCAAGTACTTGCAGAGATTGATAAGGTCTTCCCTGTGCCTCCTTTTCTCCTTGCTAGCACATAAGACTGACATCTTGTTTTAGATGGATTTGCTTGTTCTTTAAGGTTATAGCTAGTCAGTAAATTACTGATTTTTAAATTTACCTGGGAGACACTCCCAGAGTTAAAACAACTAGAATTTAAATTATAATGAGACTCAAAATGAACAGAAATGTATTTTAAAGTTGGTTCAGAATGACAACAAAACTTTGCAAAGTACCTGTTGAAGATTGGCTTATCTTAAAGTAGTTTTTGCCAACAATTTAAGGCACAAAGCATGAAACACAGACCTAAGCTTCGTATCTGGGACCTTGAATCTACTTTGCACTCCAGCCTTTAAATGCATGTGAGCCTGTGCTAATAAGATGGGCCATCTTGCCCCCAAAGCAGCAAATCTTAATGCTTTTCTCTTCTTTAAAGAAAATTTAAAAAAAACCCAAACCAACAAACAAAACCCCAACACACGTGTTCACGCACACTCTCTCTCACTCTCTCTCACTCTCTCTCACTCTCTCTCACTCTCTCTCACTCTCTCTCACTCTCTCTCACTCTCTCTCACTCTCTCTCACTCTCTCTCACTCTCTCTCACTCTCTCTCACTCTCTCTCACTCTCTCTCACTCTCTCTCACTCTCTCTCACTCTCTCTCACTCTCTCTCACTCTCTCTCACTCTCTCTCACTCTCTCTCACTCTCTCTCACTCTCTCTCACTCTCTCTCACTCTCTCTCACTCTCTCTCACTCTCTCTCACTCTCTCTCACTCTCTCTCACTCTCTCTCACTCTCTCTCACTCTCTCTCACTCTCTCTCACTCTCTCTCACTCTCTCTCACTCTCTCCAAAAAGCCAACTTCAGAAATCAGTTTATTTGATCTCATTTTAAAGCATTATTAAAGCATTCAGGTAGCAGGGAGGACAATTTGTATTAAGAATGTGTTACTTGTACTGTGGAAGTTGACACTGGCTAACAGTAGAGAATGAGGAAACAATGGGGGTAAGTAAATCCCATGGTGATTACCACACAGATATGCAAAGTTTCTTAAGCTGCCTCACTAAGTTCCTTTTATTTTTGCTGTTGTTTTCAGTGATTTTTCCTTCTTTAAATTTTCTGTTCATATTCATTATTGAATTTGCATTGACTTTATTTCTTACCCCTGTTGGTTATACTTAATATACTGAAGCTTTACTTTCTCCCCTGAATTTCTGCTGTTGAACATTGAAAGACATTCTGCTTTGCTGGTATCAGTAAATCTCAGCAGAGCAATGAACAAGCAGTGCAGAGTCACACCACAAGACCTGTGCACACTTTCCATGTCCGTGTGTTCACCTGAAGCTGTCGTTCAGTTTGTCCTTTGTCATCCATGTTGTTTCTGAAGGATGGATCCGAGAAACGATTTTATTGGTGCTTTTGTAAAACTAACAAGCTTATGGCCTCTGGTTTCTTCTCTAACCTCTCTGTCCTACCCCTGTCTGTTTTGTCTGTAGTCGTGCAGAACAGATCCCTCCTTGCCTGACAAATGAGACTTCTCTCCCCTCTCCTTGGGGTACGCCAGCTTTGTCCAGGAAAAGGTACCGACCCTTCAAAGAGAAGTTGATCTCACTTCCAGTTTTTCTCTCTCGCTGTTGTGTGTCTTAGTCTTGGGGGGGGAGGGATGTCTTAAGTTGTCATTTTGAGGAGTGCATTTTCGTTTGTGTGTTTACTGGATAAAAAAGTGTAAAGGCATGTTTCATAGTGAATCCTAGGCAGTGATGAGATTAGAGACGTCTCCAGATTCCCATGGCACTTAAAGTTGGGCTAGTGTTTCAAAACCAAATAGAGCCTAGTATAAGAAATTATCTAAGGGAGGTATACATGACACTCTGAGGAGCAGTTCAAAGACATTCAGACTATACTAGTAGATCAATGAATACAGCAGGATTTCTTTTTTCCTGACTGATTTTTCAAGAAAGCATATTTTTGGTGGAAGGTGAACGGCTTCTAAAGGTGCTCATTTGTTAGCAATTGCAGAGAATAAAAAGTAAAGAACGAGCCTGTCAGTACTTGACTACCAAATGATGTAGAGACATGCTAAATTAAAAGGTTTGGAAAGAAAGCACAAATGGCTCAGTTCAGAAATCCAAGCGCCCACTTTCACTCCCAAGCTACAGTCTTTTCTTATAATGTGTCTGGTAGATTTTAATAATTTTTTAAAAGAAAGGTTGCTGTCTGAAGAGTGTTACTTACAGTCTTGTGTAAATGCCAGAAAAATTTTTCCTGGAGTCCCCAGGGAAGGGAGCAGCCCTTCACTATCTAAAGATGTAGGTTTGGCAGAGATTTGCTTTTGAAAGCTAAAAAGGCATTTGAAAGACACAGGGTTATCTGAGATGCAGGTGCCATGTGTAGAAAATACGATCATTCTTGAGTGGTATACTGGTTAAGATATGCCATCAAGCTTCATGCTTGGAATGTAAAATATTTGGCAAAGGAAAACAACCAAAGATGCTTTTGGGAACTGATTTGAAAGGAATGTTTAGAGGTTAGTAAAGAAAACCTTTTTTCTTTACTGAGTAATGTCATACCCTGGGTATTCTACAGGGAGTGACTTGGGCAAGGGCACCTTCCCGGTAACCCAGAACCTCTTAGACTGTCATTTCCTTTCTAACACTGACTTGTTTAAGAACAAACGTTATTGTTTACAGAGAAAAACCTTAGCTGCCAAAGTTTTTTCCCTGCCATTTACTCTGAAGATGCAGTAAGAAAACGGTGTTTCCTGTGGAGGCTCTTTACAGCTTCAGCCCTGGCATTAACCTCTAGTGTTACAGATTGCCCAGCCCTTTGCTACATTTTGCTGTTCTCCCAGGTGTACCTGGCAGGGCTGCTCAGGTTCACTGAATTACTCAAACACACAGATATGCAAAGGCTTGCAGCAGAACACAAGCAGTGCCTGCCAAACAGGTGCTGATTCCAGGCTGTGATGAGCAAGAGCGCCAGATGGGTAGCTGACGCAGCCTGGAAATTAAAATATAAATATAGCTATATACGAATAGATATGTTAGGCTTCCCTTGGTTTTTTTTGCTTGCATTTTCAGTAAAGAAAATGCTTTACCCCGAGGTAAAGATTGGGTAGTTTAAAAAGTCATTATCCCTGTGGGGTGCTTTCAGCAATTCAGGTAAGCTCCAGTACAGTAATGTAGGTACTTGCTGGGGTTAAGTGCCTTTGAAATGGATTTTCACAAACAAAATAGGCCTTTGGGTTGTAACAAATTGTTTAAGACTCAAAGCAAGAGTGGACAGAAAGAATGATCATGCTTGCCTGGGTGACTTTCAGACCCTTTCTGAAAAGCATGTTTTAAATAAAAAGATAGAACTAGGCTTTCCAAAAAGTCTGTTTGAACAGCTGTCTGCTTTCTCACAGCATCATGTTTGTCATTCCTAGTGAATTCAGTGCCAGTAGCTGCAATCTTTCTGCTTTCAAAAATAAGCAGCTTGGGGTTTGTAGTCCAGTATTATTTTTTTCTCCTCCTAAATGTCAGATATGGTCAGATTCTGTCGAAGTTGACTCTTCCCAGAGGAGTGTTTGCTCTTCTCTTACTGTTTTCTGTCTCCTTTGCTTTGCATCCCTGGCATCTCCCTTGTTGTTGTGGCCTGGTTTTTTGCCTTTTCACTTGTAAGACAGATGCCTGAGGGAGAGCTCTCTTGTTGTTTGGCTAAAAGAGCAAGCAGACACTGTGTGCACAAATAATTCTTATAAATAAAAATAGTACAGTTCTGGTTTCTCACGCAGTCTAGAAGAGTTTTGGATGCACTGATATGCTAATATTCTCTCTCAGATGTGTCTGTCACTTCTCAAAGCTGTATTTCCCTGAGGAGTGGTGCCCTCCAACTGTTACCCTTTGTGGAAGCAGAGTAGGTAGGACTCCTGCAGCACATGTGTTGGAATGGCAGTACATGGCTGTCCTCCCTGTTACCTGGAATGCATTGTTCTTCCACACCTGTGTAATTTGAATCAAGAATAACAACTTTTTCATCTCTTTGATTGTTGTAAATTTTGGCAGAACTAAGCATTCTCTTTTTTTTTTTTTTAGGATATTTTGATCCTGACAGGGTAAAGTAGAAACAGAATGTAGCTTTGACTTTGCAATATTTTTAGCCATGGTTTTTAAAAAGTTTGGATGGTGATCACTCTTGGAGAATGATATGCAGAGGGTTTATCTACAGTAAATCTAACTTACTTCTTTCCAGATCAAAATGCTGTTATAATTTTCTTCAAGAATTGTAGCTAATTATATAGCTAAAGTTGTATTAATTAGTTAATTTTTCATCAATTTTATTTTTTATTACATTAGACAGATTAGACACACAGATGTATGTAATCTTGTGTACACTGCCTTTTTCCATTATCCACTTCTTTTCTTCTTCCTTAAAGGAGTCATATAAAGAACGTAGAAGCATGGCTAAATTAATTTATTGCAGGTTCCACCCTGACCCATAGACCTATGGGTCTATATATTAATATATTAATTAATATTTTGGCAAGATTTTGTAAGATCTGTTTTCTTTTATCTGTGTGGAGATATCTTTACAAACTGGTTTTTTCCTCTCATGTACTGATACAAGTACTCCTTATATGGAAAAACTAAAAATAGAAGGTATTTTAAAATTGTGTGAAAAACTTTCAATAATATATGCTTTAAGGACATAATTTTTCCTTAGACTGCTAACAGGAAGCCACGTCTGGACTGTATTGCCTTTTCAGTTGTATGGAATGTTGCAGTCCAGGTGGTTTGAGACCAGGATCATATTTGTGTTTGTGACTCACACTGAACAATGTTTTTGTTACGCTCTCACTGTTACTACCATGTTATAACTTCACAATTTACTTAATGAAGTGAATGTGATAGTGCATATCAGTGTGCTTAAAAGTAAAATTTGTACTTAAAAGTGGACAGAGTGTCTTAGGGAATGGAATTTCACTAGGCTGAAGAGAATTCTGAAATATAAATGGATATTTCATTTTTTAATTGCATCCTGTATAACTTGCATTGAGGTGTTCAAGGTGACGTTGGAAAGAAGCTGCAGTTTTCTCTTTCAGATAAAGAGCAGTGCTTTTAGGATGCATGAGAAACAGTTGCCTGTGTTTCAATCTCTGCAGTAAGGCAGGGCAGAGGCTTGAGATAACATCTGTGTGATAGTGTTACCAGTTGTTTTGCTGTTTTAATTGCATGTATTTTTAAAAGAAACAATGAAGCCTTCCTTACCTGCCAGATGTTTCAATAGGTGGTGAGGCTGACAGAGAAGTTTAGAAAATTGGTGGCTAAGGGTTTGTCAAGAACACTAGAAAAATTCATTTAGGAAGATATTTGTCTTCGTGGGTGGTTTCAGTAGAATTGCCATATTATTTTCTGTTTGCTGTAAGCATTAGCTGAATGAGTAAAGCATCAGTAATCTAATTTTTCTTTAAAAACTCTCTTGAACAGTACTCTTGGGTTGTTCAGGTGCCAAGTTTTTGCTGATCTGCCATAGAGCTTTTCAGTAGGAACCTTTTTATTGGAACATTATTTATTGAACCTGTTTTCCAGCCAGCACAAGAAGACTGTGCTGTACTTCCTATTGTCCGTCTTAGGCTGAATAATCCAGTGTCTCAGCCTTCCCTGACAGATGTGTTTCTTGCTGGGGGATTGGGCTTGGTGTCTGTGTTTAGGGCAGAATTGTATTTGCAGCCTTCCTCATCTCCCATCTATGTCCTGTTTTTCCCAGGAGTAAGAGATTGCCTTGCTGGAAGTGTCTAAAGGGTGAGGCACAGCAAGTCTCTAAATCTTAACTTGTGTAAGGGTTAGGGTTTGAATAAATTTCTGACACTGAGAACAGAAGAGAGGAAATGCCTCTTTGAACTGATTTGACAAGAAGAGACACTTTTCTTTTTGCTCTATTCACTTGTGAAACAACAGACAGCATGTGATGATCAAAAAAAATTCTTACACAGAGTTTGTTCTATTTCTTCTTACAAATAAGTGTATATGATAAATACTGTGGGAATATGGGTGGTTTGGTTTGGGGTTTTTCTGGGTTTGTGGGGTTTTTTGTTGTGGGGGTTTCTTGTGTGTTTTGTTTTTCTTTTTTTGTGGTGAGCATGAGTCTTTCGATCTCGCTTTTGCTTCTAAAGCACAATCTTGAAAGCATATGTTCAGTAAGCTGCTCATGCTGTTTGTGTGTTGAAATCCTTCCTGAAATAAGAGTGGCATCAAGCTGGTATCCCCAAGAGTTTCAGTGAGGAACACATCTGCATTTCTCAGGACAAGTGGTTGCTTCTAAGTCAGTGTGTCAAAGCCTCTTTTCCCTGGATCAGACTAAAGCATCTTAATGTAAAAGCAAATTGGCGTAGCAGTCATGGAAGGACTGAGAACATACAAATTGCTGACAGGAGTATACACAGAGACCACTTTTCACCTAGGCTGATTAGAGATTGCTGAGAGTTTTGTGATAGCGCATTTCATAATCAGTGGTTAATGAAAAGCAAATGGGGAGAAGCGTATTCAAAGAACAGGAGCAGTGGTAGGTTGCTTACTGCCGTTGCTGTGCGCTGCCACTGCAACTAGAAAAAAAAGAGGCAAGCAATAAAAACAACCTCTAAAGTTCTTCAAACCACATAGCACCTGGGGAATACACTTCCAAGTTCAAGAATAGTTGAGAAATTGAGACCTTTCCAGGCTCCCTTTAGGGAAACATGCCCAACAGGTTTGAGAAGAGGAACACTTGGTCTGTCTCACTGAGGGAAGAGAAAGGAAAAGGGAGTAACATCTATAGGCCAGTACAATTTTACAGCTGTTTGAAAAATGTAGAGCTCATAATAGCTGGGTGTTGTAACCATGGGATGTTTTCTGTCCTGCAGGCACGCATATCATTCTGTTTCTACACCTCCTGTTTGCCCTCAGAAAAACATAGCTGATGTGAAACTCCAAACAGGACCCACGTCCATACAAAGCTCTGATGCGGTCATTATTCACCCTGGTGCTATGCTTGCAATGCTGGATCTTCTGGCCTCTGTTGGATCAGCTACACACCCAGAGGTAGGGAAAAAAATCTGCCGTCTGAAGCTTTGTGAGTGACTGAGAAAAAGGATGGCTGTGGGAAATAGGAAAGCTGATGATGTCCTCTCATTTTGTGCTCAAAAACTAATATATTTCACAGGTTATTTGAGTTGAATAACTGGTGGCATAAAGGTCTGACAGGAATTGCTTTATTTCATAAGCCTTCTTTTGTGTATCTCTTTCAAAGTCTCAGTAGTAATGTAAATTTAAAGGAAGGTCTGAAGTGGCCATCAGATAAGTTTCCAAGCACTGTAATTAATTCATGTTTTCCCTGTTTTCCCTGATGTATCAGGTGTTAATGCATAGTATGAGGAGGACACACAACTGAACATTATAGCTCAGGCTATACGCACTGTTTGAAGTAGCTGGAATGTGTTCTAGTTCCAAAATTGTACTGACTGCTTTGTACAATTTCCAACCCAAAATATCTACTGGTACTTTGTATATGAAGGATTTGTTGGACATTTTTGGAGGTTCCTTAAGTACTTTTTGTTTGACATGTCTTCCCTGAAGAGCACTTTTTATTAAAAAAAAAGAGTTCTGAAAGCTTGCAAGAATTACTAGATTCCTCTTTCTTCGTCTCTACTGGTGATGAGTGTGGTGACTTTTGTGGTGCCTTTCTGTCTTCAGGACATAAATTTGACAATTATGTTGCATATGTCTTCAGTTTCGTAGAGGTTATGATGATGACAGGGAGCAGAATGAAGCCCCTGCAATCCAAGGGGAAGTAGTTAACAACCTGATACACCACTTAAACACTTGCAAGTCTGTAGGGCTGATGGGATCTGCCCGAAGGTGCTGAGGCAGCCGGTGGAAGTGCTCACTTGAGCCACTTTCCATCATTTACCAGCAGTCCTGGCTAATCAGGAAGATTCTAATTGGCTGGAGATTAGCCGGTGTTATGCCCATCTACAAGACTGGCCAGGAGAATCAGAGGAACCATAGGCCCCTCAGTCTGACCCCAGTGCTGGGGAAGGCTATGGAGCAGACCATGACACATCCCATGATGCAGCAGAACAGTTGTTCACAGCAGTACACCTCAGGCCCAGCCAGCATGGCTTTATGAAAGGCAGGTCCTGCTTGACCAGCCTGGTCTCCTGTAACAAGGTGACCCTCTTGGTTGATGAGGGAAAGGCTGTGGATGTTGTTTGCCTGGACAATAGTAACTGGTTTGACCTTGATGCCGTTTCCCACCACATTCTCCTGGAGAAACTGGCTGCTCATGGCTTGAGTGGGTGGATTCTTTGCTAAGTTAAAAACTGGCTGGGTAGCTGGGCTCAGAGTGGTGCTGAATGGAGTTACACCCATGTGGCAGATGGTGACCAGTGGTGTTCCCCAGGGTCTGTTCCTCCGTGGTGTTCCTCAGAACTGAGGCCAGTTCTGTTTGGTATCTTTATTGATGATCTCAACGAAGGAATCAGGTACACACTCAGTTTGTGGATAGCACTAAGTTCAGCCAGAGTGTTGATCTGCTGGAGGGCAGGAAGGCTCTGCAGAGGGATCCGGGCAGCCTGGATTGATGGGCTGAGGGCAGTTGTGTGAGGTTCAACAAGGCCAGGTGCTGAACCCTGCTCTTGGGTTGCAACATTCCCAGGCAGTGCTACAGGCTGGGGAGAGAGTGGCTGGAAAAGGATCTGGGGGTGCTGGTCTACAGTATGAGCCAGCTGTGCCCAGGTGGCCAAGAAGGCCAGTGGCATCCCAGCCTGGATCAGCAATAGTGTGGCCCGCAGGACCAGGGCAGGGATCATCCCCCTGTACTCAGCCCTGGTGAGTCCACACCCCAAATCCTGTGTCCAGTTCTGGGCCCCTCACGACATGAAAGACATTGAGGTGCTGGAGCGTGTCCAGAGAGAGACAGAGGAGTTGAGGAAGGATTTGGAGCACAAGTCCTGTGAGGAGCAGCTGAGGGAGCTGGGGGTGTTTAGCCTGGAGAAAAGGAGGCTCAAGGGGGTTCCGTATCTCTCTCTATAACTACCTGAAAGGGGGTTGTAGCGAGCTGAGGGGAAGTCTCAACAAGTCAAACAAGTGATAGGGTGAGAGGAAATGGTGTCAAGTTGTGCCAGGGGAAGTTTAGGTTGGATATTAGGAAAAATGTCTTCATCAAAAGTGTGAATGGGCTTCCTAGGGCAATGTTTGAGTCACCAGGCCTGGAGGTCTTTAAAAGACATGTAGATATGGCACTTGGGGACATGGTTTAGTGGTGGGCTAGGCCATGCTGGGTTAAGAGTTCAACTCAGTGATCTTAAAGGTCTTTCCACCTAAATGAGTATGTTTCTATGTTGAGTTACTAGGAATAGCTTAACAGTCACAAAAATCAAGAGTTCTTAGTTCTCTCTAAGCTGACTCTCTTTGCTGGTGAAAAGTAGAACTTAGTTTTTAGAACTAGTAAGAACCATTCTTACCTGAACAGTTCTGGTAATAACAGTTCTTCGTGTAACTAACTACCATTTTTTGTACAGAGTGTTTCTTCACACAGACATGTGCACACATGCACACCCTCAAACACACAAGTGCATACACATATATTTAAATATAGGTAATTTTCTGTACTTATTACTAGTGGTAGTTTCTTTTTCATTATTATGCATAAAGCCTTTCTTCTGTTTTCCTCCTCAAGTTTGCACTTTCTCAAGCCGTGTGCTGTTCTCTTTTTCAGCATGCGCTGGATCTCCAGCTGGCGGTGGCCAACATCCTGCAGTCCCTGGTGCACACAGAGAGAAACCAGCAAGTCATGTGTGAAGCTGGGCTCCATGCACGACTTCTGCAAAGATGCAGCGCTGCTCTGGCAGATGAGGACCACTCCTTGCATCCACCGCTCCAAAGGATGTTTGAAAGGCTGGCCTCCCAGGCTCTGCAGCCCATGGTGTTGAGGTCAGAAGGATAGCCCTGAAGTTCATTTGGACTGAGCCCTGCAGCCTGTACTGTTGTAAATAGCTGGCAGTGGTAGAGAGACTTAGTGACCTGATGTGGTAGTGATAGCATAAGATCCCATTTTATTTCTCATCAAATAGTCTCTTGACAGAGAGACTTTTTACCAGGGCCTGTAGTGACAGGACCAGTGCAGTGGGTTTTAAACTGCAAGAGACTGGATTTCGATTAGACATAAGGAAGACATTTTTTACAGTGAGGGAGGTGAGAGGTTGTCTAGAGAAGCTGTGGATGCCCTATCATTGGAATTGCTCAAGGTCAGGTTAGACAGGGCTTTGAGCATCCTAGTGTAAGTAAAAGCTGTATACCAGCCCACAGCAGAGGGCTTAGACTAGATGACCTTTAAAGGTCCCTTCCAACCCAAACCGTCCTAGGATTCTGTGATCTCAGCTGTAAGAAGGAATTTAATTGTATTATCTCCTATGGATCACTGGCTGTCTGACCTGCAGCCAGGACAGCTGCTGGGTTCACTTCAGTGACATGTAGCTGTGTCCGAAGGGATTCTGCAAGGAGCCCTCTTGCTGGTAGTCACATCACAGGGACTTAAGCTTCCCTGAGCATAGACACTGATAGCCTGGGTAGCTCTATAGAGAGATACTATAGTTATCTAGAGATACAAGTGTTGATAGCTGTGAAATGATTCTCCCAACCAAATAGGACATACTGGTAAAACAAAGCTGAGGTCGCTTACTTCAGCCTGTGAGCTCTCCAGAAGAGTTCAGCTTGCTGAGCAAGCATCTTTGAATGTCCTGATGTTCTCCTACCGGATGCAGCAGCCTCCTGCCAAGTTTTTACATGAAGAGAAGGGAATTGGAAGCTTTATCAAAATTGTTTGATTATTTAAAATAGTGTCAACTTTTGAGAGCACATGTGCAAACATTAAGTAGTTTTGAATGGATCAAATACATTATGGATCATTATTATGTATTGGTTTATTTTCTTAGTTAAAAGCTATGTTTGTTGCAAGCAATTACGGTCTTTTTAAAAAGTGCTATTAGATTTGGTGCCATTATAGGCAAATAAATAGAGAAAATAATTTCCAAATTTTTTTATTCTCTTTCTCAGGGAATTTTTACGCTTGGGAAATCCTTTGAATTGTGGAGCCTGGGACAAAAAGCTGTTGAAACAGTACAGAGTGCACAAACCCAGCTCACTGAGTTTTGAACCAGAAATGAGAAGTAGGTGCTGAAGTGCTAAAAATATGTATAAAGAATGTTTCACTGATACTCCCCAATTGTATACCTATTTAAAATTTTTAGATAGGCATCTATAAAAACCTGACTTTACCCCAGCTTTGTATGAATGTGAAATCGTCAGAACAGTTTGACATCATCAGAAAAGTTCTAAAACCAGAGGGAATGTAGTACTTATATTGAATATATATCCAGCAAGGTAATTATAGGTTTTTATTTTAGGAATAGTAACTGTTAAATATGGTAGTAGTTTGTTTTTAAGTCTTGAGTAGGTTTTGCATTTGTAGTTATTTGACGTTATTTTTTCTCAGCTACTTTCATGTGCATATATAATAACATATCATTGTATCTGTGTAGTATCTCTTATGGCTTCAGTAAGGTGTCAGATAAAATAACTGTGCTATCTTCTGTTATTATCCATGAGTTGTAGAGCTTGGGAGTTGCAATTCATGTAGTATAGGAGAGTCTCAGTAAATCAGAATACAAAGAAATTATTGAAAAGTTTCCAAAGCATAAGATATTTATTTGTACGTGTCAGCTTGGTCATTGTATCACCGGCTGTAACACAAAGTTAAAAAGTACCTTAGTTTTTAAATAATGAAATAAATAAACAAAATAAATTAACTAAATTTCTGTTTTATTATTATGTTCAGTATATTTTAAAAGAAGAGAGAAGAAGAGATTCAATGTATCTCTTGACCAGTTTGGCTTTATTTATTTTTATATATATATATATATATTTGCATTAGGGTATTATCACTCAGAAAAATAAACAATGAAAATTGTGAAAATGTGAGACTGGAAAGATTTTAGCCTAGGAAACAGAATGCAAAGCTACCTTCTGAATACCACAAGTTATGTTGAATTGCCTAAGCTAACTGATCCATTCTGCTTATTGAGAGCTCTGAGACTTCTTGCTCAGAGTTACTTCATCTGAAAAACACGAAGCAGAGTTTTTCCTGCCTGTTAAGTCAGGTAGCAGGAATGCATCTGAAGAGGAGCCTCTGCAAAAAGGACACTGTGCTGACATTAGGTAATGGGACAGCCTCTTGGCTTTACCACAAACTTTCTGTAGTGTGTTGTGCAAGATGCTCATCTTTCTGCCTGGGTTGAGCATTTTTATAATCAAAGCAATGCTGCCCAACTCATTATCTTCTGAGAGGCTGAACTAGCTGATGATGACTGACCATCCAGCTATTCCACTGGACTTGGAAAGTCCAAATAAACAGCCTGAAAATGCCTCCCTTTTGCAGTGCCGTGTTGTTTCTCAACTTCTCCTGTAGATAGCATGGTCACTTCCATGGAGGGTCTGGGTCCTGACAGTGTCTTCAGCGTGCACGAGGACAGCCACTATCGGATAAGCAAGAGCCTGCTCAAGCCAGCAGAAGGGAGCACAGTGCCCCTGACGAGAGTCAAGTGTTTGGTCTCCATGACAACCCCACATGATATCAGGCTTCACGGATCATCGGTGACGCCGGCATTCATCGAGTTTGACACGTCTTTGGAAGGGTTTGGGTAAGGTCCTGCAGTGCTCTCTAAGTAGCATGGGGCATAGTGCGGTGTTTGCTTGCTTTCCTTTTTTCCAGAGGAATGCTTGTGATTTTTAATAGGCTGTTTGCCAGCGAGGAACAAATGAACTCTTTAAAGAAGAGAAAGGAATGCTTCAAGTCACATAAATTTCCACTCTCTCATTCATTAATACCTTGATAAAAAATGCTTGCTTGCCGTGTGTGAAAGTAAATAAAATATGTATCATTGACAGGACCCTCTCAGTTCCAGGTTTCACATCCCTTATAAAATGAAGGAATGCCAACATACCCTTAAAGGGTTGCTGGGATTTATGTATGACATTTGCATGGTCCAGATGTTCTGAAACCCACTTAAAATGGCTGAAGAATGTGAAAATGTGAAAGTGGGCAAATCAGAAATACAAATAAAGCAGACAAGGCAGCTATGATGAGTTCAAATAACTGAAAAAAACCAGTATTACTAACTGGAGGCAGAGCCTGGATATCATGCTTAGCTCATTTTTTTCTTTTAGCACCCAGTCTCACTTACTGTTTTTCTCTAACTAAACACCTGCTGAGTGAGGCACTTTATGAGGATCATGTAATATGATTTGACTGTTCAGAAGATGAAAACATTACACCATTCTCAGCATCTGTTTAAGGAAAATGTTTTGTCTTTTTGGTTATAAAAATGGACTAGAAAAACATTGATACTTGGGGGCTCTACTGCTCTGCATTCTCTTTTCAGTTCTGCAAAGCAAGGATGCAGCTCCCATTTTCCATCTAGTCTTCATATCCAATACAGTCAGAGACTGACTTTTTTTATGAAAATGAATGTTACTCTAAGCTCTGTTCTACATCCTTCATAAGAGAAAAGGAAAGAAAATTCTCTAGATCTATGAACTTGAAATAGGCTGGCAAAATGAATTGTCACTGTTTTTGCTTCAGGAGATTTGTGAGTGCTGGTAACATGTCTGGAAGTAACTCATATCATGCAGCTGTGAATTCCTGGAATTTCAGCAAGTCACCTAAGAAGGCTTCTATTATAAATTTTTAAAAAATCTAAAACCTTTTCTCCTTGTAATGATTTCCATTGTGTCCACAGCATCAGTGACTCTTGTAAGGACCAAACATAGCTAAGTTGGTGGAATATGATGTTAGTGTGAGAGTATACTGCTGAGGATAAGAACAACATAGTTTGCAGTTGCCAGATCCTTTGACTATTTATCTGATCCACTCTCAAAGGCTGGTGCAAGATACGGGTGCCCACAAGGGAGCATCCTGTGCTGTGGAGCCACAAGGGCATAACTCTATACCTTTGCACCAAAGGCATACACTGCCAAAGCTCCTTTTGCTAGAGATAATTTAGACTCACAATGACCAATATTGAGAATTAATTTCTGTTTTTCATTACTACATAAAGTCATGAAGTGTGTATGCTTATGGTATATTTTCCTAGGCCATGCTTTGTTTGTATTTAACTCCACTTACATTGAGTTCCATAAACTCCAGTGTGTTACTGATCCTCTGTTTAACAGGTGCCTGTTCTTGCCAAGCCTGGCTCCCCACAATGCACCTACAAATAATGCTGTTACAACAGGACTTGTTGATGGTGCAGTTGTGAGTGGAATTGGAACTGGTGAGTACTCCAGTATGACTGGCAACAGTGCTTTGTGTCTGATGTTGAGTCCTCTTAGACTTCTTTGTTAAGACTGTATGGTGTTGGACACTGTGCACTCACCATGAAGAACTTCTTGTGTCGTTTTTGTGTGTGTGTTTCTGTTGCCTATTGCCCCCAAGACAGTGAAAAGCAATATGAAATATAAATATGTGATTGCTTTAAGATGCAAAGCTTAAAGTAGAAGGTTAAATTGTAATCCACCAAGGTGTATGAACAGTAACCCAGGATGCATTAAGGAGAAAGTTGAGGTAGTGGTGTGTGGAGCATAAGAAATGTGTAATGAACTGTAATGCTGTACTTGTGACTTTGTTCTGCTGAATCCTAGACTGCATTTATTACAGGTGTAGTTGCACACACCATGACAAAAACCCCATCTAAATTGTTTGCTATCACTTTTACATGTGATAAGGTTATTCACCCTACAGGAACCTGGTGTGCTGTGGGATTCCTTGAACATGGTCACTTAGTTAAAAAGTTGTTAAGTCTAAAAACTAAGGCGAAGGTTTACTGCAGTAAGACAGAATTAGTGGGAGCATCCTAGGATGTTAAATGGAGTCAGATGTATGTGGTAGAGAGATATTCCCTCAACAGAGGCTTCTTCAGCATTTGAGAAAACACCTGCAATCAACTGAGCTGATATGAAAAAAAGAACAGGATCAAGTAGGAATCCTAAGTAGTACCTACTGCAGCTGTGTAATGGGCTTTCTTCTTGTTTTTAGGTGAAAGGTTTTTCCCACCACCATCTGGTTTAAGCTACTCAACTTGGTTTTGTATTGAACATTTTAGTACACCTCCTAATAACCATCCCGTGAGACTCCTCACTGTAGTGCGGCGTGCGAACTCCTCGGAGCAGCATTACGTCTGCCTTGCCATTGTCCTCTCGGCAAAAGACCGCTCACTGATTGTTTCAACTAAAGAAGAATTGCTTCAGAATTATGGTAAGAGGTGTGCCACGTCATCAGCTAATGCTGACAATATTATAGGGATGCAACAGCAAAATTTATTGTAAACCCAGTATCCCAAAAAATTGTGTGTGCTGGACCTTTTGTTGCTGCTTCACCAGTTCCTGAGGGGTTTTAACAATGGAAAAATGCAAAATGTAAACATTAATTTATTGAGCTTTTATAATTTCCAAAGAAGATTCATTGTCTATATACAAAGAAAAATTTCTGCCAAAACCCCAGGTGTTATGTATTAGTGGGAGGGATTACATCATTGATTTTAAAAGGTCTTGCCTGTGATTTATCTTGTGTCATTCATTTTAGACATCATCTCTTTTAACTGTCTTTGCTTTGAAGAAATTTAGAAATAGTAAACTAAAAGGTTTTGAAGGCTTTTTCAGTCTGGATAGTCCAGGTACTGGACGGTTTTTTGAAGGCAGTCAGTCATTCATTTCATGTTTAAGTGCTGTGGTCAGTTTTCAGAAACAGTTTATATCTCCATCCAGGATCTGTGACTAAAGGAGCAATTACAGGAGCTGTGGTGAAGATCTAAGTGAAGCTGGTGACACCAGTAAATTTGCTAGAGAGAGCTATCAGTGCACTTAGGGACTTGAGGATGAGCTGTCTCCTGCCTTGCCCTTCATCAGAGCCTCCAAAAGTGGTTGGTTTTGACAGGCTGTTACACACTGGGTTTGTGGAGGAGCAGGGCAGCCTTCTGCATGTGTCACCAGACCAGCACAAATGGTTATCAAAAATCTGTTCCTGCTTCTGTTCTTTACTTTTGAGTAGGCAGCACTAATAAAGAATTTATACAACTGTTATTAAAAAAACCTCCCACAAACAGCTAAGCGGACTGTTACCATGAAAACAAGGAATAATCTCTAAGCAGACATTCACATCATTAACTGCTGCAGTCTCTCTTAGTAGAAGTCAGGTTCAAAACATGAAGCTTGAGAGCTGAAAACTCATAGTATAAAGTATGAATTAAACCTCTTAAATTACAAAGATACTGACAGTGCTTTCTTTCTCAGAGGAACAAACTCTTAGAGAATGAAGCAAGTTTGTCTTCACACAAATTGCTTTAGCCTGCACTGGAGCTATAGTTCATATGTTTTTAGTTTATGAGCCCCTATAATCAAACTCCCTGAAAGAGATTGGATTTGAAAAGGCTTTGTCAGAGATGATCTGAAGGTGTATGACTATAAAGACTGGTTTTTTACTGAACCAGGACACTTTGCTTCATTTCAGTGCCACCCTGTTGTGTCTAAATCATAGTTGGTGGTGTACTGTTGAGTGCTGAGCAGGTAGGGACCTGAAGAACTGAGATTGGAATTGCTGTGCACAACACAGGGATTGGAAGTGCTGACAGTCTCTTGTAAAATAAATGGGATGGTTTAAGTACCCTTCTTGTTAGCAAGAATTGTGCTCAAGATACTTGGCTGAGAAAAAGGTCTTGAGATTATTTTTGTATCTGAATGTTAGTTCTAAGTACTCTGCTTTTAACATTTTCCTTGTGCTACTTGAGTGCTCTCCCTGTGCAGGCAGCTGTTGTGGTAAGAGGATTAATGGTTTCTTTTCCTTCAGTATGGAAGAATGAAGAGGGATCTGAGAAGTTCATGGTTTCTGTTGAAACATTCCTTGGGTTTTTGGGGGTGTTTTTTATCCATTTTTTTTTCTTTTTCCTTTTGGGACAGCTTTTAAGTACAGTAAGGGTCAATTTTATGATGCAGAAGTGGGAATAAAAAGTCTGGAAGTCTCCACAGTGTGAGAAAAGTGAAAAATGGCTCTGCGGGTTTGGGGAGACATCTCTTGTTTTTTGGTGACTGCTGCTGTAGAAACTTTTTTAGGCAAACAACAAAAGATCTTTCTGTGACTTGCATGGCAGCATGAGAAAGTAAAAACTTGAGCCAACTAGTAATTCCAGCTAAAATTTCGAAGGGAAGGGAGAAGGTGAGAAGTAAAATACAATTATCAAAAGTCTGAATATATCCTGAGATTTTTAAGCACTTAAAACATTCATGCTGGTGCCCACTAACTGGTGTTTTTCCTTTAGTTGATGACTTCAGTGAGGAATCATCATTTTATGAAATTCTTCCCTGTTGTGCCCGTTTCCGCTGCGGTGACCTCATTGTGGAAGGCCAATGGCATCACCTAGTTCTGGTCATGAGTAAAGGCATGCTGAAGAACAGCACAGCTGCACTGTACCTCGATGGACAGCTTGTTAACACTGTTAAGGTAAAACAAGTCTGTCAATCCTCATTTTTACTGGTTGGAGTGATTTTTCTCTCTCTGTGCAAAAAAAAACCTTAAAAAAGACAAGAAAAAAAATAAACCACCACCACCCCACCCAAAAAAAAAACCCCAACCCAAGCAACAAACAAAAACATCAAGCAAACACCACATTTATTTGCAAAGGTCAGTACCTCATTGTTAGGTGGAAGAAACTGCAGAGAGCAGTGAAGAACCCTGTGGACCTGTCCACTGAGCACAAAGTATTCCCAATCTGCAACAGATATCCAGACATCATTTGGCACCTGGTAGGTGTAGGCTTTAAGGGATAAAGCATAACCTTGCATGGGGTTTAAACTAGCTAATGTTACTGTACTGCTGCAGGTAAAACAACAGGTTGACTTTCAAAGCTTACCCCCCAGTATTCCTTTTGCAAGAGGAGTACTATGGTAAGTTATTAAGCTAACAGCTGTAATACATGAGCGTGTATCTGGCCATCTTTCTGGCCATGCATGACTACATTCAATAGCTGCTAACAGAATTTTTACAAGGTAGATAGAAGAAGACTGTGAGGTTGTTACTGTCTTTATATATTGGCCAGATTCCTACTCATGTATTTGTTTAATTGTTTGAAAAGTCTTGCTGAATTTAGTTCATCACGTTTGCACTTTACCTCGAAATGGTGTAATTTGCAAAGGCTGGGAAAGGAGAGAGAACACTACTTTGAGCACCATGTTTTTAGAATCAACATACAGCCTTTTCAAGCACAGAATTTTCATGTTCTAATCTTCTGTTTCCATACACACCTTCATCTTTTGATAGCCACTTCTGGTCCTTGCACTTTCTTTCTGTTTAATGTTCTTGACTGCCTATTTCAGTACAGTGTCAAAATACCCTGCATTACATAGCACTCATTTGATACATCCCCTGGCTTGCAAAACCATTTTTGGACAAAATTTCTGATCTTGTCACAGTACCCTTACTCCCTCACTAAGTTGCCTGTGTTTTGCTCCCTTACAGCTTCACTACATCCACAGCAGCCCCAGTGGCTCTGGCTCTGCCAATCCCCCCGTGGTCAGCACAGTGTACGCCTACATCGGCACGCCGCCCGCACAGCGCCAGCTCTCCTCCCTGGTGTGGCGTCTGGGCCCCACGCACTTCCTGGAGGAAGTGCTGCCTGCCCCAGGGGTCAGCACCATTTATGAGCTGGGACCAAACTATGTCGGGAGCTTCCAAGCAGTTTATGTTCCATGTAGGTACAGTTCAGGTGGCACCTGGTAACTTGGGCTGGCTGTGCTGGCATCTTTGTGTGTGTATGGGCAGAAGAGGTGAGAGAGTGTGCAGGAGCAGAGAGGAAAAGCTCGCTGTTCATAGGAAGATGATTAGTAGCTGCTGTTGAAGAGGATGAGAGAAATCCAAATTCTTTTACTGAGATACGGTAGAAGTGCTTGTATTCCTCACTTTGGCTTTAAACCAGTTAGAAATGCTTAAAGTTGTCATTATTCATACTGTATGCTATATTTATCTATAGAAAGTGAAATTGGAAAAACGCAAAATTTTCAAGATATGGTTATATATTCTTTTTGAATCTTGCATCTCTCATACCATTCCAAGGCAGCTTTCCTAGCAAACTGTAGTAAAAAGCCAGTTGTTACAGGCAAAGATGCAGATTTACCAAGTGCTTCTCTGGTTTTTGATTGCTTTCTTTTCCTTCAGAAGGGAAGGGATGTTTATGGCCCTTAGGCTAGACAATATCACATCTCAGCTATGTGTAAAATCTTCTTTTTATACCTATTCTGCAGTATAAGTTGCTTAAGATTTTACTCTTCAAATTTAAAATAAAGACAACGCCATTAATGAAGGGAACTTCTGTTTTGTCTTTAAGGTAAAGATTCAAAGTCTGAAGGAATCAACCCATCTCCAGTATCTTTGGTACCAGAAGAGAAGGTCTCCTTTGGTCTCTATGCATTGTCAGTTTCTTCATTTACAGTGGCAAAAATAAGGAAAGTTTACAACAAGTTGGATAGTAAAGCTATTGCCAAACAGGTGTGTTGGGAAATCAGTTGGTTAATGTGTATGACTTTTTCCTTTCTTTTAACTTACTTCAAGACAATTTGCTCACTGCAGCCAGGAACAATAATGTTGTCATCTAGTCCAGTCCCCCTCCTGTGGGCAGGGACACCTTCCACTCTATCAGGTTGCTCAAGTGATTCCAGCCTGACCTTGAACGCTTCCAGGAACTGAGAACTCTCAGCTTCTCTAGGCACTAGATGGCAAACCTTAGGGCCTTCTATGGTGAGGTGACTTCATCAGTGGACAAGGGAAGGGTTACACATGTCATTTATCTGGACTGCTGTAAAGCCTTTAACATCGTCCCCCACAACATCCTTTTCTCCAAATTAGAGAGAGATGGATTTAGTGGCTGGGCTGTTAAGACGGATAGGAAAGTGGTTGGACAGTTGGCAGTGGTCAATGGCTCAGAGTCCCAGTGGAAATTGGTGGCAAGTGGTGTCCCTCAGGGGTCACGAGTATTATTTAATACCTTCATTAATGACACAGAGGGATCAAGTGCACCATCAGCACATTTGCTGATGAAACCAAGCTGAGTGGTGCTGTTGACACACCTCAAGGGCAGGATTCCATCCAGAGTGATCTGGACAAGTTCCAGGGCTAGGTGGGCCCAGAGGAGTGGGCCAGTTGGAAGCTCATGAGGTTTAACAAGACAAAGTGCAAGGTTCTGCACCTGGGTTGGGGCAATCCCTGGTATCAATCCAGGCTGGGAATGAACAGATTAAGGGCAGCCCTGCCCAGAAGGACTTGGGGACACCAGTGGATGAGAGCCTGGACGTGCCTCAGCCATGTGCACTTGCAGCCCAGAAAGCCAAATGTGTCCTGGGCTGCATGCAAAGCACCGTGGGCAGCAGGGGAGGGAGGGAATTCTGCCCCTCTGCTCTGGTGAGACCCCACCTGCAGGCTGCCTCCAGCTCCGGGGTTGCAGCACAGGAAGGGCATGGACCTCTTGGAGTGTGTCCAGGGGAGACCACCAAGATGATCAGAGGGATGGAGCACCTCTCCTATGAGGAAAGGCTGACATCTGGGTTTGTTCTCAGACCTGAGAACAAACTGAAGAAAGGAGAACGGAAAGTTTCAGGGGGACCTAATGGCAACCTTCCAGTGCCTGAAGGGAGCCTGCAAGGTCAGAGAGGGACTTTTTACAAGAGCATGTAGTGATGGGACAAGGGGGAATGGCTTCAAACTGAAAAGAGAGTAGGTGTAGATAGCAGGAGAAAGGTCTTTGCTGTGATGGTAGAGTGGCAGTGGCATCGCTTGTCCAGAGGAGTTGTGGTTGCTCCAACCCCTGCAAGTGTTCAAGGCCAGGTTGGATGGGGCTTTGAGCAACCTGGTTTAGTGGAAGGTGTCCCTGCCTATTGCAGCAGGGTTGGAATGAGATGCTCTTTAAGCTCCCTTCCAAACCAAGCCAATCTATAATTCTGTGAGCTTTAAATGTCCTTTTCAATCCAAACTCCTTCTCTGGTCTGGTGGGATTATTTTTAAAGTTAGACTCATCCTCCGTAAACTTTGGAGTCCAGAAATGTCTCTTAACTTGAGAGACTATCTTGATGATGATTCTAGTCCTGTTTTGTTGTATGCTACTCCTTATCATAGTAGGAAAATTCATATTACAAATTTTAGGCTTGCATAAAAAAAACCCCTCTTCCCTTCAGCTTTTTTTTCTTGTTTTTTTTCAGCTGGCAATTTCTTCTCATGAAAATGCCACACCTGTGAAGTTGCTACATAACTCAGCAGGGCATTTGAATGGACCAGCGCGCTCCATTGGTGCAGCTTTGATAGGGTATTTGGGTGAGTTGAGCACTTAAGAATTACTATGTTTTAAAGTTATTAATTACTTGTCAGTAAGAACTTTGATCTAGAAGATAAATCATGCAATTGATGAATGTTAATGGTGCGTCATTGTATTTATTGAGCATTTTTGCATTTTATGGATATACTATTATCTTTTGGGTTTTGCTCACATGGGATGCTTGTTTCAGTTTATGATTTCTCATTATGAAAATATATTCAATTACTTTACCTTAGGTTATAAACTATTGTTCTATATTTCCTTTACTTCTTCTTGTGAGGTGTCATAGTTCTTCTAGTGACATTCTTTTCATAATTCAAGAAATGCTAAAATGAAAATTGCTTTCATATTTTCACAATTATTTCTTGCAAAAATTCGATTTGATGCTATTTTAATTTTTTTTTTTTCTGTCTGTGCTCAGGAGTAAGAACATTTGTCCCCAAGCCTGTTGCCACTACACTGCAGTACATTGGTGGGGCTGCTGCTATTTTGGGACTTGTAGCCATGGCATCAGATGTGGAAGGGTTGTATGCAGCTGTGAAGGCCTTGGTCTGTGTGGTAAAGAGCAATCCGCTGGCCAGCAAAGAGATGGAAAGAATCAAAGGTTATCAGGTATGTAAGAAATGTGTTAAAACAGACCAGGCTGGTTGAATTGAACTTCACTGTTTGTTATCACAGTTCCCATGGAAATCTCGTCATGTTGTAACCCGAGTTTCTCTTTTAAAGTTTCTGCTCTTGGTTAATTAGCATAGATGAATTATTTAGGACATTTTTTAAAGGAGAGGGTGAAAAGTTTTTTGCTAAGCCATTGTACATATTTAGCTACATTGCTGAAAGTGAGCCTTCATTAACAGCACAGGAGAGCACAACTATGGTACTTAAATGATTCTTTTCCTTGTGATTTTGAACCCACCCCTGCAGGTCTGGGAGCTTCTGTCTCTGATGTGCCAGCAAGAGAGAAGGATAAGGGCACATAAAAAAACCCAAACAAGTGAACTCCTAGAAGCATCCTTTTGAGGAGACTGCACAGATTTTGTAGTTACTGATGCTGTTTCCTTTCAAGCTGAAGACATTAATTCTCCATTAGGATGGGGAAAAGGCAGTCAGTTATGCAGAAGGATTGGCTGACTGATTTGAAAAAGTCTTCACATGAGCAATGTGTTTTATGTGCCTCATGGAGGCTGCTTTACTGAAATGGAAAGTTCTGTGGTTTAGGCAGCATATTTAAAAACCTTGTAATGCTGATGCCTGGTGTAGTTACATCAAAACATACCATTCCAAGGAGCTTGGTGCAGACCTTGGCTTACTGTGACCAAACAAGTCTAGACAGTGTCCTCCTTGTACCATGAGTAGTCAGTGGATCGTCACATATGACCTTACATTCCACTTGTATCAGCAAATAATGTGGTTTGAGGGAGATTCCCAGAAATACGTGTTTCTTTAGTGTTTCAGTGAGGATGGTAAAGCTGAGCACGCCAGTATGCTGAGAGTTTAAACCAGTTTGCTTCAGAAGACAAGAAACTGTAGTAGTACATCTGGCAAATGGTTCTTTCCCAACCCAGATTATAAGAAGTTAGAGCAAAAGTGGGGACTACAGTCATGCCTAGGGGAACAAAGGATAGCAGTAAAAAAAAGGCTTATTCAGATTTATGTTACTGTTTTTCAGTGCCAGAATACCTCTCATTTGGGCATGCAGTGCTCTAGTCCTACTCCATTTAAGTCTCCCATGTCCACATTTGCTGTACAGGGGCACAGCTGTTTGAGAATGTGCTGTCTTGAAACTGTGACTGACTGCCAGAGAGCTGAGAGGGCTGCGTTGTGCATGTGTGTGCCCAATCCTCAGGGCCTAGGTCCTGTCTGTGGTGTAAACAAATGTTTTATGAGCTTGAGAGTGTCCTGGATATGCTGCTTTTGTAATGAACTGTAATGCCACTTTCAAACTCTTTCATCAAGTACCAGCTAGCAGACGTACTGTAAGGGCCTTCTCAAAAGGGGTACAGACATTTCATCTGTTCTCCTGCATGCCTAGACAACATTACTGTGTGCTCACAGGTACTAATTCCTTTTCTGTTTACTTGTTCAAGCTGCTGGCAATGCTGTTAAAGAAGAAACGGTCCCTTCTGAACAGCCACATACTCCACCTGACGTTTTCCTTGGTGGGAACAGTTGACAGCGGGCACGAGACATCCATTATCCCAAATTCTGCTGCCTTCCAGGACCTGCTCTGTGATTTTGAAGTATGTAAAGCTGCACAGAATGGTGATGATGGTGCTAGATAGTGATTAAGTCAGATGCTGATAGTGTACCTTTAATATTCAACAACAGCAAATTAGGCTGCTATCCTGAGAACTTATTATTTCTTATATAGTACAGTAAAGCAGTTGAACAACAAGATTATTGGTAACTTTTCCTGCTGAAATGGCTTGAATCACTGCACAAACAATGGATGAATGCCACAAGTGTTTCTGCTTTTTGTGGTTTTAGAAGATAATATTTTGTAGTTTTCTGTTCATCAATTTCTTTTCACCTGTGTGTTCTACTGCAGTACATATATCAAGGCATGAAAAATGCACTGAAAATGAAAGTAGGAGGTAAACTTTCAACATAGCACATGGTAATCACTTTTATCACACATCTCCTTCAAGGTTAATAGTAAGGGAGTTAAAATTCTGTTTGCATGACCTATGGAATAAAGTGTTGTGTTAATCTAAGGAAAGTAGCAAATTTCAGAGGGAAATGCTAATGCAGTAGAGGCTGTTAAAAGGTTCGTAGAATTTACCCTTCAGTGTTTGCTCCTTTGGCATTATCTATACCTGACACAGACTGAGTAAAAGAATTCTGACTCACATACATTAAAGTAAATAAGTAAAAACACTAGTACCACTGCTAAGCCAGCTATAAGATGTGCTGACTTAATACTGCAAGTCAGTTTTGCACAAATGACTTAATAGACTTAACAATTTCCTTTTTTTAGATGTCTGTTTGAGTATTTCAAAGCTCTCCTGGAAACCTTATTTAAGAAGGAACTTTCCAAATGTCTGAGATTTTTGGCTGTTGTTTTTTTGGTTTTTTGAGGTTTTTAAAATTATTTACTTTATTCAGAAATCAGTGACCCAAACATTGCACTTAAATTGGATAAATTAGATGTTCTTACTCATGCAGAACAGGGAAATTAAAAGATTGTTGTCATCATTTTAAATTATAAGATTAGAAGAAAAGCGAAAGCTAGAAAGCTTTTCATTTAAGCCAGTTTTATACACCAGAGCGCAGGTATTAATTATGCTTTGTTCAATAGCAAATCAATTTTAAGATTTGCGGCTGTAACTGTGAGCTTTCTGGCTTTTATATCTTCTGTTACTTCTATTGATTGAACAATTGATATTTTGGGGTTTTTGGTAAAGAATCTAAATAATTTAAGTGCAGGCAGTGCTGGGTAAAAAATAAAATCAGGGAAGACCTTGAGTTTAATCTTGGCAGAAAGTAGTAAGTTAATTTTAAAAAGACATAAACCTTCACTTAAACCAAATAAATTTAACACAGCCTTGTAAACCCCAACAGCTCCTTTGGAGTCATTGCACTGTCTGTTTAAAGTTGGTGTAAAAAGACAAGAAGATAGTGTGTTAACCTTTTGTCTAGGTCCCTTTATAAGTTTTCAGCATGGTACTTTACAGAGAATATTGGTTTGGAACCAATGCATGGTTCTTCGTGGTAATGTGGTAAATATTCATGTGCATGAATGGTTTTAATTTCTTCATAACCTTTGATTTATCGATGCCTGTTTTTAATCTACAAGTCGATTTGTGTACAAAATATATTGTCTTTTCTGTATTTCAGGTCTGGCTTCATGCACCCTATGAGCTTCATCTGTCATTATTTGAGCACTTCATTGAACTCCTCACTGAGTCGAGGTATGAACTGATGCAAGCCTAGTAATAGGATTTATTGGATTAGGTGGCATTTAGAGGATACTCCAATTTTAAAAGGCCATCTCCTTTCTTTTCTTCTCCAGTGAAGCAGCAAAGAATGCAAAGTTAATGAGGGAATTCCAGCTCATCCCAAGACTGCTGTTGACTCTTCGAGACATGTCCCTGTCCCAGCCCACCATCGCTGCAATTAGCAGTGTGCTGAGCTTTCTGCTTCAGGGCTTCCCCAGCAGCTATGACCTACTCAGGTAGCCCACACCTGGATAATTCTGTCTTTCCTTGTTCTGTTACCTTGGTCAAAAGTACTTCGTGGTCGTACTGCTGTGGAGTGTGTAACATGGAATGCTCGTGTACTGATTTTTTTTTTCTCCTCTATGAACTAGATTGAATTAGACATAGGCAATATGTTGGAGACTTGATTTGCATATTATTTTCAGTTTGCATCTGACCAAGCATGGTTGAATGATCAACTGGCTTAATGTTCTACAGGTGAAAAGTGAAGGTGCTGAATTGCAGCTCCTTTGTTCATGTAAAGCACTGAGCACTCCTCCTGGCTACCGCTGAATATTATTATTATCTAAAAAGATACTTCTGGTTAAAATGCAGTTTTGATTACTATCTTGAATGCAAGGTTTAGTTCCAGATTTTTTCTTAATCATCACTGTATAAAAAGATATTTAAGACTGTCAGATATAGTACAACTAATTCTGACTGATGAAAATTGCGCTAGTTACTGCAATTCATATGTACAGGAGTATTAGAAATGCTTTAAAAATAGTTTTAACTCCTTGATAACTTGATTTTTTTTCATCTCTCATTTCATTAGAATGGAAATGGATAAAATATTGCAGGGCTTGGGAGCTCTTTGCATACGAGTGGTGATATTTTCAGCTTCTTACTTTTAAGTACAATTAAAGGTATCAGATGCCTCAACCTGAGCATCTTACCTGTCTTTGTTTTAATTATACAGGAGACAAAAATGATTCAAGAATAAAACTATTGATTTTATGCTTCAGTGGTTACAGAATAGATTGTAGAATGCCTATCCGAGTGTTCCTTGTTCTCCTTCCTGGAAGGAAAAAACAAAACATGTTGCATAACTTGGGAAAAGTTGCACTAGCTAGGGATCATTTCAGGTTAGCTGCAGAGGAAAGAGGAATATATTGCTTCTCCTTTCTTGGAGTGGTACATCAATGTCTTGTCATGGAAAACCATGGCTCTGTGTTACATAACCCCAAGCTATAGGCATGAATGTTACTCCAGAGTTGAGTAACCACAGTTTTGATCTAATAATTGTTCAGCTGTAAGGGGTTGAGAATAATGTTTTGTTCTCCTTTAACCTGAGGTATTTCTTTTACTAGAACTCAGTGGTATCTCCCAGTTCCCTTTCCTGAATCCTAGCATTTTCAGGGTCCCGTACCTGCAGTAATTAAAGATTCCATTCATCACTGCAAGTTAATTTGTGTTTTGGATAGTAACTTTAAATGAAGGCCATTTTCATCAATCTTCAGATGTGAGAAAACTGACATTTTTAGATAGCTCCCTATCACTGGTGTCATGGTTTTATATTTAAGGTGAATTATTGATAGATGAGAGTGCATCTGTCATGCCAATGAGTGATGTTTTTTCTGTACACATCAAGGTTTGGACAGTTCATCTCTTCCACTTTACCTACATTTGCAGTCTGTGAGAAGTTTGTGGTCATGGAAATAAACAATGAAGAAAAGCTTGACAGTGGTAAGTGTTGACAGTGCTTAGAAGCAGTAGACTTTGTGGTCTCTTCCATGCTTGAATACATAAAAAGTAGAAATAGTGTAATTAACAATGTTGCAATTTTGTTATAACCTGGCTGGTAGTTAGTAGTGGGGCTTTAGTTTTCAGTATTGAGTGCAAAGCACAGCAAAACACTTTTTTTTGTTGTTTCCTTCATTTAACACTGTATGGTTGTGTTCTCTTTCCTCCACTTCCTCCTTCCAATCAGCTGGGCATCTCTGCTTCTTCGTGGGAAAATGAAAAAAAAAGACAAAAAACTGGTTGCTACGTGCATCTGCCCCCCCAGGAGGAAGTGAAAGAATTGATTAAGCCTAGCGACTTTTTTTTAGGAATAAAAAGAAAGGTTACTGTCCATCAATAATTCTTAGATTTAATTGTTTTGAGACCATTTCTACCCTTATTTACCTTGTGCAATTACATTTTCAATCAGTCTTCCTGCACAGAAATATTTTAATCCCCCAGTGGATGTCACCCAAATAACTAGGACTAAACAAAGAACCTGTCTTTTTACATTTCTTGGGAATACACTGGTGCAGAGGGACAAGAGAGAGAGAGGTTTCTGTTTGACAGTTATATTGGTCTGGTTTCTCAAAGAACAAGGTTTGGGCAGTCTGCACATTCTGGGCAGGGGTGTTTCTTTCACAAGAGCATGTAGTGGTAGGATAAGGGGGAATGGCTTCAAACTGAGAGTTGTTTTAGATCGGATGGATATATGGAAAAAATTCCTTACTGTGGGGGTGGTGAGGCACTGGCACAGGTTGCCCAGAGAAGCTGTGGATGCCCCATCCCTGGAAGTGTTCAAGGCCCGTTTAGATGGAGCTCTGAGCTACCAGAGGAAGTCCAGTGGAAGGTGTCCCTGCCCATGGCAGGGGGGTAGGAACTTGATGATCTTTAAGGTCCCTTCTGACCCAAACCATTCCATGGTCCAGTGGGATTCATCATTATCTTCCTGTGCCTCGCCTGTTCCTTCTGAATACTTTTTGTGGTCTCAAAAATGATTAAATTTGAGCTTTTTAGTGAAAAAGAGGGTTATGGGTATTGGAGAGATCCAGACCGGTGTTCTCACTACAGGCCATCATTTGTTTTGCTTTGTTTTTTTTACCAGGGTAACCATAGCCTGAGCTGTTTTTTGGCTGTGTGAGGGACTGAAGAACCTTGGGGAGGAACTCATGGTGTGGCAGTAATGGAAAGTGAAGCTTTTGAGGCAAAGGGCATGAGGTTTTTAGGCTACTGGTGTTCACCAGTTGTGCTGTATTTCTGCCATGGAAGATCATTTTTGTCTGTATCTTGTGCACAAAACATTGGCCCAGAAATTATCCATTTATCTTCATTTTTGGATATATTGCCTCAAGCTGTACTGCTTTTCTAAATAACATAAAAGCAGGGTCCTCCTTTGAGTGCATAAGGTGCAGGAAGAGGGATTTGCAAAATAGCTGTAAAGTTAGTTCCGAGCTGTGTGGATTGGCTTGGTTGCAGTAAATGCATTTTTCAACTGATGATGAGCTTGGGGATCTGTTGAAAGAAAAGGAAACGAATTTTTCTCTCCATTTCTTAGATTTGGAGGGGTTTAGGAAGTACCAGGGTTTTTTCCTTAGAATTTCTACATACCCCCACTCACTCGTTTTTCAAAATGCTTATTTAATTGCTATGTTATGCAATTTTGAAAGAAGGGAGGGATGGCAAGGGATGGTGTTTTATTGTTTTTGTGTCTCTATCTGCCAGACAGTGACCACCTCAGTTCAGATTATTGTCTGAGAAGCTAGGATTCTCTTTTACCTGTTCTTCAAGCTGCCCTAAGTCTGTGTGACAGTGACAAGGGGGCACCAGACGTTTCTCAGCACTGTATAACAGGCTGCTTGCACTTTAGCACAGCTTCCTTGCAGCCTGAGTGGGGGTCAGGTTGTATTTGCTTATGTATGGAATTTATGAATAGCCTTTAAAATGTCCAAGTTCCAAAATCCTAATTTTTGGGGTTTTTTTTGTTTGGTTGGGTTTTTTCTATATTTAGGAACAGAGGATGATTTTGGAGGACTTGTTTCAGCTAATCTCATTCTACTACGGAACAGGCTTTTAGATATCCTTCTGAAACTTCTCTATACATCTAAAGAAAAGACAACTGTTAATTTGCAGTAAGTAGAAAAAAACCCTTGAGGCAGAGAAAGGATATAATTTTTTATTTCAAGTGGAAGAATTATACAGCCTTCATTCAATTCACTAGTTGCATCATTTTATAGGAATTGTTGAATGATTTATGTAGATGTCACTGAATTACTCTCAGATATGCTGGTAGAAATGGGATACATGATTAATTTTGTTGTTTTCTCTTAACTTCATGCATGGCTATAGAAAAAATAAAATTTGTCAAAGAGAAAACTTCCATTTTTTGAGAAGTGGGATAGTCAGCTTCTCATTTGGTTGAGATCCAAAGGCTTCAGGAGGGGTTGTCATTAAGGTCACTGACCCTAGAATGCCCCCTAAAATTGCAGAAAACCCTTTCAAACATTCCCAAGTAACTCCTCCCTTAATAAAAACAAAGAAAGAAAAAACCTTCCTTCATTTTTTAATACCGGTTTATTAAGATGACTTGTGAAAACTTCTTGTTCAACAAAAAGATTTCAGTTCAGAATTCCATGTTTATTATCAAAAGCAGCAACTGGAGAAATCTCATGCAGTGGAATTAGTCCCAGGAGCTGTATTTAGTCCTTCATTTCTTCTAAAGAAATGCATGTTACCTGTTTCATTTAACAAGAGTTGATAAGTGATATTTCTTGTTTGTAGCAAACTTAACTAAGAATTTACTCTTAAAGTTTGCATTGCAGTGGAGGACATTAATTTTTGCTGTCTAGTAGGAAACTAAATGCTGTATAAAGTGACCTTTTTTCTCCCCTCTCTTTACTTAGGGCTTGTGAAGAACTGGTCAAGACACTGGGTTTTGATTGGATTATGATGTTTATGGAAGAACATCTGCATTCCACCACAGTCACGGCAGCCATGCGAATTCTTGTGGTCCTGTTGAGTAATCAGTCCATCCTTATGAAGTTTAAGGAGGGTCTCAGTGGTGGAGGCTGGCTGGATCAGACAGATTCTGTCCTGACCAATAAGATTGGTACTGTGCTAGGTAGGCATCTCAGCCCCTTGGGACTCAGGGATTACTGGGAGCACCTGTGCTGGTGTGTTGAGCTGTGGGTTATTGTGTGGTTGCTGTCTGGCAGAGGCTTTTCTGTTACTCTTGTCTGTGCTGCCATCAGATGCTTCTGCACTTCATTTTTCTTGCAACCAAGAGTTAGGATTTCCTACACAAAAGGGAGTGGTTTTACAAAGCTGCCCTTAGCTGACAGGATACTGATTCATTGTAGTTCAGCTTTGGCTCATCTGCATGAAGCCTATGTAGCTAATTGATTTTTTTCTCTTACCATCATGGTAAGGTTAAGTGTGTTCTGTGGGCAGGCACAGCTGAGCTACATGCAAAGGTAGCATAGAGCAGCACCTTATGCACACAGCTAATAAGAATTCAGTAGAATTTACTTGTTTGTTTACTTTTAATAGTTAGAGCATTGTGCAATGGTATATCTGAGCTGCTTTAACTAGCAAGTTTTGTGTCCATCACATTTACCAGTTTGGATTTTTGCTATCTTGGAAATGTCTGTTTTCACGATATCATCTCAGCGTTTCTTTTCCTTTCCCTCTCCTGCATTCTTCTGTACACAGGCATGCTTTCTATTAAAGGCTTTTTTTTTCAGGTTCTTAAAGCCTCAGTTATCCAGGTTATCAGACCTCTCAGTTACCCCTTGTGGCCTAGAATTGTGTATAAGGCTTTAGTGCTACAGGACCCATTTTGAGCATCTCTGAGCTGTCTGAAATGCATCTCCAAATGTTGAAATAATGTTTGTCAATTCAAGGTATAGTGGCAATTTCCCACGGACCTGGTTTTTTTTTCCAGGCAAAATAAAATAGTGCTTTTCCAGATGAATGTCTATTCAGGCCCTGGTGCAAACTCATTGACATTTGACAAATGAGGGTCTTCCATGAGCCTCAGTAGCCTTTAGATCAGAGCAGTGATATCAGTAGCACTTTCAACTTCATTGTTGTTCCTAAAATAACTGTTCAAGGAGCCACTGTCTGTGTTGCAGCAGTACATGATCTGTTACTGCACTTAAAGTTTGTCTGAATTGGTTTACTGTGAGGAAGTAATTGAAGTGTTGTTGAAGTGATCTTCCTTCAGGAAGAGGGTTCTTCCTGAAATGAAAATACAAAAGTATAAAAACCGTTTCTTTCTGCTTTGTATCTTTGATAGATTTCAAATATGGGATCTTGTTATTTTTTCCATGAATAAAACTCTCTATTATGTCTATTTACTGTTTCCCACAATATATTCCTCAGGATATTCAGGTAGGAGCATAGGATGGTTCTTTGCATTGCTAATGAATTAGGAGGATTAAGGAAAACAGTTTCTCAGGTGTAAATCACATGCAAATATTTATTGTTAAAATAGAAAGCATCCATTATTTGGCTCATTGTGATTGAGGTTCTGTATTTTATTTGAGAAACAATTTTGCGCATGCATTTCCCGTGCATGGTTGTGCCTTAAAAACTGGAAAACCATTGGCATTTTAGGGAAGAGACTGTTGTTTATTTAGTACGTACTTTAAATGTCCAATAGCATAAACATTTTCTTCAGTCACAAAATCTTTCTAAGTAAGATTTTGATTTACAGTCACATTTGAAAGCATTTTTAGAGTTTCCCTATTTTTCTTATTATAGTATCACTTTAATTGAATCCAAGCTAGACTGTATTGAAACGGATATTTTTTAACTTGAGTATCATAAACTGATAGTGACAGATTATCTAATTTTTGCACCCTGTGTTTTTTAATAAATCATAACATACTGGCTCCAAGATTTCTCATGAAACCAAATGTGATGCATTTTTGTTGAAGGTTTCTGATGGAATTTCCACAACTGTGTAGCACAGATTTCATTAGTCTAATTCTTGATAGATGTTTCCTGTTTAAAAAGTCAGTTTCTGGTGGAAAGTGTATCTGTATTTGAGCCTCAGAAAAACCACCTGACCTCTGGTTGTGTCAGAAGAATGGCTCACAGTGCTGATGTGGAGACTGAACTGTCTTCCTGGCCTCTTTGCTTGCTTGAAAATAAGTGCTTCTGATATCCAGGTGTATTCTTTTATTTTTTTCTTTAAGTAGGAAGTTGAAATACCTAAGTAGAAGCAGGATCACAAAAGGTAGTTCTGGCAGCACTTAAAAAAATAAGACTATTTAATGGTTACTAACCAGCCAATTAATCATTAACAAAATATCTGAAATAAGATGCCCCTGAGAGATGTCTGGATACAAATTAGCTGCCAATAGACTTAAATGGACCATGGGTTGCTGCTTCATAATATAAATCTGTAACTGAGGTTAAGGTTATGTTTTGCTGTGAGCCAGCAAAATATTTATTTTCAGAGGCCTTGGTGTTTTAAAAGTCAGAAATCGTGCTCACAGCCAGAAAATGGATCTGTGTGTGTAAGCAGTAGTATTAGGTGGCCTGTATGGAGCAGTGTCATCTATGTGGTATTGGAAAGCAGTAATTTCCTTATTTTTTCTTTTTTAATTGTTTTAAAAAATGAGACATCTGAAGCAGAATGGTGTGTGTGTGATAGTCTGTATGCACACGTTCATTTTTTACAGCATTAGTTTCTGGGGACGTACCCTTTTAATGTGTCGCCAGGTAAGCAGGAATGATCCTCACAGGTGATACCGTCTTAACATTGTTGGCTTTGTGTCTTCTTTTCCATGTAGGGTTCAACGTTGGCCGGAGTGCTGGTGGCAGATCAACGGTGCGGGAGCTTAACCGGGATGCTTGTCACTTCCCAGGCTTCCCCGTCCTGCAGTCCCTTCTCCCAAAGCACACTAATGTTCCTGCACTCTATTTCCTCCTCATGGCCCTTTTCCTGCAGCAGCCAGTCACTGAACTGCCTGAAAACCTGCAGGTCAGTGCACCTGTCATCAGCAGCCAGTGTAATCAGGGTGCCAAGGTAGGGATTGTCCAGCAAGACGTGAATGCAATTCTGTCTGTCATGAAAGAAAATAATGGATTAACCAGGCCCTCTCCTTCCTCTCTGCAGCTGACTCACAGTCATGATGTGGTGTTTAGTGCTGAGCTCTGTGGGGTGGGAGTATGTAGAAGCTAGCCTGCTATGGCTTAGCTGTCACTGGTGTTACTCTGGTCCATTTTGGGGTCAAATGAGAAGCAGATCCCTAGTTCAAGTTGACATGCTGTGGGCATTGAAGGGAATATAATCTTTTGCTTGCTTTCTTTGGTTGTGAGGTGGGTTTTTGTGGTTTTTTGTTTTAAGGAGTGGGCAGTTTCTGTGTTAAAGAGTTCACAGGTTACAAGGTTGCTTTTGTATCAGAAAGTCTGTGTGGTTTTGTAGGGAGGCAACTCAGTTGTTGCTGAAAAATGTTGGTTGTTCTTATTCTGAGCAGGTTATTTCAGGCTTTTTTGAAGTAAGTGAGTAGATATTATATGACCTACAACAGTCCTAGGAAACCCCAGAGTAGTGCTTTATGAGGAAAAGTCACACACATTCCAGATAGACAAGGTGCCTATTTAGAATGTGTGCAGTGCTAATATTTATCAGTGGAAACTGAAAAGTAAAAATTTCAAACCAGAAGGTGTTCTGCCGGCCTGCTTTCTCAAGAGGAATACTTGACAGCACATTCAGCTCTGTGCTACCATCCTGTAGAGGCGTGAAACTCACTCCTTTGCCTACAGCATTTTGAAGTATGACACTGTTCAACTGAAACTAAATTTGACTACTTAGTAGCACTCTCAATACTAGAAGTGGACGCTTGGTCCCTTTTTATTTTTAATTGATTTAATTATGTAGACTTGCTGGAAAATACACCTTGATTTGTTTGTTTTGTTCATATCTATTTTTTTTCTGTGGGATACCCTATGGGTTTTACTGCTAGATGTTAGTCAATTAAGTTGATTGTGCAGGACCTGTGCTGACAAGTCTTTTGTTTCAAAACACTTACATACTTTGTAACTATGAGAAGTAAGTGAGAAGGTGAGAGTTGCAGCTGCAGCAGCTCAAGTTGAAAGAAAGTTTCTTCAGTGACAGGTGACCATCATATGAAGTTTGGTGATAAAGTTTGGTGGATGTAAAACAACTAATTTTTTGTATACTGCCACATGAGTGTATTGTATCTGTAATAAAAAGCAGTATACAATTGCATAGGAGAAGGGGATTATTTCATGTCATCTTTTTTCTCTTTCACCCCTTACAGTTTGATTTAGACTCCATTTGGACGTTCATATTTGGAGTTCCTGCCTCCTGTGGCACTGTTACCTCCTCAATACACAGTGTTTGCACAGAAGCTGCCTTCTTGTTACTGGGAATGCTGAGGAGCATGCTGAATTCCGTAAGCATAAAAAATTTTGCTTGTATTTGAGTATACTGAGTTGTTGAAGTTTTCCAAGTGGTCAAAAGCCAAATTAGAAAGGTTGAGGTTTTGTTAGTGTTATGATAAAATTTGCTGACAGTTAGGCTCATAATACTTGAGTGAAAACTGTCATTTTCCTGAGTTTTTCTGTTACTTTTTCCAGTATCTGTAGAAATACTAATAGCCAAAAAATTAACACTGCTTTTTCACAAAAAGACTGGGGTTTCTGTTTAACTGCAGTTAAAACAAATGAGGAAAGCAGAAGGATACAATGTCCTTGGCAGAGCTAATTGAGTTTCTTTCGTGATTAACATCGTAGGAGAATGTTTGAGACTCTGTATCCCATCTGCTCAGAGCTATGAGAGTTGCAGATTTTGTGCATGAACCTTCCCCTTGCAGAGAAGTCCCCTGACTATGAATAGCCCAATGCCAGAGGAAATTAATTTACTGCCAGAGAAATGTGTCATCTTCTCATCTTTGAGTCTAATGTCAAGAGTAGGGAAAGTTGGCTTCTCAGGGGGAAAATTTTATATTTCCTTGAAGCTGGAATGTGTTATCTGCTGAAAATTGCCTCCTGAAGTGCTTGAAAAGCAGTGCCTGTTTGGTTGTCACCTGTTGACTCATCATGTGTATGTGATATGCTCTACTGCTTGCATGTTGTCACGTGTTCTGTCTCTCTGCTGGTGACCCATCATGGTGTTTGGTCCTCACCTGTTTGGATACACTTGTGACATGCTTAGAGACACGTGCTGTGTCTTGTGTGCTGTCACCAGCTGTCTCTTCAGATGTGCCATCACATTTTGGGTTGGCTTCAATCTGGTCATGTTTGCCAGTATTTCTGAGTCATTACGTGTTAGGTCACACATTTTAGCTTATGATCCATGATGTGCTGTAAAATGTGGTCGGTCTCCTGTTTGAGAAGTGCATGAAAGCATGCTCTTCCTCTCTGAACTAAGTATTCCTCTATTGGTGCTGTCTGTGCTAATCTGGTGTTTGTTTCTCACCCCAGCCCTGGCAGTCTGAGGAAGAAGGCTCCTGGCTTCGGGAATATCCAGTCACCCTGATGCAGTTCTTTCGGTATTTGTATCACAATGTACCAGACCTCATTTCCTTGTGGATGAGTCCAGAGTTCCTGTGTGCGCTGGCAGCAACAGTGTTTCCTTTCAACATCCGACCTTACTCTGAGATGGTAGGAAGTCCAACTCTTTGCCTGTTTTATTTTTCACCTGAGTGTTACTTTTGGGGATTTATCAATTACCAGTCATACCAAGATAAAACTCTACTCACCTTGCACAAGAGGTCATCATCAAAGCTAGGCTGGAAGTTTTGTACTTGGGTTGTGGAACTGAGAGAAGAGTGTGTTAAACTGCAGGGCAGTTGTGCACTGCAGGGCAGTTGTTGTGCAGTGACATCTGAAACAGCATTTTAGAGGCAACAGATAGTTTGCTTGTTTTCTAGTGGACTGTTATTTTCAATCGTATGAAAAATGATTTACAAAAGCAAAAGAAACTGAGTCAGCCCTTTGCTCTGGAGGATGTGATGAAACCTAAAACTTCTTTTTCCTCACACTTCCCATTTCTGCTTTTGTGGTTTAACCACAAAACAGTGTTCTTGTATTTCCTGAAACTACTGAGCTCAAGCCAGGAGAGGGTGTGAATTCTATTTTGCGCACACTGCTGCCTGAAATCTCTTTGAACTTAGTATCATTTGCAAATGATACTATTTCTAGAATATGAATGGAAAGGAAAAAAAACAGGTATTGTTAGACAACATCTAAAAGTAATTTTATTAAGAACATGGAAAGATCATTAGTCTGGAGGCTGCCAAGTGCTAAAACTATGGAGAGTATGATAAAAAACTTCAGGAAATAATAGCCGGTGGCTATTGGTTTTTTGTCAGTAAAAATGGGAGATCAATTTTTAACCGTGCCTGCTGATGAGTCTCTCATAAAGACAGGGGTTTTTTTGGGTTTATGTTAAACTTGCATTAGAAGTAGATTCTAGGAGCATGCTCTCTCAAAAAAAAGTGCCGCTTACAAACTGGTGATGCTGATTCGGCATTCACCTATACAGAGTTTTTAGAGGAACCTTATGTCTCTGAGCAGGCTTTAACTACTAGATCCCTTGAAATTCTGTGTAGCTGTCTGGCAGCTTGAGCTCTTCGCTGTTTGAGGGTGCTCTTCACTCCAAATTGGTTTACTCCTCCAGTGTTTGTCTGCCCGAATGTGTAGCACTAATCAGTGCCTGGTGAAATAGCTGAATAACAGCCAGATTTCTGCAACAAAACATTATAATCTAAATTCAGTCTTGAGAGAAGATTCTCAGCTTTTTAAGAAAGGTCTTTCAGCTTTTCTGAGATTGCTGTTAAAAATAGAAAGAGTACACATTTGGACTTCTCTTAATTTCTTGAGAACACTCTCCTGCTAAAGCAGACCAAATGTTCAAAACATTTGGTTACTTGACATGTAAGCTGGCGATGCAATAAGCCTGTTGAGGGAACTATATTGTCTCCTCTTTCATTTTAAAGAAGGGAGTTGCATAAAAAGAGTCAGTCTTCTGGATTTGACAGCTTTCACTGCTGTTTGTGCTTTTGTTACAGTCCTCTTTAAGAGCTAGCCTTTCAAAGGTTTCTGTTCATCAGAAATGGGAAAGCTGTGGAGACCCTTTTTTTTTTCTTCTTCTTCTTTTAGAGATTTTTGGGAAACCGGCTTACCCATAACTGCACTCTGATGAAGGTATTGTATTAAAAGAAAAAAAAAAAGGCTCAGTTCCTTTTTTGTTTTATGTTATGTAAGCTTGATGGCCTTTTTTAGTTGGCTTCTGTCTTGATTTTATTTTAACTGCTTTAGTTAATAACTTTCTCAAAAATTTTTTTCCTTTTTTTTTTTTTTTTTTTTTTTTTTTTTGCAATGAGAACGTTTATTTTTGCAAAGTATCTAGAAATTGCCCGAGTACTTCTGTTGGTCAGTGAACATGAAATGTAACTCATGCCAGTCTTCACTGATCATTGTTTACCTTGGGAATCCAAAGCTGGATGTTTCCATATTGGGGAACTGATCCTGAACGTCATAATCTTTTAAAAAGGCTTCTTAAGAAGCAAAATGTGAAGTGAAATACCCTTAGAAAGACAAGCAAAGAATAAAGAAGTGAAGAAACTGCCATTCATTTGCTGGTCTCTACAGTTTTAACATGCTGATTTTTACAGGTCACTGATCTCGATGATGAAGCTGGGTCCCCAGCTGAAGAGTTTAAAGCCTTTGCAGCTGATTCTGGAATGAACAGGAGCCAGTCAGAATACTGCAATGTGGGCACCAAGACCTACCTGACCAACCACCCAGCCAAGAAGTTTGTGTTTGACTTCATGCGTGTGATGATCATTGATAACCTATGTCTCACACCAGCCAGCAAACAGACTCCACTGGTAGACCTTCTGCTAGAGGTAGAGTTTCTTTGGTGTTTGTGTTTGGTTTGTTTTTGTTATTTGAGCTTAATTGTGACACCTTATTCCCTAAAATGTTTTCCTCTATTTACCTTTGAAAGTTAGGCTAGTGATAACCTGACAGTCAGGGGAATTGTCATGAAATAAGACTGGAAAAATAAACACTAGTGTTTATTAAACAGTGGTTTGTTCACCTTTCTTTAATGGCTTGGAAAACCAGCATGTGAAGTTAGATCTTTTGTCAAGTTTTATTTTTGTGGAGTATGATTCAGTTGTTAAACACCTTTCTGACTGTGACATCTGTATTGACTTTGTTGAAAATATAAAACCCCTGCAGAAATATTAATATTTTTGTTCTGTTCATATTAGATAAAAATATTATTAGATAAAAATTATGCCATAGATGGTGCCAATTAGATAAAAAGACATATGGGGCCATGTGCTATAAAACCTCACAAAATAACTGCATCATCTTGCTGTAAATTAACTTCTGAAGTTCATAAGACTTGAAGAAAGCATTGTCCTGTTAACGGTGAGGCAGGGAGGTGAGGAGTTCAGTTACCCTTTAACTGCCTACACCTTCAGACAGTACATTTTGAAATGTTTGCTTCACATCACTTCTCATTCTCCTTGACCTACCTGTTAGTTATCTGATCTTATGTGTTGCTGGGTCTCCCTGATTTTTTTTGAAAGCTGCAGGAATTTTGGACCATGTTTGTATATTTCTTAACAAATTTCCTGAGGCAGTTGGGCACCTCTCTGCAGTCACAGGGCAAAAAAAAATGAAATGTCAGAAGATGTCAGTTATCCACAGACACCAGGAAGCATATTTGAGACCATGTTCAGGTGGCTGCAGTTCTTTACAGCTCTTTTAACTTGTTATCACTTGTCAGTGTTACTGGCCCCTTAGCATAAGTAGGATTGGGTAGGTACACACTGCTAAACTTACTGTTATTTCTCTTTCTACAACTTAAACGTTTGATCTGTCCCATTTACTCATTGTTTACTGAAGGAGGTGACTGTGTCAACTGAGGAGATCACAGGTTAACCATATGCTTATAGTGAAGAGTTTCTGCACCTGTTCAGAATGTGTTCTTTTCCAGTTCCTATTATGGCAGAAGATGAATTCCCTGGATTTAAACAGGGATAATGCCTTCTCTGCAAGACTGCATGCAGCCAATGTATGCTCTGTGTGCACACTTGAAGTTTTTGATAAAGCCACAACTTTTTGCTTGAGACAGAATGCTAAGAGAAAAAAAAAAGTAGCTCACAGGAGCTGAGAAAAGAGAAAATCACCTAAAATACCCTCCCTCTCTCTCTTTTTTCCTCAGAGATATTAATTATCTTAACATCTTTCTTCAGGCTTCCCCTGAAAGATCAACACGAACACAGCAGAAGGAGTTTCAGACATATGTTTTGGATGGAGTGATGGACCACCTACTTGCAGCTGATGTTTTATTGGGTAATATAGCAAAGTTTAATTATCAGTCTATTGATTTGGACACAAGGTTTTGATTCTGTGACTGTTTCTTTTTTGGTGTTCTGTTTTGTTGCAACTTGGTTGTCTTAATTTTGCTCCCCTGCCCTTTGCTTTCCTTCGATGTGTAAATGGTGTTGCTATGCTTGCATATTTCCTCCCTACCTGGATTGTGCTAAAGCTGTAAAATAGGTTATTCACAAAAACTACATGGCATAGAGAGTCCAGTCACATTTCATAGTGGGCTGTTGGCTTCCCAGGAACTCTTGGTCAGCTCTGCCTCCATCCCAGCTGTCATGAGAGGCTGTATGCATTTCTGTTCAAAAATGGTTGTAAGGCTCCCCATTTCTTGCAGTAATAGTAAACAGCAGTAATATGTCTTCCTCTGGGTGCAGTGCATTAATAAAATAAATCCAGAATCATGTTTTTAAAATCCAGAATTGTCCTTTTTTTTTTAAAAAAAAAAAAAATCTAGAACCATGGTTGCTTACCATCAAATGGAAAGTCTTTTTCTAGGGGAAACCATGAGGTTTTAGCTTTCATTGGCTGAATCTCTTTCTCTTTTGTGGAAGTCTAGAAAGCGTAAACTAATGTGAATGTATTTATGCAGATGGGGTTTTTTGATAAATGTAGAAGACTTAAGGGTTTTTTGTTACCCAGGTGAAGATGCATCCCTGCCTATAACAAGTGGAGGAAGCTACCAAGTGCTGGTGAACAATGTGTTTTATTTTACACAGCGTGTGGTAGATAAGCTTTGGCAGGGCATGTTCAACAAAGAATCCAAGCTTCTTGTGGACTTCATAATCCAGCTCATTGCACAGGTAACAGTTTATATACTTGTTCTATTATCCTGCCTAAAAAACCTTTTTTGCAGGTCATGTTGAAGTGCATAGAGTGATACCACTAAACTACCTGCTAGTGATACATGTTTGGATCAGCAGAGAAACATGCTTCTCTTTCTCAGACCTACTCTGTCTTTATTGAGCTTTCTTAGCACATTTTCTGTGAAGAGCAATTGAGTAAAAACTGCTCTCAGATAACATTATTTTTTAGAAATCCCCCCCAAATAAACAATGAAATGTGCCTCACATGAATTTTGAGAATCTCCTTAAATCTACCTTGACATTTCGGGAAGCTTCCTCACACACTTCTGTTGGAGATTGTTAGAAGACTTGCTGTTAGAAATCAGCAGCATCTTTATAGATGTTAAAATTCCAAGTGTATCATCATTAATATCATTTCAGTCCTTGAAATTCATGGAATTGACACTTACAGTAAAATGCAGATTTTGAAAAATGAGCATGGGTCAATTAAAGGGACGATTGTGTGCCAGTAAAATTATTTTCTGCCACTTCTTGATCATGTTTTTTTACTTCCCATCAGTCAAAAAGAAGATCTCAGGGACTCTCTCTGGATGCCATTTATCACTGCCTGAACAGAACCATCCTGTATCAGTTCTCAAGAGCGCACAAAACTGTTCCTCAGCAAGTGGCTCTTCTTGATTCCCTAAGGGTCCTTACTGTGAACAGGAACTTAATTTTGGGACCTGGAAATCATGATCAAGAGTTCATCAGCTGCCTAGCTCACTGCTTGATTAATCTGCACATGGGAAGGTAAATATCTCAGGCAGAAGTTCATTCCAGAACCAGGGTTGGGAAGTACTAAAATGACTACTTCTTTTACTCAGCTTACAAATAAGTGAGCAAGTTTTGGAGCACTGTTTATAGTTTTCCAGCCACTGAGTTGCAAGCAAGCTTAAGAGATTCATTTTGAGACAAAATTAGGTTTGAAGATCCTGGGAATAGAGAACATTTTTACCTCCTTTTGCAGACGTATTTTAAATACTGACATATGTGTTTATCCAACTATTTTGTTGTTGTCCTTTTATAAATTGAAATGTTTTAAAGATAGAAGGAAACACTGGTGCTAGGCAATTAATAGTCAGAGGGTCCTGTCACTGGATTTATTATCTGTTGAGTCACTTCATACAAGTTCAATATCCTGGTATTTCTTCTGTATTGAGTAAGTCCAGTCATGCGTTAAATCAGGTGTCCATGACAAATGCTGTAGACACCCACTTTCCTGCATTGCTGGAAATCCCAGCCTGGCATTTTCATTTGTTCTTTCCAAGAAGATGCACAACTTGTGTTTCATCCAAAGACACTTAGCAACAGTCATCAAACTCCAATGTTCTCCATTTCTGGCCTCATCTGTTTTGTGTTTCTTCAAGTATCTTCCTCTAGTGACACCAATGTCCATGGCATGTCATTCCTTTATAAACCTTCGGTTCTGCTTGTGACCACAGATTGTCAGAACTCAAATGGACAGAAGATAAGATGCTTTGCTGTAGTAGTGTGTATTAATCTTTGTGAATCTGATACAGGGAATCAAATGCTTTAGCTTGGCTTAGGTTTTTGTGTCTTTTTATTCTGATGGTTGTTAATCCATTGTGTGTTTGTAGCAATGTTGATGGATTTGGATTGGAAGCAGAAGCCAGGATGACAACTTGGCACATTATGATCCCCTCTGATATAGAACCGGATGGAGTCTACAATCAAGATGTCAGTGAAGGTAATCTGAGAATGACAAAGCCACAGATGTCTTATAATGGCACTTCTGTATTGTCATCAGTAATCTTTTACCCCAGTGACTTGGGGCAGGGGGTTGTGGTATGTGTGTGTTACCCAGTTACTCTCCAGAGGGGAGTTGGGGCTGTGTGTGTATAAAAATACATAAAAAATAGATTAAAAGACACTTGGAAATACCAAGCTAGACACATTGATGATAAATTACTCTTTTGTTAAAATAGTAAGAGCTTTTCATTGTTTTCTGGACATGCTCCAGAATTAGAAATACTGTTTTGTATGCACTGTTTTAAATGCAATAGAAGCAATTCATTTTAAGGTAAGAAATATTTGGTATAAACAATACAATTATTATTTCTGTGGCATCCTTACCATCTTTCACTCAAAGGAAATTTATGAACTAGCTGTGGAAGAAAGTATTCAGTGATTTTATTTTTTTTCTTATATGTGTGTATTTAATATTTATGCAGGTACTTAGGCACACTTTACATGTAAAAATGGTAAAGTATAATGTATGTGGAAAATTATATTTGTATTTATAGACACAGACTCCTATAAGGTTTTTTCAATCTCATTTTGTTAATAGATGGGTGTGGGAGATGAGTCACAACTCATCAGAGCCACTGTTTCAAATTTAGAGAGAAAAAAAATTGCCAAAATTAATTGCTAGATGCTTTCTGATAATTTATTGATGGCAAAAAAAAGGCACTCTGGCCAAAGGCATTTCACATGTCATGCTAGGGGGAAGAAACTACAGCGTAATCGCAAAAATTCTTCATTTCACTACTGTGAAAATACCAATTCTACGAGCACTGTAGAGAGCTTGCTGTTTGTGATCTTGTACTTATGCAGGTCGCCAGCTTCTTTTAAAAGCCATAAACAGAGTGTGGACAGAGCTGATCCACAGTAAAAAACAGGTTTTGGAAGAAGTTTTCAAAGTGACGCTGCCTGTCAATGATCGCGGCCAAGTGGATATAACTCTTGCCAGGCCTTTCATTGAGGAAGCAAGTTTAAAGTGTTGGCAAAATCATTTGGGTAAGTCCTGACTGAGGATTTGTCTGTCCTGAAGGGTGGATTTCCTCAGAACGAACCATATGCACTGGATGTTTTAATACAGGCTTTTCTGTAGCTGTAAATACTCTATAAACTGGCACTGTGTAACATAGAATCCTTCAGAAGGTGGACCATATATAGGATATTCTTGCACTCCAGTGCACAGGGCCCTGTGTTTGTAAGCCAGCAAATAGCTTATTGTGGATTACAGTGGTGGAGGCATTGAGCTCCTCGCCATGAACCCTTGGACTGGGGTGACCTCTGTTACTGTTCCCGGGATTGGGAACAGGCAGGGAGGGGGGACCCTCTTGGGCATGTCTGGGCACAGCCTGCAAGCTCTTGGTCTCGTGAAGAGATTGGAAATGGGTGGCTGAGCAGTCCTTCTAGCAGCAGTGATGCTGTGACTAATTCTTGGCTGGGAAATCTGTTCAGCAAAGGAAACAGTTTTGCAGGAAAAGGACCTGGGAATTCTGGTGGACAACAAGTTAAGCCCGAGTTAGCTCTGCATCCATGTAATGAAGATCAGCTGATGCTCAGCTGAATTAGCAAGAGTTTAGACAGCAGAAATTAAGCTTCCATAGATGTGACTCATTTGATGACTTCACAGTTCAAAAGTAATTGAGGTTAACCTGGGTGTACAGAAAACATATTTGGAAACCTGGAATACTTGTTTTTGCAGTCTCTTTATTTCTAGATGTGCTTTGTTCCTGGCTGATATTTGCTCAGGTTCCAGTATCTCCCTGACGGTCACTATATTTGCAGAAATGGTTTGAGTAGAGCTACACCTCTTTGAAGCAACAAAAAGGGTTATTCTATTTTAAAAACCAAGTATAATGGGGGGGGAAGGGAAAAAAAAGGCCTAATTGCTCCCAACACTTTGTTTTTCAGCTCATGAGAAAAAATGCATCAGTAGAGGAGAGGCTTTGGTTCCAACCACACAGTCCAAGCTTTCACGAGTCAGCAGTGGATTTGGCCTCTCTAAACTGACTGGTTCCAGGAGAAACCGCAAGGAGAGTGGGCTGAGTAAACACAACCTCTCTACACAGGTAATTTCTGTCAAGTAATAACATGCCGTCTAAAATCCAGCAATGTACGTTCAGGGTTTGCGGTCAATAGCCCAAAGTGGGGAATCTTGCAGAGTGTGAAGTACTGTCTGGTGCTTGGTTTTCTTTCCCTTTTTTGACTATCCAGACTGGGCATCTTGTCTCTGTGTGTCCTAATTTAGTAGGTCATTCTGCATATCTGTAACATTAAGCCAAGAGTTAACCCTTCATTGTTGGTGAGACTGCTCAGCTGTTTCTGGTTCATGACTGTGATAGTCTAGGTCTCATGATCAGTTTGCAATACTGCACTGAAATGCAAGCTGTGATAGAGATATTGATCCTTTTGTCCATCCTGCCCTCAAGACAGAAAGAGGGGTTTGAAAGTTCTGTTGAAAAATATGTTGCTAGTTCTCTTTCTGAGCTGAAAACTAGCCAGCAGCTTTGATAAAATAATGAATTCTCAGTGCTCTCAGTCCTGTTCCTGGGGAGCAGGCATAATCTGAAAGGGAAAGGGAAGAACCTCACAAACTGAGCTGACAGGAACTGCTCCTGGTTGTATCAGTAGAGGAACCAATAAGTGATAACAGAAATACTGTGGGACTAAGTGAGGACAGATGGATGGATCTTGAGGATTTCCAGCAGACTAGGCAGCATCCACAAAATATTACTTAAAAGGAAAAAGAGAAAAGTAGTATTTGTAAATGCCAGTCCTTGGCTGTTTGGGAATGCTCTGAACAGTTAGTAATATGTTTTGAATATTTTCCAAACGCTTGCTAGTTCTTTTTTTAAAGGATATTGCTGTACAGTAATTTATCACCTTGAAAAAAACCCTGAGAAAACATCAAACAAAACAAAAATTTAAACGATGTTGTGTGCAGTAATTGGAAATTCATCAACCAAGTATTTTTTTTAAGAAAGTATTCGTTGTGAAGAAGTTTAGCAAGGTGATGTATTCATTGGATTTTCATTCAAACAAACTCTTGTTTGTAAAGTGTCATTGTCTGTTGTCTTGTTTTTGTCTTAGGAAATTTCCCAGTGGATGTTTACTCACATTGCAGTGGTTCGGGACCTGGTTGATATGCAGTATAAAGAATATCAGGAGGTATGGATGGCTTGCAGGATTAATTACCTGACACTGATACTTTGGCCTGTTAGGTTATACCAATGCCATTTCTCAGTATGAGGCTGGTGAAATACTGGGTTCTCATAGGTGAAATGCTTGAATGTTTACTTACAGTTGTTATCTTTAAGGGGTTTTTAGATGCAATCAAATAAACCAATGAGGGAACTCATTTTGATCTGGTTGTAGATGAAAACTCTTGTAGCAATATCACATGTTAAATTGGAATTTTTTTTCAAGAAGCTTTAATTCCTTAGAAATCTAAAAGCAAAGCAGGGAACAAAAAGAAATAGATTGGAAATACACTGTCTTTCTAAAGCATTGTAGAAAAAGTAAAAGGAAATGTGGAGAAGCATTGTGTCCAAATGCTACTTTCATAGTAACACAAAGAAAATTTTATGGTATCATGCAGTGATAGGAAGTGGCTGGTCTGTGCCTTCCAGAATGAAATCGTTCCACCTTGTGGTGTTTTCTAAACGCTCCCAGAGACATTTGGTTCAGACTGGTTGCTGAGCTGTGTGCTGTAAATCTTAAATAACTTCTGAAAGGAACAAGACATTCAAAGCAATTTGTTTAAAAAAAATGAACAAACCACCAAACTTTGTTTCATTGAACTTCTCTCTCCTGTGCAAATACGGACAGGAAGGCCTCAACAATTTTTGGTTTCATTCTTAAAATCCTTTTTCAAATGCAGTGCATTTATAAATGTCTTTGTGTTCAGCGTCAGCAGAATGCATTGAAATACGTGACAGAGGAGTGGTCTCAAATCGAGTACGAGTTACTGCGAGAGCGAGGGCTGTGGGGCCCCCCCATCGGCTCCCACCTGGACAAGTGGATGCTGGAGATGACCGAGGGTCCCTGCAGAATGAGGAAGAAGATGGTGCGGAATGACATGTTTTATACTCAGTACCCCTACATGCCTGAGGCTGAGCAGGAAACAAACTTGCTGGTAAGTATTCAGGAGTTTGGGATGGGTGATTTTATATGCCCTGTTGCAAAATCCATTTTCTTTTTGATGTTTTTTTCTTAAGAAATGTATTTTACTCTGTTGGTATCACCTGGCACTCTGTCTGTATGTCCTAAATGATTGGTAAAGTCCAGTTGTTTCTGATGGGACGTTTAGGGAAGGGACTGAATCACTTGGCTCAAAACCAAGCAAACTTGAAGAGATTGCAACATAAGGTGAGGTGTGCTGAGTGATCCTGGCAGCAAACAGCAGAGGCATCTTCACAAACCTCCAGAGGCTGAAAGTACCATAACCATGTGAGGTTTCAGTCTGGCTTCTTCTTAATCTAGATAATGTGGAAAACAGTGATCTAAAGAAAAAAGAAAAAAGACTACTGGCCTTGGTTTGGGTGCACTTGTGAAATGTACTTTCATCAATCCATGAAGATGAAGGTGGGCTGTGTAGCAGAGATGTGTGTGGCCTTTGAAAGCTTAGCAATTAGTTCCTGTTAATTTTGGAACACTGTTTTTAGGAAATGAAGCAATCTTCATTGTGTCTTTTTAGGCATGCGTGTGTGCATGCAGGATTTTTTTTCCCTCAAATTAAGCCTGAGTGTCAAAGTACTTTAAAAAAGCAGAGAAAACATAGCAGTCTGTTAGTTTTAAACCATTAGATATTTTTGCCTGCTTGTGGTCTGACACAAGCAGCTGTAGTGACAGTCTAATTCGCATGAAGTAGAGAACATACCATCATATGTTCTTCTCAAAAGTGTTCTTTCTCTGATGCTTATGTAATTGATGCCCTGTTTCCAGTCTGACTTCTCAAGCAGACTTCCTGAGACATCTGATGATACCATTCCTCAAAAGGTAAAGAAATAAGTACACTGACCGAAAGAATGTAAAATAAATACAACTTTTCCTCCTCCTGCATGTTAGGCAGTCTTAACAAGGCTTCTACATTTGGCTTTCAACTTGCTCTTTCAGTAAATAATTCCAGGCCTAAGGGTTTTTTCAGTAATCACATTAGATGATGTTACTGTGCTGTCCTCAACCTTCACCTAATAAAACTTTCTGTAGACCTTTCCTTCTTTGCTGCACACTAACAGTCTGTGTTGGGCTGTGCTACCACTGTTCTCACTGTGTGGAGTGTTGTGGCTTTGGGACCTGAACTAATGGTCAGTGGAACACGTTTAGTAATGGGCAACACAATCACTTGGACGCATTTACTGGGAAAGTGTTTCCTTCTAAGAGAGGATCTGGGGAGCGTTTTTTCTCATTTTTGGCCATAATGGGCTATAAAAGGCCGACTTTTGTTAAAGCCCATATTAATTTTGTCTTCGCCGACTCTTCTCAGTTTTGCTGTTAACAAAATACACACATTTGCTTTAAAAATATGAATCCTGTCTTGAAAAGAACAGACATGCTTGGAAGTGGCTTCTCTGCAAGCATTGCAGTGTTATGCCCTTCTCTGTTAATTAGACTCACAGTCTTGCCCATCACTAAGTACAGTGTGTAATGTGCATTCACTCATTTTGAATTACCTTCAACAATAAACTAATACATATAAATGCAAGTAATTCTGTTATACAGAATACCTAATGTAAATTGTTACTGTTTTCCTTTCTTCACCTTAGCAGTGCTGTTAAGCATTTCTCTCTGTAGGTTATACATAAGTTGTTTCCACAGACATTTTAAGCATCATTTAAGTGGCATTTTTGTGCTGATAAGGAGTGAAGACTTAGTTAAACATAAGTGAGCAAATTAAATTACAGTGCCTTGAATTTTTGATTTTTGGGGGCAGCCAATTTGACCTGAATAATAAATTTCTGTGTTGCTGATCTTAGTATCTTTAACATACCAAGTATCAACTTGTAATAAAGCTAGTTTGATTTCTGTTCTGAATGTTGCTTCCTTAATTAAGTGAGGAACATAAGAATTAGCCTGTGATGGGGGCTGGGACAGACAAAGAGGAAGAAAACACCACACACACAAACCCAAACCAAAACAACAAACACTCAACAAAGCAAAACTCCCTCCACAAAAAAATGACCAAAACCACCACCCAAAGGTACAAACAATGCTCAAAGAATTACTTCAGGTAAATGCATATTCTTATGCCAGTTTCCTGTCCATAAGCCATCAGAAACTTTACTAAAAAAAGAAGCAACTGAATTAATGAAGAATTTTTGAGTGTTAAAGCTGATCCCTGGGTGCTTTTAGTTCATATCAGCTTCCACATAGCTGTATCTTCTTGAGGCAATTTTTTATTCACATTACTGCCTAACAAAGTCAGCTTGCTAACAAATAAGCTGCATATGTTGGTAGGGAGTTTAAAAGATGATAAAATGGCCTCTGAACAATCAGTCTTAAGCATCAGAATCCCAGCCTTTTATGACAGTTCATAACATGCTGGCTACACTTACTCCCCATGTTGTAGTTCTATCAGCAGGCTTTTCTGCAACCCCTTTATTGCTTGAATGGCTCAATAGCTCCTTGCAAATTAGCCCACAGATCAGGTCTCCTGTAGAGTCTCTGCTCCTGTCTCTGTTGGTATATGAGCACACACAAAACACTTGATGGGCATGCACTGTGCTGCACACCCTGTTCCTGAAACACCTTCACTGAGGGACTGAGTGAGGAGTTGGCTGACCAAGCAATTTCTTCCATTATTCCCAAGAAACCTGCTCGCTACCGGAGAGCCATCAGTTATGACAGCAAGGAGTACTACATGCGTCTGGCTTCCGGCAACCCTGCGGTCTTCCAGGACGCCATAGAAGAGAACACAGTGGGTGAAACAACCCAGCAGGAGCCAGAGCATGGGGAGGACACTATTGCTAGAGTCAAAGGTTAGATTGTTTGGTTTGTCATCTTCTCATGCATTTACATTAAGATAAACATAAATCCTGTAGGACTCTTGTTTTGCTCTCTTAGCATTCGGTCAGTAATTTGAAAGACTAGAGGTTTTGCAAAGTTAATTTTTTATGTCTCAGGGTTTTATTTCTCTCTCTCTGTTCTTTTCCAGGCCTGGTGAAGCCTCCCCTGAAACGATCTCGCTCTGCTCCTGATGGAGGAGATGATGAGAACCAGGACCAGTCACAGGATCAAATTGTTGAGGGGAGTTCAATTGACGAAGAGGAGAAGACTGACAATACAACTTTGCTTCGACTTCTTGAAGAAGGAGAGAAGGTACTGTGTACTTCAAACACACTAAGAACTTAATGCATTGAAATTCCTTCATTATGTGTCACAAGTGTGAATAAATGTCCTGTATACCTTCCTTGATCTGTATATTTCATCAGCTTCTTCCTTAAAATGTGTTCTTTGTGTGCCTGACCCTAAAAATGCTGTACTGGAAACAGTATTTTGGGTTTTTTTGCCTTCTGCCTGCAAGGGAAAAATTCACCTGTCCTGAAATGAAGACTATGAGCTATCCCATGCTTGGTTTATTGTCCTGTCAACTTAATGATCAGGATAGAAAATCAACATTGAAAATATAAATGCGGAACTTGGCACACTGTTCCTAATTACTTGGTCTCTTCCTTAGAATGGGAGGCCTTGATAAGTAGTATCTTATCACCAAGATCAGTGTTGAATTACCATGCTGTGTGTTTAGTATTTCAGACTTTGTCCATCTGGAGTATACCAGTAAACAGTGTTGTGATCGTGGTTGAGTAGGCTACAGGTTCTAAAACATGTTCAGGCAGCATAGTGCAAGTGGATAAACTGGTAAATAGATACATTTATATCATACCAATGAAGCTTTATCCAACCTCCTCCCCAGCTGCTAGTCACTGGCATTAGGTCCGATTAAAGGAGAGAATGACAGGATTTTTGCTCCATGTACAAGTGATAAAGCAGTGTCTGGGACTTGTTCTAACAAGGCAGTGGTCTGAGCCTGTGCTCCTTAACCTGCTTTCTCTAAGCATCTGCTTTTCCTCACAGATCCAGCACATGTACCGCTGTGCTCGGGTTCAGGGCCTTGACACCAGCGAGGGGCTGCTTCTCTTTGGGAAAGAGCACTTCTACGTTATCGATGGGTTCACCATGACGGCCACCAGGGAGATACGGGACATCGAGACACTTCCTCCAAAGTGAGTACATTGATAGAGAGTTTCCTTGATCCCTAGAGACTGAACAAGAAGTATTTAATGAGGTCTTTTGAGGAGTCAATTCCAAGGTAATGTAACATGCAGGAAGACCTCAGGTGCTGAGCAATTTGTAGTATGGTATGTTGTGAAAATCAGTTATTTCTGTAACTGGACTCTCAACATGAATTAATAGGTTAATTCTTTTAATTTCTCTTTTTTTTTAATCACTTCTCTCTTGCCTGTTTATATTCATTTACAGGATGCATGAGCCAATCATACCTAGGGGAGCAAGGCAAGGTCCAAGTCAACTTAAGAGAACTTGCAGCATTTTCGCATATGAAGATATCAAGGAAGTGCATAAACGGAGATACCTTTTGCAGGTAACTTGGACACCATATTTGGATAGGGGGAGGAAAACTTGGAGTGTTTTGACAATGTCATTTTTGAAAATTAAAATCAATACATAACTGATGAGTATTTCGAAGGTGAAGCTGTTGACTGAAATTGAAGCATTTAGGTTGGGCATCCTTGTTGGAATTTACCCTGGTTTAGTTTATTGGGTGTGTTAGTGTCAGTGGTCCAAAAATAAAACATTTGGCTGCACTAAGCAAAGTCTGGTTCACCTTAATTTGGTGCTGCATGTAGCATGACTAAACTGGTTTGTGCCTGACCTTCAGAGGTGACTTAGTGTTGACATGGGTCTGTCCTCTTTGTTTTCAGCCAATTGCAATTGAAGTTTTCTCAGGAGATGGACGGAACTATCTTCTAGCTTTCCAGAAAGGAGTTAGAAACAAAGTTTATCAAAGGTACTGTAAAATAAGTTAGAATGTTGAACATGAATGTTTGCAAATACCTGCGTGGAGGCTTTTTTGGTGCCTGCTAGTGCCTTACTGCTGCAGGAAAGAGCCACTAGAAGGCACTACATGCCTTCAGTGAGAGTAGGCTCCTGTGATTTTGTTGGAGATGCGGAGCTGCTCAAAAGGAAGCCTGTAATTGTACTAGATGCATGCTGCTTCTCAGGAGATGACATCCCGAGGACAGAAACACTAATCATAATCTTTTAACTGCTGCTGCAGGTTTTTGGCTGTGGTGCCATCTCTGACCGACAGCTCGGAGTCGGTGTCTGGGCAGAGACCAAACACCAGCGTAGAGCAAGGGTAGGTGATTCTGTTCCTCACCTCTGTAGCTCATCAGTTTTCAATAAATGATGCTTGCATTAATGTCAGGATTATCTAGAGAGTATCAGAATTAACATTATCAGTATACAGATACGTTCTGAAAGGAATTGGAGTGCTGAAGCCATCACATTTATCCAAGTTGTTAAAAATATTTTGCTCATCAGCCGCCACTTGCACTGAATTGCATAATTAACATGCATCATTTTTACAGTGTGTGTTTAGAATTTAAAAAAAAGTACTGCTAAAACAAAAAGGAACAGAGACATTTTTTCTAGTTGTTGCAATTTACAACTTTTAATCTTGAAATTTTGGGTTGTCTTGTGAAGATGTAACCCAGCTCTTACTGCAAAGTCAAAAAATGCACTTTCTTCTTCCCACTAGGTCTGGCTTGCTTAGCACTTTAGTGGGAGAAAAATCTGTTACTCAAAGATGGGAAGTAAGTATGACAATTTTGCAGTATTTTTTGTATTAAATTCCACATTTTGTAGTGATACGTAAATGATCATAAGTTGCATCCTCTTATTCTAATGGGGAACATACTGTTACAGAAAGTGTATCTCAGCATTTAATTTGTGGTATTTCATGATACCATCAAATAGGAAATGGTTCTATTGTTGAAAATGCAGGGGGAGGGCTGTAGTAAAAGTAGAATGAGCATTGTAATATTGAAGTAAGTTTCTGTGTTTGGGGAAGCTGAACACTGAAAGTCTGGTAGGTTGACATTTGGTTGTTGTAAAGTGAAAACTTTACTGTGCTTATCTGTTTTCATTAAGAGAGGAGAAATCAGTAACTTCCAGTACCTGATGCACTTAAACACTCTGGCTGGCAGATCCTATAACGACCTCATGCAGTACCCTGTCTTTCCCTGGATCCTTGCAGACTATGACTCTGAGGTAAATAAAACATCTTGTCAGCAATCTTTTATAGGTTGGAGGTTCCTATTTCGTTCCTCCCACATCTCAGCAGGGAGGGTATTAGAGAATCTTGGCTGGACTGATTTTACAGATGTTATTGGTCTGTGCACAGGCGAGGGCTGGGATCCAGAAAGAGACATTTGCCCCTCTACCTTGCAGCAGTTCCTGTAAATGTCTGCATTAGCTTTAAACTGAGTATCCTGAAGTATGCTAAGCCCACAGAGAAAGCATCCTTGTCCAGAAGACTGTGGTAGGGGCTGCTATGAAATCTGGCCCTATAGTGAAAGAATTTGCTTTTGGAAAAGGTGAAACATCCTATTAATGCTTTTGGGGACAGCCATTGCCACCAACCAGACCATTACATAAAATATTGTTAAGGGTGCTTGTCAAGTATTCATGAAAAAACTGGGGGGAACTGGGGACAGGATGAGAGGAACAGAGCAAAAGTTATCCAAAACTCAGATGTGATTTAAAATAAAACATACCGCCTTGGATCAGACCGAAGGACTGTTTTAAGCATATTCAGCATTGCACCTACTGTGTGTATAGAAAGCAGGGATAACAACCTTAGGAGGTAGGTGGTGTTAACTATGGTAATCAGCAGTGTTGAAAGGATTTGGTTTGTTTTTATAATTTACTGCCTGTTTTATTTTTAAAGGAACTGGATCTTACGAATCCCAAAACATTCAGAAACCTGGCCAAGCCCATGGGAGCTCAAACAGAGGACAGGTTAGCCCAGTACAAGAAACGATACAAGGACTGGGAAGATCCCAATGGTAAGTAATAATCCATCCTTCAGAAAGAGCAGAGGAGCATGTTCCTGTCATCATGGGAGGGACTCATGGATTTTTTTATAGTATGAGTAAAGAGCTCTGGGTAGAGATGTGCAGAACTCTGCCTTGTTTTTTGGTGACTGTCCAACAAAGACTAAATTAGAACAAAGGGACACTGGCTTTCTTTCTGTGTTGTTTATTTTAAATCCATATGACAGCTTCGTTTATATGTAAAAACGAAGACAGAACAGTTGCACATTTAGATGAGTTTAACATTGTCTAAAGACTGGAATGGGCAGGCATGTGAAGCACACAACCAGCTGTGTCTACAAATACAGTTTGAACACAGCTGCATGAAAATAAGTAGTACCAAGAATGCAAATGCTTCTGCATTAGCACTATCCTAGTTTTTTCATTTCTAATCTTAATGCGTGTTTTCTGGCTAAGGAAACAGCAGCTTTGTAGCTAAAAAAGCCTCAGAATGAGATGCAATTAAGTTACCTGTTCATGATTTTAGAGCTTCCTTTTATATTGAAAATAAAACTTTTGTGTTTGGCAAGACAAGTTTTCTTGTGTGCTTTTATCGAAGACAGAGGCCTGTTTAACTACTGCAGTGCTGTTCTGTGTCAAACAACAGTAGGTGGAAAAGACATTCATTTCTAGAAATGGATCAGTATTTTCCAAGTGTGCTTATGCAGACTTTTTGCCGGGAAATTAAGAAAATAAAAGCTTTCAAAATCTGTAGGCAACAGTCCTGATACGTATTTCTGCCCAAGACTTTAAATCCACAGTTAAAAATAAGACCAAAAATTTAAAAAAATCTTTTCTTAAATGTCTCTTCAGCAGAAATCATCATAGCTGCACTGCAACATTTCAATTAGTTAAAATAAAAATTGAGTAACTATTTAGTATTGCTCTGCAGAACCCTATTGAATTAGGGCTACTGCACTACAGCCAAAACTCAAGTGACAAAACATAAAGCTTTCAGACTTCTGAAAATGAAAATTACAAATTCCAATTTTGAGTGTGTCTAAGGCCACAGAGTAATTAAAATACAGTGTTAATTTTTTTTCTGTTAGTACTGATTCTGTCACCTAACTACTTTATTTCTCCTATGTTTATGATTTTTAACCTGCAGGGGAAACCCCAGCTTATCACTATGGGACCCACTATTCCTCAGCCATGATCGTGGCTTCTTATCTTGTCCGGATGGAGCCTTTTACTCAGATTTTCTTACGGTTGCAGGTAAAAATTGCATCACCTCACTTTATGTTTCTTACCTGCTGTGTATTTCAGACATCACTGAGAAATATGATCAGTCAGCTTTGTTTTCATCAAATATCATAGAATAAATACCTTTTGCATTGTTCTTATTGCCTGGCAGGTTTTTGATGTGTCTTTTTAAAAGATGTGATGGAATTCAGCTTTTTTTTTTCCCTTGTAGTTTGAACATTTTTCTAAACGTATGCAGAACAAAGTACAGCAGACAAAAACCAAAGCAAGCTTTATTGTGAAAAATACTTTACTGTTTCTCTGAAAGAGACCAAACTTGAAATCCAACAGATTACTCTTTTCTTAAAATTCTGTGTATCTGTATCTATGTTTTCTGTTATGTACCTTAAAGTAATGCAGCTGATTAGATCCACTGTGTTAGAGGAAGAAATGTGCTATGTTCTAGTGTCTTCATTAGGCAGAGGATGTTCTGATTTGCCTTCCTGGCAAAGTCTGCTGTGCTGAAGGATGCCGTGACACTGACCTGTGCTCCTCTCTCTGCCTGGCAGGGTGGTCACTTCGACCTGGCTGACCGCATGTTCCACAGTGTGCGCGAGGCCTGGTACTCCGCCTCCAAGCACAACATGGCAGATGTGAAGGAGCTCATCCCAGAGTTCTTCTACCTCCCCGAGTTCCTGCTCAATTCCAACAATTTTGACCTAGGTAGGCAATAAGAGCTTGATAGCAGCACTGTGGGTGGGAGAACAGAGCCAGACAGACATGAGATATTTTCTCAAGCAGTGGGTGTTCATTTTAAGCAGCTAATACAAAGTGTCTTCTGTGAATTGCAGGACTAGTTCCTGAAGGATTTTTGTTGGAGTGGTGTATTTTTGTCAATTTTTGGTTTTTTACGAGTTCAAAAGGCACAGATAACCGTATTTTACTTGGAGTTTCTCTGCTTTGCATTTTTCTCCATGTAACCTATTCCATGATGGTGTTTGCCGTCTTTGATGCTTATTTGTTTAAGCTTTGCAAAATCTATTTTACAATCTTCACTTTCAGAACTTCATTTGAAAGTATTCCTAAAGGTTTTTTGAATTGTCACAGCTTTTGTGACAGTGATTATTCAACAGGAGTCATGTAGGAGACCTGTTGTGTGTAGGAGATTCATGTTACTTATTATATGTCACTGTTAGTAGTGACACTAAGCTCTTACATTCTGGGCTCTGTGCTGTGAATCTAATAACAATAATAAAGATTAATCAAGTCATAGGTTTTATGACTTAGCACAACCTTACAAAAAAAGAAAAGCAAAACCCAAAGAACACCCTACAAAACCTCTCCCAGGTGTATTTTACACAGAAGAATATGGGTATTACTGAAAAAATGTTGAGCTCTTGTCTGCTTATCTGTGTATCTGGTAATTTTAGACTGTAACCATTGGAGTCCAGAAATTCTTCACTGAGCATTTGGAACAACGGTAGAAAAGGGTTTTTTTAGGAACAATTGCCAAACACTGCGGTACTTTGGATTGCGATAATTTGTGGCAGTCCTGCTCCCCTTCCTCCCAGGTGAAAAGAAAGGAAGATTTGAAGTCTGGTGATGAAAGCAATTTTTCTGTTGGAGCATTGCACTTATTTTTTGTGTGCTCCTGTAAACTGGGAAGTTTGTTGGTATTCCTCTGAGTTCACAGGAAGTGTGGAATTGTCTCTTGGCAACAAGTGACAGAACAAGAATAACAGAGGAGTTTCACCAAATATATTTTTGGTAATCACAACACGCCACTGTTTAATGTTCAGAGTGAGAAGGGGGCTGTCCAGGACAGACGAATGTGCTCAGGCCATGGGCACACCAGGGGAATCACCAGTATCCTTGGGCATGGAGCTTGTGGGGGATACCAGTTAGATCTGAAGTGAGTATTTGGCTGCACATCACAGGAGTACAGGCTATTCTCAGGAGTAAAACAACAATTTTCATTCTATGATACCATGCTATCATCCTTCTGAGAAGCCTCAGTAAGGAATATTTGGATTCTTTCTCCTGAAAGCAATCTTATATGAACAACTGAGGCAGAATTTTTTCATGTTTTATTGCCTGACATTTAGAACCAACATATTATTTTAAAGAAAAGACTGAAGTGGCTTCTTATAGAGACAAGATACTAGAATTTGATTATTTTTTCCTTTTTATTTTCACTTCTTTTTCGCCTTTGCTGTTGCAGTTCAGTTTCAGTGCTTCTCTCCCAGTTTTTCCTTCTTTTTTGTTTTTTATTAGGTTGCAAACAAAATGGCACTAAACTTGGTGATGTAATACTCCCTCCATGGGCAAAAGGAGATCCTCGTGAGTTTATCAGAGTCCACCGGGAGGTAATTTGAATTTTAATGATGACAGTAGTAAATGTTGGGACTTTCCATTGCACATTAATCTAAGCTCAGTTTGTGCAGTCACAGGCCAGTCTGTGAGTTCAGGGTTGGTGCCTGATTGTTGCCAAGGTCTGTAGTGTTTCCTCCCCTTCCTTTTCGGCTACAGAGTACATTGAGGCAAGACTTGCTTCAATGAAAAGCTTCATCAAAACATAACAAAAATATGTCAAAATATGTTCTGCATTCTTTCTCGTGGCAGGTGTAGTAAGCTCAACCAATGAGCAGTTTGTCTAGTTTTAATGCATGCCTTTTGAATTTCAGGCTCTGGAATGTGACTTTGTGAGTGCTCACCTGCATGAGTGGATTGACTTGATCTTTGGCTATAAACAGCAAGGTCCTGCTGCAGTAGAAGCTGTAAATGTCTTTCACCATCTCTTCTATGAGGGACAAGTGGACATATATAACATCAATGATCCATTAAAAGAGACAGCTACCATAGGATTCATTAATAACTTTGGACAGATACCAAAGCAGGTATACCCTTAGTAGAATTCTTACTTTCCAGTTAACACTCAAATTGAAATGTGTTAATATAAAATAGGAAGGTGTTTTAGGAGTGAAACTTCTTGGGAGTGTTTATCCATAAGTATTCTTCTAGTGATATGAAATCATCTATGTTTCCATCATAAATTACACGAAGATTGACTTTGGGCTTTGCTTGTGAGATTAGAAATGTCTTTTTTTCCCCTTTACATCCTTAAAATAAAGGCACAATGAATTATGGCTCAACTCTAAAAATCAGCATAAAAAAAGGGAAGTATGTTCCTGCTACAAAGTCATATGGGAGGAGTGAAAGTGCAACTTCAAAGTAATGCCTAGTGCTAAGGTATTTGAAGTTACCCTGTAATAAAATAATTTCTATAATAACTTCTGCTCCTTTTTTTTACCCCAGTCTCTTGGGTGATTCACTCTTGTAGGACAGCTGTAGTTAAGGAGCTATGAAGACCTGGTTTTGGTGCAGCTTTAAAGTTTGTATTCTCTTCAAGAGATTACATTAAATAATTCAATGTAATATTAAATCTGGGGGGTTCACATTTGGGGGAGTCTCAGTGTTGGTTGTTTTGGTTTGGTTTTTCTTATTGGGCACTTCTTTAGAGCCTTTTTGTGATCCAGTGAAAATCTTAAATGTCATTGGTGAATATTTCCAATCCTAGATTTGGTGGAAGCCACAGATACCTTCAGCAATCCACTGGGAGCTCAAGCCATGTGTTGGAAACTCAAAACTCAGCTCTCAGCACATAATGTTTCAGGAAAGCCACAGGATGTTTCCTGTGGCAACCCACTTAGAGCTGTCTGTCTCTCGTTGCTTGGAAAGAAGGCTAAGAACTGCTCATCTGTGTTCTGTGGCTTTTCTCCTTCCCCTTCCTTGCTCTCTCTCAATAATCTAATTATGTAGTGGCTGTAGGGTTTTCTCCTCTTATGTAATAACCAATCTCGGGATTGTAATGATAATCAGACATGGCCCAGGTAAAGCCAGATGGACGGATGGGGACTGGGGCAGAGGCCAGGGAAATAGAAGAGCGCTGCAGCTGAGTCCAGAGCTCTGCCTGAATCTTCAGATGCCTGTTAGGTACAAACCTGTGAGATCTACCAGGAATTGCATGATGCTTTGCTAGAGGAAATAGACTGCAATAAACTTGGGAAACTCTAAACTTCCTTAAGGCCCTGTTGGTGGTAAGCGCTCTTGGAGCACATTTTTATGTAACTGTAGAGTTCTGCTGTCCCCCTCTGTGACTTTCCATGGGGGATCCAGGGCAGGCTCTCTCAGTGACACACAGCTGCTGTGCATTTCTTCACTCCTATCCTGCATGATGTAACATGCATCTTCTTTATCCCATCTCTTGCACTGGTAATGTGGCTGGCAGTTTGGGTTTGTATTTTAAAAACTTGTGATGTAAAACATTGCAGAGCTGGTGCTGTGCTTGGAAGAGGGCTCTCACAGACTCCATGAGGGTCCTGAGATGCCACAGCCTGAGAGGGCAGAGCAACTTTGCTCCCTGTTGGTTTTCATACTGTTTGTTGAAGTTTTTTGAAATGTTCACCATGAGTTATTAGTGAATACTGAGAGCAGTAAGGTAACATTTACTGACCTGCAGGATTTTTAGAAGGTATATTGGATGTATTTATGATCTTTTTAAGCTTGTGCCCTTGTAAACCTGTGACTTTTGTTGATCATTAGTTTCTTGATGAATTCCAGCTCTTCAAAAAGCCCCACCCACCAAAGCGTGTTAGAAGCCGTCTGAATGGAGAGGCTGTGGGAACCTCTGTGCCCCCTGGTTCCACAAGTGACAAGATCTTTTTCCATCATTTGGACAACCTGCGGCCATCTCTTGCTCCAGTGAAGGGTAAACTTTAAACCCACAGTAGTTACTGCTGTTTCTTTGCCCAAGCATTCAGAGTTTCAGCAAGACAGTACTTTTCTATCTTTTGTTAAGCTCTAATTTTCTTACACTGCCCAAAGTTTTGTGAGAAAGACAAATTCAAAATATCCTAATGCTGTAAGATTATGTTCTTAGCTACCTTAAAGGTACTTGGGAAACACCATAGCTGCACCAGTTTAAAATAACATTTTAAAATAGAGGGATAAAATTGGAGCCCAAGCACCTCTTTATAAGTTTGAATTTAACAAACAACATTCAGGGTATGTTGCTTCTCAGCCTGTGATAGCCTCAATTTTTGTGATTTTCACGGCAAAAGGATAATTTATCACAGTGACAAGAAATACTGAGGAATGTTGGCAGGAAAGGGTGGTGTTGGTAGCTGCACTGAGACAAAAGAACGTGGTTTTTAACTTCATATCTGACATTAGACTGAACAAAACATAATTGTCTGCGAGGCAGGTAAATGCTATAGAGGGATTTCTTTCCTAGCTGAGTAAAGGAATCTGTGGCTTCCTGCTGTAAAGAGAGAAGGCTGTTCTATTACATGGTGCATAGCAGGGCTTAGAGAGAAGACTAAGTCAGGAAATTAGAAAGCACTATTCTATATTTGGCTCTGCATTTGTTAGGAATGGAGCAAAAGTTGCCATCACTGCAGCTGAAGCAAAGAATATATAAATAGCTACTACAGAGACCTTGCTTTGGCAGAGCAGCAGGTTCTTCAAGGGATTAGACAGTATTTGTCTCTCCCAGCAATAAAACATAACCCCATCTTCTTTTTCAGAGCTCAAGGAGCCTGTGGGGCAGATTGTGTGTACTGATAAAGGCATTCTGGCAGTAGAACAGAACAAGGTTCTCATCCCACCCACATGGAATAAAACGTTTGCTTGGGGCTATGCAGACCTCAGCTGCAGACTGGGGACCTATGAGTCAGACAAGGTTTGTAATCTGCAATTTGTTTCAGCAATTAGTACTCAATAGTGAAAAAAATATGACAATGGAAATTTATTTCGTATGTGAATGAAATAATCCTGTGCTGCATAAGTTTTATTGCTCCCTCTCGGGTACTCTTCATCAGAATGCTGGCAGAATAACATTAACTAATAATAATTTTTTTACCAGGTCTTAGTGACTTAATGAATGCAAGGTGGCAGCCAGGTTTTTATTTTTATCCTACAGAGTACTAGTGCTGCAAGTAATTCTTTGTTTTCTGTATTTTTAGGCGGTGATTGTTTATGAATGCTTGTCCGAATGGGGTCAGATTCTGTGTGCCATTTGCCCCAACCCCAAACTAGTTATCACTGGAGGAACAAGCACAGCAGTGTGTGTGTGGGAAATGGGTGTCTCCAAAGAAAAAGCTAAAGCCCTCACACTGAAACAGGTAAAATACAATAAAACTGCCTTTCATATAAATAATTGTTATATGATCAAAGTAATTATGTAATGAGTGTTGCTCAGCTTTGAAACCAAGTCTAGCAGATCTCTGGAGAATGGAGTAGTTGAGATACTGACCTGCATTGAAAGTGGGCAAAATGCATCTTTAAAATTGCATTCTTTTTAAGAATAGTGGATTGCCAGGAGCCTTCTGGAGAGAAAGGGAATTTGGTAGTGATGTTAACAAAATTATGCAGGTGTGTTTTGTGAAATGATCTGCTTTCTTGTAGTGTTATGTGTAACCCCCCCATCTAAAAACTGTGTCAGAAGGGCAGCGAAAGGAGGCTGCCTTAAAGATTCATTTTAGTCTTTTTAAACAAAAAAGTTAATTAGTTTAATTACAGCAACTTTTAATCTAAAACAAGCACCCATGCTTTAAAGTCAGCTGCAGCTAAGTGCAAAGTAAGTTTTGTGTGTTTACTAAAGAAAAAACAAACCCCACAAATGCAACCAAAAAACCCAACCCCAGCTAAGTCAAAATATTCTAGCAGCTGTGTATCACTGTTATAGTTTGTGTTACTGTTCCGTTAGCATCTTAATAGCAGTACTCTTTTTTTTAGAGGAAATCTTCCCCTCAAATTTATGAAAGGAAATTTAGAGAATTATTTAATAACTTCCCTTGCGCAGTAGTCAGCTGTCTAAAGCTCTGTTTCCCAAAGTGTTTTACTTAAAAACTGTACAAGATAAAACACTATATCTTAAGTTTTGGGGCAGCATATTTTAAGGCCATTTACTGTATCCAGCTAGTGATTTTTAACTGCATAAACTGCAGTAATTTGCCTGTATTCCAGACTCTTTTTCCAATGGTTAGATTAAGCCTAAAATGTTAAAGTAGGGCCTAGGATGAGTAGGCGCTTGTAATTTTCTCCTCCTTCCAATTGACTTTGCCTTTTTGGTTGCAGCTCTTTCTTGTCTCTTTTATCTTCTCGTAGTCAGCAGCAGTTTCTATAGGAGTCATTAACTTCTATTTTCAGAATATAATTTCAGGTGCAGCCTGGAACACGTTCTGACCTTATAAACAGGCTACTGATCCAGAATGGGGTTTTCTTCAGTGGAAGGGTCTGTAACATTAGACCCTTAAAATTTTGTTTTGTCAGAGTTTCTTCTAAATGGAAAAAGTTATTATTTTTACCATTTTGAATTATGGAAATAGTTATCAACTGAAAATTTCTAAGGCAGCTGCATCTTCTGATAGGATATTCTGGTTGTATTACCTGAATCTTTCAGGTAAGAGGGTTTAATGTGCAGTTTTTGTGTTCTCTCCTGGTTTCAGCTTTTGCTCCTGACTTGTGTTTTGCAGGCACTGCTGGGTCACACTGACACTGTCACGTGCTTAACGGCATCGCTGGCGTATCACATAATTGTGAGTGGATCCCGGGATCGCACCTGCATCATCTGGGATCTGAATAAGCTCTCCTTCCTGACACAGCTCCGAGGGCACAGGGCTCCAATTTCAGCACTCTGTATAAATGAGCTAACGGTGAGAGCCACACTCCATCCACCAGGGTGCAGTGGGAACAGTAGCAAGAGTTGGAAATCATTAAACCAAAGGAAAACAAGCTAGGCTCTCCTGTTAATTTGGCAGAACTTATATAACTCATCTGAAAACTGATTACAACTGGTTTAGGGAATAATTTGTGTCAATTGTCCAGAGCCATATGCGGGTGTGTTCTGTGCAGAGTGGCTTGAGCTTAGAAGAGGTTATTAACAGTGCTGGAAGTAGTATAGCTAGTGTGACATTGCAAGGGAGTTGCCAAACCTGCCACAGGAGCTAAGAAAAGCTTTTGATACATGACCTTGGTTGGTTTCTCTTATCTTAAGCTGAATTTGAAGGAAACAGGAGATACCTTGGGTGAAGCTGCAGTGCCAGTTTGGTGGAAACAGACATATCCTAAAAGCTTCTGTCCTTGGTGGTCCTGTGAGTTACAAGTCACCATTTATCCAGCTCCCATGCGTGGCCGTCAGGGCTGGATGGACCCTGTTGCAGCTGGAGCAGACGCAGTGGTTGCAATCAAGACAAAAGAGGGCTGCAATGCAAGGAGGGGGTAGCAAGTGGCACAGTTTATTAGCTGCTGATAGTCTGGTTGTAGTGCTGCCAGTGCTTTAGACTGCAGCTCCTGTTTCACCTCTCCACTAGTTTGGACTGTTCCCAATAAGCAAGCAAATGAAATTTAAGGTGGTACATGTTTGTGGAAAAGAGCAGAGTCAACGTAAGCAGTCTTTGGAAACTGAAAAGGGAAAGTACTGAAAATATGCTGTTGGGTTATTATGCTATGAAAAGTGGAGAAATTGGTCAATTCATTCTATGCTGTAAATAGCCCAAATAGGTTCCTACTAAGTCTGGTTTTCTAGGTACAGTTTTTTTAAAAAAATGCATATAATCCTAAAGGTTTCTGTAGCTGGCCAGGCTCGCCTTGAATAGAACTTGCTGAAAAGTGCCAGCCTTGGAACTTGGCTTAAAAGTGAACCTGGCTTTTATTTTTGCTGAAGAATACCTGCAACTTTGTATTGAAATCTGGAGGTGTTCTTTGTCTTTGCAGGGAGACATTGTATCATGTGCTGGCACTTACATCCATGTGTGGAGCATTAATGGCAGCCCTACTGCAAGTGTAAACACCTTCACTGGCCGAAGCCAGCAGATCATGTGCTGTTTTGTGTCAGAGATGAATGAGTGGGACACCCAGAACGTCATCGTAACGGGGCATTCGGACGGAGTTGTCCGGGTAAGTACCAACAATCACTGCCTGGAAAATTAAGTTTATGCCTTGGTAGTAGTAGTAGTCTGCTTGAGAGAAGTCATGCCTTTCCAACACAGTGTCTTGGCCAGGACCAAAAGCAGTACTTGGGTGTTTCACCTGAACAGTTCTTTCTCCTTTTGGAATCCCCCATTGGGATGTGGTGACCAGCAATAGTCAGCAGAGCAAACATTTTCCTTCCTGCTTTGTTTTGGTCTCCAGCTTTCATGCCTGGAGACTGTTGTTTTGGTTCACCATTTTTGTTTCACACACCTTGAGACAATTCATTTTGCTGCCTAGAAAGAAAAGAGAAACTTACTGTCATCTCTGAAAACTACAAGTCTAACCCAATTTTCAGTACTTTTGTGTGCAGCCTTAACCAGAATCTGCTGGTCAGTACGGCTGTGTGGAGTGGATTCAGGCATGAACATAGATGTCCTTTTGTAGTTTCTAGTCCCCAAAACCAGGGTTTAGTATGGAGATATGACCTGCCTTACATGCTACCAGTGCAAATACACAGTTCTACTAAGCCATTTTAACTCTACAAATAGCTCAGAAAAAGGCCAAGAGTTCAGTAAGTGCCACTTTGCTTATCCCCTGTCCCTCCAGTTCTGGCGGATGGAGTTTTTGCAAGTGCCAGAAACACCAGCTCTGGAGCCTGTGGAGATGCTGGAAATGCAAGAGGACTGTCAGGAAGCACAAATAGGTATGTCTCCTGACAAGTGTTTGGTACTTGCCTGTTGCATCTGATCTTTGCTATAGGTAGGTGAAGTCCTGTGGTTATACAGAGCAGAATTGGTGACGGAGATTTTGTCTCAAGGCAGTAGACATCCAGTGGGCACAATAAACAGCATCTGAGTTCTTTGTTCTCCACCTTGCTTAAGGTAGTTTCATTTTGCTACAAATAAGAAAAAATGTTGCATATCCTAGCTTTTTTATCTGTGAAGGTGGAACTTTTCTCTGTGTATTTGTTTCTCTTCTTGGTGAACCCAGTCGATTGTCCAAAAGCTAGATATTTTTTAGTATGAAATGGAATTATAGCATAAGAGCAGAATTTAAAAAATTGACTGATGGTACAGTCTGTACAAGACAAGCAATGATATCATCTGCCCGTGTTGGAAGATTTTGGTCTGTGCTTCAGGATGGTTTCTTTTAGCCATCTCATCTTCCTCTTGCCGTCTTCATATTGAAGATACAAGCTGGATTTGGATCTGAATCTCATGATACTCATTAGTAATTATTATATCAATACAGCTTTCGGGTTTTTTCAGGGTCACTTGGAGTATGTCTTTGGTAATTGCTTTTTTGTGTTAACAAGTCCTGTTATTAACAAGTCTGCATCATATTTTTCAGTCAGAGTTTCAGCATAGCTGACTGTGCTTACTTGTGTAAGTTTTGCTGAAAGGTTTTGCTAACTTGAGTGTTTCTGAAGTTTTTGCTCCTTTTGTCTATCATAGCCTCCCTCAGAGGGACTATTGTAGGAAATAGCTTCACCTAAGGAGTGTTGTTCTCTGGCAACAGAAAAAAATGTTTATAAAAGTGCAAAAAATATGGATCATGTGATTCCTGACAGGAGCTGAATCTCTGAAAAGGCTCTGAGATGACTGCATGCAGTGTCCCCCTCTCACGCAGTGTCGGTACCCGTTGGGTTGCAGGCAGTGCAGCAGCAGAGTAAGGAGAAAGCTCAGGCCATAGCCAGGCTCACTAACAGCGCCTTTCCCCTGTTATGCCAATCCAGGGCAGGAAGCCCACGAGGAGGACAGCAGTGACTCCGAGGCAGATGATCCATGCATAGGCCAGGACACAAAACTGCAGGAGAGCCAGAGCCAACCAAGCAGCACCAGCCACAGGCCTCGGTCATCGTCAGCCAGAGCAGCAGCAGCATGGTCAGCAGACAGCGGCTCCGATGACTCCAGGCGTTGGTCAGACCAGCTCAGCTTGGATGAGAAAGATGGATTTATCTTTGTGAATTATTCAGAGGGACAAGCAAAAATGCATCCCCATGCTCAGGTTAACCACCCCCACCCCAGCTATGCTGAGGCACGGCACTACAGCAAGCTCAAACCAGGTAAAAGAAACTCTGCACAACCCTCAGTTTTATTCCTGAGTGAAATGTTCTAGAAGAAGAGAAAAACTTGAATGTCTGAGGGAGATTTTTTTCTTACTACGAAGTTGCAGTTACGAGTATTTTGGGGGAGGAGGGAATAAAAATGAGAAGGAGCAGATTTGCTTTATCCTCTCCCACGTCCCACTCCTTTGTAGGATACAGATGGGAGCGTCAGCTGGTGTTCAGAAGCAAACTAACTATGCACACGGCATTTGATCGCAAAGACAACGCACACCCAGCAGAAATCACTGCGCTCGGCATCTCCAAGTGAGTAGCTCGCACATGAGGCCTTCAAGCAGTTTTGGGTGTTGCCAGCAGGCAGTGGTACCATTGTTCACAACACTGTTTTGTGGTGCTTCTGTTTGGGGCAGCCTTCTTCAAGGACTGAGATAAAAACACTGAAGGGGAGATCTGTTCAGCTGCTTTGTGTTACACAGAGTGTTGCAGCTCCGTTTCTCAGTCAGAGCAGGGTAATTGGGGCGTTAGTTACCATGCCAGTACTTTACCATTTTACGTTCTCTGGTGTGTAAAATGGGTCGTTGATGCCTGTGTGTTACCGTGCCAGAGCTGTTGCAGGAATGCTTTTGCTTTTCCTTGCAGGGATCACAGCAGGATCCTGATTGGGGATGGCCGGGGCAGGGTGTTCAGCTGGTCGGTGAGCGATCAGCCGGGCCGGTCCGCAGCCGACCACTGGGTGAAGGATGAGGGTGGCGACAGCTGCTCAGGCTGCACCGTGCGCTTCTCGCTCACCGAGAGGCGGCACCACTGCAGGAACTGTGGACAGCTCTTCTGCCAGAAGTAAGCAGCCAACAGCCTCCCTTGGGCTCTTTTCCATACAGAATTTTAGGTGGGGTAAAGCTCTGAAATACCACAGAACTCTGCTGAAAGATTGAGGCTGCTTAAACTATGTGCAGGACTGTGAGGATGCTGATTTAGGGGCCACTAGCAGGCAGCCTCAGACAGGAACATGTATCACATAGAGGATGTGTGTGAGCTGCCCTTACCCACAAACTGAAGTGCAAGTGTCCTCTCTGATCTACTGGGTCAGAGATGATATTTTTAGCTTCATCTCTCAGCATCTAAACTGGTGACAACAGCTATTTTTGAGCTGTCTGTCACACAGTCTCATTCCACTGACTCTGTGTTGATCATTTGAGTTAAATTCTGCTTCTGCCACACTGCATTGCATCTCCATGTCAAGGCAAGTTAGGACAGTTTTCTGGTGTTTGAAGTCGTGATGGTAATTCCCACAGCTCAATAGAAAATGGATAGAAATGGAGGGGACCTGTGTTCAGTGGTGGGTTTTTTTTCTCCACAGGTGCAGCCGGTTTCAGTCAGAAATCAAACGGCTGAAGATTTCATCACCGGTCAGGGTGTGCCAGAACTGCTTCTACAACCTGCAGCATGAGCGGGGCTCAGAGGAGGGGCCCAGAAATTGATGGGGGCTGACAAACCTCCTCTGGCCCCACTGTCCCTCCAGGAACCAGTGAGAGCATCAGAAGGGATTGGAATACTGTCTGTTTACACTTACATTTATACTGCATTCTAAGCACTAAAAGTAAAAAGGGATCATTGCATTGGTTTGTGTTGACAGAAGGCAGACGAGGCGAACAGCGAAATGAAGAGAAGAGCAAGGCCCAGGAAGACAAATAACCACAAATCCAAGAGAGCTGGCAGCCCCTAAACCCATGCTGACGTGGCTGTCGAGAAAATCTTCATTTATCCTAAACACCCCTTCTTGTCTTGTTTTTGTAGAGTTAGTCATCTTAACCGGGGGGAGGGGAGGGCAAGGCTTTTTAGAAGATAGTTGTAAATCTGCCTTCTTCGCAAGCAACTGTGTATATTGTAAATAGGTATAACAGCCTTTTTATCTAAATATGAACTTAACTGCCTGTTACATGGGACTTCAGATTAACCACTGTACTTTGCGTGGCATCTTTATCTCATCTATCAATTTAAACACGAATGTTTAAAAAAAAAAAAAACAAAAACAGAAAACTCGAAGGCATTATGTGTATTTCTGTTAAAAATCCAGTCTGTGCATGTTTGTTTTTTCAGTTGCCCACAGTATCTTAAGTGAGGCTATTCATAGAATTACATGGATTTTTTCAAAAGAAAACATTTTTGAGAATAGGAACTTGGAGTATTTTATTCTAGCTGTAAGATAACCAGGAACTAAATTGTACACTTGTGTTGCATTTTATACCAAACTATTTACCACCTCAGTGTTGTTCATATTTAATATGGCCTCTTTTATACATATGTCAGAGCTGCAGTTTTGTTAATTACTTACTGTTCATTAGCAGCTGATTCATGCAGTGCAAGAACCAGCTTTTACCTTCTTTAGTCAATAGCAATTGGCTTTTGCATATAGGTACAGAATTAATTCCTTGTGCGTAAAATTTAACTGCTGTTGTCCCGTAGCTTCTTTGCAAAAAAAACTTTTGGAACAACAGGCATTGCTCTAAAGCAGGGTGATCTTGGTCATGTCAGAAATGCTCCTCAGAGCTCTCTTTGTCTTTCAGCACATGCCATCAGCTTGAGGACAGCAGTAGATTTCCATTATGTTTGTTAAGTTTCAATATGAATTTAATTGCAGTATTTTTTTACTACTCTGTCATTTATTTTGCACTACATGTGGGATGAAGTAGAGACACTGATATCCACTGGGATTGGAGCACGTTCATGGGATAGGCCCATGGACTTAATTTCTGCATGAGGTCTTGCCAGTGGGTTTTTGTTTGGGCAAGGGGGGAGAGGGAGGGCAGCAGCCAGGTTTGGTTTTGTTTTTTAACATATGTGTATATATTTTGTAAATGGGTGACAAACTGATCTAGAGCTAGGTATATTCACAATGGATTCTTTTAAATAGAGGTAAGGATATGACCCAGACCAACAGAAGACAGGTGGCTCTGATAGTACTTGAGTGAATGTTGTCACTTACAGGGATGAGATTATCCTTCACTTGGAGTGACTTGGGCAGGCTCTGACCCTGGCACAGCAAATCCTCAAAACCAGCATTGTCATTGGAATTGCACCATCAAAAATGCCAGGCCCTCTGTGTTGGGGTGATCTCCTTCCAGAGGGTCCCTGGCATTGCGGGGGCACCCCTGTCTTCTCTTGATTTGAGCTTTTAGCGGTGAATAATTCGTTAATTCTGACCACTTACTATTTACCCTGGTATCACATGTTTATGCACTGAAGGTTAAATATGTATTTTGATACTTGTTTGTTTATTATGTATGTGCTGGTCTGTAAAATGAGATATATTCCTGTTTTGGTATGTATACTAGGTCCCCAAATGAACAGAAAGGCTTCTCTAGAGCCCTTGCACACTGTTGAGTAAATGCAGGTTTGTTGAGCTTAGCTGACCCAAATTTTGGATCCAAAGAGTGATGGTCAAGTAGCCACACTGACTACTGGCTGCCTGACAGATTTGACCCTAAAAACAGGAAGAGGTCCTCAGTAAGCATGTGCGGAGCACTGGAATTTCTGTGTTCAGCTGTTCTCTCTAACGTTGCCTTCACCCTTCCCAAAATGATGCAAAACCAGCATAGTTCAGAAGACAGGCTAGTGGCCTTAATGTTTTCTGTTTGAAGAAAAGGCTATTTTAACAACTCTTAGATGCCTTTGAGTCCACAGTTTTCCTCCCCTTGCCTCCAGATTTCCAAATCATCCCCAAATTTAAGGAAGCCTTCTTTTCTGTGGACTGCAACTTGTACAGCCACGCAATTAAACCCTAATAAAAGCCAAGCTACGACAATAACACTGATGTGATCCAACACTGAAGCCAGGACACGGTCCTGCTGGGGGGCCATGGGGACAGGGGGCTGTCAGCCACAGAGACGCGTTGTACAGGTGTTGTTCCGCGCCTGCGGCAGCGTTTGGCAGCGCACTAAAGAAATCCTTATTCTTTACAAATTCTGCAGTGTGCAGGCTAGGCCCAGTTTACATTCTGCAAGCAAACCACCACAGCCCTCTGACTTAATTCTGTTCCCAAAAAAACCACGTTTTTGCTTGTTGGAGGCGAAGGGGGACAAACACACCTGCTCGTATTTCCTCTGGCAGCTGGTGCTGTGGGCAACTGTGGTGTTCATGTGGGAGTGGGGTTTTTTTCCATTTCATTCAAGCTTCTAATGCAAATACTTGCTTTGTTTTCCATGTAAAATCCGTTGAGCAAAAATATACTCATGTACACTAACATTAGTAGACTGTATTCTCTGCAAGTACCTCACGTCTTCTCCTGCCTTGTTCTTTGTAGTAAACTTATCCATGTACTCCTAACATCCGTATGTAGTGTGCAACTGTAATGTCATGCTTTTGAGAGGGGGTTGGCTGCCTCCAGCCAACATTCATCAGTTCAATAGCAAAACACTTTAGAGAAGTTATTTTGCACTTTCTTATGTATAAAATTGGTAGAAACTTATATTTGCTTTGTATCATTTAAAGACTCCTTTTGTTTCGGTAAATGAACTGTGTATAAAATACTTATGCAGTTAAAACTGTTTTTAGAAAGTATTTTTAATTTCAGCAAGTTTGGTTACTTGTTGCATGACTATTAACACAGCTGACTTTTTGTGTCAGTGCAATGTATATTTTTTTTGTCCTGTTATTAACTTGTAAGCCCTAGTTAAATGGCCATTTATTTGTACAGCATCAGGAGTAAATTGAAGATAACTGGCTAAGACTGGAGTGTGGAATTTTGTACTATATTGCAGAATCCAATATCTGTTTTTTGGTGGTTACGTAAAAGGCCTGACGATTTACTATCTAGTGTGCAATCTGTGATATCTGAATGTTCATTGTATATTTGTCTCCAATGCAAAAAGGTAGAGTAACACAATTACAACAATACATTATTAAATGCAATAGTTCAGGTACTGAAGTATTTTTTTTTCATTTCAAATAAATACCTGCTATTTACCACCAAAAAGCTGTTTTGCATTTGTTGGAAAGACACATTTGCAGCTGAATAAACGTTTTTAAGTCGGGAGTGGTGAGTAACATTTTTCTGTGTCATCAGGAGGAGTAAGTTTCTATTACTTGTTACAGTTTTGCTTTCTGAATGTGGGTGTGGCCATCCATGACGGTGCAGCATGAAATGGTGTGCCTTAGTTTGTTCTTTCTTGCTTTATATTGTTGAGTGTGAATTCAGCAGAATCTGACAGTGTGTAGAAGAACAGGCTGTGCCGATACAGTGAAAGCAGACAGAAAAGAATTATTTAAGTCATGCTGGATAAGGGCAATGGAAAAGGAGGGAGTTACAGAAGCCATTTCCATGGCCTTGCTGAGCCATGTCTGGGTTATATGGGATGGTAATGTCCACTTTTCATAGGTTGAAGTATTTCACACTCTGCCATTTCCACATTTTAAATCTTTCCACACTCAAAAAATGCTTTCTCTTTAACAGTTTTGGGGCAGTTACTGTGCTCAGCGTGGATGCAGGCACTTGACAGCTGCAGCCTGGGTGTCCTTCTGCTGCCAGGGAGCAGGTCATGGATGAACCTCACCAAAGCACTCTGACCGAGGTAATCATGCCAGCTCCGGGCTGTGGGGTCTCACCTCACTCTTTTTGGGGAGAGATTTCCTACTAACAGTAGCTCCAGGCTGCTCTGTGCAGCTGGGTCATTTACTATATGCAGTATTTCAGGCTCATATTCCCTGGCTCATTTTCCCAGTGTGGTGGAGAGTGGAGGTGCCAGGAACAAGCATTGGGAAGTGGTGGAGCCCACAATCCTGATGTACTTTTTGATGGGGAAAGTGCAATCCCAGCCCTGCCCCGTGGAGCACAGGTTTCAGTGTTGACATTAAGTCAAGGGACTCATTAACACTGGAGTCCCTGTTGCAGGTCAGGCGTTGGAAGAGCTGGTTTGGCTCCTTTCTGTCCAGACAAACAAAAGGGTGACTAATTAGGAAATCCATAGCTCTTGGGAGCTTCCTGCACTACAGCTGGGTCTGGGAGAAGGAGAGAATGGTGAAATTTGTGGCAGCTCTAAGGTCAGTGTTGGAACTGTAAAATCCCAACAGGCATCAGCTGGGCCAGCAGCCAGGTTTGGAGTGAAACAAGGCAGTTGTTGAGTTACAGGGCAGCTCTTTGCAAGTGCCCCAGCTTCTAGCTCTGGCTCCACCACAGGGCCTGCCAGGCAGAAGCACCACCCAGGGCCAGGCATTCCATTTAGCCCGAAAACCAAATTTGTGGCCAGTTTGCTGTGACCAGGTTGTCTCTCATGACAGGTGCAGTAACCCAGTTCAGAAAAGTGAGATTGAGCTGCTTTCCAGGCTGTGTTCTGTGCTGTATAAAGTGCATGGGTGTTTTGAAGGAATTCCCAGCAGCGGGACATGTCCGTGTCCATGTCAGGACACAGATCTGATTCTCTAGTGAGGTTACTGTGCCACACCGTGTAGAGAGGAGGGTGGGGTAAGCAAGCACAGGAGCAGGGCTGATGTGCTGGGAGCCAAATCCTGCCCTGTCTTCGTGGAGAAGACTTGAGTGGCACTGCATGGGATGTGGGGCTGGCCCTCCAAAAAAGAGCAATTTGTAAGGAAGGGAACCAAAACTTGGTCACGGATGAACCTAAATGCAATCCTGCCTACTGAAGGAGGGCAGCAGAGCCCCTGGTGCAGGAGCTGGGCAGGAGTGTTTCATGGTAAATACTGAGGTGGGGGGGATGTGTAGCAAGGCTCTTGCCCTGCAGTAGCGATGAAAATCTTGTGCAGGTGAGGTGGGGAGAGTGGTGCTGAGAGGAGCTCTGGGAAGAGCTTCCAGCCCTTCCCAGGGGCAGCTTCTCTGAGCACCCAGGTGACAGCAAGGACTGTTACCCTCAAAGCTTGGCTGCTCTGCCCAGACCATCTTGAAGCTGGGGAGGGAACCACTGTGGTGCTGCTGGTGCTCAGCCGCTCTCCTCTCTTAAAGCAGTAGCTCACAGGGATGCTCATTACAGGATAAATGCTCCAACTGCAGAGAAACCTGGGAGCCATTTCCCAACTCCTGTGAAAGGCAGAGCTGTCCAGCAGGTTTCCCAACACACCACCCAAGCTCTCAGAATTCACCCATCCGAGCAGTGATTACAAGACCACCATGGGCTATGTGCATTTATTCAAGAGCTGATCAGCTCCAGACTGAGCTGAGACGTGGACTGGCAACAAAGGACAACAAAAAAGGATTCTGTTCCTAAAAAGAAGTGCTGGGGCTCAGCTGTAGGAAACTGCTAAGACCTCATTGAAGTCAAGGCTGCTGCTTTCAAGGGAGAGAGAGTAAAATTGCTTTGAGCCCAGCTGGGAAAAGCTGTATTAACTAAAAATACCAGTGATCTCAGGGTTACTTCTGCAGATGAGTTAAAACTCTTGGCTCTTATTTTTTTCCTTGTAATTTCTTCAAGTGTGACAGAACAGCATTGAATTCATGCAGAAGCAAAAATACATTTTCCTGCAGAGGCCCAATTTGTTTCTTTGCATTGTGTCACAGGATGGCATTGCTCACCATGACAGCCACCCAGGCAGACAAAAATAGCAAGTTAGAACGTGTCACCCTGGTGCAGCAAAGCCCAGAGACAGGAGGTACTTTGCACTGGTTATCACCAGGAGAATGTCTTTGTAGGCAAAGCCTTGGTTATCAGAAACTTTTTATAGCAAGGACTGAGGCCCAGGGCTAACAGGACAGTTGTGACACAGCTTGAGAAGCTGCAGCTTTTCTGGTAGTTGGCAATGCAGTGGAAGAAGAAAAATCCATTTGTAGTGACACAGCTCCTAGAAGCCAATTCTTTATTGAAAGATCTTGTCAGCATTCCAGTACAGACTTAGCTGCTCTACTGTAGCTTTGAGTTGATGAAGATGAGAAAACATTTTTAAAGCAAGAAAAAAAAAGGCAAGGTGGACACCTCTATAAAATTTCATAGTAGATGAAATTCGAACACAGATTACACCAAAGATAAACATCAAACCACAGGAATTACACACAGCCCTAGGGCAAAGCATGTAACAAATGTACACAATTGCACTTAAGTCTGTAAGAAAGTTATGACAGGCACCACTGCCTAAGCACTCCATAACCCAAGTCAAGAGGGCACCTGATGGGTATCTCTGCATTCAGAACAGCAGTTTGGAACCGAGGAGTCCCCAGAGTGTTGCTGTACCGTACATTCACCTTCTTGGGTGAGTGAGCATTGACCTGGCAGTGCCCAACTGAAGGTGTTTAAGGATTTAATAATTATTAAACCAGTTTCACTGGTAGCTGTTGTTTTGTGCTTCTCCCTTAGCTAAAAATCCCAAAGTCTCACCACAGCACATTCACCTGCTGAGACAGAAAATGTGGCTCATGGAACCCTGATCCTCAGACGAGGAACTCAGCAGAAATCCTGTAGTGAGGCTAAGCTCCTCACAACTTCCAAATATGTAAAAAGCAGTGATATTGCTGATTTCTCTCCACACCCCCATTCTCAGCTGCTCCAGCATTATTCTCCAGCCCAAAGGGACTGACTGTAATGAAGGCCTATATTAAATGAATTACTGGATCTCCCCCCCCCATTTCAGTCTCTTCCACTACGTTCATCATCCAGAGAGACCAGCTCTCCTAAATCCAGGCCGCAAATGACATTTTTGTGAGTCCCCTCTATAACGCATGACCCTTCCCCCCTTTCCAGGTGGTGGGGAGACTTAAGTTGGAAATCCATCTGCAGTCTCAACATCTCTGCTAGTAAATCCTCCAGCCACCTGAGGCCCCCAGTGCCTTCCACATCCTGACAGTAAAAATGAGTACTTAGCTGGACAGCAGGTTTTGCCTCTCTGCACCCACAGCCCACCCTTCTGCAGTGCCTGTACAGAGCGAGATTCCACTGCTCCGGGGGGGGTGCTCAGGCAAGGAAATATTCTTATCAAATCCAATGGAGTTCAGAATCCACCCCCTAAAAGGTAAGAAAAAAGTGAATATTTTTTACAGTTTGCTCACCAGGTCACCCTTAATGTTTGGTTCAGTCTGTAATGAACAGAAAATACTCTTTTTGTTGAAACCTCAGATGCACGGGAAAGACAGTGAGCTAGAGAGCGAACATTCCATTCTGTTTCATTTGAAGCGTGAGATCCTTCACTGTCCTGGAATAATAAACCTCTCTGACAGGCAGCTGCCCTCGTTAGGACAATTTGCTCTTTGTCCTCAAGCTGAAGGAGCTCTGCTGAGCAGGAGGATCTTGCCAGTCCCTGGGGGGTACAGTGGAGCTGGTTGCCTGCAGAGGTGCCACGGGCAGCAGGGGGCTTAGTGACCAGATAAAAAACTTCGCAGTGTTTATTGGGCCTGGCTGAGATGGAGCTCATTTCTCCACAGCACCCTCATGGTGCTCGGCCCTGTACTGGCACCTGAAAAGGGGTTGGTAACATTCTTTATTAACTACCTTTATCTTGACCAGGTTTTGGGCCTTTTTTTCATTTTGTTTTCTCCCCCCTGCCCCCACCCTGCCAAGGAGGGGAATGATAGAGCGACTTGGTGGGCACCCGATTTCCAGCCAAGGTCCACCTTCTTCGGTACTTTTTGGCACCCAACATGGGACATGGAGAACAGCAGCTTTGTATCCAGTGTGCTATTGCTACAGCAGTGGCAACCTCCTGTGGGAGTCAGGGAGTTTGCTGGCTGCACTGCTTATCCCTTTATAAGGCTGAAGCTGGGATTGTGTTAGTACAAACAATGGTTCTGGGCTTTGTCCTGGCATGGATGGCCTTGCTGTGCTGCGGGAGCTGTCTTGTCTCCACATTTCCCTCTCCCCACTCTGGATTGATGTGGATGATTGTGCAGGTTCCAGAGGTCCTTGTTCATGTTTACATGAGCTGTTAATGCTACTAATTAACACTGTTGGCACAAAATGGGGTTGGTGGAATCTGGTGTCATCATGGCCTAAGAGAAGATTTTTGGGTGAGGCAACACTGAAACGCACCCTGAGACGGCTGTTCCCTGGCTGGCAGGGGGTGTGGAGGGATTTGGGCAGGTTCCTAGGACAGGCATCACCTCCCAGAGCCAGGGACTTTACACCTGAACAGGCAACAACCCTGGCAAACTGGTGTGTCACTGATAGACACGTGCCTTGCCCTACCCCAGTGAAAACCAGCAGCTTTTGCCCCGTACTGGGGCCTGGCCTGTGCCTACTGAGCCTCAGTTCAGTGCTGGGAGGGCTGGGCTTGAGGCAGGACTGGAACAGCAGCAGCTACAGGAATTGCCCCAGGAGTGAAAAAGAAACTGGACAAGGGAAACGATGGGTCTGTATCATCGATCAGTGAGGAAGGAGGAAAAGGAAAGGTTTGGTCGAGATGTTGGTTCTTCAGTAGACAAACTGGAGGAAGGAGAGTGAATTCAGACAGGATACAGAAACTGCCCTGCCCCAGACCTCCTCAGAGCTTTGAGACATGGAAAGATTTCAGCCACCAGCCAGGTGAGGGGATTGCTCCCTGGCTGATCCAGTGCTGGGATTACGGGACTGACAGCCAGCAACTGGAAGGCAAGGAAGCCCAGCAGCTGGGATCCCTTGCTAGGAACCAAGGAACTGAGAGAGAAATTGGAAAAGAGGCAGCAGTTTGCAGCCTCTGGAGAAGGCTCAAGTGTGGGGATGGTCTTGTGAACTCCCCTGGAACATGGAATCGTGAAGATAAAGGCATCCAGCACCTGAGGAGCAGTGGTGCTGGAAGCCATCTACAGTGATCTAGTGAGGTCTCCAAAGATCCAGAGGATGTCCTGTGCACACAGGCTGAGTGGAGAACAGTGATTCAAACTGCTCCAGCATCATAATTTAAGCTTGGCAGTAATGTGTCATTGGATATGGATACACCAACCATGGAGAGTGTCTCTTCTTGGGTCCAAAACTTTGCAGCAAATCTATCTATCTCTTCATTCCTATGGAGCAGCACCTTGGCTACCAGGGGTGCCCCAGGAAATCAGTCCCAGTCAGAGGGGAAGGGAGCCCCAGGCACATGGTTCACCCTGGTTCTTCCTGCATGCCCAGGGGAACACAAGAGGCAGTGGGAGGGAGGTGAGCTGGAAGCCCATCCACAGGAACTGAGAGGGGAAGTGAGCTGCTGAGAAGGGGCCACCCAATAGAAAGGACTGGAGGCAAGATGGTGCCCAGGAGTCCTTCCCAATCTGAGTGTTTCTGTGGTAGTAGAGAAGCAGTAATAGTCAACCACCAGTACACCTTAATATAATCATCCTCTGTTTCACAGAGCTTTGTCTTACCCTTCCTTGGTAAAATTTCAAAGAAGTTACGGAAGGATCCTTCCCCTGAGAAGAAAACCACTCTGTCAGGAGAAATAAAAGCCTCCAACAGCATCCTGACCTCAGGTGAACACCGAACCCCAGCCCTGGGAAAAATCTGAGGAGAAAGAGGGAATTAAGATTGTAAACCAGTGGTGTGCTCACTACAGAGGCCTGGGCACCAGCATCCAGTACAGCAGAGATTTACACACACCTCTGCAGCTACAACCCAAATATGTACATTATATACACCAAGTGCTGGGACAGACAAAACTGGTGCCCTCTGAACACCCAGTACCTAATGCTGTCAGTACAACACGGTGCTCTGCTGGGTGCTGCTAGGCCTTCCACCAGAGACAAGGAAAAATAACTGCTTAAGGGGTAACCCTGGTCTCAAAGGAAAGGGATAAAAGTAATGAAGATATGTATTTCACACTGGAAAATCAGAATCAGGCCAGGCATCTCAGAATTTTTTTTTTTTTTGCAAGGCAATTTAGTATCAGGCAACTTCTCTTTCATTTTTTGTTTTTACAATTGTGCTGTTGGAAGCACCCATAGAAGGAAAAATATTGTGGCAAGCCTGAGAAAAGACCAGTTCTTCTCTGCCCATGTTTCACTGCCACAGGAGCTGACAGCTGATGTGGAATGGAGGAAGGAGGAGGTCTGAATGAGGCACACTGGGACAGATCTTCTCCTGTGCCAACATGTCACCTGCAGTCCATGTCACAGCAGTGATATGAGCTGGATCAGAGCTCTGGCCACCCATGCCTCACTGAACACTGATTCCCTCCAAGAAGGGAAGTGGAAACACTTCCTTTAAGTATAAAACTCTTTTCTGGTGTCTGAATATCTGACACCCACTAGAAACAATACCCCAAACTTACAAAAATTACATTATTGTCATGCTCTCTCCTTTCTCTAGCTTGCTTGGGGCATTTCACATCTGCTTGTGTACCATGAAGAGATATGAGAGATCACAACTAACTCAGATACCTTCAGCAGAGGGCAGGAAAATCCTCATGTATGTATGAAGAAATAAAATGTCTTACGCATTAGATCTTGAAGAGTAAACTCTTTGAAATTAGCTTATTTATTAAAAAAAAAAAGAAATTCAAGTTGATGAGAGTCTCTGGATATCAAAACTGTGCGTCTTTTTCCCTCCTCTGTGCTCCTGTCAGGCACTGACACAGCAAAGAGAAGACAGTGCAAGGGGCTGCTGCATGGTCCACAGAGACCGTACAGGCTTTGGACCCAATGGAGAAAGGTTCCCATCTGTCCAACAGCACGTGGCTCCAGCCTGCTTTGTCTCCTTGGAGCTAGAGGATCACAGATGACGGCAGTGAGAGCATTAAGCAGCACTGTCTCAGGAAGAGCTACACCACATGCCACTGACATCAGAACCTAAACATTCTGAAACTTCTCCTTTATTTTTCACCCACTTCTCCTGGAGCACAGGAGAGTTTTGGGTGGCTGCAGCAGAGGAAGACAACAAACCCTCTTTCTTTTTTCTACCTAAGAACATTGTGCGTTTGTTCCTCTGTGTTTTATCATACAAGGAAGCCAGCATGTGGTTCAGGGACTCACAGCTGCCAGGGAACTGAGGGTCCTGGGGAATACAAGTAGGCATGAAACGACTGTGCACCCCCTCCAGCCTCAGGTGAAAGCCCAGAACCTCGTCTATGTGAACAAAGTGATGTGTGGAGTTGCTGGGGCTGCCCCGATGCTGCCTGGAATAACGCGGGCAGCAAGACACGGTCAGCCATAAGCAACAACGGGCACTACGCACCAAGGGAGCAGTGGCACCTTCTAACACTGGGAGCAGAAGAGATGGACAAGACACTGAGTCAGCCTAGGAACAGATGGAGGTGTTCTCCTGTAGCACACTGTGTCCAGGTGACGGCAGGAAAGGATTGCTGTGGCATTGTCTTCATGCCCACCTCCCGCTGGAAGCGAAACTGCGGCTGAAGGAGAAGGTGACCTCCCCGTTCTTGTACTTGCCCCAAGCTCCAAATGGCACTATGACAACGGTGCTGTTATCTTCACTGCCAAACTGCGCTGCCTGAGAGAAGAAACAAAGTGTCAGCATCAGCGTCTCGCTTGGAAAGGGAAACAAGTGTCTGGCTTCACCTGGGACAGCACACCCTGAGGCTGGAGACTGCCTTGCCCCTTCCTGGCCCTGATGCTCCATTCTGGTATGCCCCAGAGCTTCCATAGGATATGCCACCATCCAGAACTGTGGTCAGAAACTGGCCATTTCCATCTACGTTGATGACATATTCAGCACAGGAATAAGGTGCAGTTGCAGCCCCATGCAGTTCAGTGGACTGTGAGCTAAGCAAATTAATTGATGTATGCCTGGCAAGGACATGGCGAGACCCAGGGTAAAGAAAAGGCTGGCCAGCAGGACTGGTGAATGTCTCAGCCAGCACAGTGCAATTCACTTGAACGTGTAAATAAAAAACCTCAGGGTTTTTCTTGAGCCAAACCAACCCAACAAGGAGCACTTGGTGCTGGGAGCAGTGCTGGCGTTACCTGCTCAGTGACCACGTGGGCGGCCTCAGCAGGGTCGTGGCACTGGCTGATGAAGTCGCAGATCTCCTGGCTGTTCACCATGAAGTTGATGCCGTCGGTGGTCAGGACCAGGAAGCTGTCGTCCGCATGCTGCAGCTGCAACAGAGGCACACAGCATTGCATGGCCATGCAGGAGTGCTGCAACGCAAGGGAACTGCCCCCATGTTTTTACACTCTTGAAAAGCACTTTTTTCCTGAATTTTTCCTGAAGAGGAGGGTTTCAAGGAAGACATGAAAGCACTGCAGTCATCTCCCTAAACCCCTAGTGGGTGGCACTTCATTAGGGCCAAAACAGTGTAAGTTCCTGGGGGCCTGGGAGGTGCATTGGGGAAAACTAACAAGCAGAGTGCGAACGGACAGGAGAGCTTCCTGCCAAAGTGGAGGCTGAGTACCTTCTGGATGCTTAATTTGTTTTCTAGATGACTTCAGAGCTTTGGTACGATACATGTAGCTGTCCCTTCCTCCTCCCCCTCTTCCTCTCAACTGTGCAAACCTCAACACATCCTACTTTTTGGATGGCAGCCCATCCATATCCCACCCAGTTCTCAGTGATGGTTTTATGCCAGCATTAACCTCAAAATTATTCATTTGACCACAGGACCCAAACAGATTAAAACCTGTAATGCACATCATGTGCTATCTTTCTTCCCTCATCAAATATTCTACTGTGAGAAGTGGGATTCAGAAGTTGATCTGGTTGAATTTAGTACCAGATTCTTTTTCTGTCCTGTTAGTGCTAATCTGAAACAACTCAATTAGAGTTGCTCTCTGGTTACTTCAATAAAAAACAACGTGCGGCCATCAGGCTTCACCTGGGCTCGTGTTGTGTGGGTACCTCCACTGCATCAAATACCTATGAAGCCCCTGAGTCCGAGTGTTGCTGTCCCTGTTAACCAGACCTTCTTTTACCTGAACCTTCTTTGTTTCTGGCTGGGCTATCACACCACTGTTTTTAAGATCCAAATCTCCTATGCTCCGTGTCATTGCAAGTCTACCATTCACATGAGGTTGTCCCAAACTGTTCCAGGAAACGAAGCCACCACACTTCTTAATCCTGTGCAGAGTCACAAAAGAAAAAGCAAATGAGTTACTGCTTCACACCATTACCCCCATCTCTATCCACAATTTCTGTCACTAGCTAGAATGAGGAATGATGTATGGAGAGCCTAAGCTGGGAGGCTGAGGGTTGGCTTTAGCTGTTTGAAGGGCTCCACAGAAGGGATGTGTCTTGGTGGGCTGAGTCCTGACCTAGGAATCAAAGTGCATTTCTTCAGGTTCTAACTTGGTTCAAACTTGGCGCTTTTGGACAAATCTGAACCATGTGGTCACGGCTCTGTTCTGAATCTTAGTGATACTGATCTTACTGCTGAGACAGTTTATGCTCATGGAGGGCTTTCCACACCCCTGGTCCTCTAAACGGGACCCAGTGCATTAACTGGAGCTTACTGCCAGCTCAGGTTGGTCTCACAGCTCTATATTCAACTCTGCTTTCTTCCTGGCCTGACCCAGCAGCAGAGCACAAGCCCATCCTGGCTGAGGCCATGCTCTGGGAAGCCACCTCCTCAGCCAGCAGGTACCTTTCCTTCTCCTCCTTTCTCTCTGGAGTATGGTCAATGGTGAGTTTCATGGCCTTTCCCTTCCGGCACAGCAGAGCACGACTGTCTCCCACACTTGCCACAACCAGCTCAATTCCATCCCGGAGCAGAGCCACTGTTGCAGTGGTCCCCGAGTTCAGCAGAGTTGCTACAAATGTCATCAAAGAGAGAGGTTTTAGCACTGCCTCAAAGCGTGGAGCCGTTTATAACAGCAACAGTTTCAATTGGTAAAACAAAGACAACTTGTGCTCTACCTAATCAGCAAGTAACTGTTTTTAAGTTTAAACTAAATCTACACATACAAAAAAAACCCCAAAAAACCAAAACAAGCAAACATGCATGCATGTAGGACTGGGGGAAGAGAGGGGAGGTAGGAAGGATTAAGTGTTTCCGTGCAACAACATGGCTCCATGCAAACAAGGCAAGTGGGATACTAGCAGTACAAGACACAGTGGCTTCATTTCAGTTTGCAAGAGAGTTTTTCAGTCCCACGAGCTCACGTCGAGTTACAGGGTTATTGTCCTTATCCCTGGGCACAGTAGCTACACAGGTAGGTCACCATAAAGCTGATGGCTCTTTCTGTTAGGTGGTGAAGCAGGCAATTACATAGTAATACATAATTATAGTAGTTGTAATTCCAAAGAGATCACCAAAGGGAAAGCAGTACATCAGTCTGTGGCATCCTCCTACTACTGTCAGAGCTGCTACACTCCCTCTCCATTTCCCCCAGAGAAGAAGGATTCAGCCAACAGGCTTCCTGGCTTTTTCCAGGAAGGAATGCTACTCCCTCCTGACCCTCTCAACTTGTTGGAGGTCCCAGTGCAAAGGTGAAGCTGGATTCTGGGATTCAGCCTGGCCTTGTGCCTGCAAACTGATGCAGGTGGCAGTGGCTGTCTGGGCAGCCTGCCTGGGGCACTGCTGGGATCACCTGACAGGGGTTTACTGTGAGTGCCCAGAGGGCAAAACAGGTGCTGCCCTCCTCTTACAGGGCAAGGGAGTGCGCTGAGCTGGCTGACTGTACTCAGGGACCTGCCTGGATTCACTCATGCAAGCAGATTTAAGGGTTTCTCATTTCAATTGCTACAATGGTCTGGAGGAAAAAAAAAAGAAAGAAATGCTTGAAAAGAAGAAATGCATGTGCCTATTTCAGGAAAAAGATCTGTAGAATCATCTGCATTGAAGAAAATGCCAGAAAAACTGTCCAGCTTTCCTTGCTTTCTTTGGTTTTTGAAAGGGCAAGTTCCACTTTACAGTTATTATCTTCCCTTCCTGCAAATTCTGCAGAGGTAACCCAGTGAGAGATGCCTGGAAAGCTCCTGCTGACTTGAGCTATTACACTAAAATGTCTGGACAGGACCAGCTACTGCCTGGAACACATTTGCATTCACAGCCAGTGCAAATCCCCTTGAAAGGCCCTCTGTAGGTCACCCCCATTCTGGGCTTTTCCAGTTGCTCCAGTTTTTCAAAGCAAGCCAATTGGAGATGAGTTTTGGGCTTGCTTAGGAATGTGAATCCCCAGTTATATTCCTGGTTTCATGTCACTAACAGTTAACATCTTACTGTCTTTCCACCACTGCTTCTGCAGAGATCAACTACAACTACATGTGCTCTTTCCTCTGGCCCTGCAGCCCTGACCCCAGGGACATGGGACAGATCTGAGACGGGACTGTGCGTTTGATCCCAAGGAATGCCAGGCACTCCCAAATCAGACCAGCTCCCAACAGACAGCAACAGAAATGCAAGAGCTGTGAGGTCTTGACAGCCTCCTTCCCCAGCCCTGTGAGATCTCAGCACCCTGTAAGTCAAACAGTGCTGGGAGTAAACTGAAGTCACCAAGCCCTGGAAGATGCATTGAGCCTTGTTGTGCCGTGAAAGCAGTGAGTCCATAAATCAAAAAAACCAAACACAAACCCTCACAAACCAGTGTTAATTAAGCTGGTGTTATTATTTAAAACAGGTATTATTACTGCAGCGAGGACTGGGTTTAGCTGAACGCTGAACCAGCAGGTCAGTGGTGACCGTCAGCCGTGGTGACCGCGGTCACACCTCGGGCTGCACCAGCACCATGCAGGCTGGGACACTGGAAACTGGATGTGGCAGCTTCTGACTATCCAGGCAGGCACCGACATCCTGTTTCTCATTCGAGGCAGGGACTAGCCCCGTGCAGGCTCACTTTGAGGCACATTATGAAAGTAAGATACTAACAAGTACCAGCGCAATTAGAAATTTTAGTAGAACCAGTAAAATACCTGTTTTAGCCAACAGTTAGAACAAGTGAAATAGAGAAACCTACATAAAACTACCTTTTTATTTTACAGAAAATACATTTTATTCAGACATTAAAATTAATGCAGAACTGCTGCTACTTTCCCATTTCATTCTGTGGTTTTAGAACTATGCTGAGAAATATAAAAAGAGTTAAATCATAGTCTTTAATTCACAGAAGGCTGGAAACATTTGGAATTCAGGTGAATCTGCATCTTTGGAGTGTAAACTCCCAAAGAAAAGAGCTGCTATCACAAAATCAAGGGCTGGTACTAAAGAACAAAATATTGTCCAGAATTGTGGCAATGGACATAGTGACTTGAACTTTATATGTTTATTAGTTAAACAGCACTCATAGAAAAAAATACATTCTGCTCACAATCTCTTCCTTGGACCCCATTCATGCTCTAGGTAGGGATACAAGAACATGTATGAAGCCAGATGTACCATTATGTGATTTCTAGCACAGCTCAAAACCACAGGAATGATGATGGAATAACATTACTAGTGCTTTATTATAACTGCTGCTAGTTTATTTAATAACACAAAATACGTTGCATCAGCACATGTATTGGTTTAACAATTAAAGAGTTTATTTTGTTTTCCTAACAATATCACTATAAAACTAAGATCTTTCAATAGGTTCTTAACACTCACTGGACAACTTCTACTGCAAGTCATCTCAACTAATGTGACAAAGAGGATGTGGGAACCTTCCAGTAGTCCAGGCTAGGAACCGCTGGACTGCTTCACCTGGGACAAAATTAAGCAGATCTCTCTTTCCACTGAAGCCCAGCTTAAAGTGTCCAGGGCCTCCAGTTCTAGAGCTGCTGACCAGGTACAGTGTCTGCCACAAATAACACGCACACAGAGGCAAATAGGAAATTCACCCAGGGACTTTGTTCAAACAAAATAAACCCGCAACACTGGAGATGCAAGAATAAGGGCTGCAGAACAGGGGATAGAGTCAGTCACTCTCAGGTCTGCCTGCACTGCCTTTCTGCAGGTCATGTAGGAAGCATCTTTGGCCTTGGTAAATCAGCCTTGGTATTTCTGGGGAATTGCCACTGTTCTCACCTTCTTGCTAAAACTGTGTGACAAAACCAGTTTAAATACAGCCCAAATAAATTCTAAATTTTGTTTCCCCTATGGAGATAAGTAACCAACTAACAGATCAACCAAAGAATTTTATCATTGCTAGAGGGTCAGCTGTCTCATATATGGCAAGAGTGGCCACTCTGAAGAACACCTGTTCCCTCAAGGTAATTTTTATATATATAACACCAAGATGGGAAGTTCATACCAGTGCCAACTGAAATGGGGCCATCTTAAAGGCACTGAATAGAAGTATATGAATTGTTCTGACTAATGAAAAATAGGCAAAATAAACATCCCTTTAATATTGTAATTAATATCATCTAAATTGATTAGGTAATAATCAGGGCCCTTGGATAAAAAGGCTGGCTTTACAATGCTGATAAATTTACAAAATATTCAAGTACAATTTCTGCAGCTCTCCTGTTTCCTCAGTGTTGCAGGTTAACATATTTAAAGAAATAAAAATCTTTTTTTTTTAATGGTAACTTAAAAAAACCCCAACAAAACAAACATTACTTTAAAAATTTAACTACTTTTAAATAACTTCTGCTGTTTGCTCAGCACAATAAGATTCAAGAGTAAGATTCCTTTCAAACATGGATAGACCAGTTAATACCTGGCTATGTTTTAATAAGATGGCTATTCCAGAAGTGAGTGGCCAATGTGATTAGAGCTGGATGCACTGAACGTGGAGGTTGATGGAAAAGTTCCTCTTGTTTTCTCTGGCTTGCAGTGAGCAGAAGCAGTAACAATATCTGGTAGGACTCCAGTAGGGCAGGAGAGGGCTTGTCTTACATTTCTCCACGCAAATGCTCAAATTTCCTCAAGCACAGAATTTAATTTCTTATTTCTATCCTTGTTGAGCAAAGCTATTCAGCCTTTACATTTCAGTTCTTATGGCTGGTAAAAAATAGCAGAAAATTCTGCCCATCTCTGGCACTTGTCCCATGGATAATGGCATTTGTTGGATGTGAGCTTCCTTTATGTTCTATACCTAAATTTTGCAGTGATTTGAAAGTGACTGGATATATTTAAATGCATGGAAGGGAATGAAAATGCATTTTTGAAGAGGTATCAAACACCAAGCTTCAGGGCTCAGACATAGCTCTAAGCTGTTAATGATTACATGGGATTTAGGCAGAAGAGAGATTATCCCAGACCTGCCTACAGCAAGTTTCTTATGCTTTTGTGTGAAACAACAGGTGCAGGTCACTGTCAGAGGGGCTACTGGACCAGTCTCCAGCAGAACAGCCCTCCAATAGCTCTGGTGAACTGCATGCCAGACACAGCAGCAGTACCTGGAACACATAGATAAACCATTTTTATTATTGAAAGCTCACAGGAATTACCATGCTACGTATTTTCTACCTGAATTTTCAAATACTGTATCATCATTAAGTGACCTACAAAGGGCCATGCCCTTGAAGACATAGCTGAGGTCTCCAACAAGGCACATCTCTAGTCCTGTTAAATCTGTGCCTTATGTAAGGTTTTACCTCTAAATAGTACTATAAACAATGCCTCAAACATAGCATTTTGGGTACAGGGATTTGTCCCAGGGTTTAGTTTCCTTCAAAAACCCAGGTACAAGTTTTTAAAGCTGGTTGTGTGTTAGTAAAGACCTGGACATCCTGAACGTGCACTGGTTTTTTTGCAGACAGTGAAAGGAGCGAGCTCTGGAAGGGTTATCTGCTGGAACAAGACAAAGCTATTATTTTCCACTTCATCAGCTACGGCCAGGTTTCAAAAGGAGGTCAGATTCGGGGAGCATCCAGTGTAACCCAGATACACCATGATACACAATCAACCACCATCTTCAAGATACTCTAGCAACTGTCTTGACTGTCACATCCAGAATAGCCACACTTAATCAGAAATTTTGCTGGCAAACCAAATTAGTTTGGAAGCAGGCTTCTAACAAAGACACATGCCAAGCACTGAAATTTTATGTAACTTTCAAAACATCAGCAACAACAAAAAATACCCACACAAAGCAGTCAACATAGTACTGAGTTATTTTAACAACAGCTATGCAAGAAGTTTAATCTGTCCAGAAATCCAAACTTGACTTTGCACCCTGTTACTCCATTCTTTGCCTTAGAGCTTGATTTTCAGCCAAGAACAACGGCTGATCCCCCAGGCTCCTGCAAGAGCTTGCAGGTGCTCAGCCTACCTGAGAAACACTGAGTGCCTGCCAGACCGTGGCCCCTGTGGATGTCTAGCAACTCTTTTACCCTCTATTTTGCTTTTTTAATGAAGGGGGCTTATGCAGTATCCTGGTAACACTTGCATAAGTTTTCTGGCATTAAGCAGCACCAGTTAGTTAAATGGTATGAAAAAAATCCTATAAGCAGTTCTAAAATGCTCTGCTTGCTGTACAATTTGTCTGTCAAATGTTGTAATCCAATTTTGTAAGTCTCACCTAAAATGCTATGATTGGAAACAGTTTTCAGAATAACAGAATAATATATCTAGTACAGTTCTCAATCCTTCTCCTCAATGAGCTGCTCTGACAAAGAACTGAGGTCATTACAGTGAGCCAAACCAAGAGCCATCCTACTCACAAAGGGGCAGGGAGGAGGACAATTAGATCTGAAAATGAAATGGTCTGATCCAGGAAAGCACACAAGCTAGTATTCAAATGCTGTCTTGGATTTGGGTTGGTAAGAAAATATATTTGCAAAGAGGCTCTGGGATAAAAAGCACATTTGCTCTGTTGGTGTGTCTCTCATGAGCTTGGCTAAAACTCAGCCCATAGGTCAAAAGTGACTCTGGTCTTTTTTAACCACATGAAATACAATGGGAAAATGAACTTTATAGATTTAATCCCCCCTTTTTAAGGGCTGCATCTCAAGATTTAAGACTTTTTTCCTGATCCCTGGTGCAGGCTAAGGTAAGAAGCAGTGCTGCAACAGTCAGGCTACCTGTCCTGCATTTGAGTCTAGATTCATCTAGTAGTTAAACTGCAGGAAGTCACTCCACTACTTGATTGTATTCAGTCACTGCTTAAGAAAAGCAGCTTGGGAATACAGTATCACTTCAGTCCCTACAGGGCTCCTTGGTTTCCAGTCTTTATTGGAGAGAAGATTTTTACAGTTTCTGTTCTTCTGGAACAACCTCAGTTACTTTGCCAGTGCCTGCACCAGCACTGAGACAGGTTTTTTGGTTGGTTGGTTGTGGGGTTTGTGTATTGGCAGGGGGAGGTTTCTGTTGTGGGTTGGTGTTTTTTGGTTTTTTTTTTTAATTGGGTTTGTTTGGGTTTTTTTTTAAGACTGGCTAAACTGACTCTCATGGCTAAACTGACTTTCATGGCCAAGAAAGCTCCTGTGACAGAAGTGGGACAGGCAATTCCATCTCCCTTCCTAAGTTACTCTCTATAAACTCTGCTTGCTGCAGCTGGAGCTTCAGATGTACTTAGTCTCTAGACACATATACAAGAACTTCATTAACAGCCAGGATTAACTGGGAGTCTTAAGAGGGCTGGTGCCAGCTTTACTACAGCCTTACCACGGCCAAACTTGTTTTCTTCTTCACTGCTTTTTTCCCTTTCCCACTCAGCTACTCCTGTGATTCTGTTTGTGCAGAAGCAATATCGATTGCATTAACTTTGGCTTACGTTCCTCCTCAGGTGCAGCAGCCAAGTTAGGAAGGGGAACTTTTGACACTGAAGCTTTTAATCCACAGGAGTAACGGCTTTAAAACAAACAAATTAACATATAAAAACACCAATCCCCCCTCGCCCCTAAAAGAAAAAGCGAAACAAAAATACCCCTCTCCACATTTCTTAACAGTAAAATTATGGTCCTGCAAATCTAAATCACTCATTGCTACCTTGACAAACACTATCCTTTTCAGAATCACATTAAGAAAAATTCATTCATGATTATGCTAACATTCAGATTCATAACTCCCCCAGTAAATTTGACTGAGATTTCCAGTAGTTATTTCATTTTTAGGAGGTAAAGCATAATTGTTTCATTTGCAGTAAGTGACCAGAGCAAAATCCTGTGTTAAGTAAAATTGCTTTTAAGCACTTTTCTGGACATTTTACTGCAAAACTACTGAGCAAATAAGACAAACTTTATTCTCCACGCCTATATGAGTAGAACATTTTTTTACCTACCGTCAGCAGAGAGATTGGCATGCCTTTGATATGCTTTGTTTATTTCTAGAAAAGCCTTGCTCAAAACATTTTCCAAGTTCTCCTCCTCAGCAAGAAATTCCCTAGAAACAAACAAGCAAACAAAAATATTAAACTTCTTTTCAAGAAATATGCATCCTGATCAATCTGTTTCACAGTCTTATCTCTTTCCAGCACCCACTGAATGATGCTGAACTTGAGTGAAAAGGTAATGTGATTTTACTAACTGTGTGCACTGAAAGCATAATCCTGTAATTTTGAAAATATCTAAGTTCCTTATCCAGTGTCCCAGGATGGGATAGATACAGAAGAGTGTAAGCAAACCATAGGTCAGGGATCACAGAGACCCTGTGTGAGAACAGTCAGTCCACATTCTCCCTGTGTTCCAAGACCTTTCCTGGACAGGTGGCACAATCGTGCTTTCCTCTCCTGTGTTCATGGGTAAGGAATTCATAGTATGGCTGTTCCATCCAGTGCTCCCTCTGTCCCATAAGGAGAGGCGGCTACATAACCTGGGAGGATTAGCCCCAATGTACAACCCACTGATTCCCTAAGGAAGGAATCTCAGCTGTAATTTATTTGACGCACATTCCCCTGGCGAGCACTTACTTAATATATTTTTCCATGTACTTTTCACAGAAGTCTGCAGCTGCTGCCCCGCCGTGCCCATCGTACACCGCGAAGTACAGGATATCCTCCGTCAGCTGAGCGTAATCGAACCGGTCCTCATTTTCCTTTCTCTTCCCGATGTGGCTGGCGCAGCCCACGTTGCTCAGACTCACTTTTGGGATCGGCTTCCCGTACTTTATGCTGGGTGGGAGGAGAATGGGTTCATCGATGCGATTGTCCCAGATGCCAAAGGTGTCCCATGTGGTCAGCCGCCCGCTCCCGTCGGAGTCGAAGCGGGAGGCGCGGCGCTCGGAGGTAGCGATGGAGCAGGCGGCTGTGGGACGCGTCTCGTCTTGCAGGAAGCGGGACGTGAGCACGGCTCTCCTTCTTACTTGGAACCCTCCATTCCGTACCAAATTAATTAGAGTAGCTGTGGACATAACTTGTCTTCGCAGAGATTCGTAGGGAAAAAAAAGACCAGGAGCGGAAGATGTGTAGCTGCTGGACTGTCTTGGAGAACAAAGGGAAAACCGATCAGGAAACAAGAAGCACAGGGAAGCGAATTTTCAGTTGCATCATTCAGGAAACAATGTCACCCTGAGAGCCCGCTAATCATGCAGAGCACAGCACTCCCTGGAAGAAACTGCAGAGGGATCTGAGTGACTCACCGGGAAAAAATCCCACACACACCAGCAGCCCACATCCAACCCCAGCTCTGCACACAGAGCAAGGGAAGGCACTTCTGCTGACCCCTACAGAATGACATCTTGAGTTTTCAAAGATTGAAGAGGTTGAGATGGAGCAAATTAGAGTGATGATACTGCTAAGATATGAATATGTGAAAACAAGAGATAAGGTTGTGAAAATGAGCTTATCACGCATGCTCTTCAAACACCAGCTGAGATATCTGCACTGTGACTCCCAGGGGAAAAGGAAGGAGAAATGTATTTGCTTGGATTTTAAATTTTTTTATCTGCACTTGATATTTGGTTCTGTCACATTTATGGAGGTCTTCAACAATACTTTTTAACACAGAGCTAATTAATTGTGAATTATGAAGTTAATTGTGATTTTTTTAATGCTAAGAATGACCACGAAGAACATATCCATGGACATCCACAATTGCACACGTAAACTTCCCCCTCAAAAAACCCCATGCAACTATTTGCTGTTTTGTCCAGCCTGAAGTTCTCTGCCACTTAACCCTGAAATGGGCTAACACAGGCAAGCAAGATCTTCCACTGGCTTCTCAGATGTCTTTTCCAGTCCAGATAAATTCAAATACACTACTTGGCTCAGCAGGCAAAAATTCACTAATGATGACTCATCTAGCATGCTGGAAAATGAAGAAAAATTGGTTTATTTGACCTTTTGTAGAGTAACACCCAACTTGATCCAAGTCCAACAGGCTGGGATGCAGTTTGTAATAATTACATGTTGTTGCACCAGAGTAATTTGAACTGGACCACACAGATCACTGTAACTAACCACACTAAAGATATAAACCCAGTGAAGGATTTCTAACTTAATTGCTCAAAGTTTGCTGAGGGCAAAATTATGAGTGAAAAGTATTATATGACATAACAAAGGATCTAAAAATACCCAGGATTATGGTGAATGCAAAAAAAAAAAAAAAGCAATGACAGCAGGTTGGTCTGATGTAATCAAGCAGCAAAGAGCAACACTTGTACCCAGAGACTCTTGAATTCTGGGCTGGAGTGCCTTGCTGCTGTACTTTGCCCAAGCCAATCACAACTGCATCTCTAGATCGAAAATATTTGTTAAAACTATGTTTTTAACTTGCTAGGTAAAAATCTGTGTACTTGCAAAAAACATGCAATCAAAGGTAACTTAGTAAGGGGTTGCTTTAGTAGAAAATGGCAGTGACAGAGCTTTTGGGAGGCCTTCAACAAATGCGTCATTCCCAGCTCAAAGCATGTTGCTTTAGATGCTGTAGGTTTACCTTTCATGCAATTCTTAAGTTGCATGGAAAGAGGAAAGGTTTCTTTACTTAGCACTTAGAGGTTAACAATTGACTTGATAAAAGGCTGAATGTTCTGGAAATCACTGATGTTGCACCAGCTGAATATGGAAGCACTTGAAATTTTAAGATTTTGCATTTTACTGCAGGGTGATGGCAATATCACACCCTTATTTCAGTGTACTTACAGGTGTTTAAAACCTGATATAATTCCTGGAGCTGCTTTTTCTTTCCTGGTATCCTTGACTCGTAAAAACAGCACGTTAACTTCCTTCTGTGAAACACAGCACGACCAAACAGAAAGCCTCGCAATTAGCAAAACCCACGCTCGCTTTCACTTCTGTCAGCTTGAGAACATGAAATTCTCGCTAAATTTAGACTCCCCAGTATCCACAGCACGAATCAGAGGATCAATCCAAACTCACAAGCTAATTAATGCATTTGTTCTCTATCAAATTCAACTCTCACCAGACAAGTAAAAATAGTGATGACAGTTTTGATTTCCAAGGGTCTCTGCAAGTCAGGAGTAGGAACCTGCTCTTTAGTTTGTTATGTAAACAGCTCTGGACACACAACAGGCTGTGCTTTCCCAGCTGATATGTCTGCAAACACAGGGCAGACCCATCTGGGCAAAACAAGACCGAGGCATTGAAAAAGGGGGCACTGGTATTAGAGACAAAGTCCAAAATGGACAGTTCTAGATGGAAATCTGCTTTGAGGTGCTCCATCTGATCCTGTTCATCTGTACACGTTCACCTGGAGGGAAACAGTTCCTACAGACCGGCAGGGAAACACAGCGCTTAAAGAGGGATGAGGGGAGTGATTAAAACTGTAGTTTTACAGGCTGTCTGCTGCTCGGCAGATGGAAATTTTCCAGGCTTCCAGAAGAAAAGGGGAAGAAAAGGAAACCCGGAAGAAAGCGAAGACATGCCTGCTGCCCCAGGGGATCCGACGTATGTAAAAAGGAATGTACAATTCTAAGTGCACTTGCTTCGCGTGTCTTCCAAACCGCACGGATGTGGGCAGGACGGTCCAGTTCTGGGTGTTAAACTCGTATTAAATCAGGAGCGTTGTTGGTGGTGGTTTTTTTTTTTTAATCCGTGACAATCTAGTCTCGCCTCCGTGCCTAGACAGCAAACTGCACAGGGACAGCAGCAATTTACAGCCGTCTCTGCTGCAGTTTACTCATCACGAGTTAGCACAGGCCGCGTTTATTCCGTGCGTATCAAAGCTGCGCCGCTCGGCGGCAGCCTCTGCGGATCGCCAGCCGTGCCCAGCCCCGTTCCCTGATGTGCCAGCCCCGCTCCCTAACATTCCTAGCCTCGGGGGACGGCGGCGGCCCTGCCGCGGCCCTTCCTGCCCAGCAGCCACGGCTGGAGGAGAAGGGAGCGCGGAGCGAAAGGAAGGGGCAAGCAGAAGGAGACGCTTCCGAGCGCGGCCCCCCGCCCTCCCTCACCCCCGGCCCGTGCCCCGGGCAGGCGGCCCTTACCTCCTCCCGCACCCGGGCCCGGCGGCGGCAGCGCCCCAGCGGTGCGAGAGCGGCGCCTCCCCGGCCGAGGCTGCAGCGCGGCCCCGCCGCCGCCGCCGGCCCCGCCCGCCGAGCCCGCCCGGCCAATCGGCCCGACGGCGGCGGCCGCGCCGGCCGAGCCTCCCGCCCCGCCCCCGCCCCGCCCACCGGCCCCGCCCGGGCCTCGCACGGGCCTGGGCTGGGCCAGCGAGAGGGGATCGGCTGCGGCCGGGGTGACCCTGCACAGATCCCTGTCCCGCAGAGTCACAGCGTCACTTAGGTTGGAAGAGATCGCAGGGATCATCGAGTCCAACCACGTCCAGTCTTTCCTTAAACACATCCAGCGAGGGCGACTCCACCACCTCCCTGGGCAGCCCATTCCAATGTCTAGTCACCCTTTCTGTGAAGAAATTCTTCCTAATTTCACAGAATCGCGGAATTTCCTGAGTTGGAAGGGACCCACAAGGATCATCGAGTCCAACTCCTGGCCCTGCACAGGTCCAGGCTCACCCTCCCCTGGCGCAGCTTTAGACCCTCCCGTCCTGTCGCTGGCTGCTGGGAGAAGAGCCCGACCCCACCTGGCTGCAGCTTCCTTTCAGGCCCTGGATCCGGCAGGTGGAAGCCCGCGGGCCGGGACAGCCAGGCTGTGCCTGCAGCTGCTGCCCATGGGCTGCCCAAGAGGCCTCTGGAAGCAGCAGTGATGCCCTTAAGGAAAAACTATCTGAAAGATTTAAAGCACAGTTGGGTGCACTGCTCGCAGGCAGCTGCTTCCATGAGGCAAGCCCTGCTGCCTCCTGACGTGACCCGTGTCCAATCAGCAATTTAAAGGGATCATTTGCTCCACGCTGTGGTACTGCCAGTCTCTGACCTTTGATGCAATTTAGCGAATCAGATGGCTCTGATTACAAAAACCTTTGAAACATGCCATCCATTCCACCTCCTGCTGTCTGCCAGAGAACAAAGTACTCGAAAACAGACACCTGAAGAGGAAAATGAGAGCAAACACAATTTCCACAGGAGCTTAAGGAGGTCAATGTCAAGTTTGTCCTATATATTTGTGAGGTAAGGAAGCTTTTGTTTTGTTGGAGTGGGGTTTTTGGTTGCTGCAAAACCCAGTTACTTCTGGCCAGAAAAGCAGCAATAAAACCTCTCAGAGCTCTCACTGTACAGCTCTACTTGTAGAAGGGATTAGGTGAGCATGGCAGCACCTACCAGATTGTTCTGGTTTCCAGATATGTGGTGTCCCACTCAGCATTTAGAATGACATTTGAGCCTGTGAGTCTTTCAGGGATAGCAACAGTGTCATCTGTCACTGCAGGTTGTTCTCTGGTTCCCATTTGTTCTCAGTGAGACAGGAAAAACAAAGCTGTCCTGCCAAATTCCCTGGCATTGGGCAGAGAGCAGCAGTCCTCCTGAGCACAAAGGATTCATCCAGGAGTGTATCCAGGCTGGCATAGTGAATTACTGAGAACAAAACCAGCATATTATCTGTAAAACAGGTATTGCTATTTACAGAGCAGGACCAGTGGGGTCTTCCCAGAAGTGTCAGGGTCCTACATGATATGGAGGCACAAGTGCTGGGAGACACTCTTTGCTCCACAGAGTTGGCAGTGAAAGGCCAGTATGAAAATGATAAATGTTTCATGTTGAGGCCTTACGTGCAGTAGAACTGCTCTTATCTTTCTGAGGCTTTGGAAAGCAAGTGGGAGGCATCTGGAGACGCAGCAGGAAAAAATGAGGCAGCGAGCATAAGAATAGCTTTGTGAGAAGGCAGCAGGCTTGAACGCAAGGCCAGGGCTCAATGGCAAGAACGCACAGAGGAACAGGTCAGGGCACAGGGCAGGCAGGATGGGCTACAGTGCAGCATTTGGTACTTTGAGGAACCTCTGAGCACTTGGAGGAGGCAAAAAAATTCAGGAACAGGAAAGGCAGGAACTTGTACTAAACAATATTTGGTTTTGACTGCAAACAGTTAATTTGGACTTTCCCCTCACATGTTTTTTTCCCTGAAGGGTGAGTTAAGTTTTCTAGATGCTAGCTCTCCTAACAAGGAATTTTTGCTCCTGCAAGGTTCTCTCTTTCTCTCTTCTGTCTTACTCCCTCTGGTTTTGCTGCTTCATCATGGTCCTGACCTTTCCCTCCACTGCTGCCTATTTTACTTTCCTTTGTTCTCCATTCATGATTTGCACGTATTTTCCTGTGATTATTTCTCTACTGCTGCCTCTTCCCTTTTTCACTCATCTTTCTTTCCTGCATGCTTCCATCTTCAGATTCTAAACCCCTAATCTGGGACTGTCTTGTGTGACTGGAAAACAAACCAAACTCCTGGGGGCAGGGGCAGGTTGGTTGTCCATGTGCTGTCCTGCCCCGTGTTGTAACTGAACACACATCAGCTGGGACGGGGAAAAGAAATGCCCATTGTAATATCGATGTATCAGATCACAGACCAAGCTATAAATGCAGGGCAAGCTGTTTCTGAACCCTGTGCTCTTCTCACCAGCACATGACGTTAAAGGTGGGAGAATTTACTTGTAGACCATGCTTTCTCCCCTCATAAGTGAAGAATTTTTCCTTATGGTATGCTCCTGGCTAACTATCTGTCTGTACAATCTAGGTCTGCTAGCAGATCAGAAGAGACCAGGAAATATCCTGTGGCTGTGATGAAGTAGCTACTATTTGAACACCAACTTTCAAATAATTGGCACCAGTTGTAATTTCTCACAGCACTTCTCAAAGGCAGCCCTTCAATATCAGGTGAGCTACTGTGGGAAAGGCCACCCCTGCCGTGGCCATTTGGCTGCCTGTGCTTGTGGACAGCTCTGGATAGTCCAGCTTTCATTGGGGATATTGGTGATGGGAGAAGAGCTGCAGAAAACCATATTGAGGACCTCTTTTCCTTGGAGCAGGTGCCAAATTTAAGTTCAGGCTCTTGCCTTAGCTATGCTGTGGGCGTGCCCATGCCTGGCCTTGTATCTCACTGATCCTGTGCTTCCCTGGCTGACGGATCTTCTGTCTTGATCTCAAACCTGGCTTGTCTCTATGGTCAGGCTTGGTGGTCCTTCGACTGCAGCTGTTGCTGTTTCCAACTGGCCTGGCTCTCCTTGTTCAGGTGCCATGGAGCTGTCAGTGAGGTCCCTGCCTGCCTCACCATCCCACTTATCCCCAGCCCAGGTGGAGCAGCCATGCTTCTCCTTGCTGACACACAGTCCTCAGGATGTGGGTGAAAAGCAGCTTTCTTCTTCCAGGGAAATGTGCTTTTTGGCACTCTTGTCAGGTATTTCCCTTGCATAAATAATCACCGAATCATAAATCATAAATAAACACTGAAACATGACTAAGCTAGCTAATAGACATTTTGTTTGGAAACATTAAATAAAAAAGTGAAACCATATTGGTTTTGACACTGCTCAAATGATGTGCAACACCTAATTCTCAAGCTCATGCTCTATACTTACATGGGTGATGTGACAACCCTTCTGTGCTCAGACTTTGGGACATGGTAATTTTCTTTCCTCTGGTTATCTTACTCCATAAGTTTCTGTCTCATTTGGGACTCATGACTTACACAGAGACAGAAGATGTTCTGAAACAGGAGGGCTGTGGTGTAACTTAGGCACATTCCCAGGACTGCCCAAATCCAACTGCTGGCTCTGAACCAGTTCTCACTTGTAGGAAAGGTGGGAGTCAGATGTACCTCTGCTCCCACAGGATTCCTCTCGATTCAGATGACATGGCTTGCTTCTGTCCTGGTGAAGATGGAAATAAACTCCTGTACCTAAACACTGTGCTGGGAAGGTCAGATCAAAAGCGTGCCTACAGGATTGGCTGTTGTCATTAAAACCAAAGTCAGCTTTCATTCCTTGGTGATCCCAGGTGTGGTGGGTTGACCCTGAGCAGCCACCAAGTGAAGCCACTGTCACTTGCCCTCCTCAGCAAGCAGTGCCAGCACTGCTCAGCAGTAGCCAAACCACTGCTGTGTTTTCAACACCACTCCTGCTACAAATACAAACCACAGCACTGAGGGCTGCTGTGAGAAAGTTAACTAACCCGACACACTGCATTTTCTGAAAGTAAAAGAAAATGGTGGATTTGTTTATCCTGACACTTTAAATGGCTTTTGAGTATTCAAGCAGTTTATTTGGAAACAGAAAAAAAAATCTTTGGCTGAGCTTTTTGTGCCCCTAGTGAAGAATATGTCTTCTTAAATGCAGGGAAAAGTGAGTTAGAACAGAATGTTCCTAACCCTTCCCATTGTGCCTTTGGCATTCTCCAGTTACAGCATGTTTGTTGGGGTCTCCTCCCCTGCCGTGTAGCCCTGGGAGAGGGGCCCTGAGGGCACAGACACGGGGCTTCCCTGCCCCTGCTCAGCCTCGTTCCCATTGGTTGGTTTGTGTTCCCCTGCACGGGCAGAAGGACCCTTGGTCCCGTGACTGGAACAGTTCCTCGGCAGAGCTCCGGCCATGCGGCTGGAGAAATAAACATCTCTGAAACATCTAGCAAGAATCTGTCTGTCCATATATATTTCCTTTCCACGGGACTCCTGGTTTGGTATATGCATGTTGCAGGATCCCCACAGCAACATAATGGTAGAGAATTGAGAGCAGAACGATCCCCGATCCCTAAGCGACTGATTTGTGTGAGTAAACCCTGGAAACTTTGGATTCCTCTTCTTGGTTTTGCTTTGCTATTCCATATCTAAACTATGGAGGAACGGTGGGAAGACTCTTGGCTCTCAGAGCTGCGTATGGACATTTATCTTAAACTTAAAATGATTCTTGAACAACGATTTGTAAATTTTAGCTTGATTCAAGCTCAAAAAGAACTGAAACACTTCCTGGCATGGTTGTTTAAGAACTTTTTCTATGTTTCTTGGGATTTAATTATTACCAAGGGCTTTTGGAAAAACGTTTGGACACAGTTAACATTGGAGTCAAAACACATGCCGATGGAAGAATATTTTCGTGAATATTATTTAATTACCGAGACTGTTGAGCAATGTCAGCTGTGTCCTGGCGAAGGGAAGCCTGGCGCAGGGACCGTGCGGCCCAGGCCACGTGCACCGAGCGCTCTGCGAGCAGCAGCGAGGCAGTTCCCGCACGCGGGTGGAGCCAAGCGAGCCGCAGTGTCGGTGGCGGAGCGAGGCGTGGCGGGAGCGGCGGGACCCGGCGGTGCCCGCCCGGCCCCACGCAGCGCGTGGTGGAGCGAGCCCCGGAAACGCCCGACCGAGAGGGGCGGCGCGCGGGCGGTGGCTGGCGGCGGTGGCGGTGGAATGGAGCCACGCCCAGCCGAGACGTGCGCTGGAGCAGGGCGCGGGGGGGTCATCGCTTGGGGGCCCGGCCGAGACGTGGGTGCAGCGCCCGGCAGCGGCAGCGAAGCTGCGACCAGAGGAGGCAACGCACGGAGAACTGAGCGGCGCGGCCCGGCCCGGCCCGCGCAGCCTCGAACGCGACCCCGGGAAGAGCGCGCAGGCACCAGCAGCCCCGACAATTCCAACACGGGAGCGACCGAAGGAGAGAGCAAAGACGCAGCGAGACAGAAAACAGCAGCCACTCGAAAAAAGGAAAAAATCATAGTAGCTAAGATCTTAGGGATAGTAAAATGGTATAATGTTAAGCAAAATTATGGTTTTATTACAAGGTGTGACAACCAGCAAGACATATTCGTGCATAGACCTGCTATTAAAAAGAATAACCCTGAAAAATGCATCCCAAGCTTGGGAGATGGAGAGGTGGTGGAATTCAAAATTATACGAGGTAGAAAAGGGTTACAAGCATCGCAGGTCACTGGGCCTGATGGTGTTTCTGTGAAAGGCAGTATATATGCAAAAAATCGTAGTCATGTTAGACAACATCTCCATTGTAAGCCCCCCCTACAGTCTCCCTTTCCTAATCCCACCTTTCCCTTTTACCCTATGTCCTATTACCCCCAGTGTATTCCCAATCCGTTTTTTCATCCATGGTTTCCCTCACAAAACCATACCTTTGCCAATTGTTTCCCCAAAAATCCCTTTCCAATGCCGAGTGGGGGATGAAAAGGGGGAGGGAAGAAGTTAAACCCTCTCCTGCCTCCGTTTCCCCACAAAGCATGCCCGGAGAATCCTGTCTCCCTTCTGTCAGCCCTAAGATGTTCCAGAGAATCTGTTTGGACATTTAAAGACTCAGGAGGGTGGCTTGTTTTGTTTTGAAACTGTTCTTGTTATGTTTATCCAGTTGTTTTCATTCTCCTTTTATTAAAATAAAATGGGTGAGGTGTTGGGGTCTCCTCCCCTGCCGTGTAGCCCTGGGAGAGGGGCCCTGAGGGCACAGACACGGGGCTTCCCTGCCCCTGCTCAGCCTCGTTCCCATTGGTTGGTTTGTGTTCCCTGCGCGGGCAGAAGGACCCTTGGTCCCGTGACTGGAACAGTTCCTCGGCAGAGCTCCGGCCATGCGGCTGGAGAAATAAACATCTCTGAAACAGCTATCAAGAATCTGTTTGTCCATATATATTTCCTTTCCACGGGACTCCTGTTTTGGTATATGCGTGTTACAGTATCCGCACTGCAACACATGTTAGCTGTGTAAGTTGAATTTCTCCTTAAACTTTTCCAACCTAAGTGATTGTATGATTCTATTAGGAAGTATCATAAGTTAGAAGCTGTGATACTTCAAAAGATGAGGATACCATACATGATAACTTTGCATTAGGAATATGCAGTCGAAAGATCTGATTTTTGGGATGGCTGCACAGTAGCACAGCTGATTTTGTTTCAGTGACAGAGCTTCAGTTTTACAAAGATAATATTCCAGATCAGAATTCACTTGTCTGCCTGCTGAGAAGAACCATGTGGCTATTTCTGACTTAATGATTGAAGAATATTCCGAATGATCTTTGAAGAGCTGTTGTAATTTGACAGCAGGAAGTGATGCTGGCTTTTGAATAAATAGCAAATATTTTAAAGCAGGCTTTTAAGTGGTTTCCTTGGCAACCACTCTTCTTTGGAGATCCACACATGCTATTAAATATCCCGCTGGATTCGGATCAGCCTTCCAGTATTAACGGCTCTTGTTTCCAGCACTGCCAGGTTATGCGCAGTTCCTCACTGTCCAACAGCCCTGGAGCACAGAGGACGCTCGCTGCCTGCCAGCCTTTTTTCCAGACGAACAAGGACACACCTCTTGGTAGTGAATAGCCAGAGATCTGCCGGGATGAACCACGCTTCTCACAGAGATGTGATGGAACTCCGTTTATTGTCTTGTTGGTCACATAGTTACACCATAGTTCTACAAGCACGCACAAGCAAGCTCCATGCTATTGGATCACAGCTGCTATTCACATGGCCCTTAATAGCAAGTGATTGGTTACAAACAAATATGCACGTGACTATTGCTAACACAACTCTTCCTCTTTCTGTGGTCAGCACCTCCTTCTGTCGACCACCACCATCCTGTCGACTTGGCACATCAGCATTGTTGTTCTCCTTTTTCCTTAGTCAAGGACAGTTCACAAACACAGCTTGGGTTGTGCACGTATACATGTCCCTGTTCACCCAGCCATTCCTCTACAATTCCCCCTTTTTGTTTTTGCACAAGCCAAGCCCGATTAACAACGTTCTCTAAAGCCTTCCGTATGCACCCAAAACCACAACAAAATATCCCGAGCATGATAGATGCACACTGCCTAAAACTTCTTGTCTCAGGCACCCGATAACATTCTCAGCATAAACTACCTTGCTCATCTATGTTCCAACTTCCCCTTGTAAGCTCCTCCCCACAGCCCCCACCGCACAAGCCCAAGCACAAGCTATTATGACGGCATAAACAATTTCTGCGGCGATTAGCACGCACACTTGGCGACTGCTCCCAGACTCCGAGTGGTCGTCCAAATGTGAGGTTGTTAGCCACCAAACGAAGGTTCACTTCCCAAAAGTTGGGAACATCTGCTTTACCTGCCACATCCTGGCTCAATCGGTCAGACACTCGCTGAAGCCTTTTGTGTCGACAGCAGGACTGGGAGCAGGCTTGGTCCATCTGCTAGGTACCCATATCAGTCTGGTATCTGTAGAGACACAGCTATAACCTCGACCATTAAATAACAATGGAGCTGCCCCCCCTCATTGTCCTGTCCGTGGGTCTTTATAACAAATTTGTACCCCTGGGGTAGCTTATAGCTTAACACGGCTGTTATGTGTGACTATGGGGGGCTGTTCAGCATCTCCTGCCAAACTCAAAAAATTTAGAGTGAACAGTACCTGTTGCAGCCTAACTACAGGATCTGTTTGCTCAGTACTCTTCTGTTTAGCTAAATATTCCTTGATTGCCCGATGGGCCCGTTCTACAATAGCCTGTCCTGTAGACACATGGGGGATGCCAGTACTATGCTTAACACCCCATAGTTGTAAAAACTTCTGCACTCAACCCCCCACGTAAGCTGGCCCATTATCAGTCTTTAAGGAGTCTGGTACACCCATAACGGCAAAATATGTGGTCAGGTGGCGAATCACATGGATTGCCCTCTCTCCTGGCTGCATGGTAGCCCATATCATTTTGGAAAAAGTGTCTACAGTGACATGCACATATTTTAGACACCCGAATTTAGGCACATGTGTGACATCCATCTGCCACAGTTCGCATGCCTGCAGCCCTCTTGGGTTCATTCTGAGGCCTAAACTTGTGCTGTGCTGACTACACTGTGAACAAGCCCGCACAATCCTGTGTGCGTCAGTGTTAGTAATGTGGAACTGTCTTTCCAAGGCCTTGGCAAATTGGTGGAACATAGCATGACTGTCATGGGCTGCTGCAAAAGAGTCTTGAGGTGCCTTCAATAACGGGCTAACCAAGGCATCAGCTCGGGCATTGCCTTCGCCTCAGCCTCGGTTGGAAAGGTGGCTTCTGATGTGCAGTATGCTGCATGGCTCAGTCTGATCATGGATCGCTTGCCGCATTTGTAAGTGTCCATATACTCCAGTCCCTGTCAGCATGTCTGGGTTGAGGCCATATAAGGGGTCATTTTGTTGTTGCGGGCGGTTGGCCTCCATTTGCGCTAGTCTTTTCCATTTCCTCTCCCAATGAAGGAACTGGGACGGTGTCGACAGAAGTCTGGCCAGGTTAGTGCTGTCTGTAGGAGAGTTGGTATCTGCTGTAAAAATCCACTCTAAGGCCATGCGGGCAGCATCATATTTTATTCCATGATCCGTTACAGACTTCTTGGCCTGCTGTAGAATTTTCCAGTCGTGTTGCTCATATCGTGGCCCATTTTGATCGAACACTTCAGGGCATGCAATATTCCCTGCAGCGTGCCAGTCCCCTTCTAAGATAGCATCTTTTATAATTCCAGACCATCACTGCCCCAGCCGTGTTGTAGGAGGGGCGCCAGTGGCATAGGGTGGGGGCGGTAATCTACCCAAATCGGGGGGAGGAGCGGAGGGCTCAGCAAGGGACCATTCTTGCACTTGCTGTGCTGTTTGCGCTACACCCTTTCGGGATTCAGTAGAACCCTGTTGTGACTCCTGCTTCTGATTGAGCTTTTCCTCCACAAAAGACAGAGCATGATCAAGACAATGCTCCATTTGATGCATGGCCTCTTCCACCTGATGAGCCCATCTCTCCAAGGCTTGTGGGTTCACGCCAGACCCTGGAGGAGGAGGAGGCAACTCATTCGCAGCCTCTGTCACTGGCATGTCCTTGTCTGGCAGTGGAACGGTTTGCGGCTCAGGATGAGTCTCCGCTGGCAGCGGAGGTGGAGGGGGCGGGCAAGCAGGGTAGAGGCGCGGTCGACAGGAAGGACCGCCCGCTGCTTGTTCGGTCGTGACTTCCACTTTTTCCTCCAGTTCGTTCTGAGGTGCGGTGGCAGCAACTTCCTCTTTTGGCTCTGGTTTCAAGAGATCACGCTCCAGCTTTTGTAGGAGCTCACTCACAGACGCACATTGCTTCTCTTCCCTTTGTCCTTTAATTGCACTCGGGCCTTTAAACAATAAACTTAGTCCTCCAAGTGGCGTAGCGCGGGCAGGGGCAACAATCCCAGCTGGCGCCACTATCACTTCTACCACAGCCGCAGCTAGTTTCGATTCAGCTTGCATATTTTTCAAGGTATTTATAACAGTTCTCCAGGTGAGCCCTAAATTTACCAGTTCTTTCCCTTTTCCCTGGATAATACAGTCCCACAGGTGATCCCCTACTTCCCTCCACTTGGCTGCATTGAAGAGGAGAGGGGGTACCCGCAAATGTCCATGCTCCTGCGCCCATAAAATGAGCTTGCTCAGATCCTTTTCCTTGACTTCCTCCCCTCGCTTAGCGAGGATACCGAGGAGCAATTCTTGTGCTGCCCCAAACTCTAAATCCATGCTGGCAGGGTATGGAGGAGGGAAGGTAGCGACCCTTCTTATTGGCCTGACCGATGTCCTTTGACTCGCGGTCGACACTCTCCACCTGCAGTATCTCCGTTGCTCATCTCCGTCAGCCTTTCTTCGGTGATCAGCGAGCGTATCTTCCTCCGAGGAATGGTCCCTGTTCGGGTGCCAGAAATAGCCAGAGATCTGCCAGGATGAACCACGCTTCTCACAGAGATGTGATAGAACTCCGTTTATTGTCTTGTTGGTCACATAGTTACACCATAGTTCTACAAGCACGCACAAGCAAGCTCCATGCTATTGGATCACAGCTGCTATTCACATGGCCCTTAATAGCAAGTGATTGGTTACAAACAAATATGCACGTGACTATTGCCTATTGCTAACACAACTCTTCCTCTTTCTGCGGTCAGCACCTCCTTCTGTCGACCACCACCATCCTGTCGACTTGGCACATCAGCATTGTTGTTCTCCTTTTTCCTTAGTCAAGGACAGTTCACAAACACAGCTTGGGTTGTGCACGTATACATGTCCCTGTTCACCCAGCCATTCCTCTACAGTGGTGAGCTGGCATAGGCCTCCCGAGGGGTGGAGAAGCAGGCCGTGCTCACATTGGCTGCTCCATCCAGCAGCCCTAAGGAACGGGGGGTTTATTTCTCATCCATCTACTCTTCACCCCCCCCAACCCCCCCCCCAAGACAACGCTTGTGACTTGTGGTTCGCCTTTAAAAGAGATAGCAAGCACAGCTCTTACCTGAGCACAGCCTGCATTCTTTTATTTTTTTGTCTTACATCTCAAGTGTCTGGGGTATCACATAATTTATCTTTCAACCCCATATTCAGTATTTACGATCAATAGCAATGTACAGCCATTAATGGTGGAGAATCCTGAAGGTGTCATTAATGTGAAGAAGAACCTCTCCTGCTCTCCTCCAAAGCTTTACAGTTATGTATTTGTTCTGATGTGGATTGGCTTCCTTATTTGCTATGGACATCTGGGATTTAAGGCAGCTTTAGCAGAACTGAGCTGAGCATCTTCAAGAAAACAAATGCTGCTCAGGGGATATGTGTTAAACAGTGGTCCTGATGGAGGCCATTTACCTGGCATTTGTCATCAGCCCTGTGAGAGCCTCATTGTGCTGGGTTCTCTGGGGGCAGACTTGGAAAATAGGGTTGGTAAAGTGAGGTGACTGCTGACATTCTGATACTTGTGTTTCTTTAGGTAAGCCTGATGTGTAGGAGTAGCTTTTTGCTTGGCCGTGCTTTTCTTTCTTGTACTCTCAAGAGAAAGGCTTTTCTAAAACTGACACAGAAAAAGAGAGTGTTTGTTTTTTTTTTTTAAAGCAGTTGCTACTTTGTGTTCATGGGTTTGAAGGCAGAAATCAGTAGAAATTCCTCAAGGTAGAAATCATGCAGAAGACAGCTCACGTGTGACCCAGTCTGTGGCATTATTGGACTTACTAGCAGTTTTTATTTCCTTTTGCTGCTATACTCATTTTTGCACACCAGTTGTTAATCCAGCCACTGCCTGCTGTTATGCAAAGGTTTACTACTTAATCCTAAGAGCAAATAAGAATAGGATAATAAGCGTTCAGTGTTTAAATCCATGCCACTTCTGTAAGGCCAAAACTGAAGCAATATTCAGACTAAATTACATGTTTGTATAAAACCAAAAAAAAAAAATCAGGGCCCACATGCAAAATTGAACCCTGAGGCATAATTTTGAAGTGCAAACGATTTCATGAAATCTTATGTTTACAAGTGAGCCTGGGAACTTGCGGGTCCTGACCCAAAGCATACAGAAATTTTGCCGAATCCTCATGTTGACTTAGCATGGACTGCACTGGGTCCACAGGAAGATGGATGTATTCAAAATCATGCCCAGCATTGAATGGAAGTTTCAGCTGGGTGTAATCTTTGATTTTTACATGAGAGTGCCATGTAGAAATATGTTCTGTGTGTGATCTGTGCTGCTTTGCCATCTACCTTCTGTACTGGCCCATTGCAGGCACTGGGAATCTGGGCTGCTGTGATTCTGCACTTGCAGAATATCTGCTGCTGTCATCTTCTTCTATTTCTGATTATTTCAAAACTCAACGTTTGTGCTGATTGAATGACGCAAATTATATCGTCAGCATTTGAAGGAAAAGCCTGCTTAGTTCTCAGGACAACTCAATACAGAGGGAGGAAAGAAGTAATAATTGCATTTAGTTTTGTTCAGAGGGTGGAGGTGGGATGGTTACACTGTTAAATGTCACTCTGTGCTTAATCCCCTTGCACCTGAGCAGGATTAACTACCTAGGATGATATTTAGGAATGTTATTTGAATGTTTTCAAGACCAAGTGGAGGGTAATTCAGAAGCCTGTTTTGAAAAGAATTGTTTTGAAAGAAATGATAGTAAGCGTTGATGAAAACAAAAATGAAGAATGTCCTTAATTCTTGGTTTTACTGTGACAGGAGGTGGCAGACCCTACCTGGCTTTTGCACCTAGCTGAGAGAATGATGATTTTGAGCAGGTAGGCACATCCTGATTCAGTCTGCCACCTACTGTATTCTAACCCTGAGCAAGCCTGGCCCAGCTGGAGTCCTGAATGAAAACACGCAAGGTTATTCCATCGGTTGGGAAAACCTCAGCAAACAGAAGTGTTCCCTCACAGGTTCTCATGTGTCCTAACTCCATGTGCCTTCAGCTCTCTGCTCCTGGAGACTCTTGTGAGCTCTTCAGCCTCTTTGCCTTTCAGGTGAGTCATTTTGCACAGTTGCATCTGCGCATGATTATGTTCTGTCTCTCTCATTTGGGGTTTCAGGTTGCTCCCAGCCTGTATTTAAGTTCTCATGTTTTTCTCCACCACTGTGAAATGTCTGTTTTTCCAATGTGGCTTGATCCGTGTATTGAAATAAGCAAAACCATGTTTTATGCTTGGTGCCACAAAGAAGAAAAGTTTTTCTTGTAGCACAGAACCAGCCAAAATGCTTCATGAGAGTGCATCTAACTTTGATTGAATCTCCCCCTTCTCTGGCCCCATTCCCTTCCTCCCTGTGAGCATCATGCTCCAGCTATGGTTGGCCAGATTTCTCCCTTGCACAGAGCACAGACTGCTGCCAACACCACTGTTGTTTGAGGATTTACAAGGTCTGTTTTTAAAGGCCCTTGCGACAAACAAAAACGTGTACATGCTGCTTCTGTCTTAACAGCTGCTAACTCTAAATCACAGTGTTAACAGCCAATGAGATGCTAGAGTGCATCTTTTCCAAAATGCTGCTTTACATCTGGGGCCTAACTGCAGAGCTGGAGTGGAGGACCCTTTCCACGTGCAGTGTCCATAAGCAGACTCTGGGCATCTGAGGAGGAGGCCCAGCTGTTCTGCAAGATACCTCTGCAGGCGCTGAAAAGCACATGCTCTGGCACACAGGAGACATGGAGAGACACAGACCCTGGGTCTTCACTTCAGGGGAGCCAAGGCCAGCTGTTAGGGTCAGCATTAATACCCTATGAAAGGTGAGTGGAGTGGGCTGCTGTTCCTGCAAGATTTATACCTCCTCTTCTCCACAGGCACCTTGTCCCTTTTTGCTTGGCCTTCACTTCCCACAGCAGTCATGATGTACCTGTTTCAGAGTTCAGCATATTCTGAATTCTGCATGAGCCTTTGGAAAAGCAGCACTTTTAGATTGTCTTTTAACTAATGCATTTTAAATGGTTATTAAACATTGCTTATCACTTGTTGATCACATAGGACAAGTGATTCATTCAAAATGTTTGATAAAACCATGCAAAATATTCTCCTTCCTAAAAGATCTGACTATTGGCAACAGAGAGGAGATAAACAGGACTCCATCTGGCATGACCTGCATAGTAAAGTGTCACTTAATGCAGACAGTTCATTGCCTTCCATTTTACATCTTCTTTCAATGAAAGCTTTGATGCTGTAAGGCTGGAATAAAGCAAAGGCACAGTGCCCAGTACAACACAGTGTACAGCAGCAGCAGCAGCAAATTTGATTTGTTTGCCTCATAGGGCAGGTAATGCACTTAAGTAATTGTGTAGCACAGTGAAGTCAAATTTCACAGACCTCAGTCCGTGACAGCCAGAAATCAGCAAGCTGGCAGATGGCCCAGCTCCTTGCTGGGCACCTTCCCAGCATGTATAAATGGGGGAGGTGGGTATCACTTACAGGTGGACAAGCCAGCTGACAGGACAGACCTTCAGGCTCTTTGGAGTCAAACACAATTAGCAGTGACGCGTCTGACAGCTTTAGGTCTGTGCATACATCTCCATAATAACATGAAACAGGTTCAAGTGAATATAACAGCCAATGAATGAAGGCACAAGCAGCTTTAACAAATGTTAACAATGTTATTTCCAATATTTTAAGACTCATCCATATACCTGAATTCAGGTTCTGCATTACTCTCTGACAAATCTAAAAGAGCATATTCCAGAAAGATATGGTTAGTAAGCTGTAGAAAAGAATCAGGGAAACATAACCTCCAGCAATGTTTGATGACGATGATTTGTGACCTGGTGTTTCAATTTATACCTTGATAAAGGTTTAATTGCCTGACACCAAGCAAACCTGTCTGTCATGCTGTGCAAGCGTTGATCTGGAATGAGTATATTGCTATGGAGGTTTTGTGGTAAACAAATAAAATCCATTTAGTTTTATTTGCAGCCTTGCTGTGTGAAGAGGTGACCTTTTGATTCTGTCTCTCTTGGGTGCTAAAGGAAAAGGATTGGTTAGGACATTGCGGTGAGAGGACCTCCTTGTATCTTCTTTTTAATAACTGGGGCCTCTCATAGAACCAGGCTGTGCTGGTTTTGGCTGGGGTAGAGTTATTTTTCTTCACAGCAGCTGGCATGGGCTGTGTTTTGGATTTGTGCTGGAAACAGTGTTTATAACACAGGGATGTTTTTGTTACTGCTGAGCAGAGCTTACACAGAGCCAAGGCCTTTTCTGCCTCTCACCCCACCCCAGCAGCGAGGGGGCTGGGGGTGCACAAGGAGCTGGGAGGGGATGCAGCCAGGACAGCCAACCCTGACTGACCCAAGAGATATCCCATAGCATATGGAGTCATGCTCAGCATGAAAATGTGAGGGGAAAAGGAAGAAGGGAAGGACATTCGGAGTGATGGCGCTTGTCTTCCCAAGTCACCTGCTCTCCCTGGGGGTGACTGAGCACCTGCCCATTGGAAGCAGTGACTGAATTCCTAGTTTCCCTTTGCTTGTGTGTGGAGCTTTCACCTTACCTGTTCAACTGTCTTTATCTTAACCCATGAATTTTCTCACTTTTACTCTTCTGATTCTCTCCCCAGGGAAGAGGAGTGAGCAAGTGGCTTTGTGGGACTGAAGTGCTGGCTGGGCTTAAACCATGACACAGAATTACAAATGCAGGACCACAGTGGCTTTTCATCATGTGCCCTCCTACCAAAATGCTCATACACATCTTGGGCAACAGCAAAAGCTGGGGGTGAGAAGGCAGGTGAGCTGCAGAGGTATTCTAATGCCCTTTCCCCAAATCATTCCATGGGCAACAATCTGTCTCCCCACAGAGCTATCCTCCCTTGTCCCTGTGTCTGAACAGGGCAGTCATCATCTGCTCCACTGGAAATGCAACATACCCGTAAATGCATTGCTCACTGACAAAATCACTTTTGTGTCTTGCTGCTTGCTCATCATTAGGATCAGCTCTGAAATCAACAGTCCTTCTGAGACTTGTGTCTGCTCATCTGCCTCCCTCATTCCCAGTGAGCATCCAAAGGGCACATTAAATATAACCGCGGACTCTGGTACAGAAATAAATCATGAAACATGACCCTCATGCCAGTCAAAGAAGAATCATTGCAATTCCTACTGCACTGATTCGTATTAGAGAGTATTTCCCTTTCATTGAAAAGACTGTGAATGCCAGCTCCCTGAAGAAGAAGAGCACAAAGCACGAGTACCAGCCAAGTCCTGCTGAGGCTCTGCAGCCTGTGGCTGACAGATGAGGTCTTTGCTGTTGCGTCCTGTGTCTGGCCAGGGCTGTGGTTTCCCCCATCAGCAGCTATCACAGGGATTGTCTGCACTGTGTCACAGGAGCCAACAGTTGGAAAACACATTTTAAATTCCGTGCTTCAGTTTGGTCTCTGAGGGAAACCCTCAGGGTGGTGCCTGCAGGCAGGAGTAGTTCAGGTATCTGGGTTCCCAGGATATCCCACTCTCAGCAAACTGCCACGGCAAAACCTGTGCATCAGGTCTCCATTTGTGCATGGGGAAAAAGTTCTAGCAGAAATGGGAATTTTTCAACTCCTTAACCGGGAAAGGGAACAAGATGGTAACAGTAAATTGATTTAAGTATCTCAGAGTAATTGTCAGGTAAGAACTGCCTTCAACGCTGTAACTCTTGATCTGCCTTGCTGAAGGAATGGAATAGCTTGGAGGGTGCTTTCCTGCAGGGTCTCCCCAGTGTCTCAGAGCAAACTTTCTCGGTAGCTTGTTAGCATGGGACAAAAAGCAGCATATTTCCTCCTCAGAGACCAGGCTGTATGCATTTGTATTTATTTCCCTTAATGCTGTCCAGCAAATGTACCTGTAGTGTACTTGAGCCATGAGACCACTGTGAAACCTGTGCCTTAAGGCACTTCGTTCCTTCCCCCTCCTCTCTTGGCCTTGGGAGTTTTTCCCGCCCGGAGGGGGCAATGAAAGAGCGTCAGCTGTGATTTAAAGCCCCGCGCTGGGTGCTGGAACGAGCTCCCCGCGTCAGTTCTCCGCAGTAGCGCAGTTCTCCAAGCGGGATGAGTGCAGGCCAGTCCAGAGGCTGCGGACCACCAGGACCTGGTGAGCGCAGGGCGATCCAGAGGCTGTGGATCAGCGGGAGCTGCCGCCCGGCGCCGCTCGCCGAGCGCTCGCTGGCGCCGCCTGGTGCCCGGAGCGCGGCACCGCAGCAGCGCGCGCACGGGGGAGGAAAGCGGGGCCGCCCTCGCTGCCGCCGCCTGGTGGCACAGCGGAGGCACTGCGGCACCGACCTGTCCGGCGCCTCATCCCGGTCCCTGTGCTGGCGTTCACAGAATCTGCAGCTTGGAAAGGACTTTTAGGGCTTAGGATCATCGAGTCCAGCCGCTAACCCAGCACTGCCGAGCCCACCACTAGACTGAGTCCCCGAGTGCTACATCTAAACTACAAACGCAAATGGGTTATATATGTGTTATAAATGCCACCACTCCACCACTTCCCTGGGCAGCCTGTTCCAATGCTTGACAACAATTTCAGTGAAGACATTTTTCTTAATTAGCCAGTCTCAACCTCCCCTGGCACAACGTGGGCCTATTTCCTCTTGTCCTGTCGTTTTTTACCTGGGAGAAGAGACCAACCCCTATCTGGCTGCAATCTCCTCTCAGGTAGTTTTAGAGAGCACTAAGGGCTCCCCTTAGCCTCCTCCACACTAAACGCCCTCATGTCCCTTACCAAAATTCTGCTCCCGACCCTTTCTGAGCTCTGTTTCCCTCCTCTGGACATGCTCCAGCACCTCAATGTCCTTCTTGTAGTGAGGGATCCAGAACTGAACACAGGATTCAAGGTGCAGCCTCACCAGTGCAGAGTACGGGGGCACAATCACTGCCCTGGTCCTGCTGGCCATGCTATTGCTGATCCAGGCCAGGATGCCATTGGCCACCTGGGCATTCCCAGTTCTCCAAGTGTGGCATCAGCAATGCTGAGTAAAGGGGAAGGTTCATTAAGCTTTGGTACTTCTCTAAAAAATGTTGGCTTCACCAGAGACTGTAAGAAACAGAGGTGCTCCTGTCCACTGTCCTGACAGACTGACCCCTGAGGGAGATGTCTGCTGACTGGCAGGAGACAGAAGAAGTGAAGGTAAGCTGTGAAATGTGGTTTTTATATCCATCATGTCAGACAAAATTATGTCCTATGGTCAGAACTGGTTATGAAACATTTTCACTAGAACTGGGTTTAAAAGACACGTGTAAAGTTCTCACTTTAATTTGGAGGTCTAGCATCTCTGTTTCTAGCTGAAAGGCTTTGTGGGAAAAGGAACTGTTTGTGTCCTTATAGAGGGTTGTAATCCCTGCCTAGGAATAAATGTGATTTTGTTATTCAAAAGCCAGGATGTTTTATGTAGCTCCCTGTAAATCTTTGGAAACATAGAGGAAACAAAATCTGCCTTCTCCTCTAGCTTTGTCCATTTCCATGAAACTGCTTAACTGTTTTGAGATCTTGCCTGCACCACCCAAAATTACTGGCCTTTGCAAACAGTTTCCTCAAAATGAAGAGGTTCTGTAGTGAGCTTTGCTAATAATCATGATGTAAGATAAGGACAATGGAAATACCAGAAACTTTCCTGTTCTCAGCTTCCCTAAATCAAATCAAATCAGTCCCAAGGATCTTTATACAGGTTATAAGAAAGGAGAAGTCACTCCCCTTATCGCACTGCAGACAAAGAGAAGGGCACCTTTAAAGCCAAGGAGAACTAAGAGCGCACAGCTCCGTCAACACTTCAGGGTACGACTGTTCATTCTTTTTTTTAAAAAAAAGGGCATGAAAGTCTTGTTCAGTCTTGTCCTTTCAGGTTTCCAGTCTGAACAAAATGGATTTCTATTAGTTCTCTTTAAATGATCAAGCGTTGAATAACACTTTCTTATTTCTACATGTGTTGAAGATATTTTTAAATGTTCTTAAGAAATGTAACCTCATGGTGTCTTTTTTTTAAACCACCAGTGAAAACTTTCAGTTCCTATTAAAAGAGGCCCTTTTCTAGAAACCAATTTTCTTTATATCCACAGACCATACAAACTATTATCAAGTAATCAACAGAAACTGTGCTTTATTTAACATATATTTTTTAATCAACCAGAATAAAAACAAGGAACTTTCTCCATAAATCTGACAGTGGTGTTAGGCCTTTCTTTGGAAGATCTACGCAGTCAATTTATTTAAACATGTTTAACTTCTGGATAGAAATTATTTTTAAGAATCCAAGCAAGACTACTAATGTATTTTAATAAAAGGAAAACTCAAGAGACCATGCTAGCTTTTGTTGCTTTCTGTAACTGAGATTCTTCTTTTATCTAATATTTATGAATACACTGCCCAACAAAATCAGTATTCTTGTAGAACTTATTTATGTACCCCGTGTTTGAGGGAGGAATTATCATCATTTTATTTAGTATCTGAATCAAGAAAAATTTTCTTTCCAGATGTAAAAAAGTGTCTTCTCTTTTATTTTAGTTGTCATGAAGCACACATAATACACACTATCCCCAAATTTCCCTCTGCTTTTACCTTACAAGCAAAGTAAAACACAAACTCTTTGTTTTAAATCCTCCTCTCTCCTTCTCAGATAACTCCTACAACTGTTTTTGCACTTCCAGTTTAGCAAATCTTACAGGCAGGGTATATCTACAAAAATAACTTGCATAGCAAAAAAGCCAAGACAGCTCTGTACCTCTGCACAGCCAGATCCTGATGGTCTGCTTCCATGGCAAATGCACTTTAGTTAACTTTATATTAAAATACTCTATTTTAGGAAAAAATGTTTAGTTTTGATGCATGTAACACTTTATTTTTGCCTACCACAAGCAGGTATTAAGAAATAGATTAGTCAAACCTGAATTTCATTGGCAGTAACATTAGCCAACAGCTCAGGTGTAATTTAGGCAGAAAAAATCAGGGTCCAAGGACTTTTTCATGTAGTGTTCGTTTTTGGTGAGGATGTGCTTTTCTATAGTACTGCTACAGCCTATTTAATGATCTGCTTTTGATTTTGCTTCAGATTTACATTATTTAGCTCACCCTAAGTTTTTATAGCTCTGTGTAAGTCAAGATGCAGGCAGCCTTATGCCTCATTGGCAACATTCTCTTCAGAGTCCTGGCTCACATGAGAACCTCCCTGCTGTCCTATTTTCTTGCATGGATATATAATTCTTCCTTTATGGGTCCTTGTTAATTAAAAATACTTGGAATAGTTTGGATCCCACTGTAGAAAAACATCATGGCATAACACATAAATTATGAAGAAAAAACTACTGCTAGCATGGATCACTTCCCAGCATTTGTAGTAACAGGGAGCACGCTGCATTTCCAGCCCCTCTCACTACCTCTTGCATTGTTCCCTTCCCTGGGAGTGGCCTCTCCCCCAGAGCCTCCATCCATTTCCTTCTGCTGCTGCTTTGGAGGGCACAGGCAGAGCCAGCATCCTAAGAGTACTCTGGTTGAAAGAGCAGAAAGCTGTTTAGATAAAGTAATGGTCTCTTAGTGTAAGTACAATTAAATGTGGCCTCTGTAGGGAATAGAAGCCAGATGTTATATGCTGCCTCTTAATTTTTTACTTCTGCAAATTAAACAGGGTGGGGGGACAGATAGTGTTTGTGCTCCATAATCCTGTGCTCTTTTGGGTTATGCTTCAGTTGATTATTCAGAAGTACCTGTTTTAGGGCATTTTTGTGTACTCTCTCTAATTTTTTCTATTTCTTTCTCCTAAGCAAAAGATTGCTTATCAAAACTTATTTATCTGTGTGCTTCTCAATTCTCTGGGGTTTTTTCCTGATGTTTGGTAGAACAATCTGAAATTTATCCACAAAATTTGTTCTGCGTTTTCCTGACCCTGGGAAATCATGCATCTTTTTGTACAAGCTTGTTTTAGCTCATTGTTATGCTATTCTGAAAGCTCTGATCCTCCTATAAGATATTATTTTGTAAAAGAGCCCTAGTGAGGTGGTTGAACATTTTCTTTATCAGTTATTTCTCACCAAATTTGCCCATGGTGCAGCTTAAAGTCTCCACTCCTCTCCTGCCAACTCAGCTATAGTCAATCATGCAATTTAGTCTGACGATAATTTATTCCACTTAATCATGCATGAGATGTGAAAATCCTAGAGGAGGAGTTTGGGCAACTGGAAATTAGGAGAGGGAAAACATCCCAAACTAAACATTCCCACCTTTTTTCCTTGCAAACTCAGCATATCCTGTGCTGAAATTACTGAGACACCATGGTGCCCTGCTTTTTTCACAGTCTCTTGGTGCTGGAATCACACTTTAAATCATTCTCCAAAAGCATGACTTAGTTAACACTTCATTATGCAAGAAGATTTCCACTATGCTGTAGTTGGCAAAAAAATCTGACTTTCCTCATGCATTTTATCCAGCACCCACTTCAAATTATGAAAATGAGACTTTAAAAGTTTTTGTCTAAAAGGCATATGCCTGAATATCTATTTACCCAATCATCACTTTTACTAGGTCCATATGTTAAAAATATGAAGGATCAGATACCACAGCTAAATTAAGATATTTCTGTGATTTTTTTTTTTCCCCCTTTCAAGGAATAAGTATTTCACTGTACAGCATTATTTGAAGAGTAGCATGTTTCATCTTAAGGATCAGGAATGGCTCGCAGTACAATTTTACAATGTGGCTCATTAAATTAATTTAGTAAGTGGAGAACATGATTATTTGCTCACATAAGTGTTTTCAAATTGCGCTTTTCATACTACCAGCTGTCTGAAGTGTCATAGGAACTGGTGTGTATGTGGTCCCAGGGCCAAATCATCCCTTTCACAGCTTATATTAAGATGGTGGGAGCCTCCAAAATATTTGAGGGAAGCAAGGGGTATAGGAAATCTGGCAGACATGATTTTAGTGGAAAGTCCTTTTTCAAAAAGCAGCTAATAGACTCATCAGTAGAATAATACTATATCCAGTCCCCAACAACATTCACACTCCTGTAATGCTGGAATTCAAGCCCTTAAAAACATGTGGATACTTACAGTTATATTTTACAGATTAATCCCAAACCCTTTATTCAGTTTTTGCTCCTTTCTTTAAGCAAGACTCCAGTTGCAGTATTTATTAAATTCAAACAATGAGGTTACATGCTAACATCTGATAGCACCTATTTTAATTCTGTGTCCTTTTAAGACACAAATTTAAGTTGAAAAAGAGACATCCTTCTGAAATGGATAAATACTCTTGCCATTCTACTGGAAGTGTACTTAAAATATAAGAGGGGGGAAAAAGCACCCATGACATTGTCATCAAAACCAGTCCAGCTGCACTACCAGACCATGTAAATCTTTATTTCTGCACTTAGGCTTTCTTTTTTTCACTATTCTTCAGCTGAATATAATGACCTAACTGAAGAGACCTCAGCACATTTCAACATGCATGAACTTAGGCAGAAAGGCTTCTCAACCTTGGACTCAGGTCTGTAATAATGGGATATCCTGACAAAGAAATCACAGAAATATTTTACAGGAATTGCCATGAAGAAGTCATCTAGTCCTCTTCCCTAGTATAAATATTTTTAGATCAATTTGTATAGAATGTTGTATAAAAAGTGCAGTGAATGTTTTAGAAAATCCCTGCTACTCTCATAGCAATTATTTTCCATTATGCTAAAATCACATGGATATTTTTTCCTCTGATGTGACTGGGTATTAGAAAATATTTGTAAATCTCTTTTTTTATAACTACTAATATTCAAAATGAGACAATTTTTAACAAGAGCTTGAAGCACCTCTCATTATAAAATATCACATTATACATTTATAAACTGCCTGTGCACATAGAGAGAAACAACTAAAAGGTAGCCTTCAGTCTGTATTTCTTTAGAAAAACAACTTTAGCCTCCCTTAAATCAGAATGTTAATTGATTCCATCTTTAAATCCTCATGACATTGCAGATCTGCTTTGGAAACGGACATCCCCTCCAAGAGAGAAACCCACTTACTGGAACACAAATTTCACACAAATTGAAAAGAAGGACTGCTGGAAATGAAACATTAAGGATTAAGTTTAAGTTAGGTTCACTTCATGTGACTAAGTTAAAATGGCAGATAGCCTTTCTGTAGAGTAAAAACTCAGATGGACTGTGCCCTGAGGAAAGTGGTCTAGGCTGGCCTGTTCAACTCTGGTTTCTGTAAAGAACATAGAATAATTTAGGCTGGAAAGTTCAGTCAGGTTGCTCAGGGTTTTATGCATTCAAGTTTTTTTAAGTTTCCAAGGTTGTGGACTTCACATCCTGTCTGGCAACCTGCAGCAGCAACACCCAATTCCATCTCTGCAGAGCCACAAAACTTCTGTTTCTACTGCTCAGCCCGTCCCCTCTTCCAACACCACACACTTCCTTTTCACATTTGAACTGAGTTAGTAGTTTGCTGTTCAACCAGTCTGGCTGCCTGCTGTGTACATCCGTTTTCCTGCAGTTCTGGGTGGATGGTCCTTGTGCTTTCAGGAGGCTGGCATCCAGAGACCAGTCTCTGTGGCCCTTTGCCCTTCAAAGCACCCTCCCATGAATCACAGAATCACAGAGTGATTTGGGTCGGAAGGGCCCTTAGAGATCATCTCATTCCAGCCCCCTTGCCATGGGCAGGGACATTTCCCACCAGACCAGGTTGCTCAGAGCCCAATCCAGCCTGGCCTTGAACACTTCCAGGGATGGGGCATCCAGAGCTTCTTGTGAGATCCTGGCTGCCTGAACAAGCTGAAGTTCAGAGATTTTAGTCTGTTGCTTCTACTCTCTGCTTCTGATATTACTAGCTCCCTTCATTTTTGAGAAAAAAAAGAAAATATTAAGAGAAGAGCCGGTAAAGCACAAATCATTCAAAACCACTCAATTTTTAAAATAGATGTTGAATGGTATTATACCCTGGTTTTTTTCAGACCATAAAAGTGGCGTAAGCTTACTCCTTGTTTTTCCACATATCAGTTTCCTTTGGGGAGAGAAAAAGGTGATGAAACAGCTGCCATGTTATGTCTGTGACTGTGATATAGGTGCTCACAATCTGGGAAAGAGGAAAGAGAAAAAAGTGGCCAGTCAGATTCTCCATTCTTGTGTCTCTGTGCTTGAGACAAGGTTATGGGTATTTAATTAATGTCTGAACATTTTTAGGCTGCCTTTGAATTTCTAATACCCTGAGATCTGTCAAGAGATGTGCTGGCCACTCCTTGAGTTGTAACACTCCCCAGCTAGCTTCCTCCATAGAATTTCAGTGAGAATAGAGCAGATCTGCTCCCATCTTCCAAGTGGAGTGTCCCAGAAGTTTTCATCTGCTTTCTATCCTATGATATGCCACAACGTAATTCCAACTGCTTGCTCTTTTTTTAACCCTCTCTCTCTCTGTGCAAATGATACAGAGCTGGTTTTCCTCCTCTCTTCACTGTGAGTTTGTGTGTTGTCCATCTCTTAGGGAACCTCTAGACAGGAAAGTCTCCAGAGGGAAGATCTCAAATAAAAAAGTTTTCATTCTCAGACTCAAACTCCTCTAAAAGTAAGTGTGCTTTCCATCACCATTGAAGGATTTTTTAAAAAGTTCTCTGTATGCATAGATCTACACATCTCAGGATTTGGGGATGTGTATTTTATTTTAAACAAAAGAAGAAGGCAATTTAAAAAATAACCCAAATGCTGAAATTCTCAGTGAAAAAACTGGCATTTTGTCAAATACAACCTATTTGGAACTTCACTAAGTGACCAGTAAAGCATTTAAAACGTACTCAGTATTTGAACTATTTCCATAAACTTTGACCACATGCTAGAGAAGCCTTCCAGTTGAGGTTCCCAGGCACAGCACATTTGTTTGAATTCATTCTTGGGCAGTTCTTCTGAGGGTCAGTTTGCAATAGTTCCCCCATTACTGGTGGCACCCAAGGGCACTGAAGCAATCCTGGTGTAGATAGCTTGACCACATTGCACCAGGACTGCTGCAACTCAACAGCCTCCGACCGCCACAGAGCTACGGGCACCGGCAGCACAGCTGAGCTCTGCTTCCTGTGATAAAAGCAAAATGCCAGGGAGGAAAGGTCAGGGACAGACTTCAGAAATTTCAGTGAGGAGAATGGTTTCACAGAAAGAAAGGAGTGGTTTAACGGAATATTCTGAGTTGGAAGGCTCCCACAAGGATCATGGAGTCCAACTCTCAAGTGAATGTCCCATAAAGGGATCCAACCCACAACCAGGCTCTGACCAGCTGAGCTCATCTCAGGGTTTTCATTTCTAAACTTGAACTCAGTAATATTCTTCCTTACATTGTGGGTTTTCCAGAAGGATCACCCGGTTTGCTGAAGGAATAACCAGGCTTGAGAGGGAATGGCTGAAGGTGGTATAGCAACATGTCAACCCCCTTTTTTCCACGTTATAAATTCAGCTGCCTCGGAGGAAACCACCTCATGACTTGGAGAACTTTTGCATAAACATTAATAATAACAAATTCTAATTGGCCATTATTGCTTGAACAGAAAATATCAGATTTCATTTTCACCAGGAGGAAATGAAAATGTCATGTACTGTAACATGACAAGCATGGAATTTACAGTAGTGATATGTACTTGTAATTACCTTTGTATGTGTAAATGCACACAAAGCAGAACACCAGGGAGGCCATTTTACAACAGATTTAATCAAGAGAACATCTATGTCTCCTCATAAACTTACCTAACCAACTTTGAAAAAAGAATGGAGTTGATTAGACAGGTTAATGGGGTGATGTCTTTATAAATGACAGATGGCCATGTTAGAACAGAAAGTTGTTCACTCTCCATTTTTTATTTTATTTTATGAGACTATTTTACTTTTTTTTTTTTGTTTTACTTATGAAAGCATTGCTCATACATTTTTGATTAGCAGTGTTTCACTGGGAAAAAAAAAAGCAATTTCCAATGAAACTGAACTTTTAACTGGATGGATGTTGTCATTACACTTAAGTGGCAGTAACCAAAACTAAAATACAAAATTACTTTTTTTGAATTCTAGTTCTTTATAAACATCCTGACCTCCCCCCATTGGCCTGCAAATGGAGAAAAGTGCTTACAGATTTGCAAGCTCATAAGAACATAACAAAGGAATGGAAAAAAGCAGAAGAAAGCTAGCTTTTTTATATATAGGGAACCTCTTAGTAGTGAATTTGGCAGAGTAATTAAAAATTACAATTTTTAAAAAAGCAAGAGTTAATTAAGAATAATTTAAAAATTTATTATAATGCAAAATTAGCTATACTTAACAAAAGTAATAATATCTACCAGGGGCACCTCAGAATGATTGAAATGTAGGATGTGGAATAACCTAGACTGTTTGTCTTCGCTCAGATGTACAAGGTGTCTGGAAGTGAACCACACAAACAGAGTTAACTGAAGGAGGATTCACCAGGTTCCTACACAGAGGCCTCTGCTCGTGTGCTCTGGGATCCCTGGGCAGGCCTGAAGGGAAGGATGTGCAGTACCTGATGTTGCTACTGAAAGCCCCTGTGGCAGCAGCAGTTCTTGGCTCTTTCCTGAACAGCACTTGGCAGTGGTCTGTGTCCACCACTGGCAAGTGCCATGATTTGGGCAGCTCTGTCTAAAGATTCCCAGTGCCTACTTGGCTGTTAGATAATCACAATTGTGCAATTATTTCTGCAGCATTCTCCCATCTCTCTTCTTCTCCCATTCTTAAATAGACCAAAAATTAAGAAAATATGATATGCATAGCTAACCTTCTACTCTCTTCCTCCTCCTTTGCCATTTTTCACTGATGTGAAGTCAGCTTCTTCATCTGATGCAGATCATTGATTCAAACAATCCTATTGAACATCTCTCTAACCTTCCATGCATGAATGTGAGAAAACCAAAGTCTCCCAGGAATGTTTTCTCTTGGAAATTTCTCTGTGAATTTAAGATTTATGAGAACCACTAGAATAAATTTTACAAAACCTCTGGATCTTTGGGGTCTTTTTGCATTTATCAGGATTGTAGTACCAGAGCCAGGGTGAAACAATACTTAAGTACCTTGTGAAACTCTGCAGCAGATAGCAGTAATGAAAGGCAATTCTAGATACATTCTAGATACTCAAACACAAAGGATAATGTGGCTGCAGTGTATCATAGTCTGGATCAGAATTCTTGCAAGCTATTCAAGTGCTAGGATACTGCTGGGGCTTTTTTATGAAAATGTAATAACATATCATAAGTTTAATTTCATTTATCTGTCCATATGTACATCAGTCGTTTCCACAATGGCATCTATTCCTCATTAATAGAAATGGATCAGCTTATCCCTTAGGTAGGTGAGTAGGTGGCTGGCAGCTGCAGAGATAACAATGGTCTTACTTTTACCAATAACATTATGATCAACAGTTTGGGGTGAACATTTGACGTCATATTTAAATCACACAACTCCATTGAGTCATCCCACAATTCACCTCTTATCAACATAAGGAAGATGAATTTCACACAGAGTATTCATCGAGGTAACAGCTGGGACTGGCTTCGTATTCCTTGTCGGTACTTCCACAGATTAATTTGCTGTAACATCAGTAGCACCTGTTATCAATATGTTACCATCTGGTCAAGTGTTACCAAACCAAGATGGACATAATGCTATGGAGATTGTTTAGATCTACCTTTGCTTAATTAATTCCTTAATTCTATCTCCTCATTTTACCTTAATTCTATGTCCTAATATCAGGGTCCCTGCTGCTAGATTGCAGATTTTCTTCAGATCTCCTCTTTCCCCAGAGTTAGTTCACAGCATTTTGAGGCGGAAGTGCTTTATTTTGTTTTCAGTTGGTGCTAACTGGAGTAATCAGATCAGTGGAAAATTGCTGGTTTCATAAATCTACTGGGGATAGGATATAGGGGATAATACAGAAAGGATTATGTGAAAGATTTGTATCTTCAGGAAATACTGGCTTCCACAGTGCCTGACGCTTAACCATAAGCTACTGTCTTACAGCACCTGGCTGCTTTGCAAAGTAGTCAGTTTTAGTGCCTTGATACGCAAAATACCACAGCTAATCCAGTCAGACAATCCTTGATCACTTTGTGACTCCTCAAGTAGATAAGTGAAAGAACGTTCCTTGGTGCACGACTTCTAATAATCTAATGAAAGATGCCGCAAGTTGGTAAAACTGCAATCTTCTAAATAGTTTATTCCTGTTTCCATTCTGTTCCCGAAGCAGGAACAAATTCATTACTGCTCTGTATGGACTATCTCCCTGTACATTTCCTTGCCATTGATTTCTGTTTCCCTAAAACAGGCTCTTAGTCCCCATTCCTTTCACTTTCTGCTGTTCCATCCTCTGTTTAATTCACCTCATTATTTTGATATTGTCCTTCTCCTTCCTTCTAAAACATGAAGATCACCTTCTCTTCCTTGACCTGCTCATCCTCCTACACACAGCCCTATTAAATTTCCTCCCTCCAACAGAGCCTCCTCCCTCTGAATCCTAGAAAAGCAGCAATTCTGGAGGAGCTGCATTGAAAAGAAAATGAGGCAGCAAAAAAAAATATGTGTGACAGATAAAAATATAAGGAGTTAGTAGTTATAATAGAAAGGTTTCAGGTGAGCCAAAATTAATACAGCATCCAATATGTACATAAGCTATTTAAAAAAGAAAACCAAATACAGCGTGAATTTTCAGAGACACCACTTCCCCCTTATTTTCTTTCCTTTTTGTGTAGCCACCAGTTCCTACGTGGTCACTGGGAAACAACGACTTAGCCAAAATCCTCAGGCTTGCCTGTTCTCTTCTGTTTTTGCTTCAGTATTGTGATCCAGAGAAGTACTAAAAGCCAGAGGGGGATTATATGGCTTCTGTGTTCATTACAGAAACACCTTTAACCTTTGTAGTTCCAACTGCACAATAAAACTGAAAAATTGAAGCATCACAATATGTACCAACTGTGAGCTATTTCTATAATAATAATAATAATAATAATAATAATAATAATAGTAATAGTTCAAGTTTTTGTTACTCATTCCTTGCTGTGATGTGGCACAGGCCTGTAAACTGCATTTACTCCACAGATCTTAATCCAGCCTCTGTGAGAAGCAATTTGTTGGGGATTTCAAAACATCCTCTGAGATCATACTAGAGTTTTATGTAGAAAACCTCTCATAATCCCTCTCAAAACTCTAATATGGAGCTATTTCTGGATCTTATGCTTCTTTTGGACCAGGCTTGGCTGGAGAGTTTGAACAGTACATGAAAAACAACTGCAGTGCAATCTCTGTGTGATGAGGGAAGGGTTGGGAGCAGCTGCTTCCACAGGCGCATGGAATCCTTTGGGTGCAGCACAGCAAGGCAGGTAAGCACAGGTGCAAAGCACCTCCCTCCAGCACACTCTGCAAGTGTACAGATATCTGATCTCATGAATTTAAACTTGGCTTTCAGTGAAAAGGGCCCAAGTGAAGAAACAAGATTTGTAATGTCTGCCGTTTGCTCATGCCAGGCACCTTTATTTTGCCCAAAACCAATGAAGGTTTTATGACCAAAGCAGAAAACAAAGCAAACGTGTCTTTCAATGCTGCCAGAAGCTGGGTTCTTAAGAGGACTACAACAACAGCAATCACATCTTTTAGTACAAATGTGGGAGTGGGAAAAAAACGGCTACCAAAATAAAGATGCAGAATGAAAAGGAAAATTAAGGACTGCTATTAAGAGTAGTGCACAATGAGGTGTTTCATGAACTTACTCAGAATTTGCTGTGGTAGAAGTTCCTGGATATTTTCTGATATAACTTGCATAGTGTAAGGAATTACACTGACATTTCGAAGACTCCTTCCAGGTTAAAAGAACCAAAGAAATGAGGTTAAGCATCTTCTTCAGCTTAGTGCATGCATAAATTCCTTAGAGAATGGAAATGCATTTTCCAATGCCACCTAGCTGAGACTCATTAGACATTCCTTTATTAATTCAGTGCTTTTAAAAACACTGATAGCAGCAATCTACCAATCATGAACACACTGCCGACAAATGAAGAGTTATACTGATTACACTTGTAAAGAAAAATGAGAAGAAAACACCATAAGCATTTTAAAAAGTGAATTATAAAAATGTAAAATCCTACATTATAAAGATGCACTGAAGTATATTTAAAGAATGAAATAATGCCATGTAACACATACTGCAAAAACCTTCACACCTAATTAAAAAGAAAGCAAGCTTCCTCTTTAGGCAAGGCTGATCTTTGTTTTGGGATGACATTGCTCTCTTGAAGTATTATGCTCTCTGTAGAAACTGAGAGGACCTTTCACATTTAAGGTAAACAGTATTTAAAAGCAGCTTTTTATTTTGGATTTTAGTATCTAGTCAAGGATTTTAAAAGAAGCTCTAAATCACAGAATCAGAGAATCACTCAGGTTGTAAAAAACCCTTTAAGATCATGGAGTCCAACCATTAACCCAGCACTGCCAAGTCCAGCACTAAACCATGTCCCCAAGCCCCACATCCACATGTCTTCTAAATACCTCCAGGGATGGTGACTCCACTACTTCCCTGGGCCTCTTCCAATGCTTGATAAACCTTTGGTCCTAATATCCACTCTAAACCTCCCAGGCACAACTTGAGGCCATTTCTTCTCATCCAGTGCTCAAGATTAAGAAGCATACAGTCATAAAAAGTTATAAAATTATGTATAATTTCTCTTCCCTCATTTTGCTTAAAGGCAGAGTATTTCATTGCTAAAATGTACTTAGTTTACAACTTTTTTGACATTGATAGGTGTCATGAAGCCTCCCCAGACCCCAACAAAACTGAACAACAATTAAGTTGCACTGTGAAAGCAGAAGAAAGTTATGAGTTATTGCGGACTCCTGCTTTCTTATTCTATAAGAACTAAATGGGAGCTTTTACTTAAAAGATCTGATCCATGAGCACTGTTCAGATTTATCTGCAGCAATTTAAAGGGTAATGACTCCAGCTGCTAAAAATTACTCTTACAGCAGATGCAATGGAGCTGGCAGTGGGTCTGTTCCTCAGCTGCTGTACTTCACTCCCCCACCAAGTATTAATGCTCATTGAAAAGACCTCCAGGGCTTCTCTGCTCCAGCTCCCTCAGGCTCTTCTCCTATACCAGATGCTTGAGTCTCTTCATCATCTCTGGGGCCTGCTCCAGGACCTGCTCCAGGACCTGCTCCAGTGTGCCCATGTGCCCTTTGTACTGGGGAGCCCAGAATGGGACACAGTATCCCCAGAAGAGTCTGATCAGTGCTGAACAGAGGATTCAGAAGATTTGAATTAAACTTCTAAACCAGCACCCATGGTAATACTTTAAAGGTTATTTAAAGAGAAAGTATAATTTTTCTAAAAATGGAGTTTAGAGACTTTACTAGTATTTTCTGTAATATCTTATGGAGTTCATTCCAAAGCTGGGGTTTAAGTTCATTTTTAATCCATGCTTGCTGATCTTTCTTTTGGGTTGTAAGGTTTACAGAAAACTTCTGTGATTTTTTATTCCCTTAGCTCAACACTTCCAGTTTGCTTGTGGGAGGCAGAACCAGCATTAGGCTTGTAACCACACCTGGAAAGCTCAGGACAACAGGGTTTACTTCCAATTCTCAGCTATCTTCTAAATAACTTTTATCTAATCTAATCTAGTCTGTTTCTCCAGGTCTTTGGTGACGGGTTTTTGGCATGGTTGGTTGAACGTAAACCCAGCCCAAATGGAGATCAACAGGTCAGCTGAAGAATTTAACACTGATTTTACCTGGTTGAAAAATCAAATTAAAACATTTGTCTATGGAACTCTAAACTGGCAGTCGGCTGAACTTTACTGGCCTTGACTAATGCACATACCCCACTGCCTTTAACAATCAAGGCCAGTGAGGGAGTATTTATTTATCTATAAGGAAATACAGGAAGATCTGACAGGATTCAATGTGACAATGCTGCTTTCCCTGGCAAGCTGGATTTGCTGGCTATTGGAGTATGCAGTTTAGATGAAAACATCTGAAATCCATTAAGCTGGATTTTTTGCAATTATTTTATTTTATTTATTTTGTTTCTAGTGTGATGTTTAAGAAGAAAGCAGAAAAATATTAACAACAAATGTTACACTCTCTTTGGATAACAGGAGAGGCCACAAACAGAACTTGTACTCCAAGTCACTAGGTATGTAAAAAATTCCAAACATTATTTAATTTCTGCTTTTGCCTGGTGGCGAATAGCCTAATGGAAACCTTAAAAGGCCGACCATGGAGGCAGGGAATACTTAAAAGCAGGCAGATAAAACTGATGTCTTTGTGTACTTAGCCAGCTTAAAGGCTCAAATAAAAATTGTATCTTCCTTACAAGAGGGAAGGTAATACTTCAGCAAACTACAGGTGACTCAGAAAGACAGGGAAGCTCAAGCAGTAGATGTGAGGAATCCAAAACATGCATGAGAAATGCTGGCAGCAGCAAACTAAGATTAAAATTTCAAGATTACACAGCATTGTGTAGCCACAGATCACTGTAGCTTCGTAGAGACTGACTGTGTCAACATTACAGTTCTAAACATTGCTCATTCTGAGGAAGAAATGTTGCTCAAATTAGAGATTACCATCTCTCCCTAATAATGTATATGTATGTATGTAACTAAGGAAAATGAGAAAAGAAAGGAAAAAAAGAAGCTTAGTCTTTTCTTAGGACTTGGAAATTCAAAGAGGAGAGCAGCTATGAGATGTTCTAGCCTTGACATGCACTCTATAGATAAAAGTAACAATGTGAGAAAATTACGTAGGAAGGGAATGGAACAAGCATTATAATGGAATGTGTCTTGTCTTGAGTGCCTCGTATTTTTTGCCCCAAAATCATGGGAAATTTGATACCCATACACACTAAGTATGGCATTCTCAAATCAGGCCACAGGCAAGTTAAAATTTTATATGATGTTGATATGAATAATAATAATAGAATTAGTGTAATAGTTAATATTAAATAATTGCAATCATATTTGATGTGCTTATAAGGAACATTGCAGATCACTTCAGAAAAGCATTTTCCAGAAAAACTGTGGTTTGAGTTTGTTTCTACCTTTTTTTGTGCCTGTAAACACAGTCAGGGAAGGGTACATGCAAACAGTTCCATCCCAAATGTGGTGCAGTATCAAGTGTAAGGAGAAATTCTTATTTCCCATACAAATGCCAGTTACCCTCATTGGAAATTCTTTAATGCTAGATTTCAAAATACAGAAATTTTTACCAATTTAAAGATTCATTCCCTTTCCCTCCACTGAATTACATAAACGACAGCTTTTTATATCACAGAGGATGTGAAGTGTTAAAATGTATGTATGCTTATATTTGGTTTCTATTCTGTTTGTCTGCAGGTTATGCTCACATTCCTGAGATGATCCTTCCTTTGGAAATCTTTGATACTGCCATGTTGGCTGTGATACTTTGTTAATAAAACTCGAACACTTGTCTGTGTGTTAAACAGCTGGTACAAGGCCCTGCAGCCTTTAGAAGCGTGTCTAATCCTTATTAACACAGGCAGTCTCCTTGAAAATGCACAGCGGAAGACTCCTTGAAAGAAGAGTTTGGAGGAGCAGACCCTCCCACTTCTTTATTAACAGATACTCAGATTAATATCAAATAGATTCATTTAAAAGGTCAAACAAAAGAGATAGGGTAGGATTGATGCCTTTTTTGTAGCTCACATCACCCTAAGAGGGAGCACAAAAAGGGCAGCAGTTCTCGTGCTTTACCAGAGTTGTACGTGGAGGTTCTGCCACCCACCCCGGGGCTCGGCGGGGGCTCCGGGGAGCCGCCGAAGCTTTGGCACTGCCGCCCCATTCGGGGCGACCTTTAAGGGCTGAGGAGCGGCTGTGACACCGGCTCTGAGAAACAGAAACAACCGGCGCCGCCCTCACAGGCTTTTCATCTGAAGGAAGAGAGCGAGTTTTCCTTCCCTCATCCTGCTCCCTTTTTTCCTCAGCTCGTCACATCTGGGTGGTGTCTCTAATGACCCACATTCGCGCCCCCTGCGCTCTCCAGGGGGCAGCGCCTGCAGCAGCAGCAGGAGGAGGAAGAACGACAGCGCGCCCGCCCATGCTGGAGGTTTGGCTGTGGAAGCGGCTCACCCGCGTCCCCGGGATCGTTCTGGCGGTGGCAGGACCTGGAGCTGGAGCATCCAAACATTGTCTTGCCCCGCACAGCCGCGGTTTTCTTCCGGGATGGGTCCGTGAATGCAGAGCGCCCGGCTGGGGGCCCGCTGTTTGCATTGGGTATCTTTGATAATTAAAAAAAAAAAAAGAAAAAAGAAAAAAAAGAGACCAAATCAAAACCATTCTCCAAACCCACCCCTCCCAAAAGAAAAAGAAAATTGCCTCAGGAAGGGCAGACTTCAGTTACTGAACAGTTCCAGAACTCGGCCCTAGTGAGGCCACGTCTGGAGTGCCATCTCCAGTTCTGGGCTCCTCGGTGCAAGACAGACAAGGAGCTACTGGAGGGGGTCCAGCGAAGGGACACAAAGGTGATGAGGGTCTGGATCACCTCTCTTATGAGGAGAGACTGTGGGAGCTGGGCCTGTTCCGTCTGGAGAAGACTGAAGGGGATCTCATTAATGCACATAAATATCACAAACGTGGGTGCCCAGAGGATGGTGCCAGACTCTCTTTGGCAGTGCTCAGTGACAGGATGAGGAGCAATGGCCATAAGCTAAAACACAAGAAGTTCCACCTCAACAAGAGGAAGAACTTTACACTGAGGGTGGCAGAGCCCTGGAACAGGCTGCCCAGGGAGGTTGTGGACTCTCCTCTCTGGAGACATTCCAACCCCACCTGGACATGTTCCTGTGTCACCTGCTCCAGGTGACCCTGCCTTGGTAGGGGTGTTGGATCAGATGATCTCCAGCGGCCCCTTCCCTACCAATTCTGTGATTCTGTGAACACTGCAATAGTCTGGGACAAGTTGTTGCGCGCAGCCTCAGGACCGGCCGGGCCCACGCGGGCGCTGCATCCCCAGAGGTGAGCAGCGTTCCCGGGGAGGCGCGGGGATGAGGGGGACGAGAGGGATGAGGGAGGGCGCGGTTTCCTCTCACCTGCGCTCACCTGCCCTCACCTGGGCGTGCGCAGCCCGCGGCTCCCGCCCCACGCCGCGGCCCCGCCCGCGCCAGCCCCGCGCAGGCGCTCCGGGGGCTCCGCGCTGTCATGGCGGCAGCGAGCGGCAGCGCCGGCAGGAAGGAGATGGGGCGGACCGGGACCGTGCTGTGAGGCGGTGGCGGCGGCGGCTGGAACTTGAGGCGCCTTTGGGCGGGCGGAGCGGCGGCCGGCGCAGCGCAGCTCAGCCCGCAGCCGGGGAGCGCAGCCGCCTCCCGGCCCCGGAGCCGCGCGTCGGGCAGCCCGCGCCCCCTCCGCAGCCCGCGGTGAGTGCGAACTTGGCGGGGCGCTGCACCTGCCCGCGGCCGTGCCCGAGCGCAGCGGGGCCGCGGCGGGCGGCAGCCGGGCGGGAAGGAGGAGCGTGTTCCCTCTAGGTTAAAAAGAAAAAATTATTAAAAAAAAAAAAGAAAAAAGCAGATTAAACCCCTGAGGCGGGGGCTCGGAGCGCGGCAGGTTCGGGAGCACTTCCGCGGGGAGAGGCGTGAGAGCTCCCGGGGCGGCTCCCGCCGGGCGCGGGGCAGGGGCCGGGACGTGCGGGCTGTGAGCAGAGCCTGACGGAGCGCGGGCTGAAACACACCTCGGGTTGTCCTTCAGGGCTGCAAATACCTGCCCGAGGGCAGCGCTGTGACAGACGCCTCCTGCCGAGGAGAGAGAGCCGCGACCCTGAGGGCGCGTCCTCCCCCCCTGCCTGACACCCTCCCCCGCCGGACGCCGCTTTCCTCGGGAGCCGGAGACGAGGGGAAGGAAGCAGAGGGCTGCCGCTCATCTTCCCGGCTGGCTAGGTCTTCCCGGAGCAGCGAGCGTGTGGAGCTGGCGCTAGAAGCCGTAGCCTGCGGTGAACTGGCCATGGCGAGTGAAGGCAAACAAGTTGTTCAGCCAACAGGTGATGATGGAGGAGGAGGAGCGGGAAAAGAAGGAAATGCTGCCGAAGGGGGAAGTGTGCTGCAGCCTTTGAATCCAGGAGTCCCTATCCGAGGCATCAAGATGAAATTCGCTGTGCTGACAGGACTGGTGGAAGTTGGTGAAGTGTCCAACAGAGACATAGTTGACACTGTGTTTAATCTGGTAAGTTGATTGCCTGAATGAGGGGAAAGAGCAGCACGGGTGTGCAGAAGAATCTGCAGGTTTTTGATGTTATTTTTCTGTTAATAATTTTTTACGTGATTACGCTTATACACTGGATTTCAACCATGTTCTTTTCACTTACCACAAAAGCTGGAAGAAAAGCATATGAGCCTCTTTATATACACACTTACACTTGAAACAACTCTAAGCATCCTTCTCCTTTGTTTTCCTCAGAGAAATTGTTGCTTTATTTAGAACTGAGAAGCGTATTGTTATGTTTAAACATTTAACAGGTGTACTCAACAAGAAAGTTAAATGTTTATTTAGTAACTCAAACTGTCATCAAAACACACGTTGTTTTAAGGCAAAACAGTTTTTCCTGTGAAGATGTTTACATCCCTTTTTGCTTCCCGTTGGTTTTGGAAGTAGGTAGAACTTTCATGTTCTGTGTGCAGGTGGTGAGGGTGTCAGGGAACAGTTCATTGAAACATGTTACATAGTCTGCTTTTTGGGAAGAGTAGAATATGGTTTCAGTGTCCTTTTTTAATTTATGAATTAGGGACTCAGCTGGTATTTTTTGAATGCTGTGTGGATGTAACTAATATTTCATAACAGATCTCACTAAACATTGAGGATACAACTTTTCCTTGTTGAAGCTACAAACATAATATATACCATTGAACTTCTTGGGCCAATTGCTTTGAATTGCATTATTTAAAGCAATTAGACTAGTTAGTAATGTTTTCTTTATGCAGGAGACCAAACATTAGGAGAAAAACTCTCAAGTTGACAAAGATACTCTGCTATTACTAGAGGTCTTAAAACATCTCTAAAAACAATTATCGTCCCTCCTTCTTCCTTTGAGTGAGCTCTGACTCTAAAACAATGTGGTTTCTGACAGACCAGGAAGTGAGAGCATTTAATAATATAAAGCTCAGTAACAAGGAAAGTTGAGGCAGAAGTCATACTGGTTTTTATGGTGTTTGCATTTCAGTTATTTCATTATTTGTACTCTTTGCTACGTGCAGGTTTTAATGGTCACTAAGTATTTGTGTGCAATGTCTGTTTCAAGTCTTTTGGTGTTACCTTCTTGGGTTATGATAAACATTTATTTATTTTGGAATATTTTCATATTAACAGTGTAGTGCCCTAGATTGTTTGGTGAAAGTCTCAATATAGAGGAATGGCAGTAGTGACAAAAATAAAGTGCAGATCAGAGGTTTCATGGATGCTCCAAGTAGAGGAAGTGATTTAAGTTACTTGGAGTCCACTTGACAATTGTCCTGGACAAAACCCAGTGCTCACATATACGGACATGAGGTTCAAAAAGAAATTCTGGTGAATAGTTTAGAGTTTAGGATGCTTGTGTGGGGGGAAATTGTTCATGAGTGTGTTAAATTTTACTCTGTTTCTAGTGTGGTCTTTTGGGTGATGTTCTGGAGGTGTATTTTATGACAGCAGTGGAAGGAGATTCAGCAGAATAACCAAAAATGTAAAGGCTCCTTGATTCCTGTTCTGTTCCATTTTGGACAAGAGAGGATCAAAAACTTGAGTGTGATTCAGAGTATCCTTGATTTTAGATTTAAGAGTTCTGGAGAACTTAACCTGTGACCTGCATTTTCCTGGATCTTCATTTCCCAGATAGACAGGAGAGAGTTTCTGGCCTTGGAAATTTTTGAAACTGTGTTCTCACTTTTTCTGCAAGTTAAACAGCATCCCTGACCTCTCTGATAAGACGCCTCTACCATTTCAGCACACCTGCCTATGTGTGGGAGGCTAAAGGTCATGCTTGTGCCCCATGTTATTTTATCAGCTGATGGGTGTCATGACACAACCAACAGTTTGGTAGTAAGGACACTTTGCCTGGATATGTGAGAGCAAAATCCAAATTTTGGGGCAATATCAAAAATAGTAGGCCTTTTGATTTCCCTGAGTCCCAGGAAAACATCAGCTAGCTGGCAAATCAGCTATTTTGGAAGATGTCTCAAGGTCAAGTGGTTTTGTTAAAACTGATATGTATGAAAAATTCAAACCAGCCAACAAACTCGTAGTTTTTGTTATAGAAAGCCATTATTTTCTAGTTTTTTTTTTTTTAATAGAACCTCTGAAGCTGACTTTTTGATGTAGCTTTTTGGGATATGAGGGATATGAAGTCTCCCTACAAAGCAATGCTCATTCCTCTGTCATGGAGTTTCTGCCTCTGTTCATTTGTTACCTATGACTATTTTGTCAATTAATACCTCTGAAATCATGCTGACCAAAACTTAAGGCATGTCAAGTACTGGTTAGCAATGGTGTACTTACTTTTCTCTGTGTGGGTGTACAAAAAATCTGTAACTTTTATCTGAAAAGGTGACTCCCAGCTCTGGCTTTTCTGGTAGTTTGTTTCCCAGTCGTTTTCGGAGCGTGTTTCCTCGGGTGTGTGCAGGTCGAGCTGGGGGTATGACAATCATGCTGTGATCTGTTGTTGCTGAATGGGGTTGAGCCCAGCGTATCCCCTCCTGTTTGGTTTCGTTCTGTGTGGTGACTCATAGCTGCAGTACCTCAGGGATGGGAGCAGAGATCTGCTAGCCTGCTTCTTGTGCTTTGGAAAGAGGACACCTGTGCTGTCCTGGGCATTTTTGATCATTAAACTGAGGCATCTTTAGACCAGAGTGCAAGGAGGGCTGGGCAAATCTGGGTAGAAAGGTGGTTTAGCATATTTATTCTTTATGGCATAACCACCCTCAAATGTGAAGAGATTATTTTTTAAACAGGGATTTTAGGTGTCCTAATTTTCATTTCTTGGGAAAACATGTTGCTCTTAGTTATGCCTTTCCAACTTGCTCTAGGATATGTAGAATTTCTTTTTTTGTGATGGAGAGTCAAGAGAAGCCCAAAGTGCTGTCTTGATGTTTCTCATCTTTAAGTATTTAAGAGATGGTCACATTCTATATGTGAAAGACTCAGGAGGTCAAAAACCTGAAGTGCACAGTAATTGACCTGCTGCTTACTAAAGAAATTTAAGCCTCTCTAGTTCTGATTACTTGAGCAAATAAGTTGTTCACTTCAGCAGTGTTCCATCTTGGAGTGCCACCTCTAATGTTTTCTCTGTCCAGCAGTGTAACAAAGTGCTTAGTGAGCTCACTTCTAGCATCAAAACTCTACTACTCTCATTTTATTGTCTTTGGAAATTCTACTCCTAGAAGTACACAAGTTGATCTGCTTTGTTTTGGTCAGTTTTCTCAATGAACAGTTTTCCAGCCCACATTGAATATGGCTTTGTGTATTTCAGCACCTATTAAAAGTGAAGAGGGAAAGAAGGACTTTCAAGAAGCTGATTATTCTGTGAAAAACTTTGAAAGCACGTTCTTGTTCAAGTATTAGTCTGTTCTGTTACTTTTTTTGACAGACTAAGCCAAACTATGGATATCTATTCCTCATGCATTGTGAATTTTATTTTTAATTGACTTCTGGCAGCAATAACTCCTTGAATTTCCTTTGTATACAAATCAGGTGAATTCCTGTTCATTACCTCATATTTGCCCCCCTTAGTTTATTAAAATAAAAAACCCTTCTGGTTGGAGAAGATGATAGAGTGGAAGAATAAATTACTTACAGTGGGATCTATTACTAACTTAAAATAGCTCTAAAGCCAGTTTGTTTTAAAAAGCTTTAGTGCTTCTAACTGTTTTATTGAATATGGTAGAGATTGTTACTTGATTTGGTTCAAGTTTTTCCTCTCAGTCTGTGTTACAAAGACTTTTTTTTTCATATGTTCTGTCTCTTTGGTGAAGAGAATGTGCTGTTACTTCTGATTCTGTTCGTGGATTAGGAGGTCCTCACCAAGAGTGACAAAATGCAAATGAGACAGAAATGCAAGTTTTTATCACCTTTGGAGGAAAAATAATGGGATGTGAGGAGCAGAAGCTAAAATTGCTTTGTAAATTTAATTTGTCAGCTCTTCCACTTCTGCCAGACTTTATTGAAACCACAAATGAAAAAATCAACCTAACTTAAAAAAATTTTTACAGATTACTTTCCTGCTGATACAACAGGTTTCTAATTTGTATGGTTTTGGTGCACTAATGCAACTAGAACACTGTAACTCATAATGATTTTTATGAAGTCTGAATTCTCCTTTTTTCATCTCTGGTCACAGACTTACTTTGCATATATCATGTTGTAGAAAACTCCCAAAACTATTGCTGATAGAATTAAATGTATTGTAGTAGTAAAACTCCACCATAAATGTCTTTATAGCAATGTATTCCTTTCATTGCATTACTGCATGTTTTCAGAGACTTTATTTTCTACATAAACTTATCAATGCTGGTGACAGGTGAGAGTAACCAAGTAGCTTCCAGAATATCACTGAATATTGTGTATTTCTTAATAGATGCAGTCTTCCTTAGTAGCTTCCCAGTAAGTACACCTCTGGCTACAGTTACCCTAGTTCAGTCACTTCTGTCCACTTACAGTACAGATGACAGGGTAAGTCTGTGGCTTTAGCTGGGTCAGGCTTGTAGGGGTTTTTTAAAAAAAATCATAGTAAAGTGAACAGTCAGCTGTCCTAGTGGTCATGCATGGTTTTTACTTATTGAAGTGATGCATATTGGGTTTTTTCAGGTGTTGATGCAACTTGGGCACTTTGTATTTAGTGGAAATACCACACCCTAGGTAGTAGGTGCAGGAATTTAGGCAAATTTTGTGGTTGGATGAGAAAGGTATGGAATGTAGTGAGGTGGTAATGGCAGTCTTTAATTAGGTATGCTAACAATTTAAAAGAAAATTGTTTAGGCTCTGAAGAGCTGATTTGTACTTTGGCTGTGGTATTTACTCACTTCTATAACTGCAACTTAAAACACACTGTAAGACGACAAAATATTGAGGACAAAATCATAAAGACCACACAGGAGAGTGTTCAGTTTTACTTACTCTTCCTTTAACTTGCCAAATTTTTTTTGTGTCCAATCTGAATTTTCAAGTGTTTGTGAAAGCCTGTGAACGTGCTCTGGGTTTTCCAGCAGTGTTGGCATCCTGTACTGACATTAGTGGGCTCTGTACAAACATAAAGCTAAAAAAGCAAGGCTGAACTGGGCATTTGCATATATCATGTCTTAATAATGCAGTATTTGTTAGACAATTTTTAATCAGCAGTCTGTTCTACGAGGAAGCCTGTTCAAAATGTGTTCACAGCATGGCTTAGAAGTCCCCTGTAGATGGAAATGCATCAGTTCAATGACAGATTTTTCTAGGTGGTGTCTGGTAACAAAGAAGAGGGAGTCAGGTTTCTATTGCAGTTGCTTTGCTGTCTCTGGGTAGTGTTTTGTGCTGCTTCTGCGAGTCAATACTGGGCTGGATGGGCCACGGGCCTGACCCAGTAGTGCAGAGAGCGCAGCAACCTAGGGGCCATATGGACTGGCTCAGGAAAAGCATCTGCGGATTAGGGAATAGAATTAAATTAGTCAAAAGCATCAGGGAAGCAGGTGGATGGCATGTCAAGGTTGTCACAAAAGCTGGACATTGCAGAGTGATACAAAAATGGATAATTATAAATGCATGTTGAATCAGCACGCTTTGGTTCACTCCTCCAATAACCTCTTTGAAGATGAGTGTGAGTGAAGAGAAGGCTTTTGAAGTTGCTGTATTGGCTGAAGACTGGAGATTGAGGAAAATCAAAGATGAAGTATTTGCTCAATTATATTCTGAGGTAGTGTTGTCTTGGTACAGTGTTCAGTACTCAACAGCTAGTCAGGTGTACATTCAGATGCTGAAGTTTGCTGAGAAGTCCCAGTCTTCTGAAAATCATCAAGCGTGATGTTTTTTTTTTTGACATGTTTGAAGTCTGATGAAAGATAAAAATGAGCTTTGTCTGTGGTTTCCTTCATTATCTGTATATTTGTTTTACCGCCTCTTGGTGAACCTGTGCTCATTCTGAGCTGTCTCTCACTTGACATGGTGCTCTGACCTTTTAGTTTTTGCTAGATAAGTTGGCAACTTAAAGCACTGATAGCTTCTGTCTTCATGCAGTCATCAAGTTCTTTATGAGCCTTAAGGAGGAAGCTTTAATCCATTGCACAGATGAAATAAGATCTGCAGTTTAGTCACTGGAATGTGAAATAGCTTCTTGCTACCTTTGGTGTTTCTGTTTTTTTCTGTCTCCTTTAAAAGTCTATTCTGTCAAATTCAGTCTTGCATGCATTAAATTTATGCATATCTTTTTAAAGAACTTCTATTTATTTTAAATGGGTCAATCTGGCAGAAAGTTTTTGTTCATAATCACTAATTACAGTTAGCTAACTTTCTGCTGTTCAAGTGTCTTCCCCAGCCCCCGGAGGCCTTGCTGGCCTCTTCACAATGTTTTGCATAATGGTTTTTGGTATTAGCTTGACCTAATTACTAGTGTCCTAATTTAGACTACATTTCTGCTTTAGCTAATTCTAGATTTTTCTGGTGGACTTGATACCAGGCTAGAGCATATTACTGCCTGTCCTAAAGCTCGTTTGGCCATTTTTATTTGACTCTGGGAAACCCTCAGGCTTTGTCTGTGAGCTCTGGCCACTTGCCAGGAGTCTGAGGGCTGCCATGAATATGCGTAAAGCAGGATACTATTGCCACCTGCTTTTTGAATGGTCTGTGTGGCCAGTGGAGACCACAGTTTCCAGCATGCAGTGCTCTGTGCTTAGAGCAGATAGCAATCGAGATGCATCCTTGCACAACTGCTGTAATCAAATTCACCAAATGACGATACTGCAGGAGTTGCAATAGTACCTCTCCCCAGGACACTGGAGGCTTTGTGCTGACACTGGGAGCCCAGAATAATTTGTGAAGAGCTTGTGTTGCCACAGTGCTTTAGATTCCAGAGCTTCACAAATAGGCATAAGTGGTTTCTAAATAGAAACTAATTTGTGGAGAAGAAAAATCTAATGCCTTCTGTTGCACTGGATTCCCCTAGTAGTAACTGGGGAGCTGGGAGCAGCTATGTCCCAGGCATGATTTTCTTGTTAATTGCTGCCTTGAGAAGATATTTAAATGAGAATTGCTAGTGGGAATAGGATGTGCTCTGTTGCCTCCTGTAAATGCTCCAGGAGTTTGAGCTGAAAGTCTCTTTATTGCAGCCTGCAAATGAATAGTTTTGTTGATGTTTTTGTATTCTACATATATCTAGGAAAAAAATTACATATGCATTAATGCAGAAAATTCAGATCATATTTTGTGTGACTGAAAAGCTGGAATTGAATTGTTTAGGCAAAAACCTCTTCTCCTTTGTTGATGCAACTGAAGAAATCAATACTGGAAGAGCTGCTGGATTATATTTCCTTTGCAATTGGAAATCAAAACAAGAGTAACTGTGTAGGACTCATCTGTTCTGTGAAAGTGTGTTGTGTGTGTCAGCATCTCCCCTTTTGCCATCAGCAGTCATTCTCTAAGGTGTGGACAGAAATTACAGAGACAAATTCACTAAATGGAGTCTATTCTATTTGCCCCACTTAGATACTCCAAATTTCTAGGTTTGTTCTGGACTAGCCCTGAAAAACAGTAACTGTAAGAATGCATAGGGTGACCTGTAGCTTATTTATTCTCTCCTTGGGAATTCTAAAGACAAGAGGCACCAGGAAGCAGCAGGTAAGATGGTGACTGCAGCAGGAGGGCAATTTCTGTAATAAAAGACCAGCAAGAAGAGAAACAGTAGCATCTTGCAGTGAACTGGGAAATATGTGTTTATGGAGTCCAGGATGCTGAATGTTTGCTTGATAAACGCCTCACAAAGTGGTTTTGTTATCAAACTCTGTATGTTTAGGTGGGAATTGTACTGGCTGCTTTCCCAAATGTGATTAGGATGAGGGCAGGTGGGGAGTGAGGTAAACCCTGTTGCTGTAGAACCGCTGAATAAAGGCTTTGCAAGTCCTGCAAGTTTTAAGTTTTAGTAGTCTGTTATTAGAAAAGCTTTTAAGTTGTGTTGTTTGCACTTCTTGGGATTAAAACAGTGTTCCTAAGGACAGTTGTTTTTTGCATGATTATTAATGATTGAGGTGGGTCTTGGAATCAGTCGGTGTGTAAGAAAACCAACCAACCCTCCCCCTGCCAAAAAAAAACCCCAAAACCCCAAACAACCCATCACAAAACCAAACCCAAAATGTTTTCTACGTGGAATCATAGACTTAAGTTACAAAATATGGCCAGTGATACAGAAGTAGAATTGCTGATGAGCCTTAAAACAATACAACTGAGGGGAGGATAGGAACCAAATGACTAATGTTGTGAATGGTGCATGACTGTTAAATAAACAAATGGAAACTATCAGTCCAGTCAGCATCTGCCTCCTGCTAATGTTTTTGTGGAAACTAAGCATGTGATTTGTCTCTAGTTGTGGTTGTGAACTTGATTGAAAAGAACTTGCAAGCTTTTTTTTTTTTCCCTGTATAGTGGGAGCTTACTTATACTGTAGGATTTGGTTCCAGTGTATAATTTAGGTGCCCTAGTGCCTGGCTTTTAGGTATCTGATATGGAGTATAAAACTGAGTAACTGTGAATGTGTTTTTTAGAATGTATTTTGAACCATCAAACATGAGAAGGGGAGATATGCATGTTTAATATATTGCTGCTGTTATAGAATGGGAGAGCACCTGAGATGCTGGGAATGGATATTTCAATTGGGATTGCTAAAGGTTCTCTGTCCGAGTTGTGATCTACACCTTCTGAAGCTATGATGTTCTTAATACTTCGAATTTCCTTGATTTAAACAGGGTAGCAGTGGTGCCCAACTCAACAGTAAAGTGCTATGAAAAGAGTTCTCAGGATCAGAAACTGTACCAGTGGTTTTCCATCTTTATATAAATCAGTGAATGTTTATGGGGAAATTACTGCCTTGTTTCCTTGCCCATTTCTTCCTTAAAAGTAAGGTCCCAGTCTTGTGCCATGCTAGATTATCTCCTGCCTAACCTCACACCAGGACACTGCTTTGTCCTTTCTGTGCCCCCTTGCCTCCTCTTCCATGACCTGGCACCTGCTGCCTTCATCCTTGGCTGCAGAAGTGAGTCGTGAGCATTCGCTGGGAATCTGTGAATGCCCCTGTGTGCTGCAGTTGTTGTGGCTCAGCTGATTGGCGGGAGCATTGCCTTGAGGAGATGTTTATTCCATGACTCATCTGAGACCTGAAGTGCTGAAGACTTGTGCCCTTCTTGTGTACTGCTTTTCTAGTGGAATATGTGTGGCTCTTTGGGGGTTTTGATGGTTTAGTAAAGTCTCACCTCTGCGGGAAGTGAAAACCACTCTGATTTCTCTCCTTAGTAAGAGGAGATTCAAACTGCCATTTGTCAGGAAATTGTCATTTGCAGAGTGAGGGTGCCTGTGAGTGACTTCTACAGGAACACTTGTAACACCTCTTCTGCAAAGACCAGGCTCATACACAGCAAAAATGCTGGATTCTTGAGTATGAGGAGAAGGCACAGGAAGAAACAAGTGTCAGACCTTGTGGTTTAGGTGTTTGAATAAGGTTTTCTAGTGACTCATACATGACAGGGAAGGTTTGGAGCTGGAAAACAGTGGATTTCTTGCCCACATGCTAGGACTTTCGTAAAGATTTCTTTGTAATGTACAAAATCCTGACTTCCTTCCTGGAAAGCGAATTATTTTCAGGTTAAGGGCTTTGTCCAGTGACTGAAATACCACTGAAGTTGCTCAGACGTATTTCGAAAAGATAGAATTTAGATGGCAGGAATTTGGGTTTGTTGCTTCATGATGGTGCTGTCATTTTTCAGATAAGTGATATCCCCCTTTCCAACTAGATCGTGAGGAAATTGAAAAAAGCTCATATAACACTTCTTGATACAAGTTAGTGTGGTGTATTGTCTGCCCCCTCCTGAAAGAAAAAGAAAGGGCATGTGGTGAAACTAATTTTCACATTTTCAGATGATGTAGACGAGTATAACAAGGAAACTTGTCAGTTCAGGCTTTCCCTCAGCTGGGTTTTGTGTGTGCAAATGGAGAAACCTGGAAAACTGGATACTGAGTGGAAAGGGGGAAAATCCCCTGAAATTTCATTTGAGTGCTGAGCTAGTCTTGATGTCTTTGTTGGTGTTCTTTAAAGATGGATGTGTCTGTAGGGATTCTTTAATTAGTTATGCAAGGAGTTGTTGGGATCTCTTTCATTCTAGACATACGAATAGAAGTAGAGGTGAAAGTTTAGAGGAGCAACCAAACTGCCCAAAGAAATTGTCACCAAGAAAAATAACTCATCAACAGTTTAGTTTAATCACTGTAATTGTGCTGTTATAAAACTTGATTATAAACTATTTGTTTCAAATTCAAACGTCTGGATTCAAATCCTGACTGTCTAAATGCCGTGATCTTGTCACTATCCATCCTGTTAGGAAAGTTGTGACAGACTGGTGAAGTTACCAGTGACTGGAAAAGGGAAAACTTAAGTCCCGGTGTTAAAAGGCGGGGATAAAAGGAAGACCCAGGAAATTCCAGGTTGTTCAGTTTCACCTCTGTGCCTGACAGGATCATGGAACAGATGGTCCTGGAAATTGTGCTAAGGCACATAGAAAATAAGGAGGTGATTGATGACAGCCAACAAGGTGTCACTAAGGGCAAACTGTACCTGACAAATTTGGTGGCCTTCAGTGGTGCTGTTGCCCCACTGGTGGATGAGGGAAGAACAACTGATGTCATCTATCTGGACTTGTGCAAAGCATTTGGCACAACATCCTTGTCTGTAAACTGGAGAGGCATGGATTTGATGGATGGACCACTCACTGGATAACAAATTGCCCAGAGAAGTTGTGGATGCCCCAACCCTGGAAGTGTTAAAGGCCAGGGTGGGTGGGGTTTTGAGCAGCCTGGTCTAGTGGAAGGTGTCCCTGCCCATGGCAGAGGGGATGGAACTAGATGATCTTTAAGGTCCTTTCCCACCCAAACCATTTGGTGATTTTGTAATTTGGTGATTCTTTGTTTATCTCTATGGGAAAACTCACTTTTAAGTACACAAGAGTGCCAGAAATTTAAGCTTGAGTTACATGTGGAGGCAGGGGGAGGGAGAATTAATTCAGTGGCTTTTGACTTGTCCCATCTCTGTCATGTATTGTTTAGTGTCTGTGTTTTCATTTGCTCTGTCATGTGACACTATCCTGCAGCTACTGCTGGCGTGTGGTTTAATGAGTGTTTCATGCCTCATTCCTGCTCCGGTAGCTGAATCCTTGTATCTTCCTGAACAGGATATTTCTGTGCATTTTAGTGTAATAATGGTGCATACTACTGACAATGGGACTGGTCAGACACAGGTTTAATGCCCATTTTGCAGCATGCATGACAGCTATTGTGCAGAATAGCTCTTTAGCTCTGAAATACACTTACAGTGTATCTTCTGTGCGTTGGCAGTGCATTTGAGTTCTGTAGCACTGAGTGATCTTGGTGCTTCAATTTCCTGTTAAAGTAGGTATATGGGGAAGGAGCTGAACTTAGCTTTAAATGCTCATTTATAGTAATTTTCCAGTTGGGTGTTCAACTTCTCAACTTCTACAAGCCAGATTTAATATTTCCTGTAGCTCTATTGCTCACGTATATGAGGCTAGAGTTGTAGTTAGAATTCTGTTTCTCAACTCTTAAAGAGTTTTGTTCACCAAGGATACTTCTAATTAGGTTTGTTTGCCTGTGACCTTACTGTGCAAATTGGAACGAATGCTTGAATGCACATATGGATTCTTAAAACAGGTATTGATCATTATAACAATGGGATTGATGCCGAGTAAAGGATTTCTCAACTGCAGTAATTGTATGCGCAAATTTCTATATTAAAAGGTGCATGAGCCTGTCTTAATATCCAGAATTTTGAAGGCAAAGATGCTTTTGTTTAGGAAGGTTAATAATTCGGCCAAGAGGAGCTATTGTCCATTATGAGCATGCACGCTGTGGTTAAATTAACTGTGGCGTCGAGGAAAACAGAATAATCAAATGTATGGATGGCAACTTTAATTATCAAATATTAGTTTTCCAAGCATATATTTTTCATCTTCAGGCAGTGTTTTGTTACATGTGATGTAGTCGTGATGTCTCTAAAGCATTTCCATGTTCTGGTGCTGTGACTCTGTAAGGTATTTATACAGTCAGACGTAGTCTGGAAAAGGTGTTAAGGTAATTGAGAAGTTGCTCTGAGGAGTCAGTGGTTCATACATTAAGATTACCTGATGTCTTCTGTTTGAAGCAATCTCCAAGGATATTCTCTGGAGTTCTACCCTCTTTTTGCAGGCACTGTGTGATACTGTGCTCCAGAGACACGTGTGGGTTCAGCCTTTGATCAGATAACAACAGATCTTCTAGCACACACACTCTTGCTACACAGACACTACTGAAAGCAGGCAGATTTAGATTAGATGTCAAGAAGAAAGTCTTTTACTCAGTGGGTGGTGAGGCATTGGCACAGGTTGCCCAGAGAGGTTGTGGGTGCCCCATTGCCGAGAGTGTTAAAGGCCAGGTTGGATGGGGCCCCGAGCAACCTAATGTAGTGAATGGCAACCACGGGGGGGGGGGGGGGGGAGGAGTTTGGAACTAGATGATGTTTAGGGCCCCTCCCAGCTCAAACCATTCTGTGATTCTGTGCTTTCAAAGCAGCAGCAAATGTGTGTTTTCTGCTGGGTGCAGTCAGGCATCAAAGAAGTTGAGTTGGAACCTAGAAAAGGGGGACAGTCACATTGGGCTTCCCACTACTTGGCCGAGCTATGCTACCTCCTTGATAATCAAGGAATATTGAGTCTAAGTACCTGGCTCTAGAGCTGCCTCATTATGCTTGTTGCATTGTGTTTTTAAGTGAAGTCTGAACTCCTTTTGCCTTTAAAAGGAAGAAAGGAAAATATTTGTTCTGTTTGTTGTAACTCAGAATGTGGGTTTTCCATTAAATAGCCACACAACCTTTACAGATTGGAATGAAATATTGCAATTGCAGCAGCACCCATTGTTCTTCTACTTTGTCTTCACAGAATTGGTTCTGTTTCATCTGCAAATCCTGTTGTTAGGGCAGCTGGAAGGCTGAAGCTGGGTTCTCATTCTGAAAGTGGTACAAGCTGTCCTTCTTATGAAAGGCTGATGCTTCCTTCTCTTCTAATCTCCCTGTGTTTTAAACAGGTGGGGTGATTCTGTGATCATACAATTATCTGTCAATACATATCAGGATATACTGCAAGATTCCACTTTAGCTGTTAGCTAAAGTCATGAAACATCCTCTGAGGGGTACTTGGTATGTGCAGATTGCCATTTAGATATTTGTTTTCCAATTCCTGAGATGGAGTAGATGGCAAAAAGTAGAAACCTGTTTTAAAACAAGAAAGTAATGGGTGAAATTGTCAAATGAGAACTAGAAATTGGGAAACTGTCAAATGAGCTAAACTTTAGTGTTCTAAGATAACGTGGGTGTCTATTAATCACTTTGTGAACAACTTAAGAGCAGTATTTCTGAAAAGCCAATTTATTAGTAAGATATTGCTGTGCTAATTCTGTAGTTGCCCAATATTAAAAAAAAAAGGAGTTGGGAAGTGTGATTTTTAAAGCATATAATTTGCCGTACAGGTATTTTTTTTTAGCTGTTTTTAACCTGTTACAACTGTGACTGAAGCTCTTCAGAAAGCAATGACCTAAAACCTGAAATGAGGTTGTATAGATTGAAGCTCTAGCAAGGATGGTATTGCTATAACTTAGGCAGTGGAATACGAAGCTGTGTTGTTTGGGATTTTTGTCTTGCTGTGTTTGTGACCTGTCCCATAACAGTGGTTGTCACTGAAATAATTAGTAAACACTGAAGTCGTCTGGTTGACTTGGGGCTGAGGAGCTACAGCGCTTTTTTTAATCTATTGAGAAAATGACAAACTTTTGTGTTTTGTTGAAGCAATCTCTTTGCCCCTAAAGTTAGCCTTCTGCTAACTGCAGTGAGAGATTAGAGGACTTTATCATGTTTATGTGTTGAGAATCTTACTGCCAACCCCTACTTTACGTAATGCTTAGTTACGTGAGGGAAACTGAACACAAAAGCTGTTCTTGGTGACTGACAGTGCAGTGAGAGGCTTGTTTCTGTAAAGGCAGGGGACAGGCTGTATTGTGCAAACAGGTTCCTAAAGTAGGGTGTGCTAAAACCTGAAGTCATGCTAGAACGTGTGTGATACTTGGTTGAAACCAAACCCAAATAATAGTAGTTGTGAGAATGCAAAATGTTTTTTTCATTTTTCTTTGAAGTGAAGAATAACATGTATCAGGAAGAGTAATAGTTGCTGTTTGTATTAACATGTATTGGCAGAAATAATATTTGCTCTTTTTATTGAAAAATAATTACCAAAGAAAGCATGTTGAAAATACAGAGGTGGTCTTGTTTGCTAAGCCCTAAAAGGGAAATTGTTTTTATGTTTTACCTGCTAGTTTTCTGGAGTGTGTGTACTAAAGAAGCAGCTTTGAATGGATGAAGAAGTGAAAATTCTCAGGGTTTCAAATCTGAAGTCAGAGAAGTGTAACTGTTAGCAGCTGAAGTCTGGAGTTCCTGTACATTGTGTGAAGCAGATCCATTGTGGACAAATCTTTAAGTTGCCTAGTTTTGTGCAGCAAATGCCAAGTGTGAAGGATGATGTCTGAGGAAGGACAGATGTGTTATAATTTGAAGTATCTGGCTTGCTTTGCTTTACTTTGGCTGCAGCTGTTGCCACTGCCATTACTGCAGATGGCCATAATCATGGTTACTGCCAACAACCAGCCGAGGTTAGAAACAAGAGCTTTTGTATCATATACTCACAATGTGGAAAACCTTTTCAAGTGGTAACTGGACTAGTGTAATTTGAAAAAAATTAAGATCCCTTGTCCCCTATGATGACAATCTTGAATTTATGAGAATCTAATTGTGGGTTTGATGGCAAGAATTAAGGCTAGTAGGGTGATTCATGGACCAAATGCATATTAAATATGGAAATAAGTAAACTGGATTATTCAATAAATGTAGCATTTTTATGTAGTGTGAATAGAAGCTGTTCCTCATTTTTTGGGTAATTGTATATGAACATTTAGGCATATTAGGCATAAACAGAGAAATTTACTCCTGTTTCCCTACCAGACTCCTTAAAATTCTCCCTTAAATGGATGCACCTCTCAGTTTATTTATGATATTCTAAGTCTTGGTTTTTTCATGACTGACTTCATTCACATATTTTTGGGTTCCAAAAATGTTACTGCTCTATGAAGCTGAAATTATTTTTGTATTAAAAACAGTGAGAAATAGGACTGGAACATAATGAGAAAAAGAAATCTAATTTTATCACTTCTTAAATCTTGTTATCTCACAAGAGCATTCTTCTGATTACCTGGAGTCATTTAGCACCATCTGCAGTGCCATGTGTAACATAGTTGAAGTAGTATAATAGGATAAGCACAGTTAAATTAAAAATGGCTGCCAAACAAATGAGTATGTAATATTTTAGGAATTTCAGAGTCTACCATGGAGAGGGGTGTTTATCTGTAGCTTTATTTTCCATAACCCTCTGCTTTCCCCTTTGGTCCCCTCAGTGCAGAGCTTTGGTGGTAGTCAAGTGCTTGCCACTGATCAGTTTTCTCAGAGGGAATGCTGTTACTGTCTGTTTCTTCTGTATTTTCTTCTCTGCGTTAGTGCTTTAGCTGTCATTTGCTGCAGCCTCTCCTCTTGGCCTGGACTGCCCACATGCAGAAAGGGAGAGAAGCACTGCAATGATTGTTCTTTATTGTAGTGGCATCAGGATTTGCAGCACTCTCCAGAGGAATGCAGCTAAATTACCTCCAAACTTTTGCAAACAGTCCATGGACTGTTCAGGAAGCAGTGGTGGATACACTCTCAGCACTCAGCTTAGTTGTCTTAATGGGAAGTGTGTAAATCAAAAATAGAACCTTGCTTCATATGACCTTTTGATTTGGAAGGGTAGTGACATTCAGCAAGATACTTGTGACTCAGTAATGTAGTGAGCTGGCAATTACATTTTAATTAATGTTGATTTCTTCTTAAAGCTATGTTTACCTTGTTTTTGAAAAAGAGGGATCTTTGAGTTGATAGAATCACTGGAGTAGCATAGTTATTGAATGTCTTTTGTCAGTGTTGCAGTCAAATGCTGACTTGTAAGAATTCTTCCAGATGCTGAAAGCTGTTCTCTTTTCTGGCTTGTGTGTAAATTTCTTTGTACAAAGGTTACAAACTGTAGCTGGCGATATTTTGTCAGCGTATGATTGACACTGGTTTTATACTTTGATAAGGTTACAGATAAGTGTGACTTGAATTTCGTCATTTATAACTTTTACTTTTCTTCCTGTATATTTGCTTAAATGTTTCATTAATATTTGATTCGGCTGACTCTGAATGTGTTTCACATGTCCCTTTCCTGTCTCTTGTCTCAAAATTTGCATGAGAGGAAGGCACGAAGACAGTTGAAATTTTTATACTGAGGTCCTCTTCAACATCTGAATAATATTTGTATCACAGGAACCTTTTTTATTCCAGATCTGTCATAGACCAGCTCTTTTTAGGTAAAAATTTTGCTGGACACAGCATTGCACATAAAGCAGGTGAGTGGCAGCAAGGATGAAATAAATTTTGGGTTCATTTCGAAATAAGAATGGTTTCTTAAGAATTGTATTCTGTGCTGAATGCTTTGCAGAAAGTGTCCAATAATAAATAAAACCTGAACAATCCCATCCCTTTCTTAAATTATACATGAAGAAAAAACCCCTGTTTTTCCTTTTTCCTTCCATCCACTGCCACTGTATTTTTCCCAGGGTTGGTAATTGAGTAAGTTTTTTTTTCCCCAGTATTTCAGTTTATGTGTATAAAAAACCCAAACAAACATAATTTTTTTAAAGTGTGTGATACTACAATTTCACAGTATAAATATACTTAAGTAGTGATGTCATCCTATAAAATAAGAATGCTGCAATTCTATGGCTGAGTAGTCATACATGAGGCACCCATGTGCTTCCACAGACTGCCTTGAAGAGGGATTAATGTGGATGAAATGTTAATCTGCTTCACTCACACTGCATAATTCAGTCTTAAGTAAATACTAAATAGGAAAAAGATATATCATAAATCTCAGAAGGAAAATTGAGACTTTGCTGGGTGGAAAATCCCATACTTTGCAAACATCTTAAGGGTATTACAGAAAACTTAGGGTTTATAAGTTTAGTTGGATTTCCAAGACCTCATTGCTCTTACTGCAAGTGTTTGAGTAAATAGAGACAGTTTTCCTTTTTTGCTCTTTGTAACTCAGCAATTGATAGAGCTGAAATAATGTGGTGGCTATGCCAAAACCTGTGTTTGTATTTCTTGCTTCAGTCTTCAGTTACAGAAAGTGAAGTGTTCTGTAATACAGATTGTGTGCTCACCTGTCATGCCAGTAGGAGGAGAGGAGAGGTTTACTTTGGGTTTTTATATTAACTCAATCTGGATAACACAATGGGGATGTTTACATTTAGAGACCAGTCTGAGTTAGGCTTGCAGGGAAGTGTATAAAGCTATTTGCAATGTACTTAGTGCATTAAGACATAGCAATTTACACTGGAAAAGTGTTTATTTTCAGACTCTTTGAATTTAAGATAAAACCTAACGTTTTGCAGTCTTTTTTTAGCTTTTTATTCAAGTTCACCTGCATATGATGCTGTCCTATTCTCTGTAGTGTTGCACATGTATGACAACTATAGATATGCTTATGAATTTTTTTTTTGATTTGTTGTGCTACACAGAAGTGTAAGAGAACTATAATATTGTTTAACAAAACCAGTCACTAGAATTCCATTGAAGGAGAGTGATACAACTTTAGAAGTGTAGTACTCTGTGCCATAACTGTGGTGGCTGAAATAAAAATGTAGAAGGCAGGGATTGTTGTTTTGTAATAGTGGAAGTGCAAGTGTTAAAAAAGATAGAAATGTTTGAGAGAAGAGCAACATTCCTCCTAAAATTCAGCTACTGAAAGGCTTATCTTGGAATAGCACTTTGGAGTGTATAGTTGCCAATAAAAGCATCCCTTGAAAGAGTGTCAAGTATAGATTGTAAGACCCAGGGATCAATGTGTTAATGTGACCTCCTGCATAACATCAACCATAAGGCCAACTAATATTTTATGCAGTTAGTCAGCAGACTAAGTGTAATAATAAATCTTGGCAAAGTGGATTAGGGGACAGCTTAGAACAATTGCCAATAAGCCTGTAGTCATTTAGGTTTGAGTGGCAGTAAGTTTAACAGTGCAAAAACTTAAAAACAGCCAAGTGTTTCTTATATGAGGTGTTCTGCTAGAGATTTGAAGATGTTGGGAACAGTGTACTAAAATTAGCTGCATGGAATCTTATTGAGTGCAGATCAGCATTGTAGGCTAATTAAAAAAGCCTGGGTTTTATGTTTATTACAATAAAGGATGCATAAACTTTTTGATTGTAAAGGGAAGAAATTTCAGTGCTCTGATGAAAGCCCATCCAAAGGTGCTGAAATTGGCTTGATACATTGGGTGAAACTTTGTGTGTTTGGCCTTGCAGAAATCTCTCATCTTTATTAGAGAAATCTGGAAACCTGAGTAAGATGGTATTTGAGCTGGTACAGACCTGCCTGAGTCAGGAACAGAAAGATGTTAAAGCAGCTGGGCTCTGATAATTAGGTTCTTCTTCATACAGAATGTGTCTTGCCCTGGTGTTAATTTTTTGCTGTGAGATGGGATTCATGGGATGGAGCTGAAATATTTGTTACCAGGCAGGAAACTCTTGTTAGCTGGCAGGGCTGGTGACCAAATGTAGTTTCTTCTGTGGTGAATTTCTACAGGGGGGTTGGTGCGTCCTGTTATAAGCAGGAAAATCATTGCAGCTGATTGAGAATTGATACACTTGTGGTGGTAAAAGTGAACTTGGGAAAAGGCATCTGTTTTGATCCTGATAGTTTCATGGAGATTCATGTAGTGACAAGACAAATTGTGTCACAGGAATTTATAACTTACTATCCTCCTTCTTATTGATTGCAGAGGATCTAAACTGGTGAATTTACTAATATGTTGCGAATGGGGAGCTGGCTGAGCCTCTGTGCTGGGAAGGCTGTGCATAGGGATCACTGGAGTGAGTTTTGGAAGGAAGCCAAGGAAACACTGTTGCGTTTGCTCGGATTACTCACAGTCATCCTGATCTGCATGTGAAAATATTAGATCTGGCTTGACCGTCAGCTGCGGTGGAATGATTGCAGAGGTGGTGCAGGCAGGTGATGCAATGGTTGGAGGGCTGTGACCTCCTCCTCCACGTGCCAGCCACACTGTTCTAGTGAACACCTTTCACAGAACTAGACTGTGTTCAGGGCAGGGGGTACACAACAATGCTTTATAGCTTTCAAAAAATGATGCTGCTCTAGAATTACCAGTCTAGTTTTTATAGTGGAGTTCTTAGCCTGGAGCAGCTTTGCATGTGCTAGCAGAATCTGTGTTCACTCTAATTTCTGCAGTGGTGCTTAAAATGCTGTGATTAATCTTTTGGTTTGGTTTGGTCCTTGGTTTGTTAGTTAACTGATATCTAATAAATAAAATCAGTAAACAAAGTTTCATTTGATGTGCAGGGCTGGTAAAAGCTAGTACTCGAAGGAGTAGAACTAGTTTGACAGTGACTATTACAAGATATTTTACCAATAAAGCTTATAGAAACTATAGTGAGCAAAATTTTATTTATCAGAAATGTGCTTAGCAAGGTTAGTTGTCTATACATTTATTTGTCATTAAGCTTTCCAATTAACTGAAGAAAGATAAAAATGTCATGAGCTACAACAGGAGTGTCCTTGTAACCTGAACTAGTAGACGAGTGAAAGGGGTTGTTCTCTCTGAGGTATTGCTGTTGCTGGGTAAAATTTCAGGCCACAGAGAAACTGTATTGTTGAGTGTCAAGTACTCCAAGTAATGTGGCCCACAAGACTGTTTTTAAGGAGTCAAGTTTAGTCATTCTAGGATCTGCTGGAATGGATGTAAGCAATCTCTTAGAACCTCATTAATTATTGTACAGCTGAAAACATACAAGTATGTAATCATGCTTTTAAAGTTATTTTTAAAATTATGTACAGGCATAAAAGGGAAATAAAAGTTCTGTTGGTACTGCTCTTATCTTATTTTTTAAGAACTTATTTTAGAGTCCCTCTGCCAGAAAGTGGATTCTTTGGGATGGGTGTGGTGTTAATTTTATGTACGTAACTGCTTAGAAATCCTTTTTTTAGTGGCTAAATACTTCTAAAATTCTTCCTGCGTGAATGAGACAATGTTCCTGTCAGATATATTTGCAGTAAATAGTTTATGGCAAAATCCTTAACTTGAGCCACATTTTCTTATCTAAGCATCTGAAACTTTGAAATTATGCTTGTGTGTCATTCAATTTCGGTGTATTTATTTTGGAAGGGATATCCATATACTGGAGAATCCATAAAGTTATTTTTTTTTATTTCAAGTCTGTTACCTGAAACGCCCATGAGATGGTGCTCATCAGTCTTGTTTCTGTGGAGCAGCAGATCTGTGCACAGTTCTGACTTCCCAGTAAGGATGCAGTGCTTGGCATTGTTGCCTTTCTAAGAGAAAGAAAAAGAACAAAACCCAACTGACAATACCTTGAATTAATTGATGAAATACCCCTTACTATACTATTTCGAAGTGTGTGTAAAACCAGTCTTGATATCTGATTATCCTTGGACAGATGGATTTGATGCTACTTTACACAAAGGATGGGTTAGCAGTTAATTTTCTTTTTCTAAAAATGTGTTTCTAAATAGCCAAAGGATGGGAAAGTGTTTAGACATCTGTCCTTTTTGTGCTGCTTTACTTCCTTCTTTTTTTTTTCTTTTTCAAAGATTCGCAAAAGTTTTCTTTATTATTCAGGAAGCATTCTGCTACAAACTCACACTGATGTGTTCTGTTCTGTAATGTCTTTTGGGGATGGGAGGGGGGCAGGGTTTGATTAGTTTGATTTATTTGTTTTTTCCTTGAGTGATGCAGGTAGCCTGTAACAAGGAGAGAAGAGAGAAATGTTAAACTCCAGTTAACTAAGGCAGGGAGGATCACAGAATCATAGAAAGGTTTAGATTGGAAGGGACTTAAAAGATCTTTTAGTTCCAAACACCTGCCATGGCCAGGGACACCTCTCACTAGACCAGCCTTTCTTTGAGCTGGACTGAGTGTTAGAAGCCCCAGTGCTGTTTTCTGAAAGTGTGCTATGTAATTTTAGATACAAGATGGGGAGAAAAACAGCAAAATAAGGGGGAAGAAGTTAGGAGAGTCTTCTGTTTGAAGTAAGATTACAGAAATATTTGCAGTGGGCTGCAGCACAGTAGAACCAAATGAGTTGTTTTACATTCTGTTTCAGACTGTTTTTATTGTTATTTGTTGTGACCTGAATGGTCTGGGGAGCCTGGAAGGAGATCTGGAAGAGGACACAAGTGACGTAGATGAACTCCCAAGGAAGGAGTTACCAATATTGATAGATGGGTGTGAAAGCAAGAATTGATTGTACGAGATGTGGAATGAAGTGAGCAGCACCTCTGCTATAATTGACTAAGAGGACACTCAAAGAAAGTATCTGCTAAGTATTAATTAGCAGAGATTACAGGCTTCTGAAAATGAGGCCAGCTTTAAACCTGATGAGTTGATCTAAAGGAGGTGTTTAAAGACTGGTTCTGTACAATCTTTGTACAGGCTGCTCAAATTAAATCAGACCAAGAAGACTTAGGAAAGAATTTATTTCCTGTGGAAACTTCTTTTCCCTTCCAAATTCTGTGAATGGTGCTATGATCAATGTTTCCATTGTGTTTTTATAGGCTTTTTTCTTTTTTTTTTCTCTCAAATCACTATATCTTTGATCAAGTAAGCAACTTGAGTTATAATTGCCTGTGTGTTCAGTTCTATCAGTGATTACTGAAAGCAGTGTTAGGACAGCATAGAAGACAATAAAGTGCTTGAGAAGAACACCTTGACAGAAAAATAGAGGCAAAACCAGGAGTGAATGCAGCACTGTACACAAAGTAAAAGACAAGTATTTATTGAAAAGCAGGGTCTCTTCTGTTTTTAGGTGAAAAAGGGAAAAAAAAAAAAAAAAAAGAGTGTTCTGACTGAATTTCCTTTGGGAAAATGGAATTATAAGTTATCATTTCGGAATGTTTAATTTCACCTGGAGCAAAAGGATTTGGACATGTTCTGGATGTGCTGAAATGAGTAGGACAAATGTTTTAGACTGCATCATCTTGGACTGTAATTTGGCATCATTATGTAGTAGCTAGTGGAGACTGAGAGAGATGAGCAAGGAGGATTCTGAAAGTCCTTTTAGCTAATTTTCGAATTGATGATGATGGTGAAAGAAGCAGCTCTGTCATTTGTGTATTGATGCTGAGTCATTTGTGTCAGGATGATTGGGGATGGAGCACCTTTCCCACGGGGAAGGGCTGAGACAGTTGGGGTTGTTCAGGCTGGAGAAGACAAGGCTCCAGGGGGACCTTACTGCAGCCTTTTATTCAGTACCTAAAGGGGCTACAAGAGAGCTGAAGAGGGACTTCTTACAAAACTTTACTGATAGGACAATGGGTAATGGCTCTAAACTGAAAGAGAGCCCGTTTAGATTAGATATTAAAATCGAGTTCTTAATTGTAAGGGTTGGCAGGCACTGGCACAGGTTGCCCAGAGAAATAGTGGGAACCCCATCCCTCAAAGTGTTCAAAGGCAGGTTGGATGGGGTCCTGAGCAACGTGGTCTAGCAGATGGTGTCCCTGCCCATTGCAGGGGGCTGGGAACTAGATTACCTTGAGAATCCCTTCCAACCCAAACCATTCTGTGATTCTGTGATAATGTATGTGAATAAGTGGTAACTGAAAGTTAGGTAAGGTTTAAGAATGAAAAGACAAGGTAACAACAAATAGTTTTCTAACCCTAGTCCACACTGTGGAAGAAAACCTATAAAAAGGAGATTTCAGCTCTAAGAATATTTATGGAAAAGCTGAATGAAACTAGGAGACGAAAGCACCAGTGTATCCAGAAGAGGAAACCAGGGACAGGTACAAGCAGAATATAATTTTTGTACCTATTTCTCTGATACAGGATAATATAGTAGAAAAACAGTATTTGTTTCTCCTTTTCAGACTCCAGCATTGCTCCCTTGAAACCCCTTAGTGTCCTGCAACCTTTCCCTCTGTTTGAGGAACGTAGGGAATTTGCTTTCAGATTTAGTCTTCTCACCATACTATTTCACTGAGATGATAGTCTGTAATTCTCATTCTATTTATTGTCCCTTAAAAATAATTCCTTTTTCTTTGTGCCTTCAGATCTGTTGTTGTTTTCTCCTTCACTTCTTTGCAGCTTTTCTGCCCTGTTTTGGAATGTTTCATTTAACAAGAAGTAAATGCTGCAGTGCTTCAGGGAAGTTGCTGATTATGGAAGAAGTCAAGATGGACTACAAAATAAATCCTGGAGATTGTTGTGTTGGTGTCAGAAAAAAATAGCTCAACTGAAAGTAGGGCCAGTATAAATGAGGAGAATGTGGGCCTACAACTCATACGACGAAAACACAGATTTTGAACCTTTGACAATACTTAGAAGTGACGGCTATAAGAATTATTTTATTCCAAAAAGTGTTTTTATTTCATGGCCCAGAAAATGTCATTTCTCATCAGATACTGGTATTTCTCAGAGTGCCAATATCATATTGAACAATTCAAAGGGAGTGCATTTTCAGAGAATTAAGTTTAAGTGCAGTTCCCCAGGAATCAGTATTTGCATTCTCATAGGAGAGTGTAAAGAGAGCTAGAGGTCTTGTAATAATAATTCTAAAAAGACAGCAGTTGTGTTTCTGAGAAGATGAATGTTTTACAGCTTGGAATACCACACAGCTTAGAAACAAGATTGTTTCTATGAGCATTTTCATACAAATGGAAAAAAGATAGAAACATGTGAAACAAGCAAAAAGCTTCCTGTATGTTGCCTTGTGGGTCCATAATCAATAAACAGATTTTCTGAATAAATCACTCATTACTGACCTGATGGTAGAAGTCTTAAATTTGTTAAGAATCAAGCTTAAACCACAAAGTTTTGTCAAAATCAAAACAAACTTGCTGTTTGTTTTACATTAAGATAACTGCTGTACACTGAAATGATTGCTGACGTACTTGCGTGAGTTTGGCTTTACACTAAGAACTGCTTTTTCTTCTATGGTTCTATGATTTGAAACAAACAGTGCATGTAATACCTTGTAGTTGAGATGAAAGTAGATTTTGGAGAAAGCAGTTGCATCCTGTTCACAAGCTGTGAAACGGTGTTATCCCAGTTACAACAAATTATCATTATTTTCTTAATCAACTATTTAAAATTCATTATTACTGTAGAAAAATAACTGATTTTTGAAGGCAGTAGCCTGAAATTTAATATTTTGTTACTCCTTGACACAGCAGCTATTCCAGGCACTCTCCCTGTCAGCATTAATGGGGTCTTGTCTTGACAAGCAGAGAAGGCATCAGACTTGTCTTTGATTTCAAGCCTATTTAGTTTTTGGACGGATCAGGTTAAGCAGCTGTAGAATAAGTGATTGGGAGTCTTTCACTAGCAATTAAATAATGCTTTTCATGAGTTAAAAAAAAAAAAATCAAATGGCAGAATTTTCTGTTTAAAATACACAGAATTGTTAAGGCTGGAAAAGACCCTTCAGATCATTGAGTCCAACCATTAACCCAGCACTGCCAAGTCCACCACTAAACCATGTACCCAGGTGCCACATCTGCACATCTTTTAAATGCCTCCAGGGCTGGAAACTCAACCAGTGCCCTGGGCAGCCTGTTCCAGTGCTTTATAACCCTTTTTGTGAAGTCATTTTCATAATACCCAATATAAACCTCCTCTGGCACAGCTTGGGACCATTTTATTTTGTCCCATTGCTTGTTACTTGGGGGAAGAGACCAACCCCCATCTTGCTACAGCCTCACGAGTGACTGTGATTTCTGAGAAATATGTGAAGTAGGAGTGAGTGGGTTTTTTTGTTATAGTCCAGTGGAGAATTTTTTTCATATTTAGGTTTGAATAAATTATTATAATGGAGAAAATAAACATGAATATGAAGTCAGGAGTTTCACAGTATACTGGTAATATCAGTTTTTATGTACTACATCCTGATTCTGTCATCCACATAAGTTGACTCTCTTTTTAGGAAACCTGCTTAAAGACCTTGTAGTTTTCCTTATGCCTCAACTAGTGTGTAAGTGAATGAGGTTCACATTTATATCTTTGAACTTACCTTCTGCAATCTCTACCCCTCCCTGCTAGTACAGTACTCTTTTATCAGTATTTTTGAAAGAGGAAAAAATCTCTTTGTGGATTTGACCACATGGGACATATGAAGTGATTTCTTTTTTCAGTTACTCTGGTTGCTGTCACATTGCAATCTAACTGCATATGAGCTCAAGCTGTTCACTTGTGTGTAAGAACCAGCACAGGTACCAGAGCTGGATAGGTGTACTTGAGTTTGTGTGCAGAAGTTTGATGGAGGCTTGTTTGTAACCATTTTAAGCCATCCCTGTTTAATTCTGTTCAGAAAAAATGTGCAATGACAATGTGACAGGATTACCACTGTCATCAAGTATTTGTGGTTTTGTGCCAGCTTAACTGATGGATGGATGAAGATGATGAGGGGTCTGGAGCATCTCTCTTATGAGGAGATGCAGCAGAAGCTGGGCCTGTTTAGTCTGGAGAAGAGACGGTTGAGAGGGGATCTCATTAATGCACATAAATATCACAAAGGCAGGTGCCAAGAGGATGGTGCCAGACTCTTTTCAGGGGTGCCCAGTGGCAGGATGAGGAGCAATGGCCATAAACTCAGAAGTCCCACCTCAACACAAGGAAAAACTTCTTTACACTGAGGGTGGCAGAGCCCTGGAACAGGCTACCCAGGCAGGTCATGGGCTCTCCCTTTCTGGAGATCTTCCAAACCCACCTGGATGTGTTCCTGTGTCACCTGCTCCAGATGACCCTGATGTCCAGAGCTGCCTTCCAACCCTAACAATTCTGTGATCACTGGTGACTTAAAAGCCTAAGAACTGGAAATTTCAGGAAACTTCCTTTTGCATTTATCTTGGTTTTAGGAAGAGTTTTCTGAATTCCAAACAGCAACAGAAATAGTACTGATTAAATAATTTTTTTGTTAACACACATTTTCTGTGCAGAATCAGAATGAGTGGAAAAACTACAGCTACCACAAGCTGTGTATTTGGTTGCAAAATCAAGGGGGGGTAGAGAAATAGAAATGGGAAGAATGTGAGGTGTGAGAATGTATTGTGTTTGTGTGGCCAGGTTTTGGTAGCTGGGGGGACTATAGGGGTAGCTTCTGTGAGAAGCTGGTGGCAGCTTCCTCCATGTCCAGCAGAGCCAGCGCCAGGTGTCTCCAAGATGGATGTGCTGCTGGCCAAGGCTGGGCCAATTAGAGATGGTGGTAATGCCTCTGGGATAACATATTTAAGAAGAAGAAGAAAACAGGTTTGTTGTGCAGATATAATTGTGGCCGAAGAAGAGTGGAGTGAGAACATGTGAGAAGAATGACTCTGCAGACACCAAGGTCAGTGGAGAAGGAGGGGGAGGAGGTGCTCGAGGTGCTCCAAGTGCCGGAGCTGAGATTCCCTTGCAGCCCTTGGTGCAGACCATGGTGAGGCAGCTGTGCCCCTGCAGCCCATGGGGATCCACAGGGGATGCAGAGATCCACCCGCAGCCCGGGAGGGAAACCCATGCTGGAGCAGGTGGGTGCCCGAAGGAGGCTGTGACCCCGTGGGAAGCCTGTGCTGGAACAGGCTCCTGGCAGGGATCTGCAAATGTGTGAAGAGAGGACCCCACACTATCATAGGAGAAGGACCCCATTCCCTGTCTCCTTGTGCCTCTGAGGGGGAGTGGGTAGAGCTGGGAAGGAGGGAGGGGTGGGAGAAAGGTGATTTTAAGGTCTTATTTTACTTCTCATTATAGTGCTCTGATTTTGTTAGTAATAAATTCAATTAATGTCTTTAATTTGAGTCTGTTTTGCCTGTGACAATTTGGTGAATGATCTCTCTCTGTCCTTATCTCAACTTATGAACCATTAGTTATATTTTCCCTCCCCTGTCCAGCTGTGGAGGGGAGTGGTGGAGAGGCTTTGGTGTGTGTCTGGCATCCAGCCACGGTCAACCCACCACAGAGAGTAACTGGTGGCCTTACACAGAAATGTGCATGCTGTAAGGACACTGGAACTTTGGAACAGAGCCATATGACTTAATCTTTGACAAAAAAAGGCCTACACTAAAGCTCAGTGTATAAATAAAGTTGGTATAATGTTAATGGTGGTTTAATCTCATGAAATCATAGGTACCACTTTAAAGTTGTCTTTCTAGTCAGAAAAGTGTGGTGAGCTGTGCAGAAGAGCGTGCATGTACACACCAGTGTTACTGCTGGGGCAGGTGGTGGATAGCAGTGCTCTTTGGGCTTTGTTCTCCAAGTTACACTGGAACAAAGGGTAATGTGTAGGCTGAAAGGAAAAGGAAACCCTAAGATTAAAGGCCTTTGTTGTTGTTTTAGGTTTTTTTTCCGTCTTCCTCTTCAAGGCATATGTGAGTTTCAGGACATACTCCCTTATCCCACTGCAAATATCAGATACTGGTGCTGGTCTTTGGCTTCACACTGTAGAGACCACAGTTGTTCTGTTGGTTGGGTTGCTGTCTTGAAACTTGTTTCTTGTTTCATGATTTCTGTGGCAATTACTTTTTCTGTTGTTGTATTGGGAAGTCTCTTTCTCTTGTAAGTAAATATTTATGTGTGTGGAAAGCTGCAGGAAATGCTGTTACTAAGAACTTGATTTGATAAACCTTGAGGAATACAACTGTGATTCTTCATAGTGCTGAATTTGCTTGGCAAAACTTTATTTCAAGAGATAATGTGCCAGTAGAAGGAAAGAGAATGAAATAGCTCCTTTGTTGGAAGCTTCACCAAATCTCCAGGTTTAGAGTTTAAAGCAAAATGATTTACTTAAAGATGAAGTTATATTTCTGTTTATTTGTTTAGATGAAAAATACTGAAGTCCTCTGTGATTTCCGAAAGTTCTTTTATCTGTAAAATCTGTAGTTACCTTTGCAGCCCCAGAATCCGTGACTATAATGGATATTTTATGTTTTCTTTGGAACTTGCTTTAGTAAATAAATACAATTTGTATAGGAGAGAGATTTTAAGAAACTAGGAGGATGATTATTTGTTCTTCTATTGTTCTGGGGTTTTACTCCTTACAGAATTTGAGGGAAATTGTGTTTGCTGTAGGAATACAGTGGCTCTTAACACTAAAGAAAAAAGGGAAAATAATTTGGATATGGAATGAGAGAGAAGATTTTTCTGAAAAGATTATACTGTTTTTTTGATGGCATTAACCTCTCCTTTGATAATGAGACTTTTTGTGTTCAGCTTGAGTAGTTTTTCATAGTGCAGATGTTCTTTCCTTCACTGTCTCACTGAAGCAAGATTTGTTGTTCAGTTAATCACACTTTTCACAGGGAAAAGAGTGTTCTAAGAAACACTGTGTCACAGACTCATACATTATTCGGATGTAGCCTTTTTCAGCTTATATGCATTATCACTCCTGGGTAATAACTTAGTTTTGATTCACGTTTTTTTTGTGTGGGGCAGGGCTTAAGCATCCTTCTAAATTTTTGAGTCCTTGCAAGTGTAGTAATTCCAGAAAAAGCCTTTTTGTCTTAGAAGTGCAGATACATGTGACAGTGTTGATGAAAAAATGGTGAGAACTCCATTAATGCTGTGTTTTTATCAGAACTTTTGATAAATCTGTTGAATTTGGTGTTTAAAAGATTTTTTTTAAATTTAGAAATAGCGGAGGTCAAGCCTGAGCAAATGTTGGCTTTACCAGCTGAATGTTTGCTTCAAAATGTAATTCAACCCCCTTTTGTTTAACAGTTGTTGCTTTCCTCCACTCTGAGCTGCAGTTGGTCACAGGGAATGGAAGGGTCTCGCCAGGTTTGCTGAGCAATATGTGGTGGTTGCTGTTGGTAGTATTTGACTACAAAATTAAATAAATCAAACAGAATGTAGTTTGGATTTGTATCAATTGAGGCTGCTTTTGCATTTTTAGGTCTAATTTTAGTTGCAGAGCTGGTCAACAATTAAAATTACCTTGGTCACAACAGTGTAAACAGGAGAGTGTGTTTGTGATAACAGGTGATAGTGATAACACACTCATAGTCTTTGTCTTCCTTGTTTCTTTGTGGTTTTGTGAGATTTTTTTCTCTCCTTCACTGTTGTGCCTGTTCCTTGGAGACAATTTGTTTCAGTCATTGCTTGTATGCTGAGGAAAGGGACAAGAGGGAAGTCAGGGTGGGGTGGAGCCTTAGAGTAATAGGAGTTTCTAGGCCAGGAGCAAAAAACCTCAACCAACCAAAAAACAGTGTTGTGACAAATCAGGGAGGAGGGAAAGCTTTAAGATGTTTTTATAAACACAGAAAAACATAAGCCACTTGTAACAAACACTAAGTGTCAGAGTCACAGTTCTGTCATTGCTTTCAGTATTGCTTGTGGGAATTGAAAGAAATAGAAGTAAAAATGGTCCTGTTGTGGAGGCTTTACTGATGTACCTGTTCTCAAAAAGGCACTTTTTTCTTCTGGTCAGTAGAAATCATCACTTTAACAATAATTATGTACGCTGGCTTCCAGTAATCCATTTTTTTTTTTTTTAACTCTAAACAAAGGAATGGCAAAAACATGAAGGGGGCAGAATCTGAAAGCAGTGAAAAAAAAAAAAAAAGCGTTATTACTTGGTAAGAATAAACAGAAGGCTGTTAGTTATTGTAAGCACCCTCTATTCTAGCCAGGGTTGTCTGCATGGTTCTCCCATGTTGATCACAGCTACAGAAAATTTAAAAAATGGCAGCAGGGAAAGCCGAGTGTTACATTTCCTGTAGCATGTCATTTATGTTTCTTACATCCCAACTCATAACTGTCTCTGCTGTAGCTGTGGCAGCAAACTCTGCCAGTTCTGAGCAGACAACTGTGGTTGGTGTTTTCCAGCTGTTCTGGATCGAGACAGTGCCAGAAATGATGGAAACAGATGTGCTGGTTCTTGGTTTCTGCTGGAATTTGTAACCTGTTGTGCTGAAATTCCCAGCACTTTGCCTGCTGAGCTGGGAAAGGTGGTGGCAGTGGAGGAGCTGGCACACATTTGCTTCCAGTGTGTGCTACGGGTGGGCTGTGCCTTCCAGTAGGAGAGGAAGTATTTAACATTATAGTTGCTGAGTCTGGTAAAACCTGCCAGAGCTTTATAAGTAAATTGATTCACCTCTTAATCTTGTATTCTTTTTTGGCTTTTTGAGCTTCAGTTTATTTCCCTTGTAAATTTATTTGCTATTGGTATACAATTCCATGTTTGGAATGTGTTCTGGTTTGTTACTTCTCTGCAATTTCCTTTGTTTCTTTCACCTTTCTTCTTTACTTGGAGCTGTTATTCCCTGGTTTCTACAAGCCAGCAAAACACTTTTTCTCGAATGAGCTCATATAACCTTGTTTTTACTTGTAGACTTCCATTGTCGCACACTTTTAAAATAATGTACTTTGCAAGTGTCACAAAGTGGGTATCAAATTTAAGTCAGAAGTTACAAAGTTCTGTGAAGAATTGCTAATATGAGACTTGCAGGATGCAAACTTCAGATTCGGTAAAGAGTGGTGGCTTCCTACCCTCAACCCACTGTAAAATACCAGGCAGATATACTCATCTGGAGAAAAATATGGGGATATATTGTCTGTTCTCTGGCATCTAGGGAAGTGGTCTTCAAACCTTCTTGATTGCACAAACCATCAGTTAAAAAAAAGAGGTGATCATTTACCCCCAATAAATATATACTATTATTTATTTATTTATATTTATTTATTATATAATTAATATTAATATTATTTAATCATTAATATTATTAATTAATAATTATTATATAATATATTTATATTATTTATTAATTATATCTGTGTTGCTGTATTAGTATATGATATTGTAAAAAATGCAAAAACAGGAATTAAAAAGGGTTAAAGATAAAATAAAAATTGTTTTAAGCTTTTACTTTAGTTTTAGTATTGATTCAAAAAGTATTTTCTTTCCATGTTCCAGAGGACTGTCTTGCTTGGGTGCACATACCTCTCTTTGGATGCACTGGGAGACTTTTTGAGCATTATTCACATTCTTTCTAGTTTTCTTAGCTTAGGAAGCTGCAATTTTCAGAAGCTCAAATATAGTGTTATTGTACATTATTTACTTGTTGTGGATATATATCTATATATATATTTAGAAGTATTTCTGTTCAGTATAATTGGCATACACGAGAAAAATTATGTAATTGTTTGTACTTCTTTATAATTGGGAGGAGTTTACTACACTGGTGATTTCCCTTGCCAAATTGAAATAAATGTAGTAATTCATAAAATCATAAGTAAAATAAGTTTAAATGAAGCATCTTAAAATGTTTTCTTGTTGAATTATAATGGCTGTCTTTGCACACCAGCTTGGTTGAAAGAAAACATATATTTGGTAATATTTTACATTTAAATAACTAAAAAAAAAAGCAGGCTGTTAGTTTTTTCAGATGCTGGATACTAAGCACATTAGAAAATGTGATTTAATTGCAAGAAAGCCTGGGCAAATTGCTTCAGGTAATTGATCTTTGGTCTTTTTAGGTGTCTCTAAATGTATTTCCAGGGTTGAAGTTTTTTTCTGTCACTATCCATTGGCAGAGAAGTCTCTTCTCTGGCGGTGGGAATCCGTCCTCTTTGATCTTTTTAACCTACCTGTCTAACTTCTGTGTGGATCCTTATTTTCAAGTATATGTAAACTGCAGCTATATTTGCTCAGGGGTGGTGACAGTGGTTGGCAGTGTTGTTTTTTTCCTGATTTAGCCTGTAGGCAGAAAAAAATTGCTTACAGTGTAAATGTCCTGTCTGATGGAAGTGGGTGCAAGCAGGGTATTCCCTGTAAAGCCATCCTGACTGTAGGGTTTGTTCCCCACTCTGCACTTGTTTTTGGTTAATGTGGTATTAGGGATGTTATCTTTTGGCTCCTTCCTTCAGGAGAGGATTTAAGGTAGGACATGATACTGACCTATGCAGCTCGGTGACTGAGGTGTGGTTCTCTCAGTGTACAGCAGACTGGGTTTGCTTGCTGATGGGTGATACCTTTTTGTCAGTTCTGGGAGTATCTTGCTTGCTGAAGATTAAAAAAAAAATCTACAAACATTAGATAACTTTTAGACGTAGCTAGGGAGGGAAGTGCTGGAATAATGAAATGGACACTTGGTACAGTGCTTTGCTATGTATGTTTCATGTATCTGAGTTTAAATTCAGAGTAATGTAATGCCAACTCCAGCAGACTTTCTACTGGATGTCATAAGATGACAGATTTCTGATTTTTAAAATGTCAAAACCATAAATCATTAGTTTGCTAAGATTGCACTAGCAAGCTATTAAAGAATATGGCAGTATTTACTGTAGATAAATGCAAATTTAAAAAGGTTCTCTGTATCGTGGTTTAAATGATTTATTTGCTTTCAATGCACGTATGAATCTGATGTGATGTAAAGATTTAGGATATTTCATTTCCTGTATGGAGCTACAAATTTGCATGTTATTAAACGATCTCTCCGAGTCATATCTTTCTTGTATGTCTTAAACAGTGTCATAAGATACGCTGGAAAAAGTTAATTAGAACAAAAGGAGATTTTAATGCTGTTAATACAGGTACTGGTAAGATGGGAATTTCAGCTGTATTTAGATACAGTCTGCAGTAATATCTATTAAAATATATAATACAAGTCAAACAAGGAAAACTACGTGTGTTGTAAACACACCTTTAGTCACTGTTTGGAGAGTGTTGAAATTGAGTCTTAAAATAGTTTGATTGGCAAAAAATCAACTTGGTAGTTTTGTTTCCTCAGGGATTTGAAATAAAGCTCAGTGGTGCAGCCTCCTCAGGAGCAAAGGGCTTCTATGCTCAGTGTTGTGTGTCAGACAAAATCTGGTAGGGAATCAGTTTTATCCTGTCTCCTGTTTTGCTACCAGAACTTTTCCAGTGGCTGCAGGTTTGCTGGGTATTATCCACTGTTTGGTCAGTGCCAGTGTGGGTCCCTGGGCCCCTGGCACTTGTGTTTTGTGTTCATGGCAATCTTTTTTGTATCAGCTGTCCTACCTCTTGATGGCTCAGTAAAGACTGGGAGAAGGGAAAAATTCCTTATACTGGACTTGTTTATGCCTTTCTTCTTTGGAATTTGTTGTTGAATTTCCAGAAGAGAAGACAGAGGCACTGTGCACGATGGTGTCACAGAATGACAGAATGGCTTGGTTGGAGGGGACCTTAAAGATCATCTAGCATGGAATGCTGTAGCCGTCTTGAGTTCAGGCATGGTGTTTTTAATGTGAGCTGTTTGTACTGAGATCATCTTTTAAATGGATACCAAGCTGGTAAAATAAATATAGGCTTTTTTCCCCCCCTCATTTGTTTGTGTAGGATAAAATCTGACTTTGCTAATAATTTCACTTGAAACTGGGGTTGCTCCCTTTATAAGATACTGAATTTCAGGTTTTGGTATGTACTTTAAAAAGTAGTTAGTAGCTCTTTCTAAAATAGATTAAAACCAAAAGGTATAAAATTTGTAAATCATAGTGCTGTTTCCCCAGCCTCTATGTTTAAAAGCGTTGTGTAGAGCTAATTCTTCCTTGAATTGCTCTGTTTTCACTGGGCCTTCAGCTGCATGCTGCAAACTGACCTAATCATGCTAGTGAACTAATGACATAAAAATGCTTGCAAGTAGAGTGAAAATACTAGATTATTAGCTAGGGTAAATAAAGAATCATTGGTTATAGCATAATTGTATTTTAAAATTGTTTGTTCCTTCCCCCCCCAACCTCATTCTTTCGGGAAGGAGAAACCCATCCACCAGATGGATGCTTCATATGTATCATACCTACATGGTCAAGAATTGTGCTTTTTTGCATTTGTTATGTTCGCTGAGAGAGTAATTTTCATGTATGCATTGCTAAGTGCATTTTAAATAAAAGTTTTAATGAATTGATGTATGTCTCAGATGAACTGGGTAGGAGATATTTGCCAGTAATTTCCTGGTTAAGTTGGGTAACTTCTTCTTTTGTGAAGTTGATGAAACTGGTTTTATAGAAGCCAGTGCTTAAATGTCAACTCTTTTGCTGATTTTTTATCCTGTCTTATTTCCTCAAGATACAGCTTTTTGTTCTTCATGGTGACGAAGCACGCTGATATGAGCTGTTGATAGAGGTGTGTGGAGGAGGAAGGGAATGATACAGTGCTGAGACACTGTATTAAAAATATGTAATTCTGGGCTAATGGTTTCAAACACAACATTAGGTGGCAGCAGTAGACTCTTAACACCTTGTTGGGTGCGTGTTGAATTTACATTTAGGCAGTTTTCCAAATGAGAGACAGACTTGAAGAAATTTTATTTTAATGCAAAACATTCATATTACATCCCTTTGAAGGGAAGCAATGAGAGTGGTTTTTCCCCGAGTGATCCAGCTTTGATCATAGTTAATAGCAGTGTTGAACAGAACCCCACAGAAGCATCAAGGTGAAAGTGGGTGCAGTGCTGCTGTGCAATGCCACTTTTGATACGCCTGGTTTAAAATGGACTTCTCATTTGCCAGGTAGATGAAGTTGTAGGCTTTGTTATGAACTTGGCAATAGGAGAGAAAGCAGCTAATTAAGGAGAATTTTTTTTTTTCTTCCTTTCTTACAATCCTTTTTCCTTTAGAGAGTAGATTAGTACTATTAGTATTCTTTCTTTGTAGTGCAGCTGTAGGGTAATGCTGCATGGGGGAGATTGGCAACTTCAGCCTGAGGTATCAGCAGGAAAAGTTTGTAATTTTACGCAAAAATTACCTGTTTTCTCTTTGATGTTGTTTTTTGGTTTTTTGGTTTGTTTGGGGGTTTTTTGGGTTGTTTCTGGTTTTGTTTGAAAATGGGAGAAACCAAGTCCAAAATTAGAGCAAGATTCAAGGGGAATCTTCTGCTTACAGAAGAGGTTGGAGCAGAATCTTTCCTTCTCTGAAAGAGTCACTGGTCACTTGCATGTTCATGGTCTCACTTACTTTAAACTTTGAGCCAAGGTACCAAAAGACCTTAAATCATCTGTGTCTTGCTGGAAGGTATCACCTCACCTTTCTTGAGTGGGTCTTCCCACAGTTCTTTGTATTTTCTCTAGTTTTTCTAGAGCATTATGTAACATTGATATAGCAGCAATACAGTGAAGAAAAAAGTTGACATCCAGGCTTTTTCTGCCCCTTTCTTGCCCTCCCTGTTAACCTCTCTGGGCCTGAGCTGTTTCACTGACTTGACGTTCATGGTAATATCACTATTTGATGTACTTATCCAAACTATTAACAGGCTTTCCTGACAAATCTTCTTAGGACTCAAATTTTAATGTTCTCACCTCCAGGTGTTGTGTTAGTGATGGAAAAGACTTCATGGAAAAGTGGGGGTCGAGGGGCAGAGAATGCACTACTGCAAATTAATATGTCTGAGTTACTCTTTCCCAATGTTTTTCCTCTTCTGTTTTGTAGAAGCCTTTCCAAATCACAACCATCTTTCTATCATATCTGGATTTGTATCATGGTGCTGACCGTTCCTGTTTATTGTGTGCCTTCAGGGAATTTGACCAAATTGGAATCACCCATGACCCTATGAGACACTTACCCTAAAGAGATTTTAATTCTTATACTTCCCGTATCTTTGGCATTAGTTTATGATGATTAATAAATTTCAATCAGTTAAATTCAAAGAGTTTCTGAATATGTGAGATGTATTTCTGAGTATGTGAAAGGGGATGGAGTCAGGGAGGTGGTTTATTTCGTTGGTGGAAGGTAAGAACAAATGTAGGCAAAGAATATTACAAACAGCCAGCTTTGTGGGTTCTTATTAAGCATAAACGTAAAAAATTTTCACTGAGATTCAACCAGCTTATTTGGTTGCATTTTTTTTTCTTCATGGAATAGATGTCCATACTCCTTGTTTTGGACACGCTAAAGAAACAATTCTGATATTACAAAATCATCATCTTGAGGGAAAGGGAGGTCACAGTTTGGCTAATAGTCCTTCCTCCTGGCTTTGGGGAACAAAGCAAGTACTTGATGTGTGGTTTATCTAACAACCAGAAGGATGATGAAGCTCTTTAGAAGTGAAGACTTTTTTTGGAGATTTGAGATAAAAATATGAAGATCCAGCCCTGTAGTTCTCCCAGGTAGAGCCAATTTAGCTTTTCCAGGAGAAATGCTGATTGTGGACTTCGTTTCTTCTTTTTGTGTTACAGGTAATTGAAAAAGTTTTTCTTGGGTTGTCTTGTAAGCTTTCTAAATATTTATCTGTTAGTGGGATAAATAATTTAAGTTAGATTAATAATCTAGATCATGTTCTTTCAGGAAGGTGGAGCTTGACTGTTTATTCTGAGGTATTTTCTGCGTGCAGTAGTTTGGTCGTTGCTTACCCAAACAGTGAACCATCTCTTTCATATCTCACGTCACTTCATTGCAAAGAAAGGTTAGGTGTGTTTAAATTGTCCTTCTTGGTTTTATTTAGAAGTGTTGTAGTGCTATTTTATACTAAAAATTAGTGCTACTATGTTGGCTTCTCATTAGTTTAATTTTCTAAGGGGGGGGGAAATACACTCTCTGCATGTGTATTTAAAAATTGCTGTATTCTCTCTGTTCTCAATCAGCTAAATGTAGAACCATTTTACTGAGAAGCTTGAGCTATTGGTTTAGTTTATGTATTTTTTTTGAAGGTGGATATAACTGGCAAAATCTAAAATTTGTGAAGATGTATTTGAATGCTGCCCTTTAAAACCATTCCTGTAAGCTTGTACTTAATTCTACATGCTGAAGAAAGAAAACGTTATGCCACCCTGTAGGTTGCTATAAAGATTGTTTATGCAGCTCAGCATAGGACTTAAAACACATTGAATTGGAGAATTTTGAAAAATGTACTGTGTGACACAGGAGACCAAATCATGCTAAAGTGCAAGGAAAGACTATACATCAGTTCAAAGGCTACATTATTCAAAAAAATACAACCATAAAAAAGGTAATAAGATTACATTCTCACACTTCATGGCTAGTAAGGTGCATTAAGCTGCTCAGATATTCATAACTTACTGTGACATTTGGGAAGATTACATTTTGCTGTGCACAGCCATTACTGCAGCTCAGATAATAACTAGCCAATGCATGGACCTGGATTATGATCCCTGTCATTGGAAACAAATTTGTGTTTTGAAGGTTGATCAGTTTCAAATCACCATTAGAAAGGGTTAATGTGAAATAGTGTGGGGTGTGTGTGCCTGTGTGTCTCTAAAGGGTGTGCATACATATTGTACATCAGCTGCACCCTGCCTTGGGTATTCTGCTTTCCCTGGCAATTTTTTTTGTCCTCACTTCCCTCACAGGAAGTGTTAAAATGGTAATTTTTTTTTTACCATAGCATATTATTCCTAGAACGTGCTTGCTGAAATGCTTGTGTTTGCAGATTAGATTGGAAACCTAATTTGACAGCTTCCTGGATGGGTGGGTTCTGATAATAGTGTGTGTAGCCAAAAATGAAAGATTGGTGGTGTAGACTATAGGGTGAAGGTAAGGTCACCTCCAGTAGCTGTATATGGTTTTGGTGTGATAATTGATGGCTGGCTGATAGTTAAAACCAAATGCATAAGGAGATGAATTTCTTGTTAAGAATTAGCAGGTGGTTTGTGGCTAGAATTTAACCTTCAGCTGTTCTGTCTCTACACAGAATACAGTATTTTCTTTGTTTCTTACTTTGATTTTAAGAAGAGCAGCTTCTTGAGGAATACCTCAGTTTTGTAGAGGATAAATTCAGTGTGAAATGAGGTTATTTATTTTACATTTTCTAATGTTCTGTTGGAGTTTGTTTTTTTTTTTGGGGGGGGGGGTGTATTTTTCTCTTTGCATTTGTTTTGAGGTAATTCTATGTTAATTTGTTCTGCCTAGCATACCCTACAGAGCTTTCTTGAGGTAGGCCTCTGCTCCACCTTTTTTTGGAAGGGGAAAACTAAAGCTTGGAGAGTGGTAATGATTTGATAGATTTGTTTGAGTTGACAGTGTGAGTTGATATAGAGAAGCTGGGAATATAACTCAAGTCACCCCATTCAGTTCTTGCTGTTTCCCGAGATATTATGGAAGCATCTGATAGTAAATTGCATAATTATTTTTCATGACCCAGAGGGGAGAAAATGGAAAAGTGTAAATTAGTGTTTAGAAATTGTTGCCATGAGACATTGTCTATTCTGTCATAAAAGCAGTAACTTTCTCTGCTTCCTGTGGTGTTTGGCATTAGTGATTTATGCCCAGAAGTCCAAAGATTGCTTCTTCAAAGTGACAAGGTTTAGACACTTGAGGAAAATGTATGGTAATTTCAGTGGTTAATGAAGAGTGTATATTCTGTTGATCTTTGGATCCTGACTACCTGAGAGAAGCTGTTGGAGCTAATATGGAAGCAAGTTAGTATATGGGTTTTGGGGCAGTTTTGACATGGTGTGATTTTAGCAGGTGACAGTATTGAAGCTGTTAATGGTCAAAGCCTGTGAAAGGAACACCACGTAGGACAGAAATAATGACTTGTAGAAACTTGTAAAAGTGAGAATGAGCTGAAATATTTCTGGTCGTGAGTCCATTTTCATAATTTGAGTCAATGTTATCTGAATTCCTGTTTGCATGCTGGTATATAATGGGTATTTTGGTAAGCACGTTTTTAAGGTTTATACAACTCCAAAGTCCAAGAGAAGTTTAAAAAGTGGATGGAGGGAGTTCTTATAAAGGAGTTAACTTAGTATAATGCATTTTGCCTTCAGCTGGAATTTTTATTTTATTAAGTACACAAGTGAGAGTGGAGCAGGTTATTTCCTTCCCCCCTCCACCTCTTCTACACAGGCATATGTGGTTACTCAGTGTATGTTCAAACAAAACTTGCCTCTAGGAGACCTGAAATATTACAGGATCTAAGTGTTGTAGCCAAATCACAGTCAAAGGCTTGGAACAGTGCTGCTGTTCCACATTCCTTCAAATACAGTAAGCCTTTGCTTCCTTTGAGTACCTGGGACTGCTAATGAACCTGGCAGTTAATTCTTAACCGGCTTTAGTCAGTGTCTTAGGAATGTCTCTTAAGTGTTCATAAGTGGCAATATTTCTGATGTGCATCAGCTCCTTTTGGCTAGAATTTCCGTCTTAATGGAGATTTGTTAAGCACGTGTGAAGGAAAGCTTTTGGGGTCAGTCCAGGCCATTTAAGATATTTTGACTGCTTTGTTGTGCTCACCTGTTTTAGAACACTCACTTGGTGTATTCACTTTTCAGCTCTGTAAACTTGGGACATCTGTATCCTAAACTACCCAAATGTTTTTCTGCAGCAACTGTCTGATAGTAGGTGACACCTTAAGAGCACCTTTGTTACTCAACAGAACTTGAAACAGAAGAAAAATAAGAGGATACATTGATATTGGCCTCATTATTTTTTTTGCCTTGTATCTTTGATAGTTTTCTTCTCACAGAATTAATGGCTTTAGGCATGGAATAGTACTTTGATACAGTTGCCTTAAGCTTTTCTTCTTTTAAATACTTTTCTCTGAAAGCTCGTCGGGGGCCAGTTTGACTTGGAAATGAACTTTATCATCCAAGAAGGAGAGGGCATCACCTGCATGGTGGACTTACTGGATAAGTGTGACATCACCTGCCAGGCCGAGGTTTGGAGCATGTTTACAGCAATCCTGAAGAAAAGTATACGGAATCTCCAGGCCTGCACAGAAGTGGGGCTCGTGGAACAAGTGCTCAAGAGGATTGATAGAGCTGACAACATGATTGCAGGTACAGCTTCTCCCAGTGTGGGACCCAAACTGTGCTGCTTCTATGCAAAATCTCATGGACACAGTTATTAATTAGATGATAAAAATTTGACACTGCATTTTATTAAGCATTTACATTGCTGTTCTTTTTCCTTTTTAGATCTCTTAGTGGACATGCTGGGTGTGTTGGCTAGCTATAACCTGACAGTTCGAGAGCTGAAGTTATTCTTCAGCAAGCTGCAAGGAGAAAAAGGGAGATGGGTAAAAGAAAACACAAAACTGAAACAATTTTTGTTGTGTTGCTTATATTTTTCCTAATTTTCGCAAGTTAAGACTGTTCCATAAACTTCATGATAAACAAGTTTTGAATGTACCAAAAAATACAGGAAGCTTTCTTGTATTATATAAAGAATCTTTTTACCCGCAAGCAATTAAAATACAGAGAGTTGAATAGTGAAGTTACATTACTGCATTGGTCTTTTTGAACACCTGGGAATAATAAGGTGACTCTTAAGTGTTTTTATACACATGATTTTATTTTTTTGATTCCAGCTATGTGAAATTGAAGGAAAAAGGCTTAAATTTCTTTTAAGTCACAAGAGAGAAATAAATAAAAAATGCCTACATAGGCAGTTCTGCCTGCTCCCATTTTCACATTGCTGTACCTTACCGGAAGATTAAAATAATTTATCCAGTTAGGGAAGTAAGAATTCTGGCAGAAATTGAACTGAAGGAATTAAGTCCAAATGAAAAGTCTCGTTTCTGTGTGGAATAGAAAAGGACCTTTTTACAGCTGAGAAACCACCTTCCCTAAAGTGAAAACGTGTATGTTGTAGAGACCACCTGATAAAGTTTTCTTCAACACACAGTTGTTGTTTCACTGGACTTGGGAGCTGTTTTAACAATCATTTGACCTGCATTGAATTTTAATTCAGCTACTGTTATTTCTAAATACTCTGCCTAGTGCAGAGGAAAGGTAGCAGTGTCTCTGTTGACTTCAAATAATTTTTAAAGAGAGTATACCATATAAAAGCAAGTATGCACACATAATACAGCAAATTTTAAAAGGCCCTTTGAAATAAATAACTTTGGAGATCTTAACCTGCTTTAATAACAATATTCTAAACTTCATAATGGTTTAAACTTAGTAATTGAATATAGAGAATATATTTAACTGTAGGTGAATTAAAGTTATCTCTGTAACATTAACTTTTTCATTTCCTGTCTCCCTGCTATTTGCATTTAATTTCCTTTCCTTATTAAAGACCAAATACAGGGGAAAGCAAGAGAAAAATGCCACAGTTGGATTGCCAAGGAGTTGTACAACTCCATAAATCTTAAAATCAGCAGAACTGTAAAGATACCAAGTATTTTGCTACAACACAAATTACCTGGTCAAATTCTATAGCCCTACAGACATCTAAGCAGTTCTCAGCATTTCCTCCTCATTTTAAACTCAGGTTCTTGAAGCACTCCTTCACTGACTGCACTTTTGGTACATTTGAAATACTTGTAATGGATCATGCAGTGCTTAGTTTTCAGAGGGTAACTGTTTACAGCAGGGGGACAAAGGGCACTTTCAGGAAAATGTCAGGATTATAAAATTGTAGTTTAAAAATAGATCTGCCAGAGAGATATTGTGTGGTGAAAGACAACACAGAAAATTATCTTGTCACTAGGATGAGTATTTTCTGTTGTTCTGTTGTTGTGAGCTCATATACTTGATTTGGAATTTATAGTTGCAGAGTATTACAATAAAATCAGCAGGATATGGGTCGTGGAGAAGTGTTAAGTATTCACACTGAGCACTCAGTTTAGGTGCTCCAAACTGCGCTTGGGACTTGAATCTCTCTCCATGGACTTCTGTGAAAGTATAAACCAGATCAGTTTAATCTAATACATGATTGTAGTCCTGATGGAAATAATCCTTCTGCTGATCTTCCCTTTCTTTTTGCTGGGTATTCCCCATCTCCCTTGTGCTGGGACAGGTTTCACCCAGCTGCAATCCAGAACAGTTGTAAATAAAAATTGGTTTCATTTGTTTTCCCTAAATTAGTTTTCATCTGGATCAGTTTGCTTTCTTTAGCTTACTGCAAAATCATGCAGAGAGCTGATGGGAGTGACAGAGGCAGGAATCAATGATCAGAGTCAGTTTAGCTTATGCTGTGTGAGAGTGGCTCTGGCCTTCAAATCCTTACTGAAGTTACCAAATTAATTGTATTTCAGGGCACCTACTTTATATTTTGTGAAGGTATTCATGACTGTTAATGTTTTATTAGAAGTCCTCAGTGTCTTAGCAGGGTGTTATTTACCCATGTGCAATGTTTTAAAATGTGTTAGAATTTGCTTTTTGTGTGTATAGTCTTTTCTTTCTTACAGGTTTGTTTTATTTATTTACAAATGTAGTAATTCTCTTTGTCAGCCACCACATGCTGGAAAGTTATTGTCTGTGTTAAAACACATGCCTCAGAAGTATGGACCTGATGCCTTCTTCAACTTTCCAGGAAAAAGTGCTGCAGTATGTAGATATTTTAAGTTTCTTGTTTGTTTGTTCATTGTTCTATTAAGGCCTTTGGTTATTTTCATTTGTGGTGTTCTTTGTCTCATCTGTCATTGTCATAGAGTTTTAACCAAATTTTGTTTTCTGCCTGACACTTACACTAGTGCCTGAATAATCATGTTTATAATAGATGTGCAATATCACTACAGAAAGACAAATACTATTTCATAAAGAATGGATACAAATGAGGCTGCTTTTTTATATTTTGTAATTTTTTTTCAGACTGGTTCAGTTAAATCTTGTTGCAAGGAGAATATACCTGCTTTTCACTCTAGATGCTTATGAGAAATCTTTCAGAAAGTGTTGTTCCTACACGTTTATAGGCTGAATAATACTGAAAAGGATTAAATTTAGCAATGATTAGTCTTTTTGTAATTGTTCATGTGATTAAGTTTTGTGGTGTTCACTTGAAAAAGAACTTGAAACTAAATAGGCATTTGGAAAACCCTGTGCAGAATCTTCTGTTGGAATTCAAGTATGTCAACACTTTTGCTTCTACAATTGAAGAATGAAAAATTATGTTCAAAATTTCATGCTTAATTCAGAATAAGATTTGAATAAGATTTATCAGATGACTCTTGGCAGTTTTCTTCACATAAACCCATTAGCTTTCTGCCTTGGTGGCTTGAGATTGAATTTCACCAACTTGATGACATAATGAATTATTTTTTTGAATGGAAACTTTGGAGACTGAAAAATGCAGACTATTAGAAAAGTGCTCCTGCAGTTTTATCACATGCAGCAGAACTTGGCAATAGAGAGACATATTTTTGTTCATTTTGGTTATTCATGGTTTTGTATTTAACTTCTGGTTTGTATTTAACTTCTGTTAATTATGTTGAATGCTTGAACCATATGTTATGATATTGGGGTGCCTCAGTAACCTTTATGTGCATATTTTTATATATATTTAAATTAAGAAGTCTAAGAAATTATTTACTATAATTACTCTGTGATCCATTGTGAGTAAAGTCAAGTGATAGTGCTACCGGTTCCCAAGAGTTAGGTGCAAAGACAGGGAGACTGGTTAGTTGGCTGGTATAGAGAAGGATGTATAGCATTTTGTTTGGACAGGAGTAGCTGAATGGAGCATGGGAACATAATAGCATGTCTGGAGACACTTTGGTCCTTTGATGTTTTTTTATTCATTGGCATTGATCACCTGGACGGCATTGTTGATCAGAGGTTATGGCAATCTTAATTGAAGTGTGTATTGCAAACCTGTGCAGCAAACTAGTAGAAAGTTAATAGTAATGTTAAAAAAACTCAACCAAACAAAAAATGAAAAAAACTAAAACCCCAGCTGTTTGAAACAAAACAACTGTTTTGTTTGTGTTGCCACACTGTAACTCAAGGGCTTTTGCACTAACAAACACAATGCTTGATATGAAGATTTTGCCTGGTGGGGATTGTATTGTGTTTCTTTTGAGGAAGTTTATAATTCTGTCTTATTCTCACTGGAAGCCTACATAGATATGGATTTCAGGAGAGAAAATAATTTTTTAAGTGAAATGTGGACAGCTTTGCCTTTATGATCAGTTATTTTCCTGACTACCAGCACTATGTGAAAATGGATCTAATTATTCTGTCAGGTTACCATAAAACCAAACCAACCTGAATTTGCATTTCGAGAAGTCGTTATTCCATAAGGCTTTCACTAAAGGATTTAAGTTTTGAAGCATAGGTTACTATTAATAATCTTTTTTGAGATATAAAGGTCAGTTTTAAAATATTTAGGTTAATTAAATATTATATCAAGTACAAAGTGAACAGAAGTTAGGGCAGATTTTTTTCTTTAGTATAGAGAAACTGTACACATTTGCAGTGTATCTCTGTTTATCAGCATATATTTGTAGAGTGTATCTTAAGCTGCACACTTTTGTGTTTATCTTTCTCCATGAATTACTTTTTGCTTTCTTCAGGCTATTGCCTTACCTCCTATAGCCAAGTGGCCATACCAGAATGGATTTACTTTCCACACTTGGCTAAGAATGGATCCTGTAAATAATATTAATGTGGATAAGGATAAGCCTTATTTATATTGGTGAGTATTATGTAAAACTGTTATTGCTGATGTTCAGTTTCTATTAATTGTTCAATGATTTCTGCATCCATTTGTGTCTGTGCTGATTTTGTTCTGATTTGTCAGTTTTCGAACAAACAAAGGACTTGGTTATTCTGCTCACTTTGTTGGAGGCTGCTTGATTGTAACGTCCATAAAATCAAAGGGAAAAGGTTTCCAGCACTGTGTGAAATTTGATTTCAAGCCACAAAAGGTGAGTAAAAATAATAAAATCTTTCAAATAGGTTTCATGAATCCAAAATTGTAGTGTGGTGGTGTGTGGATGCTCAAAGGCAGGAGCAGAGGAATTTTCCAGCTGCTGAAGCATTTTGTTAAGTTTTTCTTTCTCATGCTTTAGCTGAAAAACAGTGAAAGATGGTTTTGTAAACTAATTCTCTATCTCTGCACCTGGGTTTTTTTTCCAGCTTTGTTTTGGTACTCTGGAAAAAATATTTTGAATGGGTGTTAGAGAACCTCAGCCAATCCATCTAGGGGGTGGCTGGTCAAGTGACCAATCATATAATGCTCTCTCACGTACAAAGATACATAACCTAGCGTGTAAATAATAAAATAATTCCTTTTCTGCTTGGATTTGGAGTGCATCATTTCTCACTGGTTCTTGGTAGAACAGCATTAGGGGTGTGTGTTGTAGCTGTTGATTAATCTGGTCTTTCTGTAGAAAAACAGTTACAGTGGAATAAACAAAACAAACTTGTGTTCTGAATCCTTACTTCTTTTTAATTTTACAACTAAAATATGAGCTGATTTTATTACTGGTGTTCAAGGCTGGCTTGTCTGTTACGTAGCGTTATGTGGTGTTGAACGTTCCCTTTTTCACTTAGATATCCTGCTGATGTTTCTGGAACAACTGGTGTAAACATCTTGTGGGAGGACAGGCTTCCTCAGGAATTCCTTATCAGTAATCCCTTGCTGTAAATATGGCTTCTGTTTGTGATAATTTGACATGCACAGCCTTTGAGAGGCTTTAGTCTGGAGCCATCCTTGCTCTTTGGAATGGCATTTGTAGTAGTTCATCATGCTAAGAGTAACCCAGTTTGGAACTTATTTACAGAGTGGTTTCAGTGTAGATTTGGTTCAGCATTGTCATAAAGATTTTTTGAGTTATATACCATAAATACCTTTTAAGCTTCTGTGTGGAAAAAAAGGCATATTATCCTTTGACAAAGCAATGTGAGAAAACTCACCAGTGACTTACTAATCTTTTCTACTTAAAATACATCTTTCAGTCGTAATTTAATTCATACAAAGAGTTGAATTTGTTCTCCCATGCCCCACTTGAATGCTTAAGCTACTCCTAAGTGTCTACAGAATTACAGAAACTGTTTTTTTATTGTTTAGTGGTACATGGTGACTATAGTGCACATCTATAACCGCTGGAAGAACAGCGAACTCCGGTGTTACGTGAACGGGGAACTGGCATCTTATGGGGAAATAACATGGTTTGTCAACACCAGTGATGTGAGTAATCCCTGCACACTAATGTCTGTAGCTGATCATCTTGATGGATTACATAGACATTCTTTGCCATTTTGTCCATAAACCTCCCCCATTTTATACATTTTTACAAAATTTTGAAATAAAAATAGTAACTTTCTGATAGAGGAGTAAGTTGTGCTTTTATACATGTGAAACTTGTTAAAATTTGTCTCTGCTGCGACAATCAAATACTTGTTAATGTAAAAATATTCCCTGATAAAATGCAGATTTTTTGCGTGATTTGCTTGTGTAGCATGGACTGAACCCTGATACTGGATTCTCTTTTCTGTTTTCAGACATTTGACAAATGTTTCCTGGGTTCTTCAGAAACAGCAGATGCCAATCGAGTGTTTTGTGGGCAGATGACATCTGTTTACCTTTTTAGTGAGGCTCTCAATGCTGCTCAGATCTTTGCCATTTATCAGCTTGGCCTGGGATATAAGGTACCTTAGAATTGACTTCTAAGTTTAATTCTGCTATGACTCCTTATGGTAGGTGGTAAGAATGTTGTGATACCTCTGTGTCCCAAAAAAAAATTTTATGGTGTAAGCTTTTTTATTAAACTCTTCCATGTTTCTTCAGTAAGCTTATGTACGGCCTTACAAGCTACAACTAAGCATTAATTCTGTTTCTTGATATCTTATTAAACAAAAAGAATGGTGCTCCTGTTTGCCTCTCAAAATTTCTGTGTTGGTGGTTGGCAGAGGGAGAACACAACTGTTATCTCTGGTTCACATTTTTGTTGAGGCTGAAAACTTTAGATCAAGTATGATGTATTTGTTTTAGAAATGTGGCTTTATAGTTGCTTGTTCTAGTGGGGTTTTGTTAATGTATGAAGTTAGTGCTGAGGATTAGTTTTGTTGCAGTGATTTATTATTTGTTTTGCCATAGCCTGAGGGGCACTAATTGAAGGCTGTTATTCCCCAGCAGCTGTACAAATATACGCTAAAAAAAGATGGTTCCTTTTCTATCTGCTCCTCAGTTATTAGTTCCTTCTGAGTGAACATTGCTGGCAGTCCTGCTGTTTCTGAGCTGATGTGGTTCTTTTACATTACCCACCATCTTGGCAATGACACTCTTCAGGGGCCAAAAAAATTCTGCCATTTTAATTGTGTAAAATTTACTTTGGGTCTTATGAGTCTTTGGTTTTTATGAGAACCTTTCTTTATGAAATGCTACTCGATTAAAGAAACAATGTTTTAATAATTTTTTTCAATAGTTGTTCTGGACTGTATCTTCAGTGTGCTTAATGTAATTTTTTTCTTCTTGCCTTCCTCAACCCTGCTTCCCAATTCAGGGAACGTTCAAGTTCAAGGCAGAAAGTGATCTCTTCCTCGATGAACATCACAAATTGTTGCTATATGATGGCAAACTCTCCAGTGCTATTGCTTTTATGTACAATCCAAGGGCTACAGATGCACAGCTGTGTCTAGAGTCATCCCCTAAGGATAACCCTTCTATTTTTGTTCATTCACCACATGCCCTCATGCTGCAGGTAAGTCAGCATTGTCATAGATTTGGAGGATACAAATGATTTCTGTCTGAAAACCTAAAATCCAGTTTTATAGGGATTTGGATAAGAGATAGAATTGCTTGTAGGTTGGGGTTTTTTGGGCTGGCCCTGCCCTTGTTTCTTGAACTAAAGAGGATGCCCAAAAATCCTAAGAAAAAGGCTTATTCTGTGAATAAATACAAATGCTGTATTAGCATTGAAAAAAAATCCTTCTTCCTCACTTCTCACATGTTCACTCCCCTACAGATGTTCCCTATCTCCCATCCTTTGCCCTGTTGATGTGAAATCCTTTTCTTCCCTGTGCTTTGAGTGCTACCTCCTGTAGATTCACATGAGGATCTACACTGTAGATCTGTACCTAAAGGTACCTGTATCTAAAGCAGTAGGTCAGGCATACTGGACATTTAGTGTGACTGTGGCAGTCAGTTTGTTCTTCTTGCTGTTTCTTTTTATTTGGTAATAGTACAGTTTTTATATTGAAGAAATAAAAGCTGTTTTTAAGGTACTTTTTATCGGTTTTTGAAGCAGGTTTCAATATTTCTTGTTTCTTCTTTGTCAGGATGTGAAAGCGGTCTTAACGCACTCAATCCAAAGTGCCCTGCACTCCATTGGAGGAGTGCAGGTGCTTTTCCCTCTCTTTGCACAGTTGGATTATAGGCAATATTCCTCAGACCACATTGACACAACTGTTTGGTGAGTGCATGAACTTACTGTGTCCTGGGCTTTGTTCCTTTGAAGTAAAGGAAATTGCTTTATCAAATGGCAGAGTAGTTTGCATTGTCTTGTGCAACAATGAATTCTATCTTACAACAGAAAGGTTACAGGCAGGACCTCAAAGTGATGTACTTGTTTGCATGAAATGTTCTGTGAAAGCTCACAGAGAATCAAAATGTACACAGATTTTATACTTGACAATGTGTGGTTGTTTGTGGTTTTTTTTTTTTGTTTGTTTGGTTTTGGTTTTTTTGGTTTTTTTGTGTAGCAGAATTATGGATAATTCTCTTGAGCTTATTCCTGTCATGAAGAGAATTCTGTCAGGAAGGCTTCAAGAGAAACTCCAGAAAGGATGAATTTTTCAGCTACATGAAGTCATTCCTTGGAATTTTTCTTCTTTTTTTTTTTAACCTTCAGATTTTTGGAAGATACTGTTACTTAGTGTTGCTGCTAGACTTTTCCTCTGGTTTGAGCTCTGTTTCAACTCCATCCAACTTCTGATCATCCAGGCACAGAAGCTGGTGGAGCTCCTAAGTTAGAGAGCAGCAGTAAAAGCAAAGGGATTGCTTTTTAGAATTCGGCTGTAATTTGCTCTGTTTCATTACATTTTTAGTTTCATGACTGTTTCAATATGATGCGTATCCATATTGTTGCTTAAAAGGAATGGTCACAATATTCCTTCAGCCCATTTCTTTGTGCCTGGTGTCTCCTGAGCTGGCTCAGGCTTGGGCATCTATGTGATAAGTCAGGGATTTGATTCAGTTGCAAATTGGCTCAGCAACACAGGGGTTTTCAACTGGTTAAATTCTTGATCCACAGGCACTAGTGCCTTGACAGGAATATTTCCTCTAGCAGCAGTACAACAGCAAAGCTGTGTCTAGAAAAATATCTGCTCATCTGATAGCATAAGAAACAGAATGGCAATTGTTACTGACTTTGCAGAAGTTTGTAAGTGAAATATGAAGAGAGAAGTGCAAACTTAACTGTTGCCTTTTTGCAAGAATTCAGAAGGATTTTGCTTTTGTATGGTTATCTCAGAATCCAGAATTCCAAGTTAGAAAAGCATGAATAAAATCAAGAAGTTTTCTGAAGCAAGCTTTCAAAATTTAGTCTTGCTTTTTGTTTTAAAAGTTCTGATTTGAACATTTGTGTAACATGTATCTCTGGGTTGTGTAGTGGAAGTGTTAATTTGGAAATACTTTGTCTTGTTGTAACCCTTTAAAACATTTTTGTTTACTAAACCATGTTTTCCAGTTCTACTTTACTGGCATTCATCATGGAGTTGTTGAAGAACTCTATTGCTATGCAAGAGCAGATGCTTTCCTGTAAAGGCTTCCTTGTGATAGGATACAGCCTGGAAAAGGTAAAGTAAATCTTTCTTGATGTCTTACATTAATGTTGAATTTTTTTTGAGATAAATACTTTTCCCAGACTGTTGCAGGGCTCTCCTTAGGCTGATCTTCTTTTGCAGTCTTCCAAAGCCCACATTTCCAGAGCTGTACTAGAACTTTGCCTTGCCTTCTCGAAATACCTGAGCAACTTACACAATGGGGTGCCCTTGCTGAAGCAGCTGTGTGATCATGTTCTCCTGAATCCTGCAATATGGATTCATATCCCAGCACAGGTAAAATTGCTTATTCTTATCAGTAAGGTATCTTACGGTGTATTGATTTGGGAGTGTTGAAACTAAGCCTAAGAATTATGGGTTCTGGCTATGCAACAGAAATCATCCAGGAATTGTTTCCAAGCTCTGCTTTGCTGCATATAGTTGTCAAGTTTTGCAGACTCCCAAGGTTTTCTGGGAGTTGGGAGACTTGCAGTGGTCTGCAGAACAGAGTTGTGACTTTTGACCCAGACTGAGAAGGAAGTTTGGATGGGTTAGTTGGCAAAAACTCAGCAATTTTTGAAGAGGAAATGATCTTGGGTGTCAGATTTTAAGTCTTAATATAAATTGACAGTGAGTATTTTTGTTTTGGTGAATCTCTGTTCTCTGAGAGTGAACAATTTTGATCAAAACTTGCCAGCTGAAACCTTTTTACCAGCACTGTACAGTTTCAGAAATATAATGAAATTTTTCATCCATTTGCAGAGGTTTTTAGACTAACCTATGCAGAGAAAAATCTATTTCTTTAAGATGTTTTGATAGATGAAATTTAGGAATTTAGTTGTCTGACATGCTGCAATTCAGGTGTGATGATTTTTGTTTTCCTGACTGGGTGTTGTAGGTTCAGCTGACCCTGTACACTTACCTGTCTACGGAGTTCATTGCCACTGTTAACATATATGGAGCAATCCGGCGGGTTGGGACAGTGCTTTTGGTCATGCACACCCTCAAGTATTATTACTGGGTGGTGAACCCTCAGGATCGCAGTGGAATAACTCCCAAGGGCATAGGTATGTACATGTATCTTGATTTTTACTCTCACAATCTGATGTTTGTTGTAAAAAAGTTTTGTATACAATGTTTAGAATAGAACCATACTTCAGTGTAGGTTTCGGGGGTTCTGGGGTCCAGGTCGGGACGGCCGGACGTAGACGGTGACAGATGGAGACAAGAGATCTCTATAGGCAGGTCTTGGGACACAGTCGGTTTATTGTAAAGGGCGTGGGTATTGGGGCACTGCTCAGAGCTGGTAGACTCAGCTCTGAGCAGGCCCAAGAGAGCAAGAGAGTGAACGGGTGAGAGAGAGAGTGTAAGAGCAAGAGTAAGAGCAAGAGTAGAAATGGAAGAGAGGAATAGAGAAGAGAGAATCAGAATGTCTGAAGTCCTGGTTACAATACAATAAATCATCTTCTGTACTGAATATTCTAATTGTCACTAACCAATCTAATACAAGATACAAATCCTATAGCATTTACATACAGCCTATAAGAGTTCTTATATTACCATAGAGTGTTACATCTTAACTTCTAAAAACTACTCTTCGGACCCCTTCTGCTGAGCTAGTAGGGTCTGCTCTGACCCTTGGACCTGCCTGCTAGCAGAGGGTATTGTTCAATCAAGAGGGGATTACTTCAGTGGCCATACCATTGTTTTCTAGTTGTTCAGTAACTAAGACCTGGTATTTCAAAAGTGGCTTTCATTTCGATGTTGCCTGTAGTTTTCATATTCCCAAAATCTTTTGTCAGGCAATCATATTTCCAAGGTTTTCCTGTTTCATCTTCCCCAACACTTCAGAAATCATTATCCTTCAGTGGGGTGGGTTCCCCATAATGGTGTGAGCAGTGGGCTTTTTTCCTTGAAAGATTTTTTTCACAACCTAACGGAAACTTTCTTTAGAAGTCATATCCTCTGTCATCAGACACCTATGTGAACTGATACTAGACAGAAATGGTAGGGTGTTGGAACTGTAGAGCTGTGCCTGGGAATATGGTCTCTCTCTTTAACGAAAGGCTCTGGAATTTCAGAGAGAGAAGTGGGTGATGGAAGAGAGCTAGAGGTACTAGGAGTGAGTGCTCCTTAGACGTGTCTGATTTCCTACCACCAACTTCTCAAAATGCTCAGCCCTTCCTCTTAGAGGCTTGTAAAGATTGTTTTGTAGTATTTCGCATCCTTTAAGAAGCAAAAGCGTGTGTGTTTTTTCCTTTCTTTGTGCAGACATGGATTTTCTTAGTTTCTTAACTCATTTATTGAGCCTGAGGCAAGTGGATGAGTAGGACAGTCTTAGTAATGCAGTTTAATGGCTTGTTTTGACTAGGCTGGTTTATACTGAAAATAACTGTTCTTAAACCAAATATGCCTGTGGGCCTGTACATTATAAAACCATACTCATATGATCACTTTCATTCTCTAAATGGTTTGCTTTTCTGTGATGATTAAGATCATAAGAACAGTGACCCTACAGGCAAATGTAAAAACTATCCCCCAAAATATATTTGCAACAGTTCGTTTGCTTTCTGTACCAAAGCTTTTACTTGACTTTGACACTTGGTTGCACCTGTTTTTTTAACCTTGCCTCTCCTGGGAACTACTGAGTGTTTGAGTATTTAAAATGTTTCTTTGAAAGTCTGCTTTACACAGGAATGGCAGAAGCCAGTCCATTTGACTTTGAGTTAACAAATTAAGTCATGTCTTTCAAGGTACTCTTTATATGTAGGATTGTAAGATTGCTTTTTGTGTATTTAGCCAGTGTATAATAATGGCATGTAGCTCTTCCTTTGAGCTTTAGCAGAACTTAAAAAGAACTGTAAACTGCAAAAATTGAAAATCTGGAAATTCTGACATAAAGTTCTCATATCAGTCTTATTCCTTGCATGAAGTTGGTTCATAGCACTACAAGGAAATTTTAAAATCATCAGAATTTAGAGGGGTTTAGGAAACTATTTAATAAAAGCCTCGGTGGAACCTCACTGATCAGGCATTTTGCTAATAAAAAGTGATAAAACACAGTACTGTTTTGTGGTCTGAAATAGTGAAATAGAGGGAGGGAAGACTTAGTTTTGTGCCTTCTTCACCAGAAAATGCCTTTTATTTTTCTTTTTGTGAAAATGCAGTCTATGCTAATAACATCTGTTAACTTGTATTTTATGTGTCTACTTTTCTTTTGTAGATGGTCCACGTCCTACTCAAAAAGAGATTTTATCCCTGCGAGCATTTTTGTTGATGTTCATTAAACAGCTTGTGATGAAGGTAGGATAGCTTTAAATTATGGTAGGATATTTAAGTTTTCTTTCATGAAGAAATGCCTAATGTGCTCTAAAAGTGTTGAATTTTGTAACAATAAATAAACAGAAAAGCCATGTAAGGTGCTTCTTTTTGTTGTGGCTCTTGCCACGGACAGCAGTGCTAAAGATGCATTTTTTTCCTCTTTTGAGCTGTTTTTATAAAAAGTGGAGCTGTTACTAGCTGAGAAATGTTTACTATTGGGGAAATAAGTATTTAATTTCTTGTTTTGTTTTTTTTTTTTAACATGAGCAGTATTACATACATCATAAGTGCTTAAAGACTAAAGAGAAACGTTCGATATTACATGCTGTAGGTCAGTGGGACAAAGGAGGATAAGAGACTATCAATAAGGTTCACAACTATTCCTTGGACATTAGAGGAATGTTGGAATTCAGCAGCTCTACTGTTTATAGGCTCTTCATGACCCTTTCCTATCATAAGTTTTGGTTTCTCTCTTTTCTCTCTTCTGTGGACTGACTTTTCTTATGTTTGAATCTACCTCCCTTTTCCACTCTTCCCCTGTGTTGCTGATGGACCCGTGAGCTCTGCACAGAGCAGTAACTACCAGAAGAGCTCTACTCTTGACTCTTTGACTCTTACTTTAAATTGGATATTCTGCAATTGAATTATCAGGAACGTTTTGTCTATCAAACTCTAAAAGACTTTCATTAAGTGTTAGAGTCTTCTTTTTTTTTTTTTTTTTTCAAATTTCTTAACAGAGATTTATAACTTGGACAGTTTTGGGTAGAGTTTCACCAGGTTTGTCATGGTTTAACCTCAGCCAGCAACTGAGTACCACACAGCCACTTGCTTACTCTCCCAGCAGAGGAATAGTGGGATCAGGGAGAGAGTCACAAGAGCAAAAGCTTGTTGTGAGCTGAGGTAAAGACAGTTTAACAGGGAAAGCAAAAGCCACATACACAAGGAAAGCAAAACAAGGAGTTCACTTCCTGCTTCCCATGGGCAAGCAGGTGCTCAGCCATCTCCAGGAGAGCCGGGTCCCATCACACAGGGCCCCATAACAGTGACTTGGGAAGAGAAATGTCACCTCTCCAAGTGTTTCCCCCTTCCTCCTTCTTCCCACTACTTTATATCCTGAGCATGATGTAACATGGTCTGGAATATCCCTTTGGTCAGTTGGGGTCACCCATCCGGGCTGTGTCTCCTCCCAGCCTCCCAGGCATTCCCAACTTCCTCGCCAGTGTGGCTGGTCCAAAAAGCAGAAAAGGCCTTGGCTCTGTGTAAACCCTGCTCAGCAATAACAAAAACATCTCTGTATTATCAACACAGTTTTCATCACAAATCCAAAACTTAAAAGTGAAGAAGTCTGCTTTTGCCTGTCCTCCTCCTGTTCTTAGAAACTGTTGGTTTTTATTTTATTTTCACAAAAAATACTTCAAGGTATAACTGGGCATAGGTGCTATAAAATATTGAGATTTCGTCAAAGTTGATAGCAACTGAAGAGGGGCTTCTCTAGTGGAAAATAAGAAGGAAACACAGATATGGGTATAGCTAAGAGGCTTATAATTAAACTTCTAGATCTGCTTTTGAGTCCTTTATGCTACCTCAGTTTAATTCTTCTATTAACAGGAAGCTCTGGGTTCAAATTGACTGTATCAATTAACATGTATTACTCTAACTATTTCATATACTATATTGCTATTTATCTTGTTTTTATGCCTCTGTTGAAATTGCCTTAAAACACTTTTATAGCATTCAGTGGGTGCTTTTGGGGGCAGGGGAACAGCTACCTTGCAACTATGAAGCTGTTACAGTATCAAGTGAAAGCAAATTTGTTGTGTGGTACTTGCTTTGTTATATAAATATTTCTTGAAATAATGCTTTTTTGGAAGCAGCACTTTTGTACTTGGAAGATGATACTTAAAACCTGTTTGTTTTTAAAGGACTATGGAATAAAAGAAGATGAATTGCAGGCTATCCTCAATTACCTGCTCACTATTCATGAGGTAATTTTTAATTTGGGGGATGTGTTTGTGAAGAGAGGCATACTAGTGCAGTTTGTGACCACCAAATGTTTGAATAATTTCAAATATAACCTCCTTCATGCCACAAGATGGCTCTGCAGAGGAAGTAGCAAGCATTGTCCAATTCTTTAGAGTAGTGTGCTGATATGCCAATATTCTTGCAGTGATTTAAGCACTATGTTCAATGTTAGATTGAAGTTCATTAAGCCAGTAAGTCAAAATGGTTTCTTATGTTGTTCTACAAACCAATTTACCAAGCAGAAAAACAGATGGTGAGACTGACTTTAAAAAAAAGTCAAAATCTTGTTTCAGGCTGCCTAAGTAATATTTTTTGTTTTGTTTTTCCTCTCCTTTTTATTTTGCTTCTTAAATAAAGCAATAAAATTGAAAACATGCATTAAGAAAATAAAGATGTATGTTAATGGCATCCAAGAGAAGCATATAAACTTAATTGGGAGAAAATGTTGGTTACCACTGATACATCTGCATCTTCATATTTTAGCACCAGGAAAAGGCACTTTATGCCAGATGCAACATCAAAGACAAGGGAAATGGGGACATAAATCTAACTGATCTCGTCTCTGTAAGGGTGCTTGAAATGGGTAAAATAAGGAATTAATTGAACTTTATTTCAAACAGTATAGATTTTTAAATTTTTTTATTTTGCTTACACCTATATTTTCCTTTTATTGTCTTTGCTGGTTACTACTACCTGGTAGTACCACAGTCAAGCAGTTCAACTTTATGTGGAGAAGTAAAAAATAGGACTCTTGGTAAAATCTAAGAGTGAACTAAAATAGCAGAAGCTTTATATAGTCTTCAGATGAGGATGTGATGTTTTAAATATCTTAGCAGTTTGCATACTGAAGTGTAAAAGATCCATGAATGCTGAATCCCACAATCTAACTGTGAATTCAGAAAAACATCAACAAAAAAAGTAAAATTTAGCTGTCTCATAAGGCTCACTCCTCAGTGATAGCATCTGTAATGTCAGCTGATAATATCAGGTGAACAGAGTAGTTCAGGAGGATATAAAACTGATTTTCTAATAAAGAATCAGAATATTTGTTCAGAAGTGTTGTACAGTGTTTTATTTGTGGGCTTTTTTTGTTTTAAAATAAACTTTCATTTTAATACTACAAAGCATGGGAAAAGACAGTTGCATTTTGTTATTTCTTCGGTTATTTTTAATTACGATGAACTTGGAACAAATTAATGGACTGTAGCTTAGAGTGCTTTAGACTAAAAGTATGGAAAACTTTACTGAGCAGCTTGAATTACCCATTTTAAATATCGTCTGTGGCAGGCGGTAGTATTTTTTTTTCATGGTTTGAACATTTCTGAGTAGAAACTTTTCATTAAACACCACCCTGTGCCCCAGAAAATGTGCAGCAGCTTATTTGTAGCTCCTGTGCAGGATAGGACTGGGAAATACACATGCAAACGGAGGAGCACGTGTGGAAGGAAGTAACATAGTCTAAATATCCATTGCCTGTCAAATCCTTACATCCCAGACACTGATACATCACTTTTCACCCTAAACAATTAAGTGTATTTTTTGTAATGTTTTCTCCTGCATTTGCGTTTTAGCGCTATAGCTCTTTTGATCCTGGCCAAAATGATTTGGTCCTTAGTTTATTATTAGTCTCCACATACTCTTGAAATATTTTGTAGTGGTTCTTTTAGCTGAAACAATGTTCCAGTGTACATGTTGTGAATTCAAATTTGTAACTTTTATTCAACAGGATGACAATCTAATGGATGTCTTGCAGTTGCTGGTTGCTCTGATGTCGGAGCATCCTGGTTCTATGATCCCTGCATTTGATCAGAGGAATGGATTACAGTAAGTTAGAATTTTCTAAGTGGGAAAAAGGAAATAGTGTTTTGACCGTATTGCTTGCAAGAATTCCCGTGAAATCTAAAAGGTTCTCGTCGGCATGTGTGTTGCAGTCTTAGACTCCTCATCTTGGGAGATTTTTGGGTCCAGGTGTTCATTCTGACAAGAGGTGCTGTTGGATTTATTATCAATGGGGTGGTTTTTTTTAATGTTTCCAAGCTGTCAGTCACACTTAAGCAGGGAGTGATCCGTTTCAGTCTGTGCATTGATGTCTTCATCTACTGGTGCTCAGTCTTCAGCCTCCCGTTCTTACAGATGTTTTAGAACTGGAAGGGGGCTGGCAAAAATTGATTCAGATATCTTCTGATCCTTGTTAGTTTTCTTTTCCTTTTTTTTTTCCTGTGGGACTTTTGCAGAAAAACTTCCTATTTGTTTAAAAGTAGCACTTTATGTAATGCATTGTTTGCAATCTTCTTCCCAACAAACAGAAAAATATAACACTATTGTGAGAGAAAAGTAGGAGAAGTAGCAAATTCTACGAGCACAAGTAGAAAATCTGCTAGAAGAGTTAAGTTATGACTCTGATTTTGTCTTGTGGCTCTCAGAGGGTGGTCACAGAGGGTGGTATTGAACTTTTCTAATTTAAAAGGAACCTGCCTGCACACAGTGGGGAAAAAATTGGTACAGGCAAACAAATGTGAGAACTATTCTTGAAGGATATGGGGAGTAGTAATTCTCTCACTGTGTAAAGGCAGAGTCTCATTTCATACATTTAGTTGCACCTATTGGTTAACCCCTGTTTATACATATATTTTTTCCAGTTGCCTTTTCTCAAGAGACTGCATTCAGGCATGTTTGTAATTGTTTTCTCCCCTTTTAGTGCTAGACTGATTTTTATTATTATATTTTTTTTACCCATTTTCATCAGATTTGATTTCATGTGTATGGTAATGTATTATGTATGGAAAACTAATAAAAACTCTAAATAGTAAAGTATTTGAATGTCATGTTGGATCTCCAATGCAGTCCATTTGGTTTTATTTAACAACTAGCAGTAGGTGCTTTCTTTTTTGTTAACAAGTATATGAGCAAGTCAGCATGAATAGTGAGTCCACAGTGAGAAATCACTTTGTTTTTCTGTCTCATTTGTTACACTCCTTGCTCCTGGGTTGTCTCCAGTCACTTTATGGATTGTTTGTATGCTTCTTGATACATCTACTTGTTGCAATTAAGGCATTATATTCTTGAAATTTAAAAATAATTTTCCAAAGCTCTATAAATATTTGGAGTTCTCTTAAAATTTTAAAGTAACCAATCATGTAGGAAAAAAAAAAAAGGAAATGCTTTTTCCCTATGCAATTAGGTAACCCTGATAGTGTTCTGTAAAGAAAAGCAGAGAAATGGATTCTATTGCTTGAATGGCCAGTGCATCATAGGTTTGCTTTTTTGTTTCCTTCTGTAGTTTCTGTGGTTGCAGCATTCTTCAGGATGAATTATTTGTAATAACTAACTGTTTTGTAGTCACCCTTAGGTTTTACCTTCAATTCTGGTATAGAACTAAGGTTTTTTTTTTTTTTTTTTTGTCTTAGTTCAGGTGTCCTGAGAATTATTTTTGGGTGTATAAAAATAAAGGTACATAACTCGTGATGAGTGCTCAGTTATGTATAGATAAGGCCTAAAAACTTGAAGTTCTTTGAACTCTTTAACACTTGCTGATCTAAAATGCCATGTTGTAACATGGAATATTTTTGGAAAGACTCTCCAGAATTGTTTAAATGGGGTAGGTTTTTTTCCTTCCCCCTGGTGAAGTGATCCAAATTTTTTCAAAAATTTTATCATTACGTATTTATGGTAAAGGATGAGTTCTGTGCCTTCTGTTCCAATATGATTTCATGGAACATTTGGAAATTAATGTTTTCTTTTTTCGAAGACAGCTTAGTAGTCCATGTAGATAAAGTTAAATCATATTTCACAGATTTAAAGATCTGTTGAATACTATGAACCACAGTCCAACTAGAATCAGATAGTGATGTGGCCCTAAGCACTTGACTGTCTAAAAAGTAAGTGATGAAATAAATTTGATGTAATTGATAAATACATTTAGATGTCTTAAATTTTTATGTGAGATTTACAAGGACCAAAACACTTCATTTTTTATTCTTCACATTGATAGAAGAGCAATGTATTTTTTCCATTTAGGGTGGTCTACAAGCTTTTAGCATCACAAAGTGAAGGCATCAGGGTGCAAGCTCTGAAAGTGATGGGATATTTCTTAAAGCATCTTGCTCCAAAGTAAGTACTGATTTGGGTCTTAAACTAAACCTCCCAAGAAAGGAAGGAGTAAAGGTAGGTTGTGACACATACATTCTATATGTTTATTTTGTGTATAAATGTATAAACACACATTTGTGGGTAAAGGGAGAAAAGCCATATTGGAGGTTGATCACTAAATAGGCTTCACTGAATAGGAGCTATTCTTCTTCAACTACCCCTCAGTCTATTTGTCATGAATATATTTTTGATATGGTGGAATTGCTTGTTATTGTCAGCTAGTGTCCAGGCATTTTGACTTCCTTATCAAGCTGATTTAATTGTTACTTGCAGTGTGACTTCCTGCTTTTCAAAGTGGCCCTTTTCCAGTGAAATCAATAGCAAGAATTAGACTGGTGAGATGGAACCCCCTGTTGCTGAGAATTAGGTTTAATATGTCTCAAGTTGACTGTGATAGTAGACAACTATTGAGATTGCTATCCGTGGTTGCATTTTTGAGTGGAATGAGGGCAAAAGTGTCATTTTCTCAGTGTTTATCAAGAAATCCCCAAGGCTGTGTTTCAGCTTTTTGGGCCCATGGGTGAGTGGACCTCATTTATGGAAGAAAGGTGGCTGCCTTCAGGGAATGACCTGTCCTTTCAGAATCTGAACACTTCCCCTTTTCCTTCACCAAAAGTGAAAGACTTAAGGAACAAACAAGAGCAATACCTTACCAGTGATTTTGTATTTCTTGAGGCACGTGTTTTAAATATTTTTCCCCTAAAGCAAATTGAATGCATAAGTTTATTTTATCTTTCTCTACCATTTTAGGAGAAAAGCTGAAGTCATGCTTGGACACGGATTGTTCTCTTTGTTGGCTGAGAGGCTGATGCTTCAGACAAGCTTATTCACCATGACCACATACAATGTCCTGTTTGAGGTAGGAATACACTGTAGTTGGAATCCAATCTTTCTAATTACTTGTAAGACATTGTTAGAAAATTGCTTACATATTTGTGCTGATATGTTCCAGATGACATTAAACCTTAGTGTGGTGCAGCTGAATGCTGCTTTTTTTCCCTCCCAGAGCTCACTGCTTAGGATTTACCCCCTCCTTAACTTGGTTATGCTCATTATGAACAATGCTAGATAATGAGTAACCTGTATGTCTCAAGCAGACGCTCATGTAGATGTGGAATTTTATTATAGCAATGATCTTGCCTTAGGATAATTGCTTTGGTTAGATTCACATTTATCTCCCAGTGTATTTTAAATAACAGTATGCACTTAAGAGAGAAACCAAAAAAAATAGTGGTTTATAGAGTACAGAGTTTTAGGAACAGGATGAAATAAATTATCAAGAAAGTGAGTGAGTGAGTGGGGAGTTTTTTGGGATGAGTTTTAGAATGATGGTGATTGTGCTGTATCCAACTCTTTTTCAGTAAGCTGTCTTCTGTACATTGATATGGCATCTTCTTCTTTCTTGCCAGATTCTGACTGAACAGATTTGCACTCAAGTAATACATAAACAACATCCTGACCCAGATTCAACAGTGAAGATACAAAATCCTCGTAAGAATGATACACATTTTTAAGTGCTACCTTAACAAAAGTCTGCTTTAAAAAATACCCCACCAATGAAAAAGCTTATCAATTACATCTACTAGTCTTCTAATCTCAGCTTTACATTTTTTTTCACACTAAAAGACAGATAACTTGTATTTAGTTGGAGTTATGTACAAAATATGTCTCAATAGCTTTTTGAAGGACATTTTATGTGTCTAAATGTGAATGTAGTTCATAACTCACCTTTTTTGGCTGTGCAGTCATGTTATGAAATGGTTTTTCAAGACTTGCATGCACAGGATACTTTGATTTAATAAATGTTAAGGTTCCAGCAAAATTCTGAATGCATTATTTATTGGTGTCAGATGAAATTACTTGAAATATGGAAACAGCTTTCATCTTAAATTACATTCAGTATGACAATGCTAGATGGAAAATTGGAGAAATGTATCTGCTCACTGTTTTGGTAAGCTTAGTTTATTGGACATATCTTGATATGAAACTTTAGATGTCTTTTGAACTTAGAGAAAATACTGATCTCCTTTCCTGAATTATATGCATTATTAATGTGCTCTGTATAATACAATGGGCTTATGGTAGCTTTGGGAGTTAACTTTTTTCCTGGAGAAATAACAGATTTTTCACTTTCATAGCTGCTTTGTCATTAAATGTAGGTCACAGTTGTGGGTTTGCTTCAGGTAGAAAGTGGGGGAAGAGGAAGGAAAGCAGAGCAGATATTGGAGAAAGAAATCTGGTTGCACTATGCTATTTGCCTTCTGGTAAATCTCTATGAAGCAAGAGATGTGAGCAGGTTTCTGTTGCTTTCTCCAAAGATTTTTGAAGTTGGCAGTCACTGCTGTGGTCAGTATAGACTATATAGAGACTGAGTTGAGTCTGAAATTACGTAGGTCTAGGAGGAAGAGTGACTTCCACAGTACCTTTTTTAGATCAGTAGTATTATCAAATAAGGAATTTCTCTTTAAGGAAGTTGTACAAGATGAACTGCAACTATCACAGTGACTGTGTTCGAATTGCACCCTAATTCATTTACAGAGGGGACTTCTTTTAGAGTAACAAGAGCAGTCACTGCCCCACTGCTTCAACAAGTGCAATGTACCCTCAGTTTTGACCTCCAAAATATACAGAAAACATGTGATCACAAGAGATAAAGTTTTGTATTGGGAAGGTTTTTTAAAACAGAAACTGTTAAGTTTAATTGGAAGTTGGTCACATTCACTGAAAATTTGGTATTATCAAGGTAGAGCAAAATCTGTGCATTTTTACCATACATTGATTTTCTGAAGGATGCTTTTTTTATGTGAACCTCATGTAAAAACGGTTCTGACAGCTTATCAATTGTCATGCAGCAATATTTGTGTTGCTTAAACATGATAATTCAATGAATTCAGTTTTCTTCAGCTGTAGAGGCCTGAAAATCCCCCCGATGGGCAACTAGGTTTGAGAACTATTGGAAGAAGGGATTTGTTTTAGTTAAACCTTCTTCTCCAATAGAGATGTGCTTTTTCTCAATATAAAACTTTTTTACGTGGTATCACTTTTCTTGTACAAACACTATTGAAAAAGGCCTTGTGTTTTATCCTATGCTTAGTCCTAATATTTTGTTACTTGTTTACTGTTTTACAGAGATTTTGAAGGTTATTGCAGTCCTGATCCGTAATTCCCCACAGTGTCCAGAAACTCTGGAGATTCGGCGAGCCTTCCTCTCGGATATGATTAAACTTTTTAATAACAGCAGAGAAAACAGGAGGTAAGATGGCTTGCTCTATGCTCAAGTGTACAAAACAAGTAACAAGGTCTCCTAGTAAATTAAACTCATGAGGCAGATACAGCTTCATTGCTGTTTCAGCAAATTCTGTACTCCAGCAAAGTCTTCAGTATGAAAAATTTAGGGAAGCTTGCATGTAGCAATTTTTTTAAGCGTGTTGAATTCTTGATTCTAAGATATATTTTAATACATGATTTAACAGCACGTGTGTGTTTTGTAGGAGTTTGTTGCAGTGCTCTGTCTGGCAGGAGTGGATGCTTTCCCTTTGTTGTTTTAATCCAAAGACTTCTGAGGAGCAGAAGATAACTGAGATGGTGTACACCATATTTCGGATTTTGCTGTACCATGCAATAAAATATGAGTGGGGTGGCTGGCGTGTGTGGGTGGACACACTGTCAATCACACATTCAAAGGTGAGTGTTTGAAATAGTTGGGAAATTTTGTTATGTTCTGTAATTAGATTTAGAACCTTTAAGTACTGCATCATACAGTGATACTGTATCATACAGATAACCTTGAAGTGAAGGTCAGTAATTAAATGAAAGCCCTGTGTTTTTACCTGTTACTGTCCATAACTTTGAAATATATGACAATTAAATGTTAATTTTGTTGTTTTAACACAAATATTTTTTGTTGTTGTTGCTCAAATTAGTTTATTCTGATACCGAAAATGAGATCAATCAAATTTCAGGAGCATTTCTGAAAAATTTTGGTGCTAGTTTTGCTTTTTAGTAGCAGCAGGAACACAAGGTGGCGCACCATAGCTATTGATAAACAAAAATACCTTTTAGTAACATCAAAAGGCTGTAAAACAAATGAGTAAAAAGCAAAGAAATCCAAGTTAGGGCAGATGCTTCAGCTGTTAAACTGTCATGGAATATGGGGTGAGAGTGCAAATCCTTGCAGTATGAATGAGACTATTACCCTTCGTTATTGTTCTGTCTGAATTTTGTTGTTGTTACAACCAGAGTTACATCATAAAAGTTATTAGTGGTTCTCTGAACAAGGCACAGTAGTACAAAAGGTATTTTATACTGCCTTATTCTGAGCAAAAGAGTGAGGCCAGTGTGGGCCTCAGAATTATTCTGGTTACCAGAATGTTTACTTAAAATGAATTAAATTATAAATTACCTGTTTCTAAATGTGTGCAATTTGGCAGTGGGAAAAGGACACCTGTGTGAATCCTAAAGATCACTTTATGATACTAAGGAATTTTTGGCATTTGTGAGGTCTTTGATTTTGCATGATTCTTTTTCCTCAAAAAAGGTCAGTCTCTGCAGACATCAAGAACCCTGTTATTTTGCAGCTCTGTTTATTGCATTCAGAGGTCGATGGTGGATTCTTGGGCTATGGGGAGACAATTGTAGAAATCTATGTAATAAGAGTGGGTGAAATAACTTTATTAAACAGTCACTTAGCTAAGTGGAATTCCGGTGCAAAGTGCCCAGGGCCACATTTTAACCCTGAGAGAGATCACATTTTAGGTGTTGGACCATTCTTAATATTGTTTTTTGTTGGCTCTGCAGTCTTCAAAAACCAGTTTCCTCCTTTTCCCCAAGATGCACAGGGCAGGGGTGGATTGTACAATGGCAAGCTGTGGCCAGAGTTAAGATCCCTAATGTACTTTTATATAAAACTGACATAATTTACCATTTGTGTGATTGCTGGGAATTACTGGGACCTGTCCCTGGGGAAAGATGGAGAGGTGAATGAAGGAAGACCACCTTTCTAGCTCTTACAGAGAGCTTTGGTGTCTCGAATTTAGAAATTAACTAGCACATTATCTTATAATCTATAGTTCTGCTCTTAGAGTCTTTTTGTAAGATAACGTAATGTTGGAAATCTCATTTAAACAGCATCTATGTCAAAAAGGATTTTTGGTCATTTTCTTCAGTGACTTAATGTGGTTAATCAATGATCTAGAGTTCCTAGAGAAAAAACCCAAGATTTTATTGGGATGCCATGGCCAAATATCAAGAACAAAACCCCACAGTTTTACAAAAGACCAAAAAAATCCATAGATATAGATAATGTGGGTTTGGTTTATTTATTTGTATTTTAAAGGCTGTATGCTTTTGTGCAATTCCGTAATGAAGGAGAAGATGACCTACTTCATTCTGTGTGTCTCATTTTTGGTTCCTGGCGTGCTGCTGTAGGGAGGTGTCCTTGGTTGTAGGAGTAACTCCCTGTAGGTTTTCCCCAAGTCTAGCTTTGTTGACTTTCTGGTCAATATATAAGATCTGTTTATTCTTTCAGCCTACTTCAGAGGAAGTTGAATGATGGCAAGGTTGGAAGTGTGTGAATGTGGGCAAAGTGTGGTGGTGGAATACTGAAGGACTCATAAAGGAGTTCAGTTTGTTTGGACATCAGTACTAATACTAGTTCCAGAAGCCTAAATGAGAATGTTTGAACAGAAAAAGCAGCCAGAAACTAACTTGACAGTATTGATATGAGTGATGATGCCATTACCAAGATTTTAAAATATCACCTTTATTATGTGCTTTCCATTTGAACTTTTTTTGTAAATAATACATACATTTCATGCAACTAGCCATATAAGACTAGATGATATTTCAGAGCTGCCTGTTAATTACATAAATTAGGATAAATCACAAAAAAGCTCTTGAAAATGTCCTTATAAATAGATAATTATAATGAATTTTTAATCCTGTTGATTTTACTTAACTTTAAATAGTCTTGTATCCTGTTATACCACTATTGAGATTCATAGAGATTCACACATAACCTGGTGTAGGCATAATTCAGTGGGCAAATTGTTCGATGCTAAGTGCATCTCAGATGTTTTTGATTTCTAGCATGCTTTCAAAGTAATGTGGGAATTACGGAAACAAAAATATTTCCTTAACATTGCTAAGAGAATAACCAATTTGGGTTTTTCCTGTTTCATCTCTAATTGTATTGGGTTACTGCTTATTTTTCCTTTTTACAACCCTCTGCGCTGTTGGTGCCACTAATTTATAACACCATTCTATGATAAAGAACTAGTACATAAAGGACCAGTGTTACAGAATTGGATAGGTTTTGCAGAGCTACACATCAAGATACATGCGGCTGCTATAAAAAGCCAAAGAAACTCAATTGCAATTTTATTGTCCAGTTTGATAGATTTCCTGCCACCTTTGTAGCAGGGAAGCTGTTTGTCACTGTAACCCTCTCCTCCAACAGCTGCACAGCGTTTTATAAGCAGCAGTGGCTTTTCCAGCATAATTGCACTGCATTGGCTTCCTTGCACTCAGAATTTAGAAAGTGTGTAGGTGTGTGCAACCTTTTTAAAGCCCAATTTCTTAGTATTACTCATGTACTTTGTTAATTTCCGTATTACTTTTTGATGCTTTCCAGATATTAAACCGTTGTATACAAAGGTGTTTAATCTGTTGCTTCTAGTTCAGTGAAAATATTAATGGAAAAATTAAATCACAGCTCCAGTTTGTTCTGACTGGCAAATGTTGAATTTGTGAAAGCATCTAAGAACGTCTGTTTTTTAAACATTTCAACCATGCTAACTGGGCCTTAGATTTTATCTGTCTAGTCCTGTTACTTTTTACAAAGGACCAATGATTTGGGGGTTAATAATAGGAAAAAAGTGAAGAATGGTGGACAGCTTTCCTTTTAACCTTTCAGCTTCCCCAAGTTTTAAAAGAATATAATTATTTATACCGTATAATACACTCCTAAATGATCTGAATGTTTTAAACTACTGGGAAGACTAACATCTGCTTATTTCAGGCCCTTAAACATATGTTACTACTTAAAAGTTGATTCATGTTACCTTTCTGCTAAAGAAAATAAATTCAGGTAAATAATGATTTTTGTTTTTAGTAGCTCAAGAAATTTTCAGTGAGTTAAGACTCAGAGATGTTAATATGTGTAAGCTACAGTTCTGTGGCTGTTTAAGTGGAAAAATTTTATTCACTGATCCGAATGAGAAGTATAATCTTAAAATGTTAGTAGTAGGACCTTAGAGGACAGTGTATTTCTAACTAATTGTCAGTTTTCAGTCTAAAGAAGTACAGTTGTTATAAACACTGTGAGTGCTAAGTAAATTTGTATATTCTTTCATGCCCTGCTTGTTTAATTTAAAAGCGGGGAAAAAGCCACCAGAGCATTTATGTGTGCCATGTTTGCCAGGTTTTCGTCACTGTCTGATGAGGGAAAACTGGCAAAAGCTGCAAAGATTAGGTGGTGGAGGAGTTAATATATGGTGGCAATTAAAAAACTAATTTGCAGAGAACGTGGCTCAGTAGTTTTGGGAGTAAGTAGTATTTTAAGTAGTTTTAGGAGGTAAGAGGCTGTTGGAATCTGAAGGCCAAATCCCACTGGCATTCAGGAGTTCCTTAGGACAGTTCTGTCGGTTTTTTATCCCTGTCATGAAGGCAGGAGGGTCTCCCACAGCAGAGATGTTCAACTCCAAGGAATTTTGAAGGCTTCAGGTATTCTTCAGTCCTCTGAAAAGTGTGTCTGCATTGCCCTCAGGGGAAGCAGATGTACCTGGCCCAGAGGGTCATTGTACCACTGCAGGTTTTTGGTTTTCACTTATGCCATGCCCAACATGTCAGTGAAGCAAAGCTGGGAGCAGGCTTGAAATTGTTAAATATTATGTTCATTCTTAGGGTGTAAATAGTTATTTTTCATAAATATTACTTACGCTGCATAGAAATGTTTCTCAGAGTGTCACCTGAGTTATGGAGAGCAGAAGGAGCTTGGAGACTGGAATGTGCAGCTTCCTTTAGAGCTGTGCACCCTCCAAGATATGTTGTGATGATGCAGTCCGTCACCTTTATGAGGTGTTTCCTTGTTACAGGTTCTTTTGTAGTAGGTATGTGGGAAGGCTTTTCTAAGCAATGCCTCCAGGGAGAAGAAAGTATTTTCATTGTTCAGCAGGCAGAGATGGGTACCAGTGATGGGCTCTTACAGCATGTGTGGTTAATGGGGAGCTCCTCCATCTCATGATTCACTTGGTTTGAGGGAGTGCAGTGTCATGAATAAAGCTGCAGGATGCTAGAATTTGAGTAATCCCAACTGAAAGAAATGGGGATAGAATAGAAAGGAGCAAGGTAAACTGAGAATTTACAAAGCAGGCAAAAAGCTTTATAAAACTGCAGAGAAGCCTTAAAAGAAGATTGTAAAAGACATTTGCTGCTAGGGGTCAGAGCTCTCAAAAAGAAGAATTCCAGAAACATTTGCAGTAGAGAGAACTGGTGCATAAAGAGGCAAGTAGCTCTGAAATAGCCTTCCTAAGTAAAGAAGACTTGAGGGGAGAGAGGATACTCATCTGAATGACTCGGTATAAAAATCATTGGAAGATGGGACCTGTGTCTACAGCCTCAAGAATTGTTAGTGGTTTTCTTTGCTGTTGCTGCAATTTGAAACAATCCTCCTCCTTACTTGCAGCTACCTCTGTTCATATTGTGGGGCCTGAATTAGGTCTCTAGGCCATTATTTGAAATGATGGATATGGAGTCTTTGCTGCAGGGCTGCCAACAATATAGGGAGATACTGGAAGAGGATGGCAGAAGTGAGCAGTGTGTAAGACCTGTCGCTAGGCATTGCAACAATGGGGTGATCAATGCTGAGTTTACTTACAGAATATTTTTGTTAATAGCTAAATATCAAATGTGTACAATGTAGGATTTAACAGTCCCTTGAACTGTAGGAATGGAGGCAGGGATTGAGATAGTGAGAAAATACATACCTTGAGACGATAATGTGTGTGCTCACGTCTTGCAATTTAAAGTCATTAAAAGCAGTAATTTCTTAAGTGAAAATGAGCTAATACATGTTTGATATGCAGTTTGAATTTACTCTTGTATGATAATGTAACAGTAAGCTATAACTTGACTTGATTTGAAAATAAAACGCTGCTAACATACATAAAATTCTCCCTCAGAGAAGCAAAGAATTATAAGAATTCATAAGAATTATGAATTATATTGACTAGTACTTGCTTTCTTATTCTAGAAATTGTTTTCTCAAGATGAGTGGAAAAAAAAAGCCAGAACTATTCACTATTTCACTACTTAGGTGAAAATGCAAGATACAGGAACATGAAACCATCTTGGCACAGTGGTTTCCCCCCACCTTGTACATCACTGAACATGCTTGCAGTGGAAGTTTAGACTCCTAGAAACCTCTCATATGTAGTGTCCTGCAAAGTATATTTTAACTTGTTTTCCTTAGCTTTCTTCTGTGAACCACTCAGAAACAGCCCAGAGATTCCTCAGGTCAGTGGGTTACAGACTGTAACTCAGTGTGTGGTGTACACAGTAACTTTGTATCTTTTACTTTGCTGAGTGGACAATTGGTTTTGATATCTCTGATAGTGGTGTCTCCTGTCTAAACAGGCCTGTTTGTGTTTGGAGATTGGATTACACTTTTGAACAGTTAGTGTTAGTAGAGGAGAAGTGGAAAAAGCAGGTCAGTAAAATCCTTGTTAAGATTTAAAATGCTGTGATGCTTTTTGGAATTATGAGGAGTTTATTAATTTATTATGAAGAGTTCATTTAAACCAGCACAGGAGCTGGTTTGCACTGAGCACAGTCTAGAAGGAAATAGCAATATATATAATTGTCTGTCTGGCAAGATATTCCCTTCCTCTCTCTACTCTATGAAATTGCCCACCTGAAAATGGAAAAAAGGCCAAAATCTTAACGAATAGTTAAAATATTTTCTCTCTATGTTCTTTAATGCAAATGTCAATCATCTTACCCTTTCTCATTGCCGTATGCTAATTTTTCTCCTTGGCAATTAGTAAATGTGGAATGTCAAATTAAGTTAAAATTAATGGCAGAGGCAAATGTTGCAGTTATTAGCTCACCAGTGTCTTCAACTGGTAGTGCATAGAGATGCATTCCAAACATTGCAGACAGCTATGGATTAACCATCAAATGATGGTGAAGATTAATGATTGGCCTTTTAGCTCACTAATTTAGAACAATTTCTGGTAATTAATTTTGTATTATCAGCTTTACAGTTGCAAATGCCTTAAGGAAAATAAAAAACTACGTATGTGCATTTAAGGTTCTTCAAGGTAGCAGTTGTCTTGTAAATTGTTGCGTGCTTGCAGATCCTAATGTTTAATCTTTAATACCTTTATATACTCAGTGCACTTGCTTTTAGTAATCATAATTTCCACTTCATTTTGCATTTTTGTTGATACTGATTTTGTTGACCTTAGGTGTTTTGTATGTATTGTTTGGCTTTGTGAACTTGTGTGCTTCATAAATGCCATGTCATGCAATAGAAATGTGGGGGAAGAATTGTCCAGCGCCTCCATTGTTGTACTACTATTTCTTGGTTTCCTGTCAAACCAAGTTACAGATTGATATAGTGATCAGAAGTGTTTATACAGCCTTGTTGAAAAGTTGGATTTTACAAAACAGAATTTCTTAAATTTGTATCATTTTGTTATATAGGAAATCCCCAATCAAAATGGATGTGGTCTCTCTAATTCTCTGCCTTGCTATTTTAGAGTTTGATTTAAAGGATATTATTTTAATACATTGTAACATGAGTTCTTGTTGATGTTTACAGTAAAAGTAGAAATTGCTATCCTTGTTAAGTGAATTTTGCGTTTTATTGGGGAGTGATGTTTTCCTTTAGTTCTGTACTGTCTAATTTTCTTTACCAGTGTTTCTCTCCTTACAGTTTCTTGCATTGTTCTGAAATCTGTGTATATTGTCATCAGATTTTGCTTGGATTTATTTGCCCATAAGTTTACATTACCCATCTGTGAAGACAAGTTGTCAGTATTGACTTTCTTGCTGGTCTTTGTTTCTTTTTCTTTTTAGTAGCAATTAAAAATCCTGCAATGCAGAGTTTCATTTTCAGTATTGCTCTAATGGCCTCCAAAGCATTGTCTGTTCCAGGTTTCAGATGAAATTGATTGTGAAATGGTATTGCATCCCTATACCCTACACTGTGTTTTTAAACGTTGACCACAGCTGGCTGGAAATGCAGAGGTGAAAGGCAGCCTTGGCTACGGTGACCATGAGATGGTGGAGTTCAGGATTCTGAGGGGAGGGAGGAGAGTAAAAGCAAGCTCACAATCCCGACTTATGGAGAACAGAATTTGACTTATTTTCTAGCAGGGTTGATTTAAGGCTGTGAATCAGATGATAAATTTGGCTGGTAAGGAAAAATCTGAAGCTGCAATAGGTTTTTGTAAGGAGGATGGGCTTGGTAGCACACTAGAAAAAAGCGTTATAGCAAAAGTGTAGGTCTCAGGTTGTACCAACTGAGATACAACTGACTGCCCATTTCTCCAAAAGTAGTTGCCAGCCCTATAGACTGTGTTCATGGAGTAGAAAGGGAAAGGCATAAACTTGGCAGCTTTTACTCCTGCATGTGAGTTTAATGAGATTTACACTAGAACGATGTGTGAAAATATGGATATTCACACTGTTAAATATTGTGCGGCAGTGTGCTTTCTGGGAAGTTTGTAGAAGTTTTGCTGAAATCAACCAATGACATTTTTATTTGTTAAATGTCTCTTTAGTGCTTGCTGGAACAAAGCTTTTTAGTAGTTTTGGAAATGGAGGAAGCAACAGGGAGAGAGGTAAGAGGGAAAGCTAGCTGGAGATGAGTTCAAGGTGTGAAGATTCCTTCTTCAGAAAAGTAATGATTAGACCTAAAGTAGCAGCTTTGCCTAATCATGTTTTGGAAAACAAGTGAAAAGTGGGCATCTTATTAGCATGATCTATTTTGTGTTGCCTTTGACATTCTGATTGTGGTACAATTCAGGAAGGAAGTATTTCTAAAGTAATAATATCCCCCACATGCTCTTTTTAGCAAAACCCTAGAATCAAAAAATTTATAGATCCATTGTGGCAGATGGATGAACTTTCAATCATTTGTAATCATTCACACTTCTTTTTTTTGTACATAACTGAATGAAAACTAGTACATGAAGACTTTGGTTTTTTTTAAACAAGAGGAGTGAGATATCCCAGTTCTATTTCTAGAGACTAAAGTTTCAATTAAATCAACTTTAATGAATAATATGCTTCAGGTTGTGTTAAAATAGTGCATTGCTCCTTCTTCAGAACTTTAATATACTTGATTGATAGGAGAAAATGGTATATTAAAAAGCTGATATTGACATCAGAACCTACCAAAAATACTTTTTATGTGCTTTCTTTGCTTATCTCTGATTTGTTAACTATCATGTGTGGTATCTTTTTAATCTGAAAAATTATTTCATTGTCTTCTCTGTGCCATCTTAAGGGAAAATATTCCTATTGACTAATCATCACTTTGAATAGCATGTACACGGAATTTTTAGATGGAATCCAAATGAATGAGCTGAGTATGTAAGAGAATAAGGAAATGTGTGTTTATATATTTAGTGGAACGCAGTACTCTGCTTTGCCTGTGGAAAATGTTTATGATACAGAAAATGATTTATTTAAAAAACCCCTCAGGTGGGGCTTATGTTGGGAAAATTTTGAGAACTGAGTTTACAGATAAATAAACACTTGTGTTATGGAAGATAAATCTAAATCCTAAATGGAAAGGTATGGATAAAATAAATTGAATAACACTGTAATAAAAATTTAAGTTGGTCTAGTGGTATTTTGTTTTTTTGTAACACACCTATTTATTTGGGCAAATGCCTTTTATCAGCGTGTATGTAAAGAATTTTTCTATCTGTAACCTTTTTTTATATACCTAGAAACAACAATAATTTTTTCAACTAAGGAGTAGAGAAGTCTTTTCACTTTAATTAGTTTGTGTAGATGTTCTCAGGCTGAGATGGGGTGAATAGCACTCACCAGAGGAAATGTCCCGTGGAGAACTTTAGGTGTCATTTGGGAATCCACACGATTTTGGCTTTGTTAGGTGCTCCTCTCTGCTCTGATTTTGTGAGATTGTACTTTTTACTGTAAAATTTCCAAGAGTTTATTTATCTTTGTGGATTTTTGAGCATACTCAAAATGATGTGAAAGCTCTGCTACTTGTCACAGCATCCCCCTTCACAAAAAAATTGAGGTTTTCAAATCTAATTAATTCTAATCTAATCTAATAATCTGATTCTGTGGATGTTATGCTTAGGATGTCCTTTGGATCAGTCTAGTTGGGGTTTTTTGCCACCGGATTTACTTTTTAAAATTTCTTTTAGCCAGGAATAACAGGCACACATAAGAAAAAACCTGTTCTCAGTTGAAATGATCTCCAGTGTGCAGGTTTTTTTAATGAAAAGGACAGTATCCAATATAAATTTGTGATTTGAACATTGACTTGGGTTTTGTTTTTCTTTTTTTTTTTTTTCCCAGAGAAAACAGGCATTAATATATAATTTCTAATGTCCTTTGAACTCTGTTCTTTTAGGTAACTTTTGAAATGCACAAAGAGAGTCTTTCTCAAATGTACAAGGAGTACCAAGGGAAAGGAGGTGAAGGGAGTGGAGTACATTCTTTGACTCCAATTAGAACAATCTCTGGGATTAGCAAAGAAACTGAAACCAAGGGAAAGCAACAATCTTTGGAGTTAAAAGAAGATGCTCCTGCTCCTTCCTGCGTTACTGATGGAGATACAGAGTGCAGAACTGAAAAAAAAGAGACAGAAAACTCATCAGATGGTGGCCAACAAACTCATTCAGGGTCTAATCATAAGGAGCAATCAGAGGGGGAGGATAGGGATACTACGCAGGATTTAAAAGCAGTGTCTTGTGTGGAGTTTTCTCCAGAACCAGAAACAGTGAAGCCCAGTGTCTCAGAAATCAGTAGTGGAATAGCTGAAGCAATTGAAGATTCTAGCAAAGCTGATGAGCTTGTGGAAGAAACAGTTGCTGTCGCTGCTGCTTCTTTAGCCATGCAAACTCCTGTGGAACGAGAAACTCGCACAAGTCCAGAAAAACTGGAAAAATCAGCCGTAGAGGTGGAAGATGAAGATGACTTTGTTGATTTGAAGGATGAAAGTAGTTTGCCTTTACCTTCAGAAGAGTTTGCAGAAAGGAACAAGGAATGTGGCTCTAATGAAAGCAAAGTGACAAAGCAGGAAGAAACAACAGAGAAGCAACCTGAATCTGTGCGTTTGAAATCTGAGGATACTGAAGGTGTGGATAAGAAGAAACAAGAACTGACTTTGCCAGAGACAGTGAGTTCTGCCATTCCAGAAGCAGGAACTCAGTCGGATTCAGCAGGAAAAAAGAAGCTGAAGGAAGGAAACATAGTTTCTAGTGAAACCAGAATGACTGTGGAAAATGCAAATGCACGTGTGGCAGAGCCTGCTGGAGCCTCTGACAAAAGAATTGCCAAGCTTGATGTTTCTAGTGTTGCATCAGATACAGAAAGACTGGAGCTGAAAGCTAACACATGTCTAGAAGCACCTCTGCCCCCCAGATCCATACCTGAGGTAAATTGTACCTGTCCTTCATCTGTCTAACTTAAAAATAAAAGGAAGTTGTTTTTTTATGAATTTTTTGAGAAAGTGTGCCCAAACATTTGGGGATTTTAATGTGTGTGAATTTTGTGAGTTATCTATAGAATACTTTTAACCCTGGGTTAAAATAGCCATAATTCTTATTAATTTGTGTACTGAGGAGTCTCCACGATTTTTGTATATCCACGTATGAATGCTGATATAAACTGAGTGCGTGGTTAGATGGACACTTAATCTTTTTTGTTTTAAACTATAAAAATTGATAGGTTTGTCACTACATCATGTCACTGTACCTTTTTTGTACAAGTATAAATTAAGACTGGGCTTCTGTTGTGTGCTGCAGTGCTCCACCCCTCTAGTCTTCAGTTTCTAATCCAGCTTTTCATGGTTAAATAGTCATGTCTCTGAGTACTTCCCTTCTGCAGAGATACCTCCTAATGGATGCTCTTCATTCTGCACCATTCTTCCTTAAAGGAGGAAAACCACTGTCAACAGCAACATATTCTCCCCCTGTGGTAAGGTTGGGTGGCTGCTTGTGAATGCCTAGACTGGCAGGTGTGGTAGTGCAGCTGTAGAGTAGTTTGTAGTTTTGGTATATCCATTAAATAGCATTTGTGTAATAGTTCTAGCTTTATTTGGAACCATGTACTCAGTCTGGACTTGCTGGATATCTGAAATCTCAAGTCTGTTAAATGCATTTCAGTGTCTACCATGGGAAGTAATAACCAGGGTGTGGTTTTTGTGTTTTATTTTCTGTTTTGTCTGCAAACTGTGCATTCAGCCCTCAAGGCAGCAGGTTTCCTCGGGACAAGAGCTGGCTGCTCCATCGGATGGGCAGAGGAGAGACACGAGGTCAACTGTGTTCCGTATTCCTGAGTTCAAGTGGTCACTGATGCACCAGCGCCTGCTCACAGACCTGCTCTTCTCCATAGAAACAGATATTCAGATGTGGAGAAGGTACATCCTGGGCTTTATATGGAGTGATCTAGACTGGGTTCATTTATAAGAGGCTCATTGACTTGGAGTTTTGGACATCTGGTGTTTTACTCATTATTCAGTAGCCTTACTTATTTTGTGACCTATACCAAGTTATTCTCAGGTTTTATTTTTAAGGTTCTTTACAGACATAAATGTGCACTGGCTCAGGACCTGTACACAGATTTGGACTGAAATCCTGGCTGCGTATAAGTCACTGGCAGTCTTGCTGTTGATTTTTATTCAACCAAGATTTTAGTTCTCCTAATGTGTGTAAGGGCCTGTGTCTTCTATTAGTATCTAAATGTGGATAAGAAAGATAATGTATCCAAAATAGTATTTCTTACTTCTGCATTTACACACACTGAGTTGCTGCTTTGATAGGTTCTGTGAATACAGAGATTTTAATTTGAAAATAAACTTCTAACAGGGATCTGGAATGTAATCATGAAGATCTTTGAAAACAGTGGTAGTTCTGTGATTCAATGTTAAGATTTAATAACTGAAAAGTGGTGTCTATTGGTAGCTTGTAGTAGTGAATGTCTATTTTAAATTGAACCATATAGCTGTAGTGACCTGATAAAAAGGAATATCAGGATGAAGAAATAGAGTATTTAAGTGATTCAGACAATTTAAACTGAGGTGAATTTTTGTCTGACTATAATTTTTAGAATGTGTTTTGGTTAACCTGTCAGGACATCATCAGATATAGCTCAAATATATTTCTAGTTTAGCTTCTATTTTGAAAAGTTTTTTTGTCTGAGTTTTTGTGCTTTGTTGATTTTTGATTTCTCTGAGAAATCCTTAGTATTTGCTTTAGTTTTCCAAAGATTTAAGTTCAAATCTAGTTTACAGTTCCAGGAGACTTTATTCCGCTTTCTGATACAGTGACTTTTGCTAGCAAGTAGTCATAGACCAGCAATCATTCTGGTGTTTTTAGCAACCTGTGATCTTGAGCAGTTTATGAACAGAAAGGAAATGTAGTTTTAGGTTTGGATTGAGATACATCAGTTGACCTTTACAGGTTGCTGCCCCACTGCTGTGTCTGTTTTAGTTTTGTGAAAACATAAATATGTTAAAATACCTCAGAAATAAAGCTCTACTCTGATTTTTTTTTTTTTTTTTATTTTTGGACAGCCATTCTACAAAAACTGTGATGGACTTTGTGAATAGCAGTGACAATGTGGTGTTTGTGCACAACACGATCCACCTCATCTCTCAAGTGATGGACAACATGATCATGGCCTGTGGTGGTATCTTGCCATTGCTTTCTGCTGCCACATCTGCTACTGTAAGAAATTCCATTTTTATTTGAAAATTCCTCACTTGTGGGAGGATGCCTTTCTTTATGGAGTGTATTGATTATTATAGCTGTCCTTTTGGGAAACAGGAAGTGTGTGTGGGATATTTCCACAGGCATCTCTTTCTTCCCTTTGCTCCCTCTGTGCTTTTGCTAAGGTAAATATGGGTGCTTGCCTTCTTTGCCTGAAGACATAACGAGGAGTTTCCTGGCTTTGTTGCCCCACAGTGGTCTGGAATGGGATTAAATCCCAATACTAATGATTGTTCCTAGAATATAAGTAATTATTACTTTTGAATGTGACTGGTAGTGGACTTCCAGCACACATGTTTCTTCATCTAGCTTGTAGGAATATTACCTTTGTGAAGAAGTAAATGGTGCTTTCAATTTTTCTCTGTGTAGCATGAATTGGAGAATATTGAGCCAACTCAAGGACTTTCAGTAGAAGCATCTTTAACATTTCTCCAGAGGTTAATCAACCTTGTGGATGTGTTAATTTTTGCAAGCTCTCTTGGTTTCACTGAAATTGAGTCTGAGAAAAATATGTCATCTGGAGGAATTCTGCGACAATGTCTTCGTCTGGGTAAGCAAATAAGACCACTTAATGAGCATAGGAGCTTGCAGTTACTAAATAGTTAGCAGCTGTTAGCTTTATTTTTTTTTCCTGTCCATTGTTTTGTTAAATCAAGATTAAATTTAGTCAGACATTAAGATCTTTTACAGTTTTACTGTATTATGCAGTGCAAATGTATTCTTCTTTAAAAGTTTAAATAAAGTAAGTTTGGTAGCCTGTTTTCATTTTATCCATGAGGCTATTTCTTTTGCCAAAGTTCCCCAAATAATCAAGGCTGGGAATACAGCAGCTTTAAGAAAAGTAATCTTGTACTATATTAAAAAAATGAACCTTTGCAGTACTTAGAAAAGAGATTTAACACTTGAAGGTCAGTATATGAAGGTATGGTGGAAACTAAAATGTAAATTTCTGAAGGATTCAAATTGGGCAGTAATTGAATCCAATTATTACAGTTTGTTTGCTTCAAATTGGATTGAAAGAAAATAGTCAGTTACCTAAAAAAGTAACAAATATTCTGAAAATGTGAACATATGAGATCATAGCAGGCTCCAGGTGGTTAATACCGGAGGAGAGTATTCATGCTTAGTTGCATGCTGTAAGACTTCTGTAATGAAAAGTTTAATTTGCATGAGTGCCAGAGCAGCTCAGAGCCTCAACAGTAACTAGCCTTCCTCTCCCTTTCTAGGCAATTAAAACTTTGTGCAGGTAGAACAAGATTTATGGGATGCAAACAGGTATAGAGGTGGGGTAGTTCTTTTTTCCTTTGAAAATAAATATTAGAAGATGAAACAGGCCGCAAATGTGCAGCTAAAAAAAAAGTTGTGTAACTCAGAGCATTTAGTCCAAGAGTAACAGAATATTTTGAAGCAAACGTTGCCATTTGTTTCACTAGTGTATCACTTGTCTTCTCCCTTGCAAGTCTGTGAAACTTAGCTGTCTTCGCCCCACCCACCCCGTGGTTGTATGCATGGTAAAATTGCAGGGAGGGATGCTCACTTGATCACCTTGAAGTATCCATTAGGTACAGCATATATGTTCTAATAGTTCAGCATTCGGTATTAGTTATAAATTATTAAAGAATTTTGAGCATTATTTTGCAACTCTCTAAAACTTATGGAGGCAAAATATTTTACTAATGTGTGTAAACTTTTTAGTTTTAAGTGGTAAACAGAATTGTACTGTACGTTTCTGTAAGGGAATATAGAACAATACTATTTCTCAGAATAACTCTTAACGTTTCTTTTCCCCTCAAGTATGTGCAGTAGCAGTAAGAAATTGCTTGGAGTGTCAGCAGCATGCACAGATGAAACCTATTGGTGACACTGGGAAGAACCAAAAAGCAGTGCAAGGCTTTATAGGATCAGGAAAGTCTGCAGCAAAGGCAAGTTTAAGACCACATTCAGAAACACAGAAGTTAATAATGATTACTCTGCACAGAGGGGTACGTTTTTAGATTTGTACGTGCATCACTGATACTTTAACAGACCTGAAGTGGGGTGGCACAAACACTGGAAATTAAATCTGTCACAAGAATCGGCCAGATTTTTTCTTCTTTAAAGATGAAATGCATAGCTGATCTTTGTGCTCTAGTTATGACAATATGATGTACAGTGGGCGATTGTACATGCTTAATGATTTCTGGTAGAATGCTTTTAAAACCAGGATCTTAAACAATTGGGATTTTTTTAATAGAGTCCAGTGGACATTGTGACAGGTGGCATTTCTCCAATACGGGACCATGACAGACTTCTGCAGGATATGGATATTAATCGCCTCCGAGCAGTCGTGTTCAGAGATATAGTAAGTAAATAATGTGCTTTTCTTTGGAGCTACATTTCTGCTTGTATCTGTTCGCTGAACGCTTCCTCTGTTTAACACAGTTTGGCTAAATTGGGTGTACAAAAAGGGAATACTGCTCACAGTAATTAGGAACTCGTAATACTCTACAGCTGTTGTAATGTTTGTGATGAGAAAGAGGGAGAGGTGAAACCCAACTGTCTCCTGATCTGGCTCTTTGTGTTGCTAAGAGTTGATTCTCTGGAATTCTGCCTACTGTATATTAAGTATGTTGTGTTTAGTACAGATATGTACATAGACAAGCTGTTTATGTATACTATGTATCATAAACATGTTTGTACTTTTTGAAAAATTCATGTTGTTCTAGCTAATTAGAAATTAGAGGTCATCTCTAATTCCTTGACTTCCTCTCAGAGGAACCAATTTGTGTGCGTGTGCTGTAAGTATGCATATGTTTTTTAGTCTTGAATTGACTAAAAATATCTTTGCCCTGTGTCAGCAACTTTATAGCTGATATTGAGGAAATTGAGATTGATTGCTTGGAAAAAACACCTCTGTAAGCAAATACAGCAGCTATAATGGCTGTGAGTCATTGGTGGCCACAAGCCTGGACACCACAACTTAGTTTACAATAATTGGACTTTTTAGCAAGTATAATGATTTATACAGTGACTTTTTTTTCTGTCCAGAAAAGTGAAGAATTTTGAGTTTTCTCTTTACAGTAATTAGATTGAAGCAAGCTTACTCCAACCCCTACTTCAGTATCAGTGTGCAAGAGAGTAACAAGAAGTGACTCTTCCATACTGGTGGCAATTAAAGTAATCCTAATGATTCCTTCAAGCACATTTTGTGAACCTTTTTCTTCAAAAAAAACCCCCACCAAAACAACACCCACCCACAACTTCTGCTTTTTTTGTGTATCCAATCCATCAGGCTCTCTGTTTCACAATAAATATAAAATGATGCAATAGCTCTGCTTTTTGGTTAAGCTGTTGAGCTGTGGGGAAAAAGTAGACTTAGAAAGGTCTGGTTTGGAATAGTTTTTGCCTGAGCTGTTTGCTCTTGCATCTAAGTGTTTTATTTGCATACAGTTTCTTACGTTATGTTCAGCACTTAGAACCAGGAGTGGCATAATTTGAATTTGAGTTCTATAGCAGGAACTCTGATGGAATCCACTTACCCACCAGTAGCAGTACTTACAGTGGTCCCTGGGCTTTATTTCAAGCAGTTCAACAAACACAGAAAAAATAAGGTGGTGCTGATTGACTGGATCACCACTTTATTAAGTACAGTGAGAAACTGTCCTGCGAAAATTCATCTAGCAAGAAAATTCTTTACAATCCTTACCATTGTAGGCAGCTTTCCTCAATCTCACCCTGTCATTGTTCTATGAAAGTTAAGGTTTTGGGTCAAGCCAAGGGGAAGATAGGTTGTTTTTTCAGTGCAATGGATAGGATCTACCTATGTTATCTGTTCTTAATAGACATAAACATCTCGCAGTATAGCTTTTTAAAGAGCTCTTCAAGGAATAAGGAGCTTTGATAGGCGCTACAATTGTGATAGAATGAGCTTTATAATGTAACTTAGTTTCTTGAACTGCTCAGAGGAAAAAATTGAATGTTACCTGAGCCCTGATGTAAATGAGGGGTAAAAAAAGTCCAAACATTCATTTTTTTACTGATTAGTCAGTGAGGATCCAAACGCTCCATTCTCCTGGGATCCCAAAGTGTATGAAGCTTTTCTTCCTTTGGTAGCCAAAAGGGACAGGCTTAGGCTGAATCGTAATGTCCAGTTTTGCCTCTGTTTCACTAGGAGCCACTGAGTGCTCTGGGGAGGAACCTGGCATAGTTCATATTAAGATTTGTTTTTAAGGTTTTCTTAAAATCTCTTCATAAAGTTACAGCTGTAATGCAAATGCATATTGTCAGTTCTTGTTTAGAGTATACGTAGTAGATTACATCCATCTGGACTATCTGATAATGAAATAAAACCTTAACACTGCTTCTGGAATTTGTTCCACTTTCTTCATTAATATGACACAGTCTTGTGGAGAATGCTCGCCTGGTTGTAAATGCTGTTAATATCTTGGCATTTTTGAGGAAATATAACAGAAGAAACACCGTTAAATAAAGGGGGCCTAGACCCTACACGAATTTGAAACATGTAGTCAAAACACACAACCTTAGCCGAAGTTAGCATATTTATAAATGAAAAATGAAAGGATTAGTGCCACTTGAATACAAGTGCTGTATTCCTTACCTTTATAGGTGAGACAAACTGTGACTAGAGAATATTGTTCTTCCATTGCTGATACATCAGCTTCCTCTTGGTCTGTTTATGGTAGTGCTGGGCATACTTCAAAGGAAAATAAACATGCTGCTGAAATTGTAATGGAAAAATCTGTGTGTGTCTCTTTTTTACAGGAGGATAGTAAACAGGCTCAGTTTTTGGCTTTGGCTGTTGTATATTTTATTTCTGTGCTCATGGTTTCGAAATACAGAGATATACTGGAACCCCCGAATGAAAGACGACCACCAAACCAAAGCCAGTCACTCAAGGAATCAGAAAATGAAAGTAATGAGACTCCTGCTGCAGGTGAACTGTTAATTATTTGGCCAAATTAAATAAGGTGGCTTAAAATGCTCTAGAAGTCTTCTTCAGGACAAATGGGGTGAATGCATCTCTGTTGATAATGACCTTAAAATGTGTTTTCTGTTCTTTTGGTGTGAACAGTTATGGAAAACCCATCTGCTGCTTTTGGTGCTTCAGCCTCCACTGAAGATTCAGAAGGTACAGCATCTCTGCAAAGAAGGGATTCTGGTCTTGGGGAGGAAGCAGCTCCAGCACAAACCAACCGTTCAGGAAGTGCTGCTGAAGCAGGACCTCTGAGTGTCAGTGCAGGCCCAGATGCAGTCAGTGAAGTCCTGTGCACACTCTCGTTAGAAGTCAATAAGTCTCAGGAGGGCGGAAGTGAGACAGGAACTGAAGAGAGTAAATCTGTGGCTTCTGTGCCAGCTGCAAAAAATGTCAATGTGAAGGACATCTTGAGAAGCTTGGTGAGCACACCAGCTGATGGGACTGCCGTGGATGCTGCTCTTCTGCCACCAACCTTCCTCGGAGTTCTTGGCAACGGAGCTGCTGAGCAGCCTGTGCAGTTCCATTCCTTTGACAGGTAATGTAACATGTGAAATACTTACAAATTTAATTTTACTTCAGGTATTTGTAAAGAACAGGAAAACCCACACTTCAGTTCACAAGAACTACTGAGTGTAGCACTGGCAGATGAGGACTACTGTGCATATTTAGTTGGCTTTAAAGAGCTCAAGAAATAAAACAGACATTAAATAACTTAAAATAATGATATGTAGATTAGCAGGTGTATTCATCACAAAGTTGTATCTACTCTCTGTTACTGTGGGCCTGCAAAAGAATACTTACTGGTTTACTAATAGTTACAAATGGATCAAAACCAATGGAGTAATTATCTGAGTGTCCTTCTACCTAGAGAATATTCCCATATTCATTTAGGAAATTAGATCTGTGTTCTGCCTTCTTCTGCCGAAGGCCTACTTTAAAAATTTTTCGTGACTTGTTCGGTAGAAGTATGCCTTTAGGCTGTTAGATTTATTTTGTTTGTTTCATTGTAATAAATTTCTACGTTTCTGAATACTCAAATGCTGCAGTGAATTCAAAAAGGAGATTTCCTGCTTTGTTGCTTTTTTTTCATTTTGGAATAAAGTCACTCTTTCCTGATAATAATTTTGGTGTCCCTCATATCACAGTCTCATTAGCTCCTTATACTTTCCCAGGCATAGTAAACAAAACTGTCTTTTATTGGACTTAGTGCCTTTTACCTCTTCAGGATTCCCAACAACTGCAAAGAAAACAAAAGAAAAGAATCCTGAAACCCTTGCATTCTTGCCTCTAGGAAAGCCTTGGTTGTTTCCAGAAATCCTGCAGTCAGTCTGGTGCAAGGGGATCTGTTGTTACCATATCAGTATCTGGTCCTCTGCTTATTCCCAAACTTCCTCTGGCTCTGATGTCTTTGCAGTCTGTGGCTGCCTTGTTCAAAATACCAGCTGAGCCAGGAAAGGAGTGCAGTGGTGCCAGGGGTGTGGGTGCAGCTGTCACAGCCTGTCTGCTCCACTCACACTGCCCTATCACTGGTGAGGGAAGAGACAAGTGGTGGTGTCTGGCCAGATGAGACACAGATGGGGTGTGCCAGCATTTGGCCCCTTGCTCTTGTCTCAAAGGAAATACTGTGTTCTCCTTGTGATGCTAAACAGGAGGACTTGTTCTGGGAGCATGAGGAGGATGGAGACAGAGGGGCAAATTGGTAGAAGGGGGACACTGAGTTAGAACTTGCCACGCCTCTCTCCCCACTGCTGCCCGAGTGCTTTTGGCACTTCCTCTTTGAGGCCTCTCATTGCTCTTTGCTGCAAGTGAGCAGTTGATGTCAAATAATATGATGTTTTAGTCTGTGAGTGGTGCTTTTTTATCATAAAATTCTCAGTATTCATTGCTTCATGGTTTCAGCCACACAAATAGCATTTGTCTGGCAATCTGGTACAGAAGTGGCTATTGCATTTATGAATTATTTTTTAGCTGTTGTTGACTCTAAAGGTTTGTGGAGCTTGTGCTGATTTGAATTGGTGTACAGAAGGTTAACTATACAGGAAGTAATTGGGCACTTGCAGCAGTGATGGCTGACATAGGTAGATGCCACCTACAAAACTTTCTTATCAGAGGAAGCTGTACAATCTAATTTGATAACGTGTACACTAATGAAATACTGAGCATTGATAGCAGCCCTTCAGTCACTTGCTGTTCTGTGTTCTTTTTCCCATATAGTTACGAAGTCACTCAAATAATAACCAAAGAACCCCCTTTTAAGCTGTGGTGTGTTTTATAAAGTGAGTTACTTAAAAGTTGAATTACTTGCTGTTCTGCCCTTTTACTTTTCCACTGCCCGATGGACACTGTTCTTTTTCCACCTCCAAAGTGCCAGTCATTTTTAACAACTCTTAACATTCTTTCACTTAACCTTGGGGCCTAATTATTGCATTGCTGCTGAAAGCAAGGTGATTTTATGAAGGAATATATACAGGGGAATGAAAAGGGATTGGAAGCAGTAAACAACACTGGGCTTCTGAATGGAAGAGCAGAGTTTTGTAGGGTTTATGTAGCTGTCTGGACTGCTCCACAGTGATAACTTGTGGGCATTACTTTCCAAAGGTTTTGTGTTTAGTAGGTGGGGCTAAATATATGAGGAAAAGGTTATGAAGTAGTATAAGATATTTTGTCCTTCAGCAGTTTCACGTGACCTCAGCGTGTCAGTGGCTCTCTGTTTCTAGGTGGATTGATTTTTCATTTCCTTGCTTTTGTGGGTATGTCTGGTAGACAAAAGTGTACTTAATGATGTAAAAGTCTTACCTCTAATCAATTATGGTCTGGTAGTGACACACACAATCTTGCATCTATGGTAAATATGTTGATATATGATAAAGTGTGTTGCTGACTAGCTAAAGTTAAAAAGAGAAAAGAACAGTGTGTGAAACATTTAAAGTTATGTAGACAGGCAGGTTTCATGGCCCCTTGCAGGTGACTGTATCTTTATGTAGTGAGACTGCTTAAAATACAAGTTTATGCTCTGAAATGACACCTAGTGACAACAGTAGGAAGGAATTGCGCCAGGGATAAAAAACCCCATGCTTTTTATAAGAAACTGGATTGGAGTTGGAAATACTAGCTCTTATCTCTGGGGTAGGCAAAAATACTAAGTTACATTGTGAAATTTTTTGGGGGAAAACAGACTTTGGGATGCTCTCTTCTGTGTCTGGTTTACATTTAATATTTTGTTTGATGGCCAGCACAAATTCTGTGAGGGTTTTTTTTTTGGGGGGTTTTTTTTTTTGGTTTTTTTTACTTTTTAAAGACACTTTGTTAAAAGTTGCTCCCATGTAGCAGTTTACCAGTGGGGTATCTCTGGGAATTTCAAAGCATCTCTCTGATCCTGCATTTATCTCAGGAATGCTGTGTCAGAAATCAAAACTCTCCTCATATCTTAAGGATTATCAACTTCCCAGCCATAGCTGGAGAGTATACAGTAACAGCTATGTGAGTGAAACCTTACTGAAAGGCTGCCAGGTTGCAAGCCTTTGCAAACAGCTAGGTGTATGTGTTCATTCCCATGCCAAAAATCCACTCCTTATCTTATGGGAAGATACAATCTTGTGATTAGTGGGTGCCAGGGGTTTATCATGATAAAGTTCAAGACTTGCATTGGCTTTTTCCCAAGATCCACAGGGACATGAATTAACGTTCCAATTTCAGTGTGTCCTAAACCAGCAGTTTTCTTATTTAGTAGTAATCGTGTAGGAAAAGAGGAGGGGACTAATGCAAGCAAATTCAAATAAAATGGAAATAAAAATAACCAAAGCTTGGGATAAAAAGTGAGATGACATTTCTCTTCAGTTAGTCTAATAAAACCCATAACCTATCACTTGCCATTTTTACTGTGCACTTTAAAATAAAACCCTGGTCTCTCCTGGCTTTTGCTGCTCTTTGTGGAAACATTCAATAACCATGTCATTATGGGAAGCTGATGCTGAGGGTTCAGAGGAATATAGGCTCTTAAATCATGATCTTGTACCACAGAGCTTAAATTTGCAGCTGTGCTGTAACTTTCAGAACAGATATGTTAATAAGCTTGTTTATCTTTTTGGAACATCGTCTGTTAGCTGCTTAGTTTGGCTCAGCCTGTGTTTACTCATTTGTCAGTCAGTGGTGTGCATATGCCTTTGTAGTGGTTGGTTGTGGTAATTTCAGTTAAATTTAATCCAAGTCCCTTTTTATATGGAATGGATACATCTTAGACTTTATTGATTTGGACCTCAAATGCAAAAAGAACAAACTATTTGTCGACAAGATTAAATCTTCCAGGTGTAGACAGAGACAGACTATGAGAATGGGGAATCTTTAGGTAAAGGCACATGTGCTCTGATGGAAAGCTCAGCTCTTTCAGCACACCAACAATTTGCATTCTGCAGCGGCCAAAGAGGCAAACCATTTGAAGTCTTCTCCCTGCCAAGCTGATTTTAAAGTTCTCTTGCAAAATTGATTGTATGCTCTCTATCATATCTTCTGTTCCTTTCCCTGCACCCTCTGATCTCTCATGGTTTTGAGAGTCTCTTATTCTTCCTTTCTCCTTGGGTATTTCAAGGGAGGCATAAGAGAATGGGTATTATCCACAGACAGCAGAGCCCATAGAAGGAGACTGACATGGCAGGCTGCTTTCCTGGCTTACAAAATAGAGGTAAAAATAAGTCTCTGATCCTCTTTATTGGTCTTTTGCTCCTTGCACAGGAGCCTTGCAGTGGCCATCGTTTTGGTAGCCTGGAACAAGGCTATTTTATTTTGATTTTGAATTAAAACCATTATCCCATAGGGGTACAGACAAACTGCCACCTGCATTGCTTTTTGGTGCTAAAAAAGAGAATGCTAAGAATTAAATCAATAAATTCTCATACGTCAAGAGGAATCAGAACTCATGTAAGTATTTTTAAATTACAGTGAGGTCATCAGTTTGGGCTGCCTCATGTTGTATTAGGGATTTTTGACTTGCACCCAAGGAAAATTTGTAACCTGAAATATATTTATAATGAAATGGGTACTTGCCAACTTCATGAAAAAGAAATTCTTGGGAAAACACTAAAATTTTAGGAGATGCAGATATTTTCTATCTTTTATGGAAACAGAAGAATCAGTGAACTGAAACCAGGGAAGGGTTCAATAAGTAAATCCTTATGGAATTTGGCAGAATAGATCATTATTGCATAAGCCTTTGTCTGTGATGGAAGTCAGTTTTCAGCTCAGTGGTCTGTGCTCATTCAGCAGTGAATAATTGTCTGCAACACGAAGACTTCTTACACTTCAGCATAATTGGGACTGATAACACACTGACCTTCTGGCTAAGTTGTATTTATGGTGGCTGGTTCTCACTATGCCTGGCCTATGTTTATCAGTTCCCCTACTGTAAATTCTTATTTTAAACCTTAAGTACTTGATTTTGAATGAAAGTAGGCAAACATCTAATACAGTTACGTAAATGAGGCAGCTAAAGTATCATTCTCACCATGGTGTTTGAGGTCTCCTTGAAAGAGACCTTAAGCATGTATTTTGTGCAGTTTTAAAATTTTATTTATCGTGTCGCTGAAACTTAATATAATGGATGTTTTAATATACAAACGTAACCCAAAAGTAGAATTTAATTGTTGGGGTAATGTGACTGTTAAGGAGTAAATGATGTTTTTTGCATTTCTGCCCCTGTGTGAGGTTGCTTAATATACGTATTCTGATAAAATCAATGCATGGTTATGGATTTTTAAAAAATATATTATTTTTGTAGATCTGAGGAAGTATACTATAAAGCAGCTTGTTGATGAATATTTTATTAATGTGTAGCAATATTTAACTTTTTCAAAAAACACCTATCACTTTAGCTACAGAAAAAGGATTGTCTTATCTGTGTACTCTTTAAAAGCAAGTGCCCTCTTTTTTAAGGGAAGTTGAAAGCACGTTAATTTTTAAGACAATTCTGACAAATTTACTTGATTTAATGATATGCTGAACACCTCATGTTTTCTACGTAGTTTGTTTGCTACTATATTTAAACTCAATTTTCCACTCTCTCGCATTCTTTATGCCAGTTACATTCATTTTTCTTATATTAGCATTTAAATAATCTGAAAAAATAACACAAAGGAACATTGGTAGCTAATGGAAAAATATTTCTTTTGAACAAAGTTGCAATTCCACCTAAGTATTCAAAGAAAATACCATTTTTACTACCCAAGGAAGGAAAAATGTAGGAATTTCAGAATGTAAATAAAGAAACATGACCGATGTTTATGCTTCAAAAATCTTAGTTTGCCTTTCCAGTATGTGGTAAATATGAATAATCTGTATGTGATTGCTGAGCTGTACTTTCATACCTTTGAAGAAGTCCTGGAAGTGGAAACTGCTAAAACAAATCCTGCAGCTGTAACATTGGTTGTTTGCCCTGTTGAAAGGGAAAACATCCATGACAATAAATATGACATAACCAATACAACATCAATGCACATCTAGGGAGTCAGTATGTCAGGATACTTGGATTGTTTTGGTTTGTGGTTCTTGAACTGCTTTAAGGATTTTTTTGCATCAGAAGGCAACGGCAACTGACCAGAAGACCAGGAACATTCACAATTTGGGGTTTTCTTGCATCATGTTTTTGAACAATATCCAGCACTTTTTTTGGCTGTGTGCATCAGATTGACACAGCTCTTGGAAGGGACCTTCTTTCCTCACCAGAAATACTGTTTATTTTATTTTGGCTCAAAAATAGGATTAATATCAGTTGATTTTGCAGATCACTATCTAAAATAAATTCTGTTCAGAAGTAGTCTGAGCTTTACCATGAGATGTTCAAAGCTTCTCTTTTCTTTCAAGGCTCCAAGGTCCAACAGGACCTTTTAATTGGTGAATTTGAAAAGTAGGTTTATTGAAGTCTTATTTAGCTAAAAGCTAGAACTTCTTTTTCAGTGGGATAAAGATCATATATCTCAGGGAAGTTTGTGAGAGTTGGTGTCTCTTGTTTGAAGTGTGTGGTGACTCTGGAATACGCAGGCACTTCCCTGTGTCCTGTTTATAAGGCAGCCTGTTCTCCTGTATTTCAAAGTCTGAAACCTGTGGTTATTCATTTTTATTCCTTGATTCAAAGCAAAAGGAATGATGTTGGGTAATTAACAAAAAAAAGCAGTAGCTGTACTTTGCAGCTGTGAATAGAATAAGTGCCACATTCCTGGTGCTGGTAATCAGAGTATCTTCCTTGTAGTGAGTGCCACTGCTAGATTATACTAGATTATCTAGTTTGCTATTATGCTAGGTTTTCACTGCTCAAAATTATATTGGAAGTGTTAGAATATAGTTCCTTTTTTATATACTTCATGGAAGGTTAGAGTAGCAGCTGCACGTGTATTCCCAAACTTGTACAGATTTGAAGGTGAGGAGGTAGACAGAAGATCTGAAAAGGCAGAAGGGGCTATTCTGGGCATTTATTGCTGTCTGTTGCAGCCCAGGGGGAAAAACCCAAAAAAGTCTTAATTCCTTTGCTTGAATGCACCTCTTCTTGGGTAGCGGATAACTTGCTGTAACTACTCCCTCAGTGCAGCTCCACTTGAGCACGCTGAAGGTCAGTGGGAGTTTGCAGGAAGGAATGATAATATACAGTGTTGTGCCAGAAGGCTGTTGTAGCTGGGGTTTCTTTTGTCTGCCCTCATTGCCGGCTGAAGATGAGCAGGGTTAAGGTAGCAGCTCTGTCTGCACACAGCCATCCTCGCTCCAGGCCAGGCATCCTTGCTCCCGTGCAGTTCCAGAGCCATCACTTGCCCTGTAAGGAGCTGCTTTTAGTAGTGCTAAAACTTACTGCTCTTCTAAAACTCCTTCTTGCTCCTTCCAGCATGTCATCTGAAATAAGTACTTTCTAATATTAACATCAGTCAAAATTCTGCCATGTACTTATTTTATTTTTTAAGGTGTGGTTCTGGCAGGTTCTTTATGACTTAAAATACCACCTATTTCGTAGTTCCTGGGGCTCTTAGTAGAGTCAGAGAGTAAAATCAGAACATTCATAGGCATTCAGAGGACACAGCCATTCTGATTTGATGTTTTGAGAGAATTCTGATTGACTATTAGCCCTGGAAACAGAAAGCTTTTCTAAAGGATTTGGTTTTACCCTCAAAGTAATTTGATGTTTTCCAATTTAAAATTAATTACATGAATTACATGTTTTTGAACAGATACACGGCCTGTGTGTGCACAGCTTCCATCTACATGTGCACTAAAATTTGTCATGAATCATTCTCCCATATCCAATATATCATATCCAATATAATTGTGCCTGTATTAGTTAGCAGCAAATGGTTGATTATTTCTGTGACTCAGTGGGTGTACAAAGAAATTTTTCCAGATCGTGCACCAAGGTCTTACAGAGTCCACCTGAATAGACACATATTTATAATGAGAAGTTATAAATTTTTGGGTTTAATATTATTGGTTAGTATTTCTTGAATTGGGTATCTATACAGTAAAAGGAAGTAAAATCTCTAAAGGAATACACCTGGGCTTTAGTGCTGACCTCTGAAAGTTGGAGAAATGTCCCAAAGTTTACTGTATGTGGGTGCATTTGTACTCAGTAAACTTGTACTCATTTCCCAACCCCTGCCAGGCTTTTGAAAGTGTGTTATAGAATAGTAGGAACAATTTCCAGGCAGTGAAAGTCACAAAATCTGGAATGAGAGATCTCCTTCTTACACCTGGGTGGTGCAAAATTAATTGGTAATGTGACAATAATTTAGAAAACGCTCTAAATATATGACTTATTTCTTAGTCCATTGTTCATGTTTCAGGGAAACAGACATGAACATATGAGCAAAATTCATGGTTTAGGCACAATATCTTGACTTGGGGCTCAGGTGTTGTTGCTTCTATTTTTTTAGTGACTAGTTAACATTAGCAGTCACCCTTATAATGATATGACATGTACTGCCTCCAAGTATGGTGCCTGCCTACTCTGGCCATTAAGGAGGGCTGATTTAATCAGTAACGTGGTCTAGCTTCTGTGACATCCTTTGACATCCTATGACTGAAGAAGAGAGTCAAACACAATCCTCCTTTCTCCATTCCAAGAAGGTCTGTTTTAGAAATATTTGACAGAACTTCTTTGGGTGTTCTCACACCTGAATTTAGGTCAAGTTTCTGAGTTACTTTATTTAGAAAATTAATATTTTAAAGCTATTAAGGGAATACTTTCCGTGTGTAGTTATATTACTGTCAACAAAAGATGTGATTAAATAAATTGAATGTTGAAGATTTTCGGCTTATGGTTAACACCAGGTAATTAAAAGTAAGCGCTGCAGTGGGAGTACATTATATATCAGCCGTACTCTTTACCTCATTAGCTGGGGTTTTGCATGTTTATGGAGCTAACTTGCAATTAAAAATGCCTTTAACGTATGCTTAACAAGGCCTTTTAGGTATTTGGAATGAAGTGCTACAATTTAATTGAAATTGGTATAGCATAAATACATGTCTTTGTAACACGTCAGATAAATTTCCATGCCTAATTCGTCACTTTGCATCTTTTCCTCTGATGTAGTCTTTAATGCTGACTATAAGGCCTGACATTTAACTTGTATAAAAGATGGAGGTTCTCTCTTAGCTCCAAGGAATGTTTTGATTTGTTGTGTAAATAAAACTTGATTGGCAAGATATACTTAAATTCATTTCTTAGCCGTATTTTTAAGATGTGTGAACATTTGTATGCACATGCAGACGTGTTAGGATGTTTTTAGCTATAGTATATCTTTCTTCAGTCTTCTGTTCTGCATTAGAATACCTGTAGTAGAAGACTGTCAAGGCAACCTTCAGTGTTGATAATTCACTTTGAAGTTTTCATTTTGAATACTGCAACATTTTTGTAAATAGTTGCCTGAAGTTTAAAGCCAAATCTTGGGCAAACTAAGGTGCAAAGAAAAGCCTAGTTGCTGAACCCTTACCCTGGTGATCTTCTAACTTTGTGCTTTTAGTCAGGGGTTTTGTGGAAGTGGATGAGATATTAAAGTGTACCATCAGTAGGGGTGAAATGTCCTTTAGGTTAAGGTGGCCTACAAAAGATGATGAAAAAGAAAAGAAGGGAAGCAAAGGAACTTCTGCAGGCCATGGAAGTGTAGGTGCTAGATGTATAAACAAGGATCACAGCAGTGTGAGCCTTCACGTACAGTATGATGTACTAACTTTTTGTCTTCACCTAGGAGTGTTGTTGTACCAACGAAGAAATCAAACATTTCCTCTACAGCTGCTATTGGTGTTCCTACAAACGCTGTCAGTGTGGTTTCTTCTTTAGATTCAGCCCAAGAACCAGATTTGTCAGGAGAATCTCCTGGTAAGTAAGGGTTAAATTAAACAACTTAAATACCAACACTTTCTCTGTTGCTTCTACTTCCATCACCATTCCCTCAGAATACAAATAAAATAAAGAAAAAAAATTTAAAAAGTAGTACTGTATTAGAAAAAAAACCCCCAATTTTGCAACAGATTCAACTGTCTGAGCAATATTTGTCTTAATTTCAAGATTTCTCACTGTTTTTATAGAGCAATCATCATGCTATATTAACTTGTATTTAGTATACTATGGTGTATTCTAAAGACTATTTTTTATTACAGATTAATAATGTAAAGTGTAAGCTTATTTATAAATTCTGGGGTGTTTGGCCAAGGATATATGTGTTAGTGCTAAGTAGAACTGGAAATTGTGTTTCCAATAGCTTTAGCCTGAGGTCAAATTCAGTGTTGATGCTCAACTAATTGCTTTGGACAGTTTTTTCAGTGGGGACAAAATTGAGTAGGTTGTTTATAAGCAAGTGTTCCTTTGAACCCTTGGTCTCTCCGGTTGTTCTGTGTGAGATAAATGATGTTTAACCTTAAATGCTGTGTCAAAGGCATGCTTTTCTACTTAGCCATGTTTGAATCACAAGGCTGTGTAGGATCTTTGTGCCCATGAAGTTTGACTTCAAGACTTAGAAGTGATTTGGATCTTAATCAAGGAAATCTCAAGCTATGCCTGATTATTGGTATTTTTTTCCAGTGTTTGAGTGTTTGAGTTTCTTGCTTCCTGGTTTTGTGAACTTACATCTAAACTGCAAGGACTGGGGAAAAAAATGTGGTCTGTTACCATGTCCTTTTGTACTCGTGTGTCTGGAAGGTATTTGTTCCCATCTTCAACTGCCCATTCCATTTCTTGGGAAAATCAGAAAGGGTTTGTTCCAGTCATTCTAAAGGAAAAGAAATATTGAAATATATGGTATTGATACATATTGAAATATAGTATGGTCTTCCTCTCTGTGAAAGGGAGAATCCATTTTGCCACCAAAACTGCAGGAGGTAGCATTATATTAGTGTAGGAATAATATTTGAAATAGGGGAATTAGCTGTATTTTGAAATGTCACAATTCTCTGGGGGAGGTTGGCTCTGAGCAGCTGATTTGTTTTAAAAATAATAAAACCTCACCTACATAGAAATTATTTAAAATAATTGCTAATTTGTTAACTTCTAACTGATTTACCCAGCTTAGTTGTGGGCTTAATTATAACAACTTCTGAAGTAAGTATTCACTTGCTTTTAATAAAAACAAAACAGATGAACATTGATTTTCAGATTTAGTCAATCTTTTAGGAACGTATGGAAGAAAAAAATTAGTGCTCCTGTGCCTGTAGAATGTATGAGAAATCCAGACAATAAACAATACTAATGTAGTTTGTAACTGTGTGACTTCCATCCTGTCTGGAAGTTTTGGCAAAAATTGGACATGTAATCTGAACTGATATGCATAAAAAGAAACTAATCAGGATTAAAAATAGACATGTTTAGACTGGCAGTATAATTAATTAAAAGAAAAAGTAAAGGGATAAATGAAATCATGCTTTAAACAGATTAAAACATGAGACTGTTTCTTTTTTCCCCTTTAAAATAATGGCATGGAAACAAAAATTTTGCAGAGTCGGAGTGGGTTACATCTAACGTTGCTCATGTAAATTGCACACATTTAAGTTTAAAATCAAATTCTCTATAAGGCCTTAATTTGTTTTTTATTAGAGGATGGAAGTAGCATTAAGCAAGCTTCCTATTAAACAAGAATGTAATTCATATAATTTTCCTCTGAGTTCAGATCACATATTCTTTCACTAGCTTTTATTTTCATGCGGCAGAGAATCAATACATTGTTCTCATTTTTCCAGCTAACACTTGTTATAAGTCTGTTTACTTTTGTAATTAAGAAAGAAATTAAATCTTTTTTATAAAAGCTGCTGAGATTGGGGGTTTATGTAGTGAATATAAACTTGGGGCTATTTCATGTTTGATATGAGGGCTGTTAAACATTATTGCTACATTTAAAAACAAATCTCATCTGGTTTTTTTTTTTAAGTGAGTTTTATATACATTTGTTTGATACATTTTAAAAACTGATAACATATATCACATACAATTATATATAGAGCTATAACTTATTTTAATATATATAATATATAGCATATAAGATATATGAACACATAGTGCTTTATGGTGAAGACTTGAGCAGATTTACTCCAAAACAGGGATGAAAGTGGTATGCAGACATTGAAATAGGATTAAATAGCAGGTGATAGTGTTCTAACAGTAATGTGTACAAACACTGAATTTGGGAGTAAGTGTTACATAGTATGTGATCATCCTCCACCTGTAGATGTGATGTCAGAACTGCTTTGTCAAGGTAGGATAGGTGTGGAAATACTAGTCTGTATGGTTCCAGATGCCTCCATTGCCATTTGTGTGTGCTCAGAATTCATCAGGCTCCTTCCCAATAATTTTTCCTGAGGTTTGCATCTGGCACGTAGCTCAAGGGTTGTGAGCGTCTCAGATATTTGAGGCTTAAGATGCTCCCAGGCTCATATCACGTGGATTGTGACATATCCTGGCCTACCAAATACAAAGTATTGTCAGGTTGGAAAGAGCCATCCAAGCTCACTCTGTTCCTCTGATACTTTGAAAGAGGTAAAAGGAAAAGAAAACATCTTTTGGCTTCAGACACTCCAGCCTTTTTGCAGAAGTTTCTTCACCTTTACTCATACAATCTGCAGAGTATTTCACAGCACAAAAAGCCTTTCCTGAACACAAATGTGCTCCTTGTTGTCTGAACTTTCCCATCCGTATGTTGCTGATGGCTGGTATTTGGGTTGTTGGTTTGCTGGGATCTTGGAAATGAATGGAGAAGATAAACCTGGTGGCCCATCTTGAGCTAATCATTCAATGCCTACTACAGAGGGTGGTATTGAACAAAAGAGCCTATTTGCTAGTAGTAATGTAAGAAGGAGGAATTCTCTGGAGTTGTTTCTTCCTTGGGTTGCCTCACAGGCAGAATGTGAGATGTGACGCAGAGATTTTACACATGCTGTGTTCAGGAAGGGCTACTGCTAAGACAAGACTAATATTTGGACAGGCAGGACTTGGCTGAGCTGCCTGAGCTATTGTGAACATGCCAGCGGGATGCCTGTATTTTTGTTTGTCAGTTAGTTTTCCTTTTAAGTGTTTCCATTACAGTCGCAATGTTCTGAAGTGGTGAGAATTTTTAAAAATGTTTTGCAGTTTGCACTCCCACTGTTTCCTCTGATGCTCTGAGTTTCTCTGTTTATGTACTCGAAGGATTTCACATGTGTTTTATTAGTGCTTCACTCCAAAGAATGCAGTCTTGAGGCTTTCACTATTCAGCTTCCAAGTGGTTGTTCAAATACAATTTTTATGAAGAGGGAGTATGAAAAGTCTGTGGGAAGCAGAAGTGAATTGTCTCTTGTTCTTACTGACATTCTGAATGTAGAAAACACTGAGAAGTTCCACTCAGTTTCTGTTGCCTGCCTTCTCCCCGTCCTACTTCAAGTTCTTTTGAGTTTCACTTGTTTTGCCTCTGAGCCACACAGAGTTAGTTACAGGATTTTTCCTTCCCTGGGCAGCTGTTCCCCAAATTGTGAAGTCATAAACAAGGCCATGTCAAAGGGTGAGGTGAAAAAGGAGGTGAATGCTTGGAAGAAACACAAGGATAAGCAGTAACAGTGGATAAAAACAGAGTTGTGACTCCTGAATTCTAGTCCAATACATAGTAAAATGTAAATTTTCTGCGACAGTTGGCTTGTTTTGCAAAGATGAATGGTATTCACTGATTTTTATACATAGGTGAAAATGAACTTGAAGTCATGCAATAAAATAAATTAGCAGGAGACAAGCTAAAGTAAGAAAAATGATCATGAAGTGTTACCATCAGTGCAGAGGTTGTTCAAGCAATTCACTGGATTATAGTAATTATTTCAAAGAGAATTCCAACTTAACAGTGACAGTAGTTGAAGTCTAGTTACCAAAGCAGAACGACACTTAAAAAAATCTCAGATTCTGATAATATGCATTGGAAATGCCTTGATACTGTGTCAGTATAAAAACTGTTTTAAAGCCACTTCTCTTAAGAGAAGTTTTCACCATTGTTTCATGAAATCTGTTTTGGTTTAGCCTACAGATGTGTTTATGTAACAGATCCCTTATATTAGCTTGTAAAACCTTTCATTGTAGTCTTGCATTGTGCACTTCCAGCCCCGGAAGTATTTTTGAATGAGCTCATTATTTTACTAGATACCTCTTCCACAAAGGCCACTGGTGCATTTATGTAGGGTGGGTCTGTTGTACAAAATTAAGAGGTATGGTTATTTAATTCAACTCTGGCTTTTTTTTATACCTCATCTCCATCCTCACAAAGTATTTCATCATGTACTGCTTGTGCGTTGCCAAGTGCACTTTGTAAGTGTCCATGCAAAAGCATGAGGATCTTGCACAAGGAGTTTTTTAACAATATTTTATTGCTCGAGACACTATTTGTTTAGACCCTTGGGGACCTTGAATAAACAATAAGGTTTCACTGTAAGGGTGCTAGACAGATGGTCTATTTGCATTTTCTTTTATGTTCTTGCAAATGTCTGTAAAACTGTCAGTTTGAAGGAGCCAGTTTATCAGTGAAAGGATAAGGAAGAGATAAGTCAGTTTAGTTCCACATGTTTGAAGTAGCTACTGCACTTACCCACATGTGTGTTGTGGATGAAAATATGCTACTGAAGTATTTTCATCATTTTCACTAAAAGCAGAAAAAAAGTATAATAAAAAGACACCTCTGAGTTAAATAAAGAAAAAAATGTACTTTCCACAAAACAAAATCTGCATGCAAAAATGTCTTTGTCTAATCCTATTGAAAAACGCCTGAAATTCTCAGCTGGGACAAATCTGAGATTCACCCCTTTTAGTGAAATGTATCTGAGTTTGGAATGTAGTTTTAGGTGTTGATAAGCATGAAGAAATTCAGACCATAAATATCCTTATGTAATCTTCAAAAAGAATATCAGTTTATATAGATGCCTGCCTTGTGCTTTGTTAAATTCAAATTATCAGTGCTTTTTCTGTTATGTCTATTTTTACAAGTTGATATTTACTTAAAATTTCATAGAGTTTTACATTTATACCTTATCTGTTTTGTGCAGTTTGTTTTTATTTCTAGAAGAAAAAATAATCATGTCCTGTGTTGTCAGTGATTTCCTTTACCTCCCACTCAAACTATTTTTACCAGTTTTGTTGAAAAAACGGAAAACCAAAAAACAACCCATCCCAATGAAATAAAACAAACAACAAAAAAGCCAAGTTATCCTCAACTGAGAGTATGTTTCTTTATTAGCCTCATGATGGCTATTATGCCCTCTCATTGTCCTTGCAGATGTTTCCCTTGATTTTATTTTTTCCCTAATTTTTCCTTCATTTAGCTTGCTGATGGCCTAAATATTGCGCAGAATTATTTTCATCTCGTTTAATTTTAAAACTCATGCTGTTATGCTGCACTATGAAGTCTTATTTTATCCTGATGAAGTGATCTATGCTTTAATAGGGTGGGATTTTAGTTGTATATACTATTGAGTTTGTACCCATACCCAATGAGTAGTGGATTACTGGTGACAGATTTTAAATGTGGTAAAAAGCACGTGAGCATTTCTGTATCAACACATTCTGCTTGAACAACCTGTGTGTTGAGAGAACTTTCTTACTTTGAAGGCTTTGTGTACCATTTCAGTTTGGTACTGTGTTGGACTACCCAGATCAGTGTGCTGGTTTCCCCCTATGGGCAGTGTGTGCCTGTAAATCCACTTCTGGGCATGTGGACTTTGGAGTATTTTTAAGTTAGAGGGACTTGTCAAATCAGAGTAGGAATGTTGGGCTTTAGGGAGAAAGCTGGGTATTCTAGTCAAATTATTTAAATACAAAGTTCATCATGACAAATGACATAGTTGTTTTAAAGTCTTAATTAAAAAAAAAAGGGGAGAAAATATTGTAGCTGTTAAGTATCTGACAACCAACCATTGAATCATGTGGCTTTGTTGCCTTGTGTGGGATTTGTTTTGTTTTTCGATGCAGGAGGCTCTGTTCTAATTTTCGGCACATCATTTGACAGCTTTTCCTTTGGGAATACCCAAAACATTTTTGGTGGTTTGACTGTGGAAAACTAGCTGTTATAAAAAAATGGAATTCTAACCATGAAAATATTGAGAACATTTAAAAAATCTTGCCATCACTGTTGAAACTTTCAGGAATATATATATTTGATTAGCCTTTATTAGATAAATTATTTAGGATACAGTGCCCAGAAGGTTCACATTTCACTTTGCTTTCAGCTAACACTTTGTTCACCACTTTCTGACCCTTCATTCTGTATGGCCCACTCACTTTCCTTCTATCATCCCCATACAACAGTGAGCATAAGAGCTTCAGGTTGAATTTATGAAAAGCCTAAATGAATCACATTCACAAAGATATCCTATGTCTGAAGAAAGAAAAAGAAGTAAGAGCAAAACTTTTAATGGTTTTGATATTACAGTTAATTTTATTAGTTTCTGTGCTGCCTTTGAAACAAGATTTGAGAAAACCACCTTCTCTGACAAAAGAAAACAAGAAAAACCTTCACCCACCAGAAACCCTTGATATTTCTTGGAGGAAGCTCTGTGTGGCAGAGTTTTGGAGCAGAAGTTTGAAATTTGACAGGAGAAATAAATTCACTATCTCAGGGATCTATCTTTGCCATCTCTTTCCAAATCAATTTCACTTTAGGCAAGTTGAAAATATCTGAAAAGTTGCAGTTGACACATTTTGGTAGATAGTTTTAAGGTCTAAGCAACTGATTTCCAGACAGGTTGCATTTAACTGAATTAACTAACTCCATTGTAGGTGGGACCATCAGGAATTATTCTCTAGTTATAGTTCTAAGAAGGGTCATGTCTTTGCTAAGGTAGATGTGAGAACTAAAATGATTAAAATCTCTTTTTTCATGCTTTTTTCCTTTTTTTTTTTTGTTTTTTTAAACTCCCCTCCTTTCCAGCCTCATAAAAATCTGAAACTGGCGAGGTGAGAGGAAAGAGAGTAGGACAGGGTCTCGGGGTGGAAAGAGATAGGATTGCAGATGGACTAGAAGCAGTCATGCTCCTGGGAAATGCACAGAAACCTGTCTGCTAAGATTCATTCCTCTCTATAGCTTGGAATGCAATGTAAGATTTGTGAGTCACCATTCCTATCCTGGCAGAAAATATCTGTGAAGTCTCTGGCTGTCTTGCTTGCCCCCTGTTCATCATTGCTAATACCAATCCATACTGCAGTATGGAGGTTGTATTTCTCTTTATATACTGAACAGCAGAATTTAGTATTTACAGATTCCTCCTGTGCTGATGAGAGCCATGTAGTGTCAATTTGACATAACACAACTGCTTCTTTTTTTTTCTCTAAGTGTAGGATACATAAATGACCCAGTCTTCCCTATCAACCTTTGAATAATTGATGTGGCAAAGTTAATAACTCATAAATGAGGTTATACCACTGCCATCATGCTAATGACACTGGCAGTGCAATGGAAAATTTTATCATATCTGCCTCTGTCAGAGTCCTAGTGTTGCAAAAATTTAAGCCAGGCTGTTGAAAATACCGACTCATTGTTTTCTGCGTGATTTTGATGCAAATAGTTATTTTAATTTTAGAATAAATATTAAGGGTTTGGTGCAAGTTACTTGAAATTAGATGAACACTTCCACTAACCAAAACAGATGGCTTTAAAACATTACCGTTTGGCTTTATATTATTATATATTAGTATTATTATATATATTCGCACATTACATGAATATTAAAGGTGTAAGACATTGTTTGTGTTTACTGCTGGGATTGTCAGTGTTACTAAATTTGTTCAGGATCATGGCTTATAAGACCAGAAGGGATCACTGCAGCCTAGTCTGACTTCCTTCACAAAACAAACTACAATGCTTCCTTGAATTACTTTCTGTTTGTGCCAAAGTAGCATTTAAAAAGCTTGCCATGGCATACCTGGTAATTATGAATGCAAATAAATAAGATTCTTATGGAAAAAAATGTTGGAGGTACAAAGAGGTGAAAGGGTTTCACCTAGTCCTCACACAACACTTGAAAACCATGCTTTCTCAGAGCTCGAGCTCAAGGCTTTAGTTGTTGGTCCGTTTTTCTAATCTCTGGAATGTTTTCTTATGTAATTTGTTTATTATTACTTTCTCTTGTAGGAAGGGGATCATCTAATTCAAAATTGCCATCTGTTCCTACAGTTTCTTCAGTGCCTGAGGATTCTGCCTCCAATATGAGGTAACTTCTCCAATTAATCAGAGCAGCTGTGCTGTGGCTCATGTTATTGATATTACAATTGATATCCTGATATCACATAACTTAAGAATGTTCTTTTGCTGATTTTCATAACTATGGAAGGTTTGGGAAAATACTGAGTGTTGGATTATTAATTCCTTCTTATACATGTATATCACTTAAACATTGTCAAAATCTATATTCCTTTTTACAAAATTTCAGTAACTCCCTTCTTTTGTTGCTAATCAAACGTATCTCTCTACTAGTATTACAGACAGGCTTGAGCATGCTTTGGAAAAAGCTGCCCCACTTCTGAGAGAGATTTTTGTGGATTTTGCTCCCTTTCTTTCTCGAACTCTTTTGGGCAGCCATGGGCAGGAGTTGCTGATAGAAGGTACAAGTAAGTTTCCATTTAAAAAAAGGGGGGAGGGTTTGTGTGCTTTATTTTACCTTGAAGACTCAAAATTTCTTTATTTAGAAGCTTTCTTCTTGCCTTCCCAAATGATGCTGTCCACTGGTGTTCACTGCTTTCTGTTCCTTCTGTCTTTAGCCCTCTGAGGTCATTGTCACTGCCTCCTCATCTTTGCCATCTCTGCTACCTCTTTGTGTCCATCTTCCTTGGTTTACCAACTCTCCCAGTAATTTGTCCTGTAGAAGCTGGTGTACAAAATGTGTTTTGTGAGCTTTAAGAGAAATTTTGGTGTCAGGGTCAGGTCACCACTTTGATACAAAGTACAGTATATAGTGTAGAGAGTTAGGTACAAACTTTTGACACTTTTACTGGGATGTTGTAGTAGAAGGGTTCTTGGGAACTATGTCAGTGGAGCATATTCTGGTCTGTCTCTTGCACATGAATCTGCTTCTGGCTTTTTGGTTTCTAACTGAAAGGGAGTCATACAGGTAAGAGGAATACCTTGTCAGTATGGAGAAGAATTCTCTGGCACGTCTTAGAAGATGAGGATTCATGTGCACAGCAGTGATCATGGCTCTTCCTGGTGGAAGATTGGCATGAAATGGCTGAGATTGAGATGATGAAGTTTTCTTTCTACTTGGCTTGAAATCGACGCTCAGTTCTTCAATGCAGATATTAATGTCCTCAATTTAAAAAATGGTGCATATTGGAACACTGAATTTAGCAGTGCAACACCAGTTTTTCAAGTTTCTCAAAATTTGGCTATGTCATATAAGTTGCTAACTGATTTTTAGAGTGAAATTTTCAAGTTTTGTCCAGTTGAAGAAGTGACAAGAAGAGCTTGTTGCAGCTTCCAGTGATAAGTACAGACGTGATAGAATCTCCTGGTCGCTTAACTTGAGCTGATCACTTGCACATGACCTGTATTTGCACTAACAGATCTAGTTTCTTCCTAGGGAATTAAAGTTCTTCTAAAAATATTTTTGAAACTACTCATTTCTTGTATTAGGGCAATCATCCTGTTTGTATGCTGAATATGAACATTGTCAGAAACACAGAGTATCAAACACTGCTAAGTGTTTTACTGAAGACTGCTGATATCAAAGCTGAGACTTCATTAAACTTCACAAATTAAAGTTAGTTTAGGAATTTAGCTTGCTTACCATTTGAGATAGGAAGAAATGGAAGGAAGAAGTGTATGAATTGCTTTCTGTGAGACTCAAAAAGATGGGTTTCTACTTTTGTAGGCATCCTTTTAGCTGATAAACATTTTAATGGAAGCTGCCCTGTGAACAAATTTATTTCATTCATTTAATAAGAAAAACCAGAAATGCAGTTTTTCTCAAAGATTTATTTTCTAGGGAAGTAAATATCCCATTTTAGTTACATTTTTTCTTCTCTGAAGAGAAAACATAATCTGGTTCAAAGTATTTTGACTGTAGTATAGTTATATGCATGGATAGATGAGTATTTCATAAATGGGGTGAGCAAGAAAAAGCAGGATAATGGTTAGGCATGTATGAACTGTCTGGACAAAAATAAACACACAAAACCAATTTTTGGGCCTAAACCCCAGTTATAGACAAACCCAAACCAAAATACGAATACAAGTAATAATACTCAAATTAGTTTATAAACAACCGAAAATATATAATAGGTTACTGCTTGCACTTCTGCTTAGGTTTAGTGTGGGGTTAAGGGTCAAAGTACTAATAAGAGTGTTTGGGATGTCTGCTGCCATGAAACAAAATGGAAACTTGATTGATAGCTGGGGGCTGAAAGGAGAACGCGCAATGGAGAAAGCAGAGGTCATAAAGCCATTTCCCTTCTCTGCATATATAATGACCCAATCCTTCGAGAAATAGCAAAATGTAGATACAGTGGATTAATATAACATATGTTAACCACACTTCTGATCATTTTGACATGCCAGTGTTTATGAAACCGTGAATAATAGGAGTAAGAATTAGTATTAGCGGCTTCTTTAAGATGGTAGGCACGGAATTTATGATTTCCCTCTCACATACGTACTTTTATTTTGTGCTGATAAAGTACAAAATTGAATGGAAGTGGCATGAAAGTTTCAGTGCTCTTTTGTTTGTCAAAATGCTTCTAATCTATTGCACTTCAGAATAGTTTGTGTTAATAGCTGGTGCCATTTAAGCATGCGTTTATGTATCCTGTTTTTTTCCTTTTGTAGGTCTTGTGTGCATGAAATCGAGCAGTTCAGTTGTGGAGCTGGTGATGCTCCTTTGCTCTCAGGTGAGATTTAAGTAACAATGTTTGAAATTGCTCTGTTTGAACACAATGGAAATTACAGATAAAATTTTACTTTAAGTTCATGTGTAATAGGTAAAAAGATAATGTTCAAGGCCTTTTGATTAAAAAAATGGTAGTAATTGTGTCTATTCAAGTGGGGTTTTGTTACCTTGCTCTTGAGCATTTACGTAACCTTGAAGATGGTGTGCCTACGTAATTCTGTGCTGTCATTTTTGTAAGATGAGATAAGATCAATAAAATATTAAAGAAACAGATTGATTTCTGCATCTTGACATGCTGAATCCTCTGGGATAAATAGAATTTTTCCTTTTGTGTAGAGGTTATGAAATGAGTGATAAATACTTTTGAAACCCTGTCATTCCTAATTGATTTGACAAGTACTAAGGATTTGAGAAAAATTTAAGAAAGCGACCCTGGTTGTCATCAGTTTGGGACATTCTACATTCCTAAGGGCAAAGTGATTTTAGATATGCAAGAACTTGAGAATTGCCTGTTCCTGTCGTTCAAGAAGAGACAGTGCCTAAGGAACTTTCTTAAAATTGTATGTGCTGTATTAATTGGATTTTTTGGGGGGGTTCTTTCTTTCTTTTTTTTTTTTTTTTTTTTTTGTAATTAAATGGAAGACTGTTTTTATTGAGCCTTTCTTTTGGTGCCTTAAAATTATACCTTTCTGGTAGTAAATTCCCCTACTTAAAACTTTAAAATAGCCTTTTTTAATGGGAATGGTATTGGTCTAGAGGTCAAGGGTTCTGACCCATTTCAAAACCTTTGACCTTCATTTACAACCCCTATGGTTTGCTTGCCTGACGAATAAGGATAATGCAAAATTAATGTTTCTTCACATCGATTTATTCATTTTAGTGCCTATATTGCCAAATTTATTTAGAGTGTGCTGATAGACATTTCATGAATACAAATGAAAGAATCATAGAAGGTGTGAAAAATCGATAGTCTACATTGTCAATAAAGTGCAATAAGAACAATTACTTCTGGAGATTACACCTAATAGATTTTACAATGACCTAGTGAAGAGTAGTTATGTTTTCTAGTGAAGTTATTATTAATGAATGTAACCAGAACTTGGCTCATCTAGTTTTCCATCTTCCTCAGGAAATACAGTATCGTTTTACCCTGAAAGGAATTTAATATTCCTTATGGAACTTTAGGAATTTAGAGATTGTTATTTTACATATGGCAATACTGGAAGTGAACATTGTTCACAACTTCTAGAATATGAACTTGCAGCTGATTTAAATTAGAAAAGAATCTTTGCTATCAAGAAATCCATATAACAAATTTTACTGTTCATTCAGGAATGTGTTAAAGTAAAAACTAATCCAACTATTAAATGTGTGTCTGACAATTTGGTATTACCATTTAAAAAAAATTAGTTTTTGGTTTCCATGCTGCTAGTATCAATAATTAGTGCTTGACCTTTCCCTTTTTTTTTGGTGTGGTAATCTAATCTTTCTTAAAATCATGTTGTGCTCTGTACTGTACGTCACTTGTTTGGTTTTGGGAAGTGGAAAGGATAAGGAATAAATGACGTGCTCTAATGCATCTATTTGTCATATGTGTCACAATGCCACTTAATGCTAATCTAATCAAATTGAAGCTACCGTGATTGCTTAGCAGTGCACGTTGCACAGGCTGAGGTGGTTCTTTGCAGAGTAGTAGAAATAAACCAATAAAGTCACAAAGACCTCAAAGTCTTTTTAAAGTTACATAGCAGCTGTAATTTTTGGCAGAATATGAAAAATGATGTGAGAAATGAATCTAAAATTAGCTCCAGATGTATACAGATTGTTCTGGGGTGATAATTACATTTTTCACTTTGAATTTTCCTAATTCAAAGAGGTCAGCATGGCAATCACAGAAGTGATTTATTTTGTTAAGAAGTGAACTGTCTTTTGCTACATGAAAGCTTGAGAGATATGAAATTGAATTTCAAGCCGACATTTTACAGATACTGGGAGGAGATGGGGTTGAGCTTGATTGATTTTTTCTTTTTTTTCCCCCCCTTCTTTTTATTTTCTTTTTTTCCCCACAAGATAGGGTGGGAAATGAAGTGATATCCTTTTGCTAAAATTTTAATTAATTTTTAAGAGGAGATGGAGAGGATGCAGTGCCAAAGATCAAAAGATCAGGTCAAAAAACAGTTTTTAATCACATAAATAATGTGGTATAGTTACGAAGTAAGTATCTGCAAATTTGATTTAAAACTTCACAAATTTGTCAGCCATCATTTTATGAAATTGAAAGATTGCTCTGATTAATCTTTGGTGCTTTTTATGATAACCTCTTCTCAAAATTCATTTTAAACATTGTAGATACGATGTAAGTGCTTGGATTGTTTTTCTGAAGCACCTGACATTTTTCTGATGTTCATTTAGATCTATGGCTGAATTATGCTTTTTCTTCCTCAGAAGTGGAAAATGGAATAATAAGATCCTACAATTTTTTCATAAAATTGTGACAATAAAGCTCTTTAATAGGTGAAGTGATTTAAAAAAAAATTCAAGTGGTACCATTCTCTGAAACTATTTGTGACACCTGGTTAATTTCTTTTCTCATTTAAAATTAATGTATTTAGGCGTATGGAAAAAGACCCTTATTTTGTGGTTTTGTGTTTGCATGTTGATGTATTGATTTCTGTTTAACACAAGGTAAAAAGAGAAACAGGTGGTTTGAGAGACAGACAAAAGGCTTTTTCTAAGACAAAAACAGTTGTGTTTTGTGATAGACATGCTACATTTTGAGACTTGTCTCTGTGTGTGTACTTACATTTCTATAAATCTATCAAAACATAAAGAATCCTTCATTTAATATTACTGCAAAGTGTTCCTGCTTATTTGACATTAATATCATTTTTGAAGGAATCGACGTTGCATTCAAGGCCACTTTATAAAAGCGTTGTGTTGCTCATCCTAATTCAGTCTGACACACATTCCAATAACACTACCTCCCTTCTAGGGTTTAAAACTAAATTTATGGCTGACCATTGTGAAGTGCATCATTTAAAAATGGTTTCAACCCAAAACATCTAATAAATAAATAATGTGTATGGCTACTCAGTAGCAGACTTTCCAGACTAGAAATCATTCCATCGGATACTCAACAGTCCACTATCGGAGAGGGCTGTCAGATAAATCTTATAGTAGCTGCATTCATGTCCTGTAAATCACATGTTATTGTCTGAGCCTTCTGCCAGGTCATCTGTTCTTTTCCCATTTATCAGAAATGCATAGAGTACAGTGAACCTAGAAGCACCATCTCGTCTGGCCTGGCATCCTGTCGGGGTAATTAAACCAGATGAAAGAGAGAAGTTCTCTTTCTGTTCTCCCGTCTAAATGAGTGACATCAGGATGTTGGAGGTGCTCATATGCAGTTGTGAGACAAGACTTCTGCATGGGGAAACTGATGTCACCCCTGAAGAAAGCATTTTCATCTAAAAGGGCTCTCTGTCCGTGCCTAAAACTCAAAGGGGCATGGATGAATTGAGTGCGTATCCATAAAGCATAAATGCTACTGTGCTTCCTTTCATTTGTCAGATATTTTCTTGAAATACATGACTGAGTAGGAAAAACTATGGTTTTCCCTCCTCTTTCATGAAAGGATTAAAAATATTTATTTGTTGCTCACGTGCATGAAGCATTTGTCTGATTATTGTAGCTCCGAGGTGAAAAGGTACTAAATGGGTGAGATAGGTTCCATAATTTTCCTTGATGCCTTTGAATTTACAGAATTTCTGGCACTTGAAAGATACTGCTTTCTGTAGTAAATCAAATGAATCAACTGAATCATCAGTGGAGTATGCGGTAAAGAACTAATTAGGTGGCTCTTCTCAGATTCATCTTTGACTTAAGAGCGTAATGTTCTAGACTATAAAATAAACCTCCACTAACTGCCTCAAACACTGTTCAGCTCTTGGATAATTTTCTAAAATTGGTGGAATGCCACCCAACCTATTTAAAAGGTTACAATTGAAAATTAATGAATACTGCAACAACTTGTATGGCACCACTGCCCACACATGTGCTTGTTCAAGGTGTTCTGATTCTTGGTTCCTCCTTCCTCTATCCAGTGTTTTTTCAAAAGGACTAAAGGCACTCTTGATAGCTGATGGCATATGTAAAACCAAGACCAATGTTTCAATACATTTAATCTCTAGATATTTTATCTTCTGGAAATATTAGTATGATATATTGCAATACAACTATGTAACTATTAGATGTATATTGGGCCTTGATAAAGTATATCTTTCATGGGGAGATTGAAGAGGGAAGTATAAACCCTAATACTCCAAATTTTTTTTGTGGGCAGAGGTAGCATCTCCTCATATGGCCCAATTAAATATAATTATGGTTGAACATATCATGTGCAGCTCTGACAGTTTTTGGAGGTTTACATGTGCATTTTAAAAATACAGCAGAGGCTGATTAGTAGTATTAAAACAGATAAAAATTGCACTGTGGAAGTTGTTCTTACTACCCTTACAGGCAAACTTCGTATCTTCAGCTCTTTTTCTTTTTTTCTTGTCTAATTTAGTTATCACTGCTTAAGTGGTGAAGTTTTTGCCACAGGTATTTCTTTAGCATGATATTTCATATACTACTGAATCCTTTTGCTGGCAGATTCTGGTGCTTATAAAGAAGTCAGTGTGCATCTCTTGCATGGGCAGCATCTTGGTTGTCTCATCTCTCTTACTTTGATAAAGAATCCTAACTGAGCAATACCAACATGTTCCATGCATCCCTACAAACTGTATGATACCATTATTTTCCCTAAGGAAGAGCAATAGTAGTTACAATTAGGATTTTTTTCAGCAGAAATTTTTCATACCCTCCTTCCTCTTCCATCCCATTGCTTAGTGTTTGTGGAATGCAGTGGGATCTCCAGGCTATATGAGTATCCTCTGCTCAGAAAAAAAGCTTTGTATCAATGATCCAAGTTCATTACCTCAGGAATGGATTTCTGCAATGTGTTCTAAAATGTGGCAAGCCTTTGAATTGCTTGGAGATTTCAGTTGATGTAGAAGATGGCAGGTTTTCAGTGTTGGTTGAGAGAACACATTATACTGATGCTCTGTGATCTGCACTGGTTCCTAATTTACTTCTAAGTGCAATTTGATGTGATGGATCACTATAGTGATTGCTATAAAGTTTTAATTGAATGGGCTATAGGTTATCTAAAGACCAATGTCACTCTGATACCATGGCAGTCGAACTCAACGGATTCATCAAAACTCTTTAGCAATATCCTGGTTTAGATATGAAGAGAATAAATGCTGTTTGAATACTTTTTATGTGCCCCAAGTATTAGATGATGACATTTTAATCACAGTAATGTTCTTCCATCGAATCACTTAGTTGTAACAGCTGAAAATAAGTTTAAAAAGGATTTGATAATCCTTTAGATATGTGATTAAAAAAATATATATGTTTTGGCATAAAGGGTAGATTTTATAGGGATTCTGTAAGCTGTCAGGTGATTTTCTATCAACTGTAATACATGCTCTAATTTCCTTTTAAAAGCCATTTAGAAGATATCAGGAGTGGAAAGGTTTTCTTTTTATACAGTGTGAACTTCTGCCAATAGGATCTTTGTCTGTATCAAAGATTAATGTAGCTGTACTTGAGTTAAAAAAAAAAAATCCACTTCAGTGATAGATTGCTTTAACAATAAAATGGCTAGAAACATATCTTTATCAGGCAAATGAAAATGATTCAGATCTTAACCCACAAAAATTGAAAAAAGAGCAAAGTCGAGGAGTTCAGGGGAAGATTTTGCATGAATCATGCCTGTAAGTGTTTGCCTTCTGCCTTGTATTGCTAACTTCCCTTGAAATGTTGTGCCAGAAACTTTATAGTGCACTTTGTTTTGTTTTTTGCTTCTATGCTTTTGAAGAATTTGAAGATTGGAAGAATATTTGCTAGCCTAGCTTTTTGTAGAGATGAGGTGGCTCTGGAAGGGAGAATATTCAAGATCGTCTTACTCTACTGTGGATTATTTAGATTGTTAAGATGTTCAGATCTGCTTCATACCAAGTGGATCCAGGCACATTAATAAAACTGTGTAAATCTTAACATTTGAAAACATGGGATTGGCAAGCATGTTATTAATTGTTATGCAAGTAGCAGTAGGGACACTTCTACTGCAATTTAGTAACAAGTATTACATGGTCCTTGTTACTGAAAAACAAAATGAAAGGTCTTTATCCTAATCTTGTTTAGGATGCTCCTGGTTGGAATGTAGTTGGGAAATACCCGTTGAGTTTTACGTATAGCGCTACTTATGATATTTGAAGAGATTTTACGTTATAAACTGTTTTCTCCTCAAAAAATCTTGTTATTCTTTTCCCCCCACAATATATATTTTAATCTACAGTGGTTTAGTTTTGCAGGATGGAGACTGTGGTCAGAGCTAGGGAGAGGCAAAGGTAGATCCCGCAGTAGTCAGTTGCCATGCTATCAGAGTATTCTCCTGGGACAGAAGAGATTGAAGTTCAATTAATGTTTCATGTAACATTTGTTATCACCAGGTAGAATAATCTGTCTGAAAAGTTTCAACATATCTTCACAAAGTAGCTAATAGTCCAGGAGCTCAAGGGCATTCAGGAGTCATGTGGAAGAGTCCAGTTTTGAAAGAAATTAAGTTCTCTCAATCTGTAAGAGATTGATTCACCTCTGTTGTCCTCAATTGGCATTTCCTTTTTTTTTTTGTTGTGATATATGAAGACATCAGTTCTCTTCTGTAGAGTCTTGGGGATAAAATGTAAGGTTTCTGCATTCTCCTGCATTGCAAGACACTTGATATAAGCACAGTCAGCTGTTTGGCTAGTGGTCAGCAGGATTAACTCTGGAGAGAGTGAATCAAAGTCCTGGAAGGTGTGGGTGGGCACTGGCTGTGGCATCCAGACTCATTAAATGTGGTCCTTTGCTGTTTGGATTTTAGATACTGTTTTGTCAGTAAGTTTCCTTCTAACAAAACAGAAGGTTACGTTACCAAATCTGTTCCCTGGATTGCCTGGGTTCTCCCTTACACTGATATATCTGGGGTTTTATGCATAGTGTAACTTCTTTCCTTCCTGAGTGGGAGGTTTTCTTCCATCTCTGAAACCTGAGGATTTCAGTTCGGGTGCTGAAAACATATATTGACAATTTTCATGATTGGTATTTGTCACTGAGGAGAGTAGTTGGAATAATTACAAATGGATTACATGTGCTATGGATATTTTGTTGCTTGCTTCATTGAACTATGTTATACATTTGAAGTGTCTGAAACTGAAGATCAGATTGGTAGATAACTGTCTGAAGTGCAAATCTGATAAGATTGAAATAAATGGAAACAGCTGGGAAAACCTTTCCTTTGAACTGGAGTATGTTGAAATTACATTTAAATTAGCTGCATATATTTTTTTTCCCTCTGACTTAAGCAAGATGTAAATTTTGTTTCTCCAGAACTAGATTATTGTAATATATTCTGTGTGAAACCCCAGGATAATGTAAAAGTTGTCTGTTGGAACTTCCTCCCTATTCTGATATCCTGTTGCTTTCTAAATTGTTTGAGAGTTTAATTGCCTATACTTGCCTGTTGAGTGGAATTGCTTGGAGAGCACCCTAACATGTTTAAGTAGGAGTTTCTTTCAAACTCCTATTCTTAAAATTGCCAAGGTTTACACTTCACTACATAAAGATCTGCTTGAAATCTGTCTTTCCCCTTAGGTGTAGTTGCTGGCCTGAGGAATGTTGTGCTTTTTGTATGGCTTATAGATAGGCCATTTAAAATGTCTGTGTCCAACACTGGCTAAATTTTAGAGACATTAATTGTGATAGACTCATGCAAGAAACAATATGCCATGAAGTGAATGGATGTATATTGTCAGTTTGCTTAGTAGAAATCAAAGACGTTTGTAACTTTGCTTTTGCCTTAAGCGTGAAAATAGGTTGGAATGAATTGAGAATTATTTGCCAATACTGCATGAATAATAAGTGACCTTTTCTACACTTAGTGATGCAATAAGCACTTGGTAGTTGTATCCTGGCGGGTAGTAGTCTCAGTAGTTAAAATGTGTTTGCTTTATCTCCTTATATCTTTCCATAATACTTAGTCTAGGAGGATGTTTTAAGGGTTTGCTCATTTTCCAGTTTGGAGATGAAATGTATGACGTGGGATTTTAAGATGAGCAAGAACTAGTGGTCTTTGGTTTATGCTACACAACTGCTTTCCAGGAAGGAATTGTGAGCTTTGTGGTTTTGAACAAAAATTTAAAAAATACACTTGTATGAAAAAAATGTCAAGAGGGCTCCTATATATTAGACTAAGAAAGCATGTAGAAAGGTACAAGCAGATAGGTGTAGTAAAGCTATGACATTTTTGTTTGGAGTGATGTGAAGCATTGTTTCTTGTGACAATCCACTTTGAGGATTCAATGGGACTTGCAGGCTTTGGGTAGAGAAATGGATAAAAGATGGGGTTAAAAACCACAAAACCATTCTTAGAAACAGTTTACCACTGGAGTGGAGAGAGATGAACTTTCCCAAGTTGGTCTTACTGAAACAGAATTCTGCGGCAAAAGTCAGGATTTTTCCTCCCTGATTTTCTTTTTTTTTGAAGTGAAGTCTTTAGTGGTTCTATAGATTTCTCATATATTATCAGCTCATTTGAAGAAAAATTCTCTCATGAGTTAGAAAGTATTTGCATTTGGTCAGAAATTCAGGACATGGTGTGAGTTTAATGGAAAACACACCTTCTACAGCTAAAAATACTAGCCCTTTAAGCTGTGTTGCTGTAATTTGTTTGATTAATGTATACGTTTTTATGTCTAGGGAGGAGAGTGGATTGTCTAATGTAAATGTGAATCTTGGGAGTGGGATAGGGGAACAGGACAGCTTCATTTCTATTAATGTACAGTGCTGCAGATGTTGAAAACCAAGGGAACATAATTTAGCTACAGAAGGAAGACTTTTCTGAAGAAAAAAGGCATCCTGTTGCTTCACCAGCACACTAGGACTTAAAAAAACACCACCATTTAAGGTGAGTTTTGTGCAGAGAGAGCACACCCTGTGGCTTGGCAGTCTAGTCAGAAGGATGATACCACGCTGACTTTATAACTAGATCTTTGAACAATATTCTCATGGGTGGTAAATGCAAAACAAAGTAATATCAACTGGCACTTAATTCTGTGAGCTCCCTGCTGGTGGGGCTCTGCACTGAAATGGAACTCTTCCTGACAGGAAGTCAGCCGCGAAGTGTGGAGACCTCTGAAAATAAAGTGTGCTTTAATTTGACACCCTGCTGTTTTACAGCTAGTCTGTTTAATTTGAGACTATGGAAAGAGAGTTAGTGCAGGGGAGGGGTATGAGATTATGGAAAGTTCAGTGAGCAGCAATGCTTGTTGCTGATTTAATACTAATTACAAATATGGGAACTTTTTTGTTCGTGTTAATAAACCAAATAATGTGTCTCTGTTTCCAAGCAAAACTGCTTGGGGAACTCAGGATCTGGGGAGCTGTGCTATGTACTGGAAGTTCTACCTGGAGAAACTTTGTGTAGTGGTGCTGTTAAGTTTATTGTCTAACTTGCACTCTTACTTATATGCAGCTGTGCTTTTTGCCTATCTCTGCAAATGGGAAAAAAACCCTACATTTGTCTCATCAAATATTGTTGGCAATGTACTAACTTTTACGTAAATATTTTGCGTTAAGTGATAAAAATTTGTAATTCAGATTATGCAGCAATTATGATAGTGGGGTTCATGACTGTTAGGTGTTAGATCCTAGGTCAGAGTCAATTTGATTCAGAAGAAACAGCTGGATTTTTCCAGTGCTCTTTGAATAGTTCCAAAGACATTTATTTCTATTCCTACAACCAAAATGGTTATATTTTTCTTCTGTAAAAATGGCTTGGTGGTGCAGGTAAGGATTTTCAGTGAAAGGAACAGAAAATTATTATTTATCATGTTTATTGTCGTGACAGATGAGAATAGGGCCCTTTGTTGCAACATGTCGTGTATATATTATATTTTAGTGTAAATAAAGACAATAGATGTAGGATGAGGAAGGGAACATGGTATGCAAGTGGAAAGTACTGGAAGAGGCATGTTTTTCTGCTATTTTTTTTTTTTTTCCCAATTGATTTAGCTTCATTTTCTCTAAATCTTTTAAGAAAAGATCTTCATTAGGATAAGATTGCCTAAGGGACTATCAAGGGACAGGTTTGGACATCCTGTGTTATGAGTGAAGAGATGGGATTGGTTTACATGTGTGAATTTCCTTCCCTCAAAAGTAGCAGTGATAGCAGGAATCTTGTTCATCGCGTGCATGCATTCATTATGAGAGCTTAAATAGAAACCAAGCTACATTTGGGGAAAAGGGTAATAGAGAATCATGGAATCATGGAAGGTTTGGGTTGGAAGGGTCCTTAAAGATCATTTAGTTCCAACCCCTCTGCTGTATAAAGGGGCTTATGGTTCCAAAAGCAGTGTTCACCATGTGTAGTATTTCTTTATTAGTTAAATTTATTTATTTGAAGCTAAGAGCATTGAGCAGGAGGGTTGCTGCTATTTGGTGGTGATAATGGATGTTGCCATCAGGGGGACCAGTCCAGCACTACTGATGCAACTGTGCAGCACTGAATATGCCGGGATTTTCTTGTTCTTATAATTTGTAGTCTACCTTAAAAAGCATTTTCTTTCCTGTTCAGTGGTTTTGCAAAATCTCAAATTGCAATCCCAGTTAAACAAAAAAGCACTGAAATCAAGGGTCAGTTGTGTTATGCTCCTGCTATTCCTCGATTTGTTTCCTTTGTTCATGAAGATTATGCCGGCACTGCAACTTAATTATTTGGATCTCTTCCCTTTGTTCATCTTATGTTGTTGCTTTCCCTCACGTCTGTTTTTCTGACTCATCTCCTTTGGCTTGAGAGTTTTGTGCTCCACATTGCTTCTTATTTACAGAACTGCTTGGTGCTTTGATTTCTCAATTAATTTTTAGGATTCCTGTTCCTGTTCTTTCCGAAGCTAGTCTTTCATCTTGGCATTGGAAATAGCCAATGGTTAAAGAACCTGGAGAGGAAACTGCAGTGGAGACGGTTTGCTGCTAGATGAACTCAAACCTGACCCCTAATTTTGTTTCATGAGGTGTCATGGCAACAGCCTGCTAGTGGGAGAGAGAAAGGGAGAAGCTGCCCAGGGAAATTGGTTCCTCCATCAGAAACTGGGGACCTGAAAGCAGCGATCCACTCATTCATTTTTTTCCCCAGTTTTTCATACTTCTTTGAAACTAGATACAAAAATGAAATTTATGGGTTCTGATCAGAGAGATGCAGCTTTTATGCTGTGATAATTATTACTGATATGATTTTATTTATGCAGACAGTGATATTTTCATAATTTTATATTAATTTTGGATTCAGTTAAAGTTTTCTTTATTGCTGTTTTGAGAATACTTGTTGTCACCATAAATTATGGCAACTGCAACCTATTTTGAGATTTTTTTGGCTGTGTGTACTTGTTAAATTTGTATGTGCTGTAACATTTTATGTAGCTTATCTTTCGTAACAATGCATTTTTTTAGGATAGATGTGCGTCCTTTGTAGAGAAGGCTACAATTGTCACTTTGAGAGTAATCTCATAGCATAAAAGGCATTGTCTGACAAGCTGACAGTTACTTCTGTGCTATTTTTACTGAAGAATCTAGTACTTAAGTATGTAACTCCAGCTCTACATGTGTATAATTTATTTTCAGAATCTATAAAAGCTTACTGTAACTTGAACTCTAACTTTTAAGTATTGGAATTAAACTCTCATTATAGTTTTAAGCATTTACCACTAACAACATAATACTAGTTTATAGGAAGCTCTGTTTACATGGAGTAACCCACATGGTTAAACAGCAGGGGAGTCTTCTGCTTTTAGTTAAAAACCTGCTGTTTCTGTATGGCTTATTTACTACTTCTTTAATTCTTAATGTAGTGTGCTGTGGAACTGGGCATGCAGAAGTCAGCAAAGAGTTCTGTTTTCTGCGTCTAAGGTTATTACTTGCTGTACAATAATAAAGGCACTATTTTATTGGGTTAGTTGTAATTAGCTTCAGCACTAGGCATTGATATAAATCATTTCTAATCTGTTTTCTTTACATTTTCATTCTTTTAAACTGGTTTAACATAGCTTCTTTCTGTCGTCCTTTTACATGAGGACTAGGGTTGTAATTGCTTTTTTGAATTAGGCTGTCGGAAGCTAATGTGCGTGTTGCTCCAAGAATTGATTAAGGAATGCTAATGAATTTCATATAGCACTTTTAAAAGATTGTAATAAATACTCTCTAGTGGTGATCTGTTATAACATTAGAATTCAATACAGTGTTGTCATGCTGTGCAGCTGGGAAAATAGTTGGTATAAGAAACTTTGATTCGGTTTCATAGTTAAAATAGCAAAGAATTTTGTGGTTATTAATAAAAGAAGTCATATTCCAACTTTTCCCCAGAGTATATTTTATGAAAGTAGCTATCATTATAATAATCTTTGTTCCTGTGTTTGATAAAACAGATCAAAAAATACTGAAACAGTGTTAGTTTTCATTTTTCTGCTTAATGTTTGATACCACGTGGGTCCTGTGCCATTCTGACTGATTTATCAATACACAAGTACTGCAGCATGTTCAGTTGTTCCTCAACAGCACAGGTTTGAAACAAGAATTTGTTCTTTTCAGTCAGTTGTACAACACTGAACGTGTTTGTTTCTTGAATTTCTTCTTTTTTCAGGAGTAGATAATCCCATATGCACAATCTCAGCACACCTTTGTGTATGGTCCATTAGTTTGATATGAGTGTGTTTGGGATATTTTCCCACATCAGTGGGTGTGGTGTTATACCTTCACTTGAGAAGCTCTCTCATCTAGTTAATTTTTACACAACTTTCTCCTGCAAGACTCATTAAAATTTTCAATACAAAGACTTCAGTTGTGTACTGTCACTGGCGGATTTTTTGACAAAAAGCAATGTCTTTTTTAATGAAATGCCGGCAGTAAATAGTTTTTATTATAACTGGGTGTGTTTGATAGTTTTAAAAGTCTTAGAAAAATAATTAGCTCTTTTATATTGTTCTAATGGCAGCCTTGCAAGTTTCCCCTGGAGCACTCTCTAATGAACAGGCCTTGATTTTTCCAGTTGGGCTTTTAGATTCCCAGAGGACTTGACTTCAGACCTTGAAGGGCAGCAGCTGCCATTTGTCTTGAGCCCGGAGTTGCCAAACAGACAGACCATGTACTAATAGGACACATTTGTACAGCCAGAGAATGTGGGACCCCGATAGAGCCCTAATGATGATCATCTGTTGAGAGCTTGTAGCTGGCCAGGGTTAGAGTAACTTTTATCACCCTTATTGAAATCAAAACCTCTGTATTGATTAGTGAGATAGCTTGGCTTGTTACATAGATGCCATGTTAAAGCTTTCATGGAGAAGCCTTTGTTTAAATTTCTGTAAATCCAAGCCTGTTCGATAAGGTTTTTTGCGTGACAAGAGGTTCTGGATTTTTAGGATAATAGTAAATATTTTTGCAAGTTCTCACTTTGTTTCAGGATTCAGCAACAGTGGTGATGTTCTGTAGACAAAGGGCCGTGAAAATATTTATTGAAATTATTTTTTTTCTCAGTCAGTTTCTGATAGTTCTTTTTTATTATTTGTTTATGGTTTTTAAATTTTATCAGAGCATACACATATGTCTGTATATATACTAGATAACTATCTCAAATGTGTTTTCATGTTATTTTTATATTTATTTGTGTCACGTCTTTGCAAAATGTTGCTCTTTTGTAAGTACTTGGCATGTGCTAATTTCGATATTAAATTGCTGCATGGTTTCTAGATATGATTTCCTATAACTCCATGTTGCTTTTAATTTTTTTCAGTGGAGTTTTGTAGATTAAAATAACTGAAGCATGCCTCAACCTTTAAAAGTAATTTATGTTTGCAGATATTCTGCTTAACATGCAGTCTAACTTTTTTTAATTATGAAGAACCCAGCTGAGATATAATCTACTTTTCACTCTATGTTCTTTATTGCTGAGTTCATTCAAGCCTGTAGTGGATGTGGTGCTGAGAGAGTGCTGACACCAAGTGCAAACACTGCTGAAAAGTTCTTGATAGTTTACTTTAGGCACTTAAAGATTAGTATATCTCTCTATGAACAAGTTTTTCATGCAGATTTGACCTTTACTCTAGGATATAATATGTCTCTTAGTTATATGTTAACACATTTTCCCACCCTGCTCCTTAGTGCTCCATTCATAGTTGACAGTACCAAAGTCATCCTTCTCCTTTGTTTCATAACCAAAATAAATTATCAAAACTCCACCAGCTTTATGGGAAAGATGGATTAGTGAAGAATTCTCTCTTTTTTGCCTGCTGATGAGCGTGTGTTTCAACTGCTCGATATAATCCTTCACTGTAGAATACGTTAAACTTTTTAGAAGGATGTTTTTATAAGATCCTGGGGAAAATGAATTATTAAGGAGCATGCATGTGTATATATATATATAGATATAGATATATATGAATTAGAGCAGCAGAACAGTTTGCTACAGTTGGAAATAGAGCAGTTTTCATCTATTGGAAATGTTTTAAATACTCTGTTCAAGATCCATGGTTAATTGCTTAGCCATCAGAGCAGCTGATGGGTTGGTCTTGCAAATGTTTGTATATACCCTGAAGAACGTATGTTTTGGGGTATTCACAGGATAGTGGAATGGTTTGAGTTCGAATGGACCTTAAAGAACATCTAGGTCCAACACCCCTGCCATAGTCGTTTGAAATATGATTATATTGCTTTACCAAGAGTGTATAGGTGAGGAGCAATATGTCCGTTTGCTGCCCTGCAGGCAAGCACTTCAAGCTAACAAACCAACAAAAATGTGTATCAACAAAATTTTCTTGGCATTTGTTTGAGTGATTACAGTTTAGGAATGGTTGTACTGGGCTAGATAAAGGCTCTACTTTGATTCTTGTCCTGTCTCCGACTATAGACACAAAGAGATGGTCAAAAAGAATAAAATGGGACTAGTAAGTGTAATACTCTCTTCACTGCTCAGTGTGTTTTCTGAATTGGATGCAGTTTCTGTTTATTTAGCCAATATTAATGTATTTATTTTCTTCATGTGTGCTTGTTCAGTCTCCTCTTGATCCTATTGAACTTTTAATCACCATGACATGCTTTTGGTGATAGATTCTTTACACACTGTGTAAAGAACCACCTGCATTGTTTTGAAGCTAGCTCCTACCATCTGCTGCTTGTAGAAAAGGTTTTTTGGGTAAATTTGAGGTTCCTGAAGCATTTGATCTGAACAAGGCTACTCAGAATGCGTAGGAAGCCAACCACAAATGGAAAAAATGACTCTTCAATAGAGGTGACACTGGAAAAATTTTTAAAGAACTTCACTTATCTGATCATGGCATGTGATTAGAGATATACCTGGCTTTTAAAAAAGGAAATACGAGGATAAAGTAGTGTAAAAGACTTTTAAATGCATCTGAAGGCTACACATAAACATGCACATACACAGATAGCTACACATACACATGTAGGTGCAATAGAATCAAATGGGATGTACAAGTACTCAAGACTGTTTGCTACCCTATTGTTGCTGGTTATGGTCTAATGCAGGCTGTGGTGTTTTGTATGTCGTGGCCTTTGGTTATAGTCTAACCATATAGTCTATAGTCTGTGCATGTTGTTGGTCTTTGTGTTTCCTAGAAAAAAAGTAAATGTAGTAATTTATGAGTTTTATTAGAGCATTTGGTGCTGTCGTACAACTGATCATTAGTCAGAGTTAATTAAAAAACCCCACTGTAAAATAGATTAAATAACCCCAATATTACTCAAATGGGATAACAAGTCACAATATCAACCTTGAAAGAGATTATTAGTTTCTGAAATGAGGGGTTTAAGACCACTACTGTTCAATGTTTTTGTTTAATGACCCTTGTGCACTCAGTAAGAATGTGCTAATGAAACTTGTTGATGATATAAAATTAGAGCTATAGATGACTGGGATATAATGTTGCTCACTGCAGAGTTGTGCTGCATAGAAAGGAAATGTAGTATGTTATTCCATACAAAATTATAATTCAGGTGAGGTTTGAAGCACCATTTCAGGAAAGGTTTTAGTCCTTGCTTAGAGTACTTATGGACTTGTTTATAGTTCTCTTAGGAAATAGGTGAAATAATAGCGAGTTAGGAAATTTCCTTATCATAGTATTTGTATAAAATGTGATTTCTAATTTATCTCCTTATGATAGTGACTGGAGCTATTTGTGATAGTGTCTAGTGCTTCTTGGTTTTCCCCCTGCTTCACTGTTGAGTGTACAGTGACCAAAAGCATTAAAAGTAGATGATGTCTCTTGGTCACTAAACATTTACAGCTGTGGGAAATGATGGTCAATTACCTACAGCTTAGAACAGGTATGAAATTATTGACTCGGTTGATCTTCCCTTATAGTCCTTCCTCAGAAAAGTGCTGAAATGTGTTTTGTAGTTGTTCAGTTGCATTAGTGGTTGAGTTTGAAGCTTTTAACGTGTTTTTTCCCTAATACCTTTGGGAGATGGATAACTAAGATGTTGATATAATAATGCAATATGCATACTGAGTGTAATTGTTTGAGAGTGAACATATACTGTGGGGGAATATTGAATGGATCATGAAAGATGAAGACCATTAGTCTTTTCTTTCAACTATTAAAATAAGCTTTAGGGTGTGTTCAGCTGTGATTTATGAAATTGTTTAGACTAACACCTTCTTTGATGATGTCTGATGTAGAGAAAAATGCTGAAAAGTATCATGATAAATGCACTTTCTTTTCAATTTTGGCAGCCTCCATCTTCACCAATTAAATTTTCAAGTATTGTTGTAAGCTCTTTAGAGAGCAGAACAACAGATGGACAGTGTCATAAGTGGAAAAAATTATTTTGCTTTTCTTGAGTTTTCTCACGCTTCAGCTAACAGGATAGTTTCAGTTACCATCATATAAAGCTAAATATTTAGAACCTGATACTACATTTAAAAATCTCTTAGAAGGTTTATTTGCATGTGCTATTTTGTTTGAATATTAGAAACTATAAAAGGCTTTTTTTGTTTTCCACTAGAATACATTTATAATTCGTGATGAATAATATGTTACAAGTTCCAATTACTCTCCTTTTAATTCTGACTCCTTGAAAATTGTAATACATTGTTGCAGCTTAAACATGATGAGCATGATAAACATGATAAGCATGTCTTGGGCCTGGAAAGACAGATTGAGAAATCAGTTATAATCTCTCCCCTGCATTTGAAATTTGGAAATCCTTTTTTTTTTTTTTTTTGGGTGGGGGCAGAGGAGCAGAATTTAAGTTGTGAAGAATAACATTGTTTTAGTGTGTGTCTGATCAAGCCTTTGTCTCACTGAGAGGTAATTCTGCAACACTGAACAGCAAAAAATGCACTCTGACACTGTGTATTAAAAACCTCCTACTTTCAGAAATCTGAAATTTAAGACATGTTTGCAGTTTTGAACTTTTTGCCTGCCTTGGAGCTGATGAGACTTTTTGAAAATAACCACACTGGCAGAAGTACTGATGCGGATAATCATTAGGATTATTATTCATAGAACAAAGAGTAAGAAATCAAGAAAGCTGATGTGTAAAAGCACATGAACCTTAACTATCTGCTGCAGAATCAGTCTTTTGTATTAGATTAGAAGAATTGAAGAGTTTAAATCAAGAGCTATATTTGTCCTGTTCTATCAAATTGCCTCTACATTTTCCCCAAAAGATAAGGTGCACACATTTACTACTCTGATTTTTAACTAGGTTAACTTGTTCCTATGTGGTCTAGGAATAAAAAATCTACTTTGTCTGTTTCTTAACTAATCTTGTTTTCTTCTCATCTTTCAAATGAGGGTAACAAGCCCCAGTGATAGGTCATCTGAGTTGGTTGCTTTCACCTGTGTCTCTTGTGGGGGCCAGGCAAAACCCACCTACATGTTTAAGAGGTGTAGAATTTTGCTTAATTCAAGGTTCAGCTGGATTTAAGGAATGTGCATGATTTAAGGCAGTGCATGTTCATCTGCCATTCGCATATTTTCAGTGTGGTAAAAATGTTAAATTTTTATAAAACATTGTGTGTTAATGGTGCAATATTTGGATTGTTAACAGATTTTTTTTTTTTAATAAGTAGAGGTGACTGTGTGATGCCGAAATTAGGATTATTATTGGGAAATATGCCTACTAGACTTTAGGCTGTGAGAGAAATTTGTGTCTGAGGAATGAGCCTTGCCTTAATGTGAAACAGTTTCTAGCATTATCATGGTTCAGTAAGGCAAAAAGCATCACTGAACCAGCGTAAGTTCAGGCTTATTACATCACATAGCAAAAGAAAATGATGAAATCCTTTGTGGGATGTTTTTGGATTTTCTTCTCTCCACAATAGGACCTTAAGTAAGTGATGCTGCCCTGGTTCTTCATGCTGGCATTCATTGCTGCCTGATCAGCAAACAATTAATGCTTCGTGTGTTAGCTGATGATGGTGTAAGTTGCTAAAACTGAAAAGGAAGTGTATGATTTTATCTCTGAAAATACCTCTTCTGAGTTTTGTTTTTATACAGCTAGTTTTCTCTTCTTTTTGTCTTTCCCCAGGAGTGGCAAAACTCTATACAGAAGAATGCTGGCCTTGCCTTTATTGAGCTTGTCAATGAAGGAAGGTAAGTCACAATGTCTGGTAGCACCTCTGCCTTAGCCTTAAGGAAGTTGTGTGCCTCAAAACTTTCTAAAAAATAATTTTTCCTCTTCCTTTTTGTGTAATTTTCTTTGCGTTTTATGAGCATGGTTTCATGTTTTTTAGTAGTTTGGTTCAGTTCTAATTCTGAATATGGGATTTTGCAGAATCTTAATGCTCTTTAGTTTCATTAAACACTTTGCTTATCTGTGTGTCGTGGATTTTCTTTCTTCCTGTCCTTGTGTACTGGTTAATGTTGAGACTATAATTTGTATTCAGCTAATCTCTTGAGAAAGGGGATTGATATTTGAAAGACATTACTGCTAGGAATTGTGAGATAAGCCTCTGTCTCAAAAATTAGATTCCAGTTTGCTCATTTATTTCTGATCTATCTCATAAAGTAGAAAGGAAGAGTGTCCCTCTAAGGAAAAAAAAAATCTCTTAATATTACCAATTAGTTTAATGTTCTATCCATAACTTTATACGTATATTATTGGAACTTACAGAAAATGACAGAGCAGGTGATGAGGCCATGCTCTTTGACTTATAGTCAGTGTTCAGAACCATCAATATTTTCTTCATTATGAATTGATTGTTGAGCAATAAGAGAACAATATTTACTTTTTTTCTGAAGGATTTTTTTACAGATGTCTTAATGAGTTAGCTAAGGTGTATTATAAGAAATGCCACTTATTTAAAACTAAGTTCAGCTATGAATAACTTCAGCTAGTAAGAATGCAAATAGAAAATAAATGTTATGTGATTAGGTACTGAACTAAAAATGGAATCATTTATCACATAAATTAATACGCTATAAAAATATTTTTTTATCATTGCAGCAATGGGGAAAATGGCTAAATGAGAGTTTTTTTCTTTCTTAAGATGTAGATGTTCTCAAGATACATAAAAATAATGGCCTTTTTAATGGGTTTTAATGGTTGCATTTCAGTTTATGGTAGGGGAAACACCATTCTGAGGCAGAAAAAACATTTTGCTACTAGTCTTGATCCCAAGGGCCAAGGTAAAGTAACAAGGGTGTTCAGTTACAGTGTTAAGATCTAGCCTATAGTTGTTTCCTATTATGTGAGGCTGACCTGTCTTGACCTTACTTACAAAATGCCTGCTATAAATTTGGCCCTTGATTAATGTTTTATTAGCATAGATAACAGAGATCCCACACACATGTAAACCACAATGTAAGGTTCATCTGTGTAAAGATGATTATCATGGACAAATCAGTTGCTGAGACCGAGCTGTACATGGCAGTCAACCCAGCAGCTATTCAGCTCGTCCAGGTCAGGCTTTCTATCAGTAAACTGTTTGGAATTGACTGTTTTCTCTTCAGAACCTGCAGTGCCCATCACAGACAGATGGAATCACTCCCCCACCTCCATAAACAACATCAATAACTTAGAGTCTAGCCTGAGCAGAGTGGTTGTCTCAGGAACAAATGATCCCTTGAAGACTGGAAAGTGTGGTTTTGGTTAGCAGAAAATGTCTGTGTAATTGTTACTTCATTTCATTTCTGACTTGTAGCAGAGTTGGGTTTTTTTTTTAAGTGGGAACATAACATTCATTATGGTGAAGAGGAGAGGGGATTAATTTCTTAAAAATGGCTCCTTTTATCTGTCTCCATTTTCCTCCATTGCTGTTTATAGGAGCCTTTACAGTTATTGCTGAATCGGTCATTGCGGTGCTTTGTGGCTTTGCAGCATTCACTAAAATGAAACTATTATCCCTCAAATGACAGGAACTATAATCCAGAACTACTTTTTCCTTCTCTTTATGCAGTTTTCACATTATTTTTCTTGCACATATGCTAACACTTGGGCTAAAACATCTTAGACCTTGAATTTATTCTATTTGCTATTTTTTGTGTATTTTTGCCATAGCATTGTAATCTTAGAAATTCCAAAAGCTGAAGTCTTTTAACTAAAACTTAAAGCAATATCTGCACGATATTGATTTAGACTTTAGCTGCATAATTGTATAGTAAAAGCTGAATTTTAAGTTGTTTCTACAAGTGCACAAGAAAAGAAGACAAGGTAGTTGTAGAAAGGACAGAACTGGTTCAGCACGTAAAGGAAGGATGTCTGTAGGGCACCATGACATGAGAGTTAGAATAAATAAAATTAAGGACTGGAAGAACTGCCTGGAATTTGTGGAATCACAGAATTGCTGTTGTCTGCTGCCTTGGTTGGGGGACTTTGGTCATCCTATGTAAACCAGAGTTTTATTCCCAGTATTTATTACTAGTTTTTTTTGACTAACAATGTCATAGGATATTCCAGCTTGAGGTGTGTTCTACTGGTTTTGTTTATTGGGCACATAAGATGACTGAAAAATCTTTCTGGAAGAGGTCTAGAAGGGGAGATGTAAATCTCTTCTTCTGCTTGCTTTCAAATGTATTTTTTGCTTTTATGTGAAAGGTATGAATGTACCTCTCTCTCTCACAGCGGTTGGAAGTTTTATGTTTAGGCTTGCTATGTTTTGGCTAGGATTCCCTGGACAGAAATATGTGCAGAAAGTTTGCCTCTGGGACTCGTAAGATCTGCAGTGTGTGTGCTGCATTCAGAATGTGTTGGTCTGAACTTCCTCATGTTCACAAGTAACTAATGTGTTCCACAGAAGAGTTGCTCCCTGCCTTTCCAGGTAGATCACGCCCACTTCACGTGTAGAGCAGAACTGATTTGTTTGTGCCCGGTGAAATCTTGAGTTTTGAACTGAAAGAAGATCTCTAAACAGGAGGGTAGTATGTGGAAATACGGAACTGTAAACCTGCCTAAAACTGAAATACACAACTGAAGCCTTGAAATCCAGGTTACAAGCATAGTAAAAAGAAAAAAGCCGGCGTAGAATACCAGGTAGCTCCAGAATGTTAGTGAAAAGGTAAAGGAGCAAGTATTTGAGAATAACCTCTCTCTGTGCAGGAAAAGAAACATCAATTTCAGTACATTGCTGCATTTAACATTAATCTGGTTTTAATAAAAAGTAGTAAGTATTGTTCTCTGTTATTGTAGTGTCTGGGAACACTATTAATGCTCTTTGAAACCTTGTTAAAAAGGTGCCTGTACCCGTGGCTCCTCCATGTACCAAGCCATCTGTGCAGGAGAAGGATAGCTTGTGAAGTGTTTTCCTTAGCCTGCTGAACTTCTGTCAGTCTGGATTTCATTCTTGGTGCTTGCCTTTCACCTTTGGGTCCTCCCTTTAGGGAGAGTCTGTTTTGGAGCCTGAACCTGAGAACTTACTGGTGAGGGAATTTGTTCACCAGAACCATCCTCTAGGTGGGATCTAGTTCACTGCCATGGCCAGCCCTCTCCTTTGGAGACTTCTGAGGTGCCCAGACTGATTCATTTTTGCACCCTGGAACTAATTATGTTTCCTCCTTATGCACAAGATGGGGGAGCTATTATTTATGAGCTAAAACAAGCACAGCTTTGTTTTATTTCCTTGCATGTACAAATGCCTCTTTTGCTAGAGCTTTATTTCCTGTACTTGACTAGCCAGCGAGCAGCTCCTGTGCTCTGTGAAGGTTAAAACTCTCTGCTGTCGCTGTGATTCATTAGCACACTTTAGTGTGAAGCATCTCTTATGCTGGACCTTGTTTTCTGTATCAGTCAGGGCACTAACAAACGTACTCGAGCTCGAGCCCAGGCATGACAGTTATTATCCCCTTTGGAGTGATAATGGGTTTGGCATGGCAGGGGTTGAGGGATCAGTCTCCTAAGCATGCTGCAGCAATTATTCTTTCCAATTTTCAGTTGAAGAGGCTCTTGAAGATGCTTAATTTAAATTTTCTCAAACACAGTTTTCTTGGCCATCTAAAGAATTATAAAAGAGTGTTCTATGTTTACATTTTTATATACTTGTAAATGAATATTTACACAGCAGTTGCTTTAAAAAAATGTCACAAAATGTTTGGTTGAAAGACAACCTCATTAAACTAGCAGAATCCATATATAATTTCCTTTCCTTTGCCTTTGCTTTTTCAAATCCTTACCCAAACCAGGCAACACAGAACATAAGGATTCACAAGTGTATCCATGTTTGTTTTTCTGTAGCTTTTTTTTATTACTGCGTTCTCTGTTGTCTAACGAGGGATGAAATCTAATCAAAATTCTCCCCTCAGAGAATATCAGAGCATTTTCTAATATGTCTCTCAATATAGTTAAAAATAGCCTTTTTTTTTCTTTTTTCTTTTCCCAAAGGAAACTTGCAAGGGATTTTGTGCTCCCTTGGATTTAAAATTGTTATTTTTGAGACACTATAGCCTTCTATTAAAAATATTTGTTGGAATTATGCAATTAATTCAGAAGTTATTGGGAGAAAAAGGAAGGCAAACAGAATGCAAATTTAACATCCTTAGCAAGTAAAAATTCCATCAACCAACTGAAACAAAGTCCCATACCTCTCCAGAAACAACCAAATCCAACTGGTATTATTCTCTCAGTACATAACGTCTAATAGTATAAAAGCTGGAATGCTGTAATCATCCATATTTCTATAACTGTTTTTTTTTTTAAGAATTGTACTAAGAAAATTTAAACATATGTCACCTGCTTTTCCTTGTCTTAAATTGTATGTATTGCTTTTGACTGATCATGGATGCAAATATTTTTAATATTGAAATACTTGGCAATCAAGCTGGATGGCCAATTACTTTGGATGCTTTCCGAATGGAAAATGGGGGACAGATGTAGCTGCCCCATTCAATTGTCTCTCGCTTGCAACGCTGCGGTCACTCTCAAGGAATGAACGGTGGAGGATTGTGTTGCCATAGGAGCAACTGCTGTGATGGAAAATAGTTAGAAAAATACAGCTATTAATGAAAAAATGGATGATAACTGACAGACTTTGTGCATAATTGACCAAAAAAGGCTCCGGAGAAAAATGATAAATGCAGTCAGGTCCAAAGTAGAATTGATTACTGCCAGTCTGCTCCCCTTGCTGCAGCCTCCTTGTCCTGAGATTCTGATAACACAGAACCTGCACTTCAGTCTTGTTTTGTGAGAGAAAAGAAGTGTTGTCCACATTTCCTTGCTTTTTGAGTTTTAGCAACCCTTTGTGTTTAAGTGGTACATTTTGTAAAAGAGATTTTTGGTGATTTCTTCCCTGAGTTTTGATGTTATTGTTTTGGTTTGTTTAAAAAAAAAAAAAAAAAGCAGATCTGTTAATGTGTGAATTTGAATACATAAGATCATTAGGCTAGACTTTAAACAACATTTTAAATGTGTTGAAAATTAGAAATTGTAACCTGGATGTATTTCAGAGGTGGATAAGTTGACTTGTGTGGGGTCTTGATGCTACCTAATTTTTTTGTGTGCATGTGTGCGCGCTAAGGTATACTGTGATGCACACGACCTTTTTTAAAACACTTTTTTATTTCACTGAGTTTTGAAGGGTATGTATGTGACAAAGGTAGGGTTTGCTTGTGAGAATACATAATTAATTTGCTGGGTCTATGAAAAAGGAAATTCATAAACCACTTTTGAGCACCTGGGAATTCTGCAATTTTTTTTTTTTTTAATGTAGAAAGTTTTTGGTAACATCTGCTTTTAAAAGAATAGATTAATGCAAGAGTAACAAGAAGATATCTATGCTGTATTGTGTGTGTACACATGTATTGTACTATTGCCATCTGATGGGACATTTTCAGAAATCATCTCTCATAGCACTGTGCAGCAGCTCTGAAATGTGAACACAACAGTTTTCAATGGGCTCTTACATGTCCTAAGAGGCTTTCCTTAGTAGAAAAGATGGGATTGGTGCGTCCCCCCCTCAGCTGCCTTTTCAAAGTGCTGTTTCATTTAATGCTAATGCATGTCCAAGTCAGCATTTTGGTGAGTCTGCACAGTCTTGGGGCTTTGTTGTTTTTTGTGGTTTTTTCCCTCTCCTATTTTAAGGCAATAAATGTGTTCAAACTTTAGTATTCAAGACTTTATGGACTAACTATATTTTTTGAGAATTCAGTCCAGTATCTGTAAAGTATCTGTGTTCCACAGTGCGATTGTAAAACTTCCTTGCAACAGTAATTCCACCACTTAGCACATTGAACAGTCAGATCCCATAAAAGTCCATGTGTATCCATGAGGAACATATCCCCTTTTGAAGTCAGAGAATCTCTTACATGCCGGGTTTATGAGGAAGGAGTGCAAGTAGGAGAGCTTACCTTGCTTGGCTGTCTCAGAGTTCTCTGTTGTGGAGCACTTGGAACATACACAGTCTCTCCCAGCAGTATTTTGTGATAGATTGATGCCTAAACAGCTGCTGTCAGTGTCACCTACAAAGCTTTTTTTCATACTCTGACTAAAACTGATAATTGTTGGACATCAGTAATGCTAACCCAGATTTTTTTGCCTCTTGTACCTCCTAATTTCTGCTAGTTGTAAGGAGAAATTTGGCTTTTTTACTTGCTCATCTAAGCATTCAGCAGCCAGAAATCAGAGGAAGACTTTTAGTTCTTTGTCTCATGGTTTTCTCTTCCAGCATAACAATGAAAATCAGTCTATCTCATGCATTTGGCTGGAACTCCTCTCAGTGGTTTAGCACTTCATTCCTGACCCAGCAAAGTATGCAAGTATATATTTAACTTCCAGCATGGAATCCATCCACTTGCTTGTTTTTACTAGGCTGCTCATCTTTTCGAGGTTAAGCACATGTTTTAAAATACTTCAGTCTGGAAAAAAAGTGCTTGGGAAGAAAAGTCGGTCTGAGACCTTGAATCTGGTGTGCACTGCAAACAGAAGAGTAGCCCTGGTATCCAGAGCCTTTACACTCATAGATATAATGTCTAACTTCTACAGAACATGTCCATGCATGCTCCATCCACATTCTTCTTGTATTAAGATCAGGAAGAAAATAATCTTAATTCTCTAGCATGTCATAAATAAAAACAAACGAGAAGAGAATCTGTCAGGAAGGTGGAATGTGAATCAGCACATTCAACAGTATTTTGGTGTTTAATAGTAATGGAAAAAATCAGCAGATATGTGAGATAGTAGAAGGCAAGCATGGTCTGTCTGTCTGCATACAGAGATTACGAAGCATCAGCAAGAAGGAAACTATTAGACTTGAGGTTATCTTTCATCTTGGGTGTCCATACTTCGAAAAAGACAAAAAATTCAATCTGTTTACTCAAAGAAAGGAAAAGATATCCTTTTGCTGTAAAAAAATGTATTTAATATGTTTTAGATAACATTTTTATTTAACAAAAAAAGAACTAATGTAATCTAGTTGCTGGGGAAAAAAAACAGGATATAAGCAGACAATTATAGTTAGGGAATTTTCATTTGTGGCTTTTTGGTTTTTGTTTGTTTTAATTAACACTAATTGCCTTATAATAAAGCTTTGTTATAGGAGAACATGGTGTAAAATATCATTTTGGTCTAGAACAGGTTGCCCAGAGAAGCTGTGGGTGCCCCATCCCTGCAAGTGTTCCAGGTTGGATGGGGCTCTGAGCGACCTGATCTAGAGGAAGGTGTCTCTGCCTATGGCAGGGGTTTGGAACTAGATGATCCTTAAGGTCCCTTCCAACTGAAACCAATTTGTGATTCTGTAAGCTTCAAACCTTAAAACAAAAATCCAAACAAAACCAAAGTTGGGGGGAATCTTTCTGGAAACTATGCTGTAGCTCAAACAAGGGGTACAGACTTGATGGAGGAAATGAATTTGTTTTCAGGAAGATATTCATGATCAATTTGCATAGAGGCCAGAGCAGGAACTAGCCAGGACCATTAGGATCCTTTAAATCCATGAAGTGCACTTACTGTCTTAGTGAGGAGACTCAGATATTTCTAAACATTTTTTTCCTTAAGAAGAAAACGTTTGTCTCTCAAAGTTACTGATCTAGGTAATTCAGTTTATAGGCTCCCCCACATGTACAAAAGGTGTTGTGTGTAGTTTGGAGTTGAACTAATATTTCAGCAAGAGTCAGATTCCTGTCCTTGCCTCCACAGTGGTCTGCTCGCCTGGGAACAGTTGTTTTATTGAGAGCAGTGAGCTACGCTTAACAAATTTCTGTTCAACATTTTGTTTCCCTTAAATGGAAAAGTAGCAGCTGTCAAGGTTCCCAAAATTATTTTTTAGTAGGTGATTAAAACTTCATTTTAGACATATAAGCAGAGATGTGTTCATTTATACAGGTGCTGTGAGCTCATATTTGCCTTTGATTTTTAGTGGTGGCTACAGAATTCTCTATTATATCATGCCATCCTTACCTTTATGTATCGATATATATATTTAGTTTGTGAAGTTCCATACTGAAACTGAAGTGGTAAATTCAACATAGAAATCTGAGTGGTATGCCATGTATGTGGATACTGTTTTCATAAAGGAACTCCAGACTGCCCTAGATGATGGTACAACTTGAATTGTTTGTTATGAGGAAGTTAATCCAAGCATATGAAGTGTTTGGAAAAGGTTGAACTGAAAAGAAAGATTAAAATTTAAAGTTCTTGAATGTGGAAAAAAAAAAGAAAAAAGAAAAATCATGTCTCAGTTCTATCTGCCTACCTGGCCTACCCCTGTGTGGAATATCATAGGGAAAGTGAGGAAAGTGTGTGGGTTTAGTAGGGAGAGGTGGGGGTGACAACTGATCCATAGGAGACAAAGCTCTTCCTGATACTTGAAGTGTGTTTGTTTTCACTAGGTACCCTTCTGGTCTGTTCGGACAACGTTGTTCCTGTGTGAGGGAATGTAGTTCTTTGCTTTGTTTGGAACACATCCATCATCTCTGGAGATTCATAGCAAATGCTGGGTTCCTTACTGGTTATGTTTGGTAGATAAAACAGAAAACCATGTTGTAAAGTGTTAAAACAATTATTATATAGGGTGATTTCTTAAACAGATGGAAGAAAAGTGGGACTCACAGAGCATAGTTGGTGTTAGATTAAAAGTAGACCTTTTAGAGGACAGCTGGTGTTTTTCAAAGTCTGATCAAGCTAGCAGAAGATATTGGTATTGACAAACTCAAGGAAAATAATGGAATACTGTCCAACTGGGTTACATGCAACTTGTAATAATGTAATTATTACATTAATGTAATGTAACATTATCATACTACATGAGCATTAATGATCCCCTTAATTTTTTAAACAGTTCTTAGTTCAATAAAAAAAGTTTATTTAAATGCTTCTGTATCAGATTTGAATGTGCTACTGGAGATCATGGAGAAGGAGTCAAAGACTTGAAACCTGCCCAGACTATGCAATTGGTTATACAAAATTTCTTGTTGTGGGTTTATCACTAATTCATGCAGATAAATTGGCAGAACTGTCTTTTTGTTGCTCAACAGCTCCTTCCGTTCTAACAGTGACTAAAAATAGAAAAAAAATAAAACCAGTTGTAATGTGGTTTTAAACCAGTGGCTTTTGTAAAGCCTCCCCAAACAGAAGGTGAAGTCACACCTCAAATAGTGAACTGTGCATATTTCTTATTTCAAGGCTTCATCCATGGGGAGACAGTAATCCACCAATTTGGCTGGTTTGTGAGCTCATTGCCTCACGTGGCTGCTGTGCTGCTGTCTGTCTGAGCCTTGTAACGAGAGGGGCAGTGAACAAAGAGCTTCAGGTGTTCTGCCTCTGGATTTCTTCTCATAGGAGCAGGCATGTGACCTTCAAGTTTCCTGCAAGGGTGGAATTCTGAATAGCATAGGAAAAGAGACAGCAAAGCATCACCCTTTCAAACATAGAGACAGGTGGAGCCTTATTTCAGATAAATAAATTACTGGGGTTAAAATTAGCATTGGATGCATTAGAAGGCATCCTGCATAGTAAATCCTGTGGTTGTAAAGTAGACTCTGAACTTGTTGAAATGTATGTTAGCTTATATGTGCAAGGCAAGCTAGTGAATTTGTGTTCTGCTGCTCTTTTTTCTACAACTGGAAGCCTTATTATAAAAAAAGGGTTTAATAACATATATTTTTAAGAATTAATCAGTAGGGCATGTAATGGATTTATCTGGTGTATCTTTGAGTGATCCTATGGAAATGTGCATCTTCTAAAACAGTGTGGCTCCTGTATAGCCAGTTTTAACTTTATGAATCCCAATGTAACTAATTAAAAAGGAAATGTTTTTAGTAACAATATGTGAACTCAGAGAGTAATTGGGTTGTAATTCAATCTGTCAGCTCTGCTGCCATTCATAAACTCAGGGTTTATGAAGGCCTCAGAAATCTCAGTTTGAATTACAGCTTTATTCTGTACATAACCTGGAACAATGTATATCTTAGCATTTCATTTGTGAGACTGAGAATGTTTTATAATCCTGAAAATATTACTTAAATGTATACTTACCGTAAAATTTCAATCTTGCGTTTGGAGGAAAAACTATATTGCACTGCATTTTTTAATTTAGATTTTACATCAGTTATGTTGGAGCTTTAACTGTGGCTGTTTATATGAATAAACTGCTTACTTTATGTTGTGGGGTATGTGAAAGATTTTTTTTTGCATGTCTCTATTTCAGGTAAAACAAATGACTGTCTAGAGTGTTTATGTTTTGTTTAATATTTACTTTGGTTTATATAGAAATAACAATTTTACTAGTTGCCATAGTATTACCCTCCAACCTTATTTATACTGTTTTCTTAACACAATAAAGTCAGTCATGAGAGCCCAACATATTTGCATATCTATACTGTATTTACAGATTTTTATTTTTGGATTTCATTCTCTTAAGGCAGTTGTTAAATATTCTCTGTGCTCAGGTTGCTGAGTCAAACCATGAAGGAGCATCTGGTACGAGTGGCTAATGAAGCAGAATTTATCCTGAGCAGACAGAGGGCAGAGGATATTAACCGCCATGCTGAATTTGAGGTAAGAAAGGAAATCGTGTTTAAGAAAAGCAAAACACAAAAGCATAACCATCCCACTGTGTTTGAGGATTCCAGGGTGTGATAGGGGCTTGTCAGGCTTCAGGAGGTTCCACTCTGAAAAGCGCTTTCCAGTCATAGGGTGATTTGATAAGTTTGCCAGTAACTTTGATGGAAAAAGAGGCTGGGCTGAGCAGAGCAGCTCAGAACTTGTTGAAATCTGCACGCCATAGATTGTAGGGGAAAGAATTTTATCATACCAATGCTGCTCTTTTCCATTTAGCAAGTATCACTGTATGTGTTAAAGCTGCTTAGCATCACAGTCAAGATACAGGTCTGAGAAAAACCACTTTGCTGAAGATAAGTGGTAACAGCTTGTGAAGTGCAAAATGAGAAATTACTTTCTTTTTTCTTTTTGTATCATCTGCTGTTTAACTAATCCCTCTCTAAACCCATTCTTCTTATGTTTTACATGCCTCAGTGTGGTTTAGTTATGTTTTCATATTTTCACCCCACTTAAGGGAATCTAAAGTGAAATGATGGTCTCTGTTTTTGTAATAAACTTGTATTACTTGTAACAAAAATACAAGCCTGTTTTCTGAATCACTTCAGTCATATCTCCAATGTAGGATCATCTTTCCCTATGCTTTAATTATTGGGTAAATGAAAATGAAGCTAAATCTCTCTCAATTCACTAATATTGTACTTAAAGAGTACTTTGTCTGTCTTCTGGCGTGTGATATTACTTGTGGTTTTGTTTTTAAAATGCAGCATTAAGAGATTGAAGGCACATTTGTGCTTAACGTATTTCTAAACTGTTTTCCTCTTAAATCTTTACTTGAAAAAATACTCCCCAAAGATGAAAGCATATTTGTCTTAGACAGTGCTTATATTTTAAAGGTCATCTGTGTTGGCCCTGGGATTCAAGCTGTGCGTTGTCTAATAACATATCTGCACTTCATCTAGAGCTAGTTACCCCCTCCTGCAAACAGAGATGTTGGAAGGTATCTCCAGTACCGTTTTGCAATGGTGAAATAGCAGGCATGTTTCATTTATTACATCAAGGGTTTGGCGACAGTCCTGTGGAGATGAAAAGTGCATCCTTTTACTCTCTTGCCTGATAATCAGTGGACTGGGACATGCTTGACATCTTTTGCTCTGGATTTATGCAGAAGCTCCATGCATGACATGGCATTATTGATTAGATGAACAGCCCACTTTTTTCCTTTGAATGCAAACTATTTGCAGACGGGGGTGTGTGTATGTAGGAAACGTGGGAGAAATGAAGGGTTCTGTCATATAAATACAGGCTATCTGTTAATACAGTTGTTCAGTGACAACTTCACTCTTAGGCCTAGTTCAGCCTCAAGATACCTTTTATGGTGTCTGGAAGAAATTTAAACAGAGCATCAACTTACATTTTTAATATAGCTCTGAGTTTTGCTGTGACAAGTCTCTAGGATGGGAGTTGGCTGATACTTTAGGCTGATGCTGGTTTGAGTCTGTGCTGTGTCTGTGGTGGTGGCTCAAGACATTTAACTCATCAGGTGGAACTTAAATGGAAGCTGGTGTACTCAAATTTATCAGCAGTCTGTTTATCCAGTTTAGTTTTGTTACTGGCTTGGAAAAAACTTTAATCCAGCATGATTTCCACAGGGGTAAAAACTGAGGATAGGAGAGTACTGGATTCTATCAAACATTTAAAGAACCTGATGTCAGTGGCAGACTTGAGTCAGTGTTGTGTTCCTTTGTGGAAAGAGGAACCATTAGTCATATCCATCTGAATCCACGTTAACAATCAGAACTTCTGGTAGTTTGAAAGCGAACCTGTGAGAGGCTCCAAATCAGAACGACAATTTAATAAGAAAATTAAAATAAATGCAATAGTACAGAAACCCTGACAGAGTCAGAGTACAACCTGACACCCTGTTGGTCAGGGTGGTGGTAGCAGTCAGATTAAATGGTGGCTGCAGTCCTCCTGAAGTGATAGATGTGGTTCTGTTGAAGCGGTGATCCTGTAGTAGGGTCTGGTCTTCCTCTGAGGGTCCAGTGGTGGTTATGTAGCTCTTGTCCTCTGGGAATCCAGTAGGTAAGGGCTGCCTGTGTTGTTCCAAACCTTAGATTGTATCCAGGTAGGAATGTTTGGTTCCTCCCCCTGGGCGGAGCATCTCACAATGGGATGATGTAATTTTATGGGTCATGCAGTGAGGCTTGATAGCTCAGTAACAGAAGATGTCACTCAGGAGGGAGTTATCAGGGATGTGTCATGGAAGAGATAAAGAACACTTCCCCACCTGGTTTTAACAGACAGTGATAGAATACATCCTTTTGGTTACATCTTACATTGTAACCTAAGACAGCCATGTTCCATCCATTTCCTAATACATGTGACAGCTGCAGAAAGTGAACAGATCCTGTGCATGACAACTAGATTAAACAATCTCTTGGAAAATAGAGTGATCCTATAACATTTAGCCCAGTAAAATGATATATGCAAATGTGGGTTTGATCACATTTAAAAATATTTCGGGCTTCTGGTAATGACTAGTTGCAAGTTTTTGTAAGAAATGGTTGGGACGGCCATGTGTGGTTCAGATCAGAAGAAAGTTTTGCCACCTGAGTTCTGGGGAGAAAGGAGATGAGACTGGTTGAGGAGGGATAAAGGCCCTCAGATGAGAGATGAGGAAAGAACTCTTACCCATTTTTCATTTTTTTTGATCAGACTTGCAAGTCTGGTGTTTCATATCACATATGAAATAATCCATGTAACATTGAGTCAGCAAAAATTCGATCCCAAATTATCTTTTTAAAGATCTTTAGTGTGTTTACTGCTACCTGGTTGTAATTCTCCACTTCTAAAAGTCATGACCAAGATGAGCCTTACAATATCCGAGTCAGATTTTGGAGAGGTTTGCACTGTGGTGCAAGGGCAGTTTTAAAATAAAAGGCAAATTATCTTGTCATCATTTAAACCTCAAGTCTGGTATTTGGAGCACACAGAGGCAGGAGAAAGCAGGGGGAAATTCAGATAAGCTTCATAACCAAGTTTTGTAGTTATATATAATTGTACAGTATTTGCTTGTAAATGGGTAAGGATGGTCACTGTAAGAAGAAGGAAAAGCCTAAGGAGACAGGTAATACAGGGAAGGCACTGCTGTGCTGAAAACTGCACCTTAGAAATGTGATGCAAGAAGTTGTTTGTCAGGTGATACTTTAAAAGTTGCACAGGGTCCAGAAGAGAAGGTGCCGCTCCTGTTTGGTTCTTAATTCATTGCAATACAGGAGAGATGTTTTCCTTCCAGAAGTGGTTTGATAAATGTCTGCCTATCAATTTTTTCCCGTCCAGGAGGAGACAGAGAAGCAACAGCAACTGCAGCAGATGTGAACTTTGCTGTGTAAGGTCTGGTTGTGCTTTGCTCCATCTCTATGTGGTGGGACCCTGCGTTGGTCAGAACATGGAGAGGAGCCCTTCCCAGGCAGTAGGATGACCAAAAGCATGGGAAGAGTCTCTAAAGCAAGGATAGTTTTGGGTTTTGTTTCCTTTTTTTTTTTTTTTTTTGGCATGTTGTTCTAGTTTGTCCTGTAACTTTAGATATGCAGTAAACCCTTCGTGTCTGAGCGAGATAGATTTAAACTAAAAGGAATAGAAAAGAAGTATTTTCTATTCTTTTTGGGCCTTCTTATGGCAATTTTCTCTCTTTCAGAAACTTAGTGTCTTTTCACCACTACCTTTGTAAGTAGTAGTTCCACCTATGCATGTAGACATATGGAGAGGTCACCAGGAAACCTGAGACATACTGACTCATTTTACAGTGTGTTTGAGCCTCAGAGAAGACTGATATTATTTCTCTAGTGAGGTAGCAAGGAAACACACATTTTTGCAGTGAATGTGGGAATGTGAGCATTTCTAACATATACCTCTTAACCTTAAATTTTCCCCATTGTCCGTGGGATTTATATGCACGTCTCTTAGATATTTTTCAAAATCTCAGCCTCGGTGTTTGGCAGAGTTGAAAACCCTGAAGAGGAACCCCTTTATGGTAGTTTCATGCTACCACCCAGATTGTTTTCTAGAAATGACCTTGAAAAATATGGTGATTCTCACTGTGTCTTAGATAATCTGTGCAGACTGCTGTGGAGTCGGACCTGTGGGAATAATTGGATTTGGTGTGAGGAGGGGGAGGGAATTTTGTACTCTAATTGACTTTATTTTATAATTTATGACAGGAGTGCCCATTGCCTTGGATATGCCTCCTGTCTTATATAAATCTCTATGTGTATTTGTGGGTGAATATACATATTTCTAGAATTCTAAGTAAGTAAACCTGCAAGGTTTTTAGGCCTGAACTGTTTAATCTTTCTAGTGAAGCTTTAGTTTGCTATTGGATGGCATTACTGGATGTAGGCAAAAATTTGGATACCATGTCTCAATGCTTGTGTAAAGTATTTTCAATGAATGCTCCAGGAACATGATTTCCCTTTTTTTTTCTGTTTTGTTTTGCTTTTGGTGTTTTGGGGTTTTTTTGCATGGAAGATTCACATGAAAAATTAGGAAAATGGGGGGAAATGTGTAATACAAAACTATTCATAACATCGTACGTTATGGTGTGTGTAGAAGAGCAGTGGAGAGTGCCACACAATAATTTTCAGAAAACTTTCTATAATGGGTGGACAAGGATTCTTCGTTCTGAGGAAAACAAACCCCTTGGTAATTTTTTCAGTAAAATGTAACTGTTACTCTAATTGGAAAAACAACCTGCCTTCTCAAAGTGTCATTTTTGAAAGATTGTGTGGTGTCATCCCCTTGAATTTTTGGTCTTACTTTTTTTCAGATTCTCATCATCCATAGAATATAAAGTGCTGGCATTCTTCTTATTGGCTGTTTCTGTTGATTAACTGAGAATTTCACCTGACTTTACCTTTGCTAGGCAGCTAACTCTCTGCATGATTTCTCTTCAATAATTAAATCTAGCATTTCCAGCTGCTGTAAAATTTGTTGTCCTTTTGTGTTCAGTTATGTTTTTTCATGCGGAAGACTTGGACTTCCTCACAGTTTTAATTCTTATTCAGTGTCAATTTACAGGCTGTGATAATAAACAGAATGTTTTACTTCATGGCTCATGCTGGGAAATGAATCTTAGAACTGGTATTGCCTTGATAGAGGTGGGATGCAAGGCTAGGCAAGCGTTCCAGTAGTGACTTGGATGGAGCTGTTTGCTTTTTGCTTCCTTGGCAGAAGGCAAAATCCAGTGCTTCCCTTGATTGATAATCTTCTGTATTCCCACATCTTTTCTCCTTTGGTGCACTAAGCATTAAATGTTGGAATATGTTATTTGTATCAGGAAGTGACTAAAAATTACTGCAAATCAATTCTGGCAGAATACCTGTAAGTCAAAGAGAATGTTTGAGAGCCCCGAAAGAATAGTGGAAAGGTATTTGGTGTCTTTGTAGTTTCTATAGATGATTGTTGCTTCTGTATCAAACAAGAAGTTACTGTGGGAAAGAAGGTTTTAATCCTTGACTGGGTCGATATTCTCCATAGTTTTTCAGTGTTTTTAACAAAAGCTGCTTTGTTATAGAACCTGTGCATAAAAAAAAAATCCCTCTGTGGCTCTTGCAACATCCTTTTTAGTTTAAATGTTTTTCAGCACACTTAATGGTAATGTCCTTATTAAAACAAAGGATTCTGTAGTGCTTTCAGTGGGAATTCTCTCTTGTAGAGTGGGTCAGCAGCGATGGTTCTCCACAGAACGCACAGAGATAATGCATAGTGCAAGTCGTGGGAATGTACCCAAAAGTTGTTGTCCTTAAGACTGCAGAAACGTAATGGGGCAACACAAAGGAGGTTAGATGTTCCCTCACAGAAAAATAAGGCTTTACAAATTTTGTTATGAATGGGCTTGACTCTCTCAAATTTAAATTTTTAAATAAATGCTGCCCTTTGCATTGGGCCGTTTAGGTGTTACAGCACCATCTGTCTGTCAGTAGAAGGAAGAAAAAAAATCGGCTTTTATTTCTAAACACATTTTTGAGGTATTATAAATGCTTCACAGAGTGCTGAGCATAGGAGAATATTTTTTTTTTCCATGGGAGGATTAACCAATTTTGTTCTGCTGCAATATGTTGGGAAGTCCCAAACTAGGAGATTAAATTTCTCTTATTCCTGAGGTGGCAAGTTTTGGGATTAATTGTCTCATGTGAAACAAAGGATACTGAAATGAAGAGTTCCTTTTCTGTTCAAACATTGTAACATTTTCCCTATGCCTGGGAAGCGTTGGGATAAAGTATTGCCTAAATATGAAAGAAGGAGTGAAAAATTGTGATTTCCCTTTCACTGTGCTTTAATAAGGAAAGGGAGGAGAAAGAACAAAAAATTGCACTGGAATACTGAGATCTCTTTTTGCTATATTTCAGTTTTAAATTAAAATACATTACAGAAGCATGTCTATGAGTTATCAAAGGTAGCTCTTACCTTTCTCTCGAGAAGAGAACTTCCAGAATGACCTTACTGGTGGGCTTTCAGTACCTGAGGGGGCTATAAGAGAGCTGGAAAGGGTCTATTTCCACAGGCATTTAGTGTCAGGATAAGGGATGATGGCTTCAAACTGAAAGAGGACAGGCTTAGATTCAATATTAAGAAGAAATTCTTCCCTGTGAGAGTGGTGAGGCACTGGAAGAGGTTGCTTAGAGAAATTGTGGATGCCCCATCCCTGGAAGTGTTCAAGGCCAGGCTGGATGGGACCCTGAGCAATCTGGGGTAGTGGAAGGTGTCCCTGCCCATGGCAGAGGGTTGGAACTAAAAGAGCTCTGAGGTCCCTTCCAGCCCAAACCATTCTGTGATTCTGTGACATGATAATATTGTTCCTGAAGCAGCTTGACAGAAAATTCATTTAAGAACTGCTCTCTCCTATAAACCTTTCTAATGAAACAAGAAGTGAGGTTCATTCCCTTTTTTTGGATAATGTTTTTTACCCGTTACGAGACAAACTGCATGTAGGATTAAATCTAATAAGTATCAACATATTATTGGGCTTTTCAAATCATATTGAATATAGAAACTAAATAGATTTATGGCTGTAGGTACTTCATATTTTAAAAAATCTATTATTTTTTTGATGCTTATGAAGTTTTATTGCTTTGTAATTAATGCTTAGTGCTAAGCAGTATCTTGTTGAGATTCTTCCACATTCTATAATCTAAGATGTTTCATTTACAAACTAAGTGTAATTAAAAAAAAAAAAAATCCAGGAAGGTCATGCACAGTGGTTTACAGTGTTTGAGATTTGAACTTTTTGTGGCCCTTTTCACTTCTTTTACGTATTTAACGCATCTACTTATTTTTCTTTTCCTGTGAATGGTAAACTTTGTTTTAAAAACTGTTTATCCCCTCTTGTAAGTATTGTTACAGATTGTTATATTCGCTAGAAATTATCAATAAGCTTAGTTTATCCACTCTCCATAGGTCTTTGAACTTATCTTTTGCTGTGGGAATACATCTTAACTCCATCGTAAGGTGTTCCTATCTGCCTTACCTCATCCTGCCTTTATTTAAATATCTTTTTGGCATTTAGACTTGATGAGCCGGATCTTTCTTGTCTGTCTCAAGTGGCTTGTTGAAAGAAATCTAATGAAGCCTGACTTCCTTTAGAAAGGCACTGATGGCTCTTGCCAGTGTGTTTATTCCTCGGTTTGCTTTTTGCTTTAGACACAGCTCCAAGTTTGCCTTTCAGAAATTTCAGACTTATTGCTGTGTTGCTCCCTGCAGTCCTCCCGAGTCCATTTGGGGTATTTCATTCCTCTGGCACTGAGGCAGTTTGAACAAGAACACTGCAGCTGATGGCTGTATTCATCCCTGAGTTCTTCTGGATTACCTGAGTGGACACTGTCTGGTCCCAGCAGTTGCTCTCATCCCAGTTTTCTTTTATAACATCTCTGTTCTGTGGTGGTCATATGTTTCAAGAGCACTTTCTGCCCTTTGATCTTCTATTAGCTCTACAGAGACACCTTAATGGGCTTACTCCTCCTGATTGGTTTGAAAAATAATTTATTGCTGCCTTTTATGGCTTTATGCAATTGTTCCTCCATCTCTTTTAACCTGCTTTGTTCTGTTTTTAAAACTGTCATGCCATAGTGGATGTATTTTTCTGTTTTCCTTCTTTGGGGAGACTTACTGAGGAATGCCATTTTCTTACAGCCTTCTTTCTCTACAGCTTAGCCATTCCAGCTTTTTGTTTGTTTTTAAGCAGCCTTCTCTTGGATGGCATATGTTTCCTTTGAACCCCTAATATTGTATCTTTTTATACAGATTTTGTGTTGTCTATTAAAACATTTTCCATGTTTTTCTGCATCTTTTTGTATTTATAATATGAAAACTAAGCTAGCCAGGTAAGAAATTTCTTGCTTCAAATGAGATGTTCCCATCAGAAATGTTGTTGTTCTCACCTGTTCATGAAAAATAAATCAGTATTGTTTACCTAGTTTATTATTCAGATTTTTATGGTAGCTCATGCCAGGTAATGATTCTCAAATAATCCTGACTGAAGTAATACAGTGTAAATAGAATGTAATTTTCTAGCACTAACAAAGCAAGTATCCTATTGTGCTTGATTGGAGATTTTATTCTAAAATTTCTGTCCAGAGATAACTTGCTTTGCTTATGCACCTTTCTAAGAACAGTGTTAGGGATTCTTCAGCTTTGGAGAAAAAGCAGTGGTGACAGTTCACATCTCTCCTATGTGTTTTGTTGTAACTTGGTTTGATCTAAATGAGAAAGACATTTTATTAAAATAATTCTGATATTGGAACTGACAAGGTCACAGAAGATCTTCAGGGTCCGTATACCTGAAGATGTTTTTTCTCAGTATTTCAACTAGTAGGTTGGACTTAAATACTCTGCTAAGTTGTAAACTTGAATTTATCTTCATTTTGTATTATTTCTTTCTTATTATGTGTTTTAATATTTGGGCTTCACTGTCAAGCCTATTACCCTATGTCAAATTTTGCATTCTAAAGGAAGACTTTATTGAAGGGGCAAATGTGGTAACACTTTCCCGGAACACACTCTCACTCTTCTGCGATTTGAAGTGACGCTTGGGTTGTAAAATGCCTTTTCCCTGGTAGTGAGTCAGGTTGGATGAGGAGACATGGATCACAACCAGTATTTCCTAGAGCACCTTCTGTTCGTTACACTGTTGTAATTAATAGAATAAAGCTGTTGCTGATAATAGCTGATAACTACACTCAAAGCTTACAGTTGGGAGGCTGACTCCAACAAGTGTAGTGAAGGATTGATTCCAATAGCTGCAAAATTATGGCAAAAAGGAGCAAAGATAAAGATGACCATGGTGTTCATTTTATGTCTAAAATTTCTATTTCATATTTTCCATGTTTTTTTTATCTAAGGTGAAGCTCCTGCGCTGTTTTATTGTGATGATGACTTGGTCTTCCAAGCTTCCCCTCCAGTTCCTCACATCTCCTTTGTGACTAAACAATTCTGAGTAACTGAGTGTCAGCAATTCATTATTCACTCATTCTTCAGACTGTTTTTTACATATCTTTTGAACAGCCTGAAACAAACTGACAGGAATTGTACAGTTAATGTTAGTTTGACCAGGTCCTTATCTCATATTTTCGCTCCTCTCTTTCTGGAATTAGCTATACTGATTCTTGTCATATACCCTTTCTCTGACTGCTTTTTCTTTTATTTTGCTTTTGTGATTTTGGTCTAGAATAAGTCATTATACCTTCCAATAATGTGACTTTTAAAATAAAAGTAGTTTGTTTACGTGAGTGGAGGATTTGTGCTTATTGATGTTTTCAGAGCTTTGATGAAATAAAAGGTTAGAATATTCTTCTGTTGTTATTATTTGTATAGTTAACATTTCCACTGAAGGTGAAAATGTAAATATCACAGCCATTCTGAAAAAAAAATGTCAATTACAGTTATGATAATTTAGTTTTTGTTTGCCTACAGGAACCTGAAACTGCTTTTTTGTTTCTGTTACAACAGAGTAGTGAATCGAAGAGTTTTTAATAGCATTAACTTTCAGATCAAATGTTTGCAACCAATCTTTATAATTCCAGAATTAGTGGAAACATTTATATCTTTAGATTCTTCCATCCAGGCACAGGGAAGCGAATTATTGAAAAGATAAAAATAAATTTGTTTGCTTTCTGTCAGAGTTCATATCTACAGCCAACCTTGATAGAAGACCAGAATGATTTAGACAAGTTTGCTTTGGAGATTCATAACATATGCTTGCTGGACAGAATTGAGTTATCTCTGCTCTGGAGAGTAAGTTATTGTAGCAGGAGCTGACAGAGATGAAGATAACTGAGGGAAATTCAATTACCTTTTAGTGTTTTCCTTCTAATAGGATTCTTAATGTGAAAAAGATCCTTAGATGATGCGCCTGTGTTGCTTTGTGAGATCTGCTTTGATACCTGCATCCAGAATAAAGTGAACTCTTCTTTTCAGGCCTTCATTAAGGATGAAATATGCATCTGATTGCTAAATGGGTGTTAGCTTTTGATTCACCATATTATCATTTGTAGTCCAGACATATTGGACAGTCTTTTGGCAGTAGTCTTGAATATTCTAAACACAATTTCATTTTCAAAAGTATTGTTTTTATGTAAAAAGGTTGTTTATAACAGCAATTGAAGAAAGAAGTCACAAAATTGTAAAATAATTCCCTATACTCTAGTGCTGTCTCTGCGTGGTTTTTCTCTCATTTGAATTTTCCTGGCAAAAGCACCAATTTACAAATATTATTTATGACTGACCTGAGTTCAGGCTGTTGGGCTAAAGCCCATCCACTTGACTATAGCTGAATTTCTTGTAACAGCTCTCCAGTTCTGGAGTTACTGGGGTAGACTGGTGCACACAGGTATTAGGATGTTGTTATTTGTGTTACTTGTAAATTTTTTTTGCAGTGTCTGATGGTTGAAATGAAAATTTAGAAGTGACTTTATGAAGGCAGCTCACTCTGCAGCTGTATGGACAAGAACAAAGCATGTACAAGTTCGTGTACCTGCACTATGCACTCATTTACGGACCCACTAAACTACTGTCTACAGCTGAATGTAAAAAGAGTTTATTTTTAAAACTCTGAACCTTAACCAGCATTGCAAAGTCTGCTTTTTATCTGGATGATTTATCCAAGCACTTGCACACTGATATTTCTATAAAAGAGAGGGAGAACGAGTATCTTCATGTTAGATTGATTTGCAACCCCAAAACAGGTTTGGATGTGCCTAAAGGACATAGCATACCTGACCCTAAAGAGTAATGAATTGAAATTCTGGTCCATATTTTGGGCAGCTACTTATCTTGACCTGTGGCTTCTTGGTTATGTCAGCTGTGGTTACCTTCGTCATTCTCATTTGAACTAAAATCATAGTAGGAATAGTCTCATTTTGTATTTAATCAGTCTCCTGATTGAGGCATGACAAAGTTGATACCTGCAGGTGTATTCTTTGATGTTCGTGAAGGTAACTTAGGAGAGTCAACTTTGAGGCAACACACATTAAGATACTAGGCTGTTTAGAAAATGTTTGAAGGTGTTTGTCAGTAGTGCCTGAAAGTACTTACGGTTAAAATTTTTACTGTTGTCTGTGTTTCTTCCATAGAGTATTTTTCTCTTTTATCTATTAGTACATTATTGAGGAGAAAATTGTACAAAATGTTGCATTTAGTGTAAGAGTTTAATTTCTCCTTCCATTGAAAGCTTCAGCCTCTCACGGAGAATGCTCCATAATGAATGCAAAATGCTGTGATGTGCAGAAATAAATACCTGCATGAGTGATGGCTGAAAAGAGACAGTAATTGCTTAAGTAAGGATTTTACAACTAAATTGATAAAAGTATCTTTAGTACTAGATGGAGCTTGAAGTCCATCTGGGACCAGGGGGGGAAATGGAAAGCTATAAAGCCACATCCATCCAAGGGTGATATTCCTGAGCGTTTATAAAGCTACCTTTTCATTTCTGAGTAGATCTATGCAGCTTTCCAGGGAAGGGAACAAGACTGTACTAATCAGGATTCTTAACTGGAACTGAAAGATCCTTTCACATCACCACTTCTACCTCACTGCTGTTTAGTCCAGGTTTTTATCTTAACTTTCCTGTATTTGCCCTTTAGTGGGAATCACTATAAGTGAGTTAAAAAACCTTTGCCTTCCTGCTTCATCTTATTCTTTTATCGAAGTGTTTACAGAATGAGTCTATCTACTAATTTCTCTTTGACCTAAATGGGAGAAAACTGAGCCAATTCCTTTGAGATGGTCTTAGGTCAAGAAAAGGAAGATGTGTCAGGCAGTTAAGTTGCTCTTCTGGTGATCATCGTGTGACTTAGAAACCTCTGGATTTCACTGGTAATCTGGAGTCCAACTGGAAGTGGCAGAGTCAATCCTTAGGAAGATTTTCTAATCAGAAAACCAAACTGTCCTCACTATTCTGCTTCACACAAGTAGATGTTTCCTGTTTTTTTTTCCTCACCACTCCTCCCTCCCACCTGTTTCCTGCTCACATTTCTAAGTCCCTGTTACTAATTCACTATTTAGAAAATGCATCTTCAAAGATTTCTGGCCATCTTAAAAGAAAACATTTATATATCACTTGGAAGGAGGGCTTGGAAGGTGATGATAGTGACTATGATGAGCAGTGCAAGTGCTTAGGTCATCATTCCATGTTTTTTTCTTTTGTGTCCTAGTGCAAAGGTACTGGGGGTTTTTCTGATTAAAAATTTGCAGGAACAAATTCTGAGTCTAAGTAGTAATGCCAAGATTATGGCCTAGTCGATTTTGAGATGTTTATGCTCCTTCAGTCCTTCTCCCTGCCTGTCCTTGCAGGAGATTGAAGTCTTATAGAACTCTTCTGGATTGTCTGGTGTCCTTAGAGCAGTTTGAGATTCCATCTTTTGTGACTGATGCCAATTCTTGACAGATAAAGGAAGCAAAATTATTGGATGGGTTACTATATTATAGAGAATGTATGGAACTTGTGAAACAAATGTTGTCATAGCTTAGGACCAGAGGCCAGGCTTGTCCCTGGTGTCTCTCCACTCCCATCAGCAGGACTGGGTCATCCTCAGCTGTGCTGGCTCCATGCTGGCCCTTGGTCCCAAGGGAACATTTACAATAAGGAAAAAAAAAAAATCAGATATTCTGACTTCTAAAATATTGTTGCTTATTTTTTCCTGTGCTGCCTGTTAGAAACCCCAAATACCTCATTTCTAAGCAGTTGTTGAGAGCCCTGTAGCCAGCATCACTCATCTTGGCACTGGCCCAGTGCTGTCCTGCAAGGCAATTTCATATGGTCGGCATGGGAGGAGGGAGGATGTTTCCTGCGTTATTTTTGAGTCACAGTTGTTTGAAGCTGCTCAGAAATTTGGAATATTAGAAGTAGATTACTGGCTGGAGTGTAACTGAAGCTGTTAAAGTGTGTAAGAGATGTTGTTACATGGCTCTTTGGTATTTCCAATAACTGTCACTTACATGTGTTTTACATAATGTTTTATGTAATTTCAGTATTTCTTTCGGTTTTGTGTGCACTTGGTAGAAGCTGCTGATTTTGATTAGTCACTGTTCTTTATTTCAAAACCTATAATTTTAATGAGTGAACTGTAATCCACACCAAATCTCAGATTTGAGTTTTAAAAATCCACAGATTTGTGTTGGTTTTTTTTTTTTATCCTGCATGGCTATTGTGCTCTAAATGTTACAAGCTCCAAGTACTGAATTTATTATTTTACACTGAATTAAAGTCAATTAGCGAAGTCTAGTTAAGCAGGATTTGTGCAGCTGGAATGTGTAATCTGTTTTTTGGTCTTACACCAACCAACATCCCTGAGTTCAGCTGTTTGTAGAAAATGCTGATAACTGTTGTTGAGGGGTGCTATGAAATCACCCTCATACCATTAAAAAAAACAAACCAAAGCAACCAGACAGAAAAACCTTGCATGCTGAGCTGAAACAGAGCCAGAATCAAAACTCAACAAGAACATCAGAACCTTGAAATAGGACCTTTCACAAGTTCTGGTATTTAACATTGAAATGACAAATAAACAGAAAATTTAGGAAGAGGCTTTTACGTGTTCTTATGTAAACAAATGTGTTTAGGGAGTATTATTGTTTTTTAAAATTAAAATTGACAACATAAAGGATGATGCCAGTAGAAACTGCTTGGTGCTACACAGTTCTTCATTTCTCTGAAGGGAGCATCTATGGTGGTTGCAATACTGTCTCTTGCCATTGCAGTCTTTTCATTTAAACCAAGAGAGCAAAAAAACCCCCGAATTTTAAAGCAACATTCTCAGTCTTTGCTCCATATTGCTCAGTATAAGGATCTAGAGTTGTACGAATGAGTGTTTTTCACTTAAGACTGCTGTGAAAAAAGGCAGAGGCTGTTGTCTTCTCATGCTCTCAATAATGGGAATATTTCAAATGCTGTCTTTTTATGGATAGTAAAATCACATAGTTTTAAAAAGAAATTAAATTATCCTCCCCCCAACAATTTTTAGAGCCAAATGTCAACCTTTCAAGGATGGTGGAACTATTTCTGAATAAAAAATATTAGTTACAAAGACCCCCTGTTCATACACATCTCATGCTGTTCTAAAATTCAAAAATCATGTTAGCTTAGTGCATGAGAACCAATGATAAAGGAAAAAATCTCATACTTTAGCTGCAATGAAACACAGAACATAGAATACTGGAAAAAAGGAGAGAGGAAAAAATAAAGTTAAAACAGTTTGATTTTCATAGTTTGATGCTATAAGAACTCTGACAGGAGGCTTTAAGATAAGGCAGAGGTTAAGCCAAAGTTGGGATTGTGACTCTTAACATGTTTCCAAAGTAAGTGACTAGGAATGATTTTAAAGAATAACTGCTATAAAAGGCCATATAGGCCATATTTTAAAACTCCTTCTCTTGGCTTCTGGATTATTTTCTTAAAAAATCTTTTCCCATTTCATCATCATCTTAATAAAAATATGCTGCTTTTAAAATACTTGGTCCTGGAAAGGATAATTCACTCAAGAATCTTAGTTTACAAAAAGGTAAAGAGTGAGTTTGGAGTGGAAGTTAGAAAGCTGTAAATTGGCAGCACTGAACATGTTATTCTTGAATAGACTTGAGAATAAAATTACATGTAATCCTTCTTTTTTCACAGATTCTCTCATAGTAATTTGAAATTTCTCTGACCAAAAAAATCCCAACAAACCAAAATCCACCCTTAATACTTTTCCTTAATAATTAATGAAAATGTTTCTGCAGATACAGATGAAGGTCGCTTAATGGCAGTAATTAATTAAAGGGATTTTTTTCCATGTGCAGGAAGGAAATACTTTGCCATACTGTGTTTGCCCTATTTAGCAGTGTTTCTCAAGGATATGTACCAGGCAAGGTGATCATTCTCCACTGTGAGAGGCTGAAAAGTCCTGAACTGTCAGACATCAAGGCCAGTAAATCAGCTCTTGGAGCATCCATGGTAGAAGCTGGTGAAGGACAGATGAGTTACCTTTTGGGTAACAAATTTGTGTTTGTAAGGACAACTACAAGTTTTTAATTCTTTTAAATTTTATTTTGCCACTAAGCCTCATAAGTGACATCTTTAGGAGCCCAGACAGATCTGAAAACAACGTGGTATCCAAAGTACTGATGTTTATTGGAGATGTGCTTGTTACTGGCATGCAACCTGAGGAGATACACTTACAGCTTTTTACCGGCTAAGCTCATAGTTCAATGCCTTAGAAAGCCTCGGGCAGCCTAGAGAGGTAGCACGGGCAATCCAGCATTTCAGTAGCTCTAAAAGTGGTACCTGTATCAGCTGCAAAGCAAATACCACCAGCAGAAGCAAAGAGGAGAAATATAGCTCCCGGCTTGCCTAATTCCCGCAATTACAGCTTTGAAAAAGAAACAGACGACAAGAGATGTTCTCAGAAAGAGTTGCAAAGCCAAGGAGGGCGGACCCCTCCTTGGTCCTTTCTTTTATTCGGAGGAGGGGAAAGGGGAGGACTGGGGGCGGACCCGGGGTGACCGGCCAATCAGACACTGCTAAAGAGTCTGAGTTACATTTGGTTTTGCCCGCGCTGGGAACAAAGGAGCTCGGAGCACGTGGCAGAGGCAAGTCCTGGCTTGTCTCAGGGAGGGGGAAGGGAGGCTCGGAACAGGCAGCAACAGCAACCAGTCATGGCAAGATAGGAAACTATTATGCCTCAATGCTTGTTATCTCAAATGAATGTGATCTCTCTGTTCTTTGTTCATGAAGTTATAGATTTTGATACATTCTCAAACTCCTGGATTAAAATCAGAGTTGTGTTCTGAATCCAAGACACTAAACAGGGGAAGCTGAAAAGTGCTCGAGGGGAACTATGTAGAAAATAGAAACAGAAACACAGACCCCAGACTGCAGGGATATCTCAAGGGGCTAATCTTTCCGCCTTTTGCAAAGCTGGAACTTTACATAAGCTTGGAAGCTGTTTATGAAGAGGTTTTTGGCTGGAAATGAATATTCTTTGCATGTGTTTTGCAAATTTATAAGGAAATTTAGTGAGTGTGATGTAGCAGGAATATCAAACAATAAATAACAAAATCAACAGAGGTATGTTGATTATATTTGCTTAGGATGCTACATATAATATGAATGTGAGCACTTACATAATAAAGAATCCTATATAGAAATATACATTCCTCTAAGGTAAGTGTTGAGACCATTAACATAAGTCAGGTGTTAAAATACTGATACACTTAAGTATTTATATCTGTCTCTTTGATAGCTATCAAAGTTAAAGAATTTTAAGTCATGCAAATGTGTTTCACTTTCTTTTATAGCCAGAGACTGAAGCCATATTTATAGTGACTTAATTTGGAACTTTACTACAAAATACTCCGTACCACTTACGAGGGGAACTAGTGGTACAAGGCATTTTGTAATAGGGTTCCAGATTATCCTTTGGTTTATCTGCTTGTCTGAATCATTCTGGCTACATTTTTCCAGTCATTGACAATGTCCATTTTTCCCATGTTTTAAGGTGGTATTGTTTCCCCACTTAGAGAAATGTACCTTTGGTCCCTATTATGAAAAATGATTCAGAATTCATCTGGTACAAAACTCGTGAAAAATTGCTTTTTAGGTAGTACCTTTAAGGGCTTCTTAACTAGTGAGCTGTGTTGTTCAGAAATCCTTGCCTGGTGTGTGTTACCTGCATTTAGAGATTTCATTTCAGGTTTAGCTGTGCCATCTGAAGTGCATGTGACTTTCAATCTGTTCAGGTGTCACTCCTGTGCCAAGTCTTGGTGCTGTGAGTTGTAAAAGAACTGTGCTGGCAGCAGGGTGTCTGGAAATCTGAATCCTAGGGAAGCAATCATTTGGCTGCTGGGGCCAGAACTGCTGAACTGCTTTGTACCTACCTCCAAGGCAATGGAAATCCTTACTGTGCCTCCGTGGAGCGAGGCAGTTGGAGAGGTGGTAGTCACAGTTAGTGAATGAGGACATTCCAGAGCTTTGTATTTGGCCCACTTCAATTATATGTTTTCAGATAATTAAAAGGTTCTCTCCCCCCCCGCCCCCCCAACCGCCTTTTTTTTTAAAACATAAGTTGCACAGAAAGGACAATATGAAAAGATAGCAAAACCAAGTATCCAGCACTTGTGAAATATCACACTGGTGTGACCTTAATTTGGCCCTCACTAGGAACGTGTAGTGAACCCTTAGATTATGTAAGTGTATGTCATTTTTTGGCAGAGTGGATGTTCCTTATAAAATAAAGGAGTTTGTCAATTCCAGAAGTTGCTCATGGATTTGATTTGCTTGTTGCACTGGACTAGAAGTTCTTCAGTGTATTAATACAGCACTAATCTCTGTGGTGGTGTTGAAGCCATTGAATGTCACGAGGGTGATACAGTGTGCTTGGGGAATGCCTGAAAAGATCATCCCTGGCTCCTTTGCTTAATATCGAATCTGAGAGCATGGAGCCACCTGTGCAGGAGTGCTGAGCTTTACTGTTTCTAGAGCATAGGGAATTCTGCTTGGATTCTTTCTAGCTTGAAAAATGCTTTGTACTTGGAAGATGTGAACCCAAAAAATGTTAAATTTACTGCCGAAGTGTGTTGTTTTTAGGCTCTTAGACTATTTTAAACAAGAGCAGCATGAAGGGACTGCTGACAAACCGGATTTGCAAAAGAGGAAGGGAGGAAAGTTCCTATCCTAGTGCGTGATTTGAATGCAAAATGTTTGGACATAAGTACAGTAAAAACATGTTCTTGGGTTTGAAAAGAACATTTCTCTCTGCATATTGTTTATGCCAGTGGTTAGCAATGATGCTTAGATAAGTAGAGTATTGGAATAGTGTAGGAAATCCCAGTTTCTAGCAAAGAGGAAGAGATCTTACTTGTTTGTGCAAAGCTTTGTCTTTGATCCAAGGGTGCTGCTGTAGCACAAATAATATCAATTAGATAAGCATCAAAGAAAAAGGCTAAAAAAAGTCTGTGGTGCTAGTGGACACTGCAGAAGGAATCTGATGTTATTTGTCTCTGCTCTTCACTATTTCTTTATTCTGACAGCTGCCTTTTTCCCAGTTGAACTCATGTTAGTTTGTCTCATTTACCCACTGTACTAAATTGGGTTCATCTGAAAGATGCAATATGCTTAAAAGTGCTGTTGCCTTGTCTTTATTTGGGTTTACTAGAGCTTAATTCTGTGAGACTTGAAGGTAAAAAATAAAGCTGTTGACTCAGCACAGATTAAAACCAGATGTCTCTTGAGATCTTGCATTTCTCTCTAATCACTAACCCAAATTGATTGTGGTAAATTTTTTTTTCTGGTCATGACCATAGTTTTGCCAGTCTGTGTTTGGTGTGATCTAAGTCAACTGCATGCTTTTTTCCTTCCTTTTGTGATTTTAAATGCACATTTTTTTCCCCCTCAGGAATGTCTGGCTATAAACCTATGTTTTTTTCATCCCCCTCCCCCCCTGCACCATTTGTATTACAAACAGTTGATTTAGATGCAGATTCTTTTTAATCTTGAAATCAGATAAAAGGCTGCAAAAGTGGATAAATGAGATTTGGAAACCCATGGGTTGAAGAGATGAGAAACCATTGCATTGTGTTCAGTCCATTAAAACAAGAAGAAATAGAAGAGATACTTTGATAAGTGTTCTGCTGGTGTTAACCTTGATGGCTATTATCGGGGGGATGATGCTATATCTATTTCATTGGCTTAAGCTTTTTTCATGCTGAGAGAAATCAATACTTGGAGTCGTGGGATGACAGAGGCATCACTTCAGAATTGACGGTGGCTGTCAGACGTTGTCATTGGTTGACTTTTGTTCGCTGTTGAGGTTTTAAGCTTTCATTTTTCTAAGTCTTATTCAGGAGTCTTTGTAAGATTTCCCTGGGTAGCATTTTTAGTCCAGACTTTAAACCTCAGGTCAGAGGTCAAGTGCAAAGATCTGTGAAAGCAGAGGACTGAGGAGCTCCTTCATTTACTAAAATATCCTTATTTGTGGGGAATTTGCATTAGTGGCAAGACTGTGCGTTATCTTATGGATGACTCTTCCTCTTAAGTGACACCCTCTGAGACAGGTTGTTCACAAAGCCGGTATCTTTTAGGTAAATTAGACAAAGGAACTGGCATATGTAAAAGTGTTCAGCGATCTCAGAGTTGAAGAATAAGAGTAAAAAGGTGCAACATTTCTTTTAAAAACCCCACACTATTGAACTTTGAATCGCTTGTAGAAAGCATTACATTGTCATTTTGGGGCTGCAGAGGTGCACGATGGAGATGGTACCGTGCAGAGGAAATCTTTTACTTGACATTTTTATAAAGATCAAAGATAAAATAGTTCTGAAAACTAAGTTAATCCTCCTCTTCACTGAAATATAGACAGGCAAAATAGACTAATTCACCCTGTCAGTGTTTCTGGAATATTTCCTGCATACAGAATGTATTGTATTTTCACATCTATAATTTGCCCTTTGGACAACCTTGTGCCCCTTCCTGTTCCTTAAAAATGAATCTTCAGGTAACCTTCATGTTCAGCTTGCCTGCAGTCTTGTCTGGGCAGAGAGTGGGAGAGAGGAAAAAACCTGGTTCTGTGATAATGGCAAAGCGAAGGATTTTGTTCTATCCTGGATGAAGGGCTGGAAAACAAGGGTCTTGCCTCTATGCCATGCTTAATACACTTCCCCTTTGTAAAACTTTAAACAGTCACTGAATTTAAGACTTTTTGGAGATAACACTTGAGGTGTGTGTATATGAAAATGCTTTTTTTTTTTCCTTTCAACACTTAGTTTCATCCTAAGGATGACTGCGCTACTTTCGTGATTACAGTTTCATTGCACACTTGCCCAAACAGGTAACAAAAATCATGTCGGCCAAAGCAGCAGGAAGGAAGGAAGGTTTGACAACCCTGTTTGCCTGCAGCTGTGTATATTAATTGTAAAACCATATTCTGGCATGATAGGGTGCACATTGCAGGTGCGAGAGATCAAACACTGAGAAAGAAATAAAACTGTACAAATACATTTTTGAGATTGTGCACAAACAGAAATCAAGCTGGATTTCTATTTTACATAAATGGAATGATTGGGATTTAGTGTGAAATATTAACTGTACCACTCTATATCCTGGTGTAGTATCTTAGGAAGCGGTGGATCAGGTGAACCTGGCATCTGGAAAATGAAAAATGAAGAGAAATGGGAACTTTTTAGTGCTTTCAGAATAGTCTAGTGGTGATTGGCTACTTCAGAATGGGTCTTTTTCTGATTCTTTTGGTGGAACCAGTCTTCTTTCACTTCTGTATTCAAAGAATTTGAGAGAGGGAGGTGGAGAAATAACTTCTATTTTGCTGTATATTTGGCATATATATATATATATATATATATGGCAGAAACCACTGAACAACTGGTGAGACAGCTGTATGATCAAAGAGGAGGTTATTCTTGCAGAACTTTCTTAGGGGTAATAACTAGATATGCATGTGGCAGACATCTGGCAAAACTGTGGCTTCTTTCTTTTTTGTTTGTAAAATATATATTGTAAAGAGCATGCAGTGGTTAAGAGTTCCTCCTAGAGTGATGCTGTAAGTTCATGGGATTGCTGCCTGTGGGAGTTTCTCAGTTTTGGTGTATAATTGCAAATTTCTATTCATATTAAATCCCGAATTTCCTGAAAAGTGGAGTTCCATTTCCAGTTTATAACAGGCTGGTTGTGTTTTCACAGACGTTGTCAGGACAATAAAATACCTTTTTTTTTTCTTCGTTTGTCACAGCTACATTTTGAAAATCCTTGTTGGTATTTAATGAAGGATGTGTTCAAAATCACATCATAAAGAGACTTTTTTTAAAGAGGTACAAGTTCATTATATCTTTTACAAAACATTCTAGTTTGATTTCCATTTTATCATGTTTTAAGGTCAAATGTGACTTTAATGTTCCATAAAGAGACAGAGATTGATAATGGGGAAAGAATAACCCTCTAATGTGATTTATATCTATGGATTTTATGTCAGATATGAAAAGTTGCTGTTCAAATTGTAAAGGAGGATCCATTAAAGAGCACTTTAAAACATTTTACTACTTAGCTTACCTTATTCGCTTGTTTTTAGAATTCTGCTCTTTCAGGCAACTTAAAAATAACAGCTTATGAAACATTTACAAAGTGCTGAAAAGAAGTCGGAATCATCATGGGTGCAAAATAGTTCAATGTATTGGAACAGACAGCTGTATTTGGAAAGAGCTAGGAAAATCCTGTTTAGTGTTGGGTATGATTTAGTCATCTTATATTTTTGTGAAGAAGGGTGGCAGAGTGCTTCATGTAGGAATACAAAAGACAATTTTTGATGTCTCATTGACTTGGAAAGTCAGCTGCTTATTCTTCAGTCCTCCTGGATGTCTGCTCATCAGGTGAGCTTTGCTGAAAAGTACGGGAAAATTATGAGGAAATATTTAAATATATCAAAGTCATCAGAATAGTTCTTTAAAATTTATTCGTCTGTTAGTACATTTTCGTTGTCTAGTGTCTGTGAAAATCTACACAACCCCAAATTTTATTTTGTGTTTTCTTCACATTCTTCCTTTCTATCACTTTATATGACATACATATTTATATATACACATGTATATAAATAGCATTTATAGCCTGCTGATTTTTTTGTTTGCAGCAAGTTTCTAGGGCTTGTACATACATAGAAAAAGCGTTGCTACTGTTTTAAACATTAAAAAAAAAGCATATGATATTGTGCTGATACCTAAGCTCTAAGAAATAATTGTACTAGTGTCTGCATCAGCTGTGCTTCACAAAGAAAAAGCAATTTTTTTTGGTGTTAGGCAGACATTTGTGTCCATTCCACTAACTAGATCATAGAATAATCCAATCATTGACAAAGGCTGAAATGCTTTGTCTGGCGTATGTGATCTGTGGAATTGCCAGATGAAAACTGAAATTACAAACAGGGAGTGCTGAAGTGGGGAAAAGCCTTTACTGTTTCTACCAATATTTGAATTTCTTGTGGGTTTTCATGTACAGCAAAATGGGGTTTTGATGAGGGGGTGATAGAAATTTGATGCTGGTTTTTTGAGTTCTGTATGAACAAGAAAATTTTCAGAAGGTCAACAAAAACCAAAACGATGACACAATGTTGTAACAAAGAATCTCTCATAGTTTTGAATTCAGTTAGTAGGTGTGACTTACAGTTCTTGTTTGCTAGAATTTGATTTCGAGTAGGTTGGCAAGCAGAAGATGTTCCTACAACAGGTCTAATACTGCTAAGAAAGTTACTGACTTTCCCATGCTGGCCTGCAAATGTGCTCAACTTCAAGAAGCCACCTGGTAAAGATTGATTTAGTCCTCAGATGCATTTTATCTTCTGTCTGTCTGAAAAAATGTGGATTTTTCTCCTTAACTTTCTTAGATATATAAACAACAGCAAGCAGTTGGCTCCCCAAATCTAATGAAGAGTCATGGGAGTGGAGTGGTCAGCTAGCTGACATTCTTTATTCTGAGATTTACCATTGTTTTTTTAAAGCTATTCACTTTGTTATAGGCATAACCACTTTTATTTTATATGTTTTATTATGCAGTCTGGCCACTAACGTGTTGGCTTTTGCTAAATTTTGAGTGTGTGTGTGATGTGGTTAAAGAATTCATGGCAAACCAAGATCCTCTACGTGGCTCTCTGGACGGATTTCCTATGGGCAGCTGCACAGGGCCTCAATTCTCAAACCTGGAAAATGGGGTTGATTCTTTCCTCTTGAGGGTTTTGTATAAGTAATTAATTATGAAGTACTTCGAACTTCCTTTGGATGGTGTAATTAAAATGTAAAGTAATAAAGGTATTTATTTTCTTGCCAGTCACTGTGTGCCCAGTACTCTGCAGACAAACGGGAAGAAGAAAAAATGTG